>NC_138745.1:25114467-25801967 GCF_965113295.1 Leuciscus leuciscus
TATTCATGCAACATCAATTTTATATTGCATAAATGTAAATTATATACTTCATACCAGGTCTGCTAATTAGTGGCCTCTGGTGTGAACTATCCCTGGCCTGCACCTACTTGTTTTTTTCAGATTCCATGATTCCATTTTCTAGTCTTTTTTATGTATTTCTTTGCATTTTAATGTGTGCTGATAAAGCAGAACAGTTTACGTATTGTGCCAAATAATGTTGAGGTATTTTGATGAGCATGACAGATACGTCTCCCAGCAAATCTTTTAAAGCATTCTTCACTAGTTTGCTAAAACAGCTAATGAATGATTTATGCCACAACCCCTGAGCATCACTATTACTCCACTGCTACTGAATAGTGCATAGAGATCCAAGCATGCCTTAATAGATAATGAATAGTATGTGGAACAAAACTTGAATCCTTTTTATGTGTTTATTCCAATGAAGAATTGAATCCACTAGTAGCATATTACATAAGGTGAATTAACCTTTAAACAGTATGTGTGATAAGGTCCCATTATAACTAATGACAGTTGCTTCGTTTGACTGTCAGAGAATGTAGAGCACCCGGAGAGGAAAAAACGCCCTGTAAATTAAACATGAAGAGGTCTGTGTTTTCACCTCGAGCTCCTCTGCTTGAACATTTTAAAGATTCTCACACAGAAATTCCTCCACTGCCAGAGCGCTCTGCTTCAGAGAACTTTACTGTGTGTCCAACTGCCTCTGCACCGGCGAACACCTATTGAAAGTTTAACTTCTTGATTCTTCCCTAGACAGACTTTATATTAAAGCACCTCTGTGTGAAGTCCAAGTTGAAATCAAAAGAAAGACAAAGACAGCTGTAAAAAGTCTCCACAGCGTGGGCCCAGCAACTTCTGCAAGTCAATGCAGGGAGGGGTGGGTAATCCAGACCACATGTGTATCTGGACCAGTGAGCTTAAAGGGACAGTTCACCCAAAAATTAAAAAAATCTGCTATTGTTTAATCACTCCAATATCTTTCGAAACTTGTATGACTTTCTTTATACCTGTCTTTAAGCAGGTTGTCCAAGCTGCTGTTTTCCATACAATGAAAGTGAATGTTACCATGGTTGTAAAGGGATATATTTTATAATCTTTAAATAAAATTGAAATACATCTTTTTTATATATATATATATATATATATATATATATATATATATATATATATATATATATATATAAAGAGTTCAGATGCAAAAGCCTCTAAGTGCCATCTGAAATTTTATTCTAGAATGATCATTTTTATCAAGCTCGTATATTTAAGTTCTATAATTTCACTTAAATGGCAATGCAAATGACCTATTAATTGACATTTAAGTGAAATCACTTAACTTAAATATACAAGCTTTATAAAAATGATCATTCTATTAGGAAATGTCAGATGGCACTTAGAGGCTTTTGCATCTGAACTCTTCATATATATATATATACTGTTCAAAAGTTTGGGGTCAGTAAAAAAAAAAAAAAAAAGATATATTATGCTCTCAATAATACCATAAAAAGTAATATTGTGAAATATTATTTTAAAACTTTTTGACTTTTTTATATTTTAATTCAAATGAAATTTGATGAAATCATTGATGATCTTTCAGAAATCATTGATGATCTTTCAGAAATCATTGAGGATCTTTCAGAAATCCTTTTAATATGTTGATTTGGTGCTAAACATTTATTCTTATGTTGAAAACAGTTGTGCTGCTTAATATTTTTTGTGGAAACCATATACATTTTTTTTTCATCTTTGATGAATTAAAAAGTTCAAAATAACAGCATTTATTTTAAATAGATTTTTCTTTGTAAAAACTTAAAAGCCTTTACTGTCACTTTTGATCAATTTCATGCATCCTTGCTCAATAGAAGTATTAATTTCTTGAAAAAAACTTTCTTTTTATTTATTTATTCATTTATTTGGACTTTTTAGACAATTCAAACAAGTTTGACAAAAGAGTAAGTAAGTAAATAAAAAAGAAAAGAAAATTCCTTTTATGGTGGGTTGATATGCCCATTAATTCATGTGGACATCTGTGTTTTATGTTGTCCGCGTTCTCCTTATCAAGTATCAATGGCATTGTTACGGATAAGTGTGTGTGTTTCAATCTTTAGACAGGATGATTTATGCGTTGTGTTAAGGGGGAATGTGCACACTCTGTAAATTCATCAACTCTTTGACCCCCAGGTTAAACCCCTCCACTGTATGTTGCACTGCACATCACCCTTGCGGATCTAAATTAATCTCAAAAGCGCATAAAGAACCATCCATCCTCCACTGTCTGCATGTGCCCCAGAGGAATAGACCCTCCCTTAAACACCTGACGCCAGCATCTATCTACTGATATCACTTTGTTCAGTCTCCTAGAAGCTCCTGCTTGACCTTATTGAATGCAAATAACTCGACATACAGTAATGTACAGCTTTTTTTATTGCTTGTGCTCATTAATTCTCATTCTAATTACAGTCCAGTTTCTTCCACAGTGCCTGTCCACTCTAAGGCATTTGTTAAACTAATCTAACCATGCTTGACTTGAAACAAGTTAGTTTTTTTCTGCATTGTCTATTTCCTGTAATTACACGGACGGAAAATTGCACGGAAAGACGATAAGGACAGATTGGCTCTTTCAGATTTCATCTGGAGCTGATTAATTTCATTTACATATCATCGCTGCAGATGTCCTTTATGCCTTATTGTTTTTAGATAATAGCTTGTGTAATTGTGAAGTCATAATTTCCCTATATTATGTGAGTGTGCTGGGAACAGATTCAGTCATTAATTTCTCACTCTGGTGCATTAGAACAACACCAGGGTGAATAAATAATGACTGAATAATTGGGTGAACTATCCCTTCAATATCTCCTTTTGTCGTCTACAGAAGTAAGTCATACATTTGGTTTTATGCGTTTATTTTTACTCCGTTTTCTTGATTCGTAGTTGAGATTTTTTTTAAACATATTTTTTGTCCTTTGACGGGTGTCCTCTGATTGTGTGCTTGCTCTCTATCTCTCTCTCTCTCTCTGTGTGTGTGTGTGTGTGTGTCACACAGCTTGAATCCCCCAAACTGACGGTTCCCAGCCCAACTGCAGCATCCTTTAATTACAGCCAGGATGAAAATGTGTCTCTGTGTTCTGGGAATAAGAAGCTCCTTTAGAGCTCTACTTATTGTTCCCTTCCTAATATATTTATTTATTAAAACCTTTCAGAACAAAAAGACCCCATCGGAGCGATGCACATGAGAAAGACTTAACAAACGAAGTAACCATAACACGTTTCCAGAAACTAGAAAAGTCACATCAGCATCACATTATAAATCTAGGACCACATCCCTTTGGGTTCTTATCATCCCAAAATACCATGGTATTTACATTAGTACCATTGTATTATTTTTTTTTAAGTACCATATGATTATCATACTATGGTAATCATTCAGTACCATGGTATATGAAAGCACCATGCTTTACTGCCCACTTTACAAACTTTTACTGTGCTCTTTTATTAATACTGTATATAAATATACACTAAATTGCACAAAATCACATAGCCTATTTACACATTTTCATGAAAAAAATCTATGAGCACATTACTTCACTGTGTTCTGTAAGGTTTACTGTATTGAAAAACATTACTGGCAAAACACCTCATGCACTAACGCCCTCTATTGGTGAGGGGTTGGAATTTAATGGTGTGAGCACCCGTGTTATTATTTATATACAGTACTATTATAGTATTTATTATTATTTTGAATTAGCTTTTATTTTTTCCGTTTTCTTTTTAATTTAAGTCAATGTTTTAAGTAATTTTGTTATGTACTTTTATTTTATATTTTTTATATTTAGCTTTATTTAGTTTTAGAACTTCTAATTCTCAGTAAGTTTTAAGTCTTTTTTATCTAGTATTCATATTGATTTAATTTCATTTTAGCTTTATTTCAATTCTCTTTAACAGTTTTAGTTAACAATAGCACTGGTGAGTACACTGTGTACAAGGCATATCATTTCACTGGATTGTCCCTCTCAAATTCACTCAGAGATGAGCGTGGGTCTAGACATATTGATCCTTCTCATCGTTTGACATTTCCATAATTGATTTTACGGTGTTACCTGAAATCCCCGAAGTGAGCTTTGATAAATACGCTTGAGCTTGTGAGAGATGCACGTAGATATTCAGACAAACAAAAGACAGAGCAGCCTGTTATCTGCATTCCCTTTGGCAGATTCCTTTCTCTCTCAACCAGTTACTTTGACTAAACCTGATTGGTCTCTTTAAACATGGCCTTTTCTTCATCCTCAGACACTGATACAATCACAGCACACTTCTTAAGAAGATCAAAGCTGTGGATCAAATCTGTTTTTTTGCTGCTTTAGCTCAGTACTGTGGTGAGATCCCGAGCTACTGCTTTAGGTCCTCATTGTGTCCCAATAACATCAGTTCAACACAAACAAGGCCGAATTTGTCTGCACTACATTTTAATTGTTGGTCTATGTAAACATGCATTAGAGGGACATCTTTGACTGTTAGATTGCATTGTGCAATTTTTTTTAAGACGGCATGTAAACCATACTTTCTGTCCCCTTTTAGTTGTTCCCTCCACAAGAACTCGTACTGTGTGAACGGCTGTAGCTGAATTCATTTTATAGCTGTGTATTTGTATTACATATGTTATTTTGTATGCCCTTGCGAGCAGGTGTCTTTGTGTCACTGTGAATGCTACCCTCCGCAGAGGTTTGACAGGTGCAGTTGTGTGCCGGATGTCGTGCCATTAATAATTAGGCTTCAGCTTTATTCTGGCGGTTTAATTAAAATTGTCTCCTTTCTTTGCAGCACAGAAAGTTTCCCTTGTGCGTTGCGGTTGCTTAGCATAATGGCTAGGGCATGAAATGTTTGCTGGTAATATACTGTATTGTTATTTATTATTAATAATAATGTTATGTTAGTAAATAAATGTAAATTATATAATTATATAACAGGATATTATTTAATTTTATAAAATGTTCCTTTTTTAAATTATTTCTTTTAGGAAAGTTGTTTTTGTGTTGGGTTGCCACTTTATTTCCAAATAAAGGCTCTTGAAGCAAACCCGGTTAAGAACCAGCATGTGTTGCTTAGTGTGCCAGAGTGTGCTAGATCTGATTTTAGATCTTTACATAGCAATGAGTCAGTTCTGTTGAAGATCACAGACTAAATTTAGCTTGCTCTGGATTCAGGCTCTTGTTTTGTTGGATCTGAGCATGGCATTTGATATTGTTGACATAATATTCTTCTTGAACGTCTTGAATCCAGGACACTGCACTACAGTGGTTTGCTTCTTACCTTGAGAATAGGATTTTTTTCTGTAAATTTAGGAAATGTTTCCTCATCATCTGC
The DNA here is from genome assembly GCF_965113295.1 of Leuciscus leuciscus. Taxonomy (NCBI): domain Eukaryota; kingdom Metazoa; phylum Chordata; class Actinopteri; order Cypriniformes; family Leuciscidae; genus Leuciscus; species Leuciscus leuciscus. Next base: position 25,119,844 of record NC_138745.1, read on the forward strand.
TCCTATTTCATGTGGTGTGCCCCAGGGATCCATTTTTGGACCTTTATTTATTTCCCTTTATATGTTTCCTTTGACCTACATTTTTCAGAAATACAACATGTCTTATCATGGCTATGCTGACGATTCTAGGTTTTACCCTCCAGAGAGGCTTGACACCACTGTTTCTGTTGATGTTGTATAGAAATGCATAAAGGATATTATATTGGATAACAAATTTAAAAAATTGCAGCGTAAAGATGATAAAATTGATTTTTTGATTATCTTGCTTGCAAGTTGACTGAAGTGAAACTTTTGACTGGGTCTAAAAAGGACGACCACATTTCCCCTATTCTAGCATTCTTCCACTGGCTTCCAGTTTGTATACAAGGCTTTTTCTGGCCGTGCACCAAAATATATAGTGACCTTCTTCAGCCATACCTTCCTGCTTCTTATCCTTTACTTGTAACTCTGCCACAGTGTCGCTATCAATCAAAGGGTGATCGGGGCTGTTATGTGGCTAGGCCCAAGCTTTGGAATAGTCTCCCCTATTGTGTGAGGTCTGCTCCTTCATTGGACATTTTTAAGTGTACTCTTAAATAATACTTTAATTCTTAGGCTTTTGGAAATTTGTAAGAGTTGCTTTTACTGTGTAGATTTGGTATTGTATACTTTACAGCACTTTGGATCAATTCATACTGTGTTTAAATGTGCTTTATAAATGAATGTTGTTGTTGCTTAAACATCTGTTCTTCTGTTTAATTTTCAGAGTGATCAGCAGAGCTCCAGGACTGAAGCTGGTCGTTGAGACACTGATGTCATCACTCAAGCCTATCGGGAATATTGTGGTCATCTGCTGTGCCTTCTTCATTATTTTTGGCATCTTGGGAGTTCAGGTGAGTAAAAACAAAAACATATATATCCCTACAGAAATCGCCAGCTTAAACAAGTTTAAAATCGTTTTCTGGTAGTTTTAGAGAGATTTTGAGCACTTTTCAGCTTGGTCAGCCTGGCAGGCCATCTCAAACCAACTTCACCTCACAGTTATAAAGTGGGTATAATGTTTCTTGCTTGGATCACACTATTAAAGTTAAAGCTTAGGGATTAATTGGAGTAATTCCTTCTAAAAACACCATATATAAAGTAACACATAACATATGAGCTCTGTGTGTTTAATCCACAAGATTGCCTTTAAGACTCTTAGTGAGTGTGAAAGAGGTGGTGCACAGAACGAATACATGATTTTCTGTCATTTCTGTAAATTTGAAACATACTCTTCCTACCCACAGCTGAATAATTTGACTATGATTAAAATGTTCTGTTTTCCATACTTCCACAATTTACATAAGACCGTAGGGGAACACCGATGCAATTTATCTTCCATTCTTCCAGGAAAAGATGCCTGTGCTTTTGTGCCTGTAAAATGTGTCATGCAGTAACATTGATTATGTCCTTGTATGGTTTCCACTGAACAGTCATACTGGACTTTCTGTAATGGGGACATAATCATATTGTATAAGGTTGTAACAGTGTCTTGAAATTACTCATTAGATAGCCTAGCAATTTTGGGTAAACCTGTTATGTCGGTCAAAAAAGTACTACATTATTTAACAGTGCATAAAGTTATGACATTATTGGCATATTCTAATGTCAGTACTCATAAAAAAAAAAAAATAATAATAATTTAAGTATTTAGTTATTTCCTTTAAAGAGCCTAGGTTTGTCTGAGAAATGTTTTTCCAAAAATCGTTCACAGAGAAAAAGAAGGTTGGTTGCGTGCTGATAAAATTGCTTTGTGTTTTTTCCCACAGCTATTCAAAGGAAAGTTCTTTGTGTGTCAGGGGGAGGATACAAGAAACATCACCAACAAGTCAGATTGCAACCTCGCTCAATACAAATGGGTCCGACACAAGTACAACTTTGATAACCTTGGGCAGGTAAGCACTTACATTTGCTCTATCTCAAGATTCTCTTTTAAATGTACCTAGAAGCGACTGGTAATGCCACTTCCAATTTGAAAATAATCTGTTATGGTCTCGTCCCATTTTCAACAGTCAAATGGAACCATTGAAGTCAAAGGTTTCTTTTAACCTTTTTTTTTTTTTTGTATTATCTTTCACCTCCCTCAGGCTCTCATGTCCCTTTTTGTTCTGGCTTCCAAAGACGGTTGGGTGGACATAATGTACGATGGACTGGATGCTGTCGGTGTCGATCAGCAGGTATTGACCGTATCAGAAGCTCCTTTTACCTGCATAAAATGTTATTTATATGGATTTTCATGCTTGTTGATTCACCTTGTGATACATTTGATACACAACTATGGACAGTGCGGCAACCTTTTCATTTAAGTGGGTCACAGTTTCTAGAGTACAAACAAATTGTGGGCCAGAATATATCCCATTCGCATTCTCTAATAACCGCAAACTCTGATTGGACAAACTCCATGAACTGAATCAGAGCTGAAAAATCCATGATCAGCATTTCTGTCCTAGCTTCAAAGAACTGCTTTCCCATTCATAAGTTCTTCTGTAAGCTCCTTACTGTCCATTCATCAGATCTCTTTGAAGTGCCTTATTTTACACTCTTTCCTCCAAATGTCTATTTTATAATACAATTAGAATTTTCAAATACTTTCTGAATAATAAAAATAAATTTTTTTGCACGAAAAGGAAGTCTCCATGCTTCATGTGTGGCTGTGGGCTCCTGAAATTGTTCTGCTCTAATTGAAAAGAGGCCAGCCCCCTGTCCTAGCCAAGGCATTCATGTGCTTGAATTGGAACAGATATCTCTTCCTTAGTGCCTGCCATGTGGCCTGTGCCTCACCATTGCATGCAGAATGCTTAATCTAGCTAAAGGCAGGCGTTGAGTCTTCAGAAGGACAAACCTTTGAATTGAAGCGTTATTGGTATCATAAATCTCCATAATTCTTAACCTCAGGCTACTCCTGCAGACCTGACCCAGATCTATCTATCTATCTATCTATCTATCTATCTATCTATCTATCTATCTATCTATCTATCTATCTATCTATCTATCTATCTATCTATCTATCTATCTATCTATCTATCTATCTATCTATCTATCTATCTATCTATCTATCTATCTATCTATCTATCTATCTATCTATCTATCTATCTATCTATCTATCTATCTATCTATCTATCTATCTGTCTGTCTATCTATCTATCTATCTATCTATCTATCTATCTATCTATCTATCTATCTATCTGTCTGTCTATCTGTCTATCTGTCTGTCTGTATATAGTGAGAGAGAAGAGAGTGAGAGAGAGAGACTGTAAAACAGTGAACCTAAATTCTTGTTTGTTAATTCTTGAGTCTTTGTTCAGTCAAGTCTTTGTATTGTAAATACAATGTATTGTCAACCCGAATTAGTTGATTTAATTTAACTTGAGTTGAGTGTGATAGGTTGCCTCATTTTTTCAAGTTGGCTCAACATATTGTTTTAGTTGCCTTGACAATCAATTTTAAGTTCAAAACTACCTGTTACTCAGGAGATGAACAAAAGCTTTTAAGTTGACTTTAATTGGAGTGAATTAGTTGAGTTAACTTAAAAAGTTGAATGTGATTGATTATTTAGTTAGTTCAATTCTTCTTTTCTATAGTGTATTTACACTGCCATTCAAAAGTTTTGGATCAGTAAGACTTTTTAATGTTTTGAAAAGTTTCTTTTGCTCACCCAGGCTGCATTTATTTAATAAAAAAAAATTCAGTAAAAACAGTAATATTGAGAAATATTATTACAATTTAAAATAATTGTTTTCTGTTTTCTGTAAACCTGCTATTCTCAGTTTGAATATATTAAAATGTAATTTATTTCTGTGTTTGCAAATTTTCAGCATCATTACTCCGGTCTTCAGTGTCACATGATCCTTCAGAAATCATTATAATTTTCTGATTTGCTCAAGAAAAATGTATTCTTATTATCAATGTTGAAAACACTTGTGTACATTTCTTTTTGATGAATAGAAAGTTCAAAAGAACAGCATTTATCTGAAATGGAGATCTTTTGTTTGTGTATGTGTGAGCGTGTATATATATATATGTGTGTGTGTGTGTGTGTAACTTCCTAACTAGCTTAACCACCATTGTAGTCTGTTCATTGACATGTGTTGTGTTTATCTGTGTGTTGTAGCCCATCATGAATTACAACCCATGGATGCTTCTCTATTTCATCTCCTTCTTGCTGATTGTGGCTTTCTTCGTGCTCAACATGTTTGTCGGCGTGGTGGTCGAGAACTTTCACAAGTGCCGGCGGCACCAGGAGGCCGAAGAAGCCAAACTGCGCGAGGAGAAGCGCCTTAAACGAATGGAGAAAAAAAGAAGGAGTAAGGAGAAGGAGCTAGCTGGTCGGTAGCCTTTCCACACCTTTCTGAGTCCTGCTTGATCATTTTGATTTGACCGCGTGCTAAATTAGATGCTAATGCTAATTAGAGTAACCGGCGTATGAGGAATGAGATGCTCGGGCCCCTAATTAGCTAGGAATCCACTCCCCGGCTTGCCCCCCTTTTGCCTGGGAACGTCTCTAGAGCATGTCCCATGGCTTGCATGGTGATCTGCTTACTGAGAGAGCAGGGTGTGTGGTGGACCCCTGACACAGGGGTCTGCCCACCCTCCTCATCTCTTGCATGTAGGGCAGTGAAGTCTGAGAAGTAAATAAAAAATCCAGTCTTGTCACACTCAAATTGGTTACATCCATCAGCTGCCTGCTCCAATGCTACCCAGGATGCACGGCGTGGTATTGATGACCTTCTCTTTTGGTTCCACTTCCTGCTATTCTCAGCAAGGCGTTAGCATTAAAGCGACTTCATTTAGGATCTCTGTGTGGATGCTAGCTGTTGTTTCGACATTGGCTTGGACATTGGTCCAGCATGTTTGATCTTTAAGCAACAGTTAAAATGGGAATTTCTTTTTTTTAAGCCCTTGAGAAATACAGATGTAAATAGGTGATCTATAACTATATAACTATATCTATATATCTATACAACTATAACATCTGAGTCAGACCACAAGATCAGACACAAAAACTCAAGCAAGGAAAACAAAGCTATTCTCATTGGCACACACCAACTTTTATCACTTAATCTCAGTTCAGAGGTCAAATTTATTCCCCTCTAAATGTCCTATCACACCATACTTTCTCATTAAGATCTTTATTTGATTTGCGCATTAGCTGATTAGTGTGTCCTTTTGTTTTATAGCGCTATCATGCCATCAGCTTTAGCTGGAGAGGGAAAAGTGCTTCATTTTACCCTCAGTTCTTCATCTTTTCTTTTTGCTGCATATCTAATTTTCCGTAGGCGTGAATGTCTGACGGGATGTGTCAGGTTTCTAGGGTTGAAATGGGATTAAACCGTGTGTCAGCTTTCCCTGGCTCGATTAATATTTTGAAACTTCTTTTTGAACGTAATATCTAAATATCCTGAGGTAACTTTGTGGACTTTTGCTATTAAAAGTTGAGCAGAAAAGTTGTGGTTCCTTTCAGGTGAACTTGTTGGTATGACTGTTATCATAAACTGAATAAGTTTACTTGTTTAGATATTTCCATCCACAAAGCCCACAACTATCTAGGACTAATAATCTAGACTAGAGTTTAAACAGCCGGGATAAATAGATTTAGTATTAGAGTTTACACACAACAATAAGGATTTATTTTTTGGACTCAGAATAATTGGAACACCCACCGGCATATTCTCCCAGAAAATCCATCCTGTTTCAGCACCTTTTACGGTTTCCTTGCTTGCCCTACCTGATTAACATGGTTTCGTTCTTCTAGATATAATGCTGACCGGTGTCAGTTGGTCCAGTGCTGATCACACACAAGGTACAGATTGTATATGGCATGTCTATGTGTTCACCGTGGTGGTGGTGGTTTGGGATGAGGGAGGGGGTGGGGACACCGGGTGGGAGGGCACCATCAGCGCCCATGTTCTCACCTCATCAGATATGATCTGGCCACAAAAGAATTGTCTGTGGACGTGTGTATGTCTGGTTTCCACACCTCATCAATAGTTCCAGCCAGCCCAGCCTCAAGCTCACACAGGGGATGGATAGAGAGAGAAAGAGATAGAAAAAACGCAAATGTTTTTTTTTATTTTAATATGGTTATAGTTCTTGATGAATCAAGTTGAACTCACCTCAGCCTGCAGTAAGTGCTTTGGTGGTATTATAGGTCCGATCTCTCGATGTTGCCCCCAATGTGACGCACTGTGGCTGACTGTTCGAAGGGAAGAGTATCACTGTTAATGTCTTTAGCTTTTTTGATCTGTCTGCTTTAAAGTTCTCTTATCAGTTTGATGTTGTGGCATAGTGATTCACTTCGTTTTGTGATGTTACCCCATAATCAAAAGTTACTGACTTGCTAAACACAACACCACACCGTGATGTTGTTCAGAGGCTGCATGACGTGTTGAAACTCATTTGTGACTTATGTGAGTGAAATGTTTGTGTGGCACACTTGTTCCACTTTGACTTAAGAAAATGTTGCTGTACTGGGCTACTCCACATGATTTTAACTGATACAGTAACTTGATTATATACGGATTTATACAGAGTTGTTTGTATCTAAGAGGATACAATACAATATTTGTTCCCTGTACTTCTCAAGTATGTACAAGCTTGGGTTGCAACTAACAACTATTTTGATTTATCGATTCATCTGTTGTTTCAATTACTCCTCATTTAAAACCTAAATTTGATGTTTGTTAAGAGAATGTAACTGTAATAGCGACATTTACACACTCGCTTTCTAGAAGTGCTTGCATTATAATATTTTTTATAATAATATTTAATAATATAACTTTTTACTATATAAATAATTGCAGCCTTGAAGAGAATAGATTTATTTCAAAAACATAAAAAAATTACTCCAAACTAGTGTAAGTAAATGTGTTTCATGAAAAAATGTATGCTTTTACTGCTTGTTGTTAGTTGTTAGTTGTTGCAGGCCTAGTATTAGCCATATGTAATTGAAAATTAAGTTAACCTGACCAAAATGGCGTTTTATTTTTTGGATCCACCAACTTATGATCTGCTGTGCAGAAACAAATATCAATGACAGTAAAAAAAATAAAATAAAAAAAAAACATTTTTGGCAGTTATGTAACACAAAAAGCAGAATATTTTTGAGCATGGAATATGTTTACTTGTTCTCAGTGTAGCTGAGAGACTCTTATCTCTCCCCTTCTGTCTGTGTTCTGCCTCGGTGAACAAGAGCTCCCTCATGAACCCCTTTTTTTCTTTCCTCCCTGCCTTTCGTTTCTTTCCTTCTCTTTCTCTCTCTCCAACTTTCTTTTGTCCCTCCTTGCCCCTGTTCACCTAATGTTCTAGCAAAACATCTCTTTTTTTCTTTCTCAATTATCCATTTTAAAACCCCTTAATTTTTGTTTTATTATACCACTGTTAGATGGAGACTCCTGATAAGAGTAAAACTACTAATGTGATAATTATTATAAATTTGCATCAGTTATTTACATTATATATATATTTACTTATATATAAGTGATTCATTTTTGTGATTAAATAATATGGCAGCAGCTAATAATCATATGTAATGCATCCACACCAGAAGGTGTCAGTGTAGTATCCAAGACCACTGGAATAAATAAGCAAAAAATAAACAAAAACATACTTGCTGCATCCAAAATCGCATACTATATAGTAGGTACTACATTTGGTTTGAAACTTACTTTGCGACCTTTAAAAAAGTATGTTATATATAGAAAGAATGTGTGCAGTATGAATGAAATTTGGACATATACCACTTCCGCCATGTTGTCATTGCCATGTGACTTACAACGGTCAGTTTTACTTTTCGCTTACAGTATGGAAGTCTTCTTCTACACTCTTCTAATGTAGTTGATATATTCCCCCTTTCCACCAGAATGGTTCGTGTTCTTGAGCCAGTGTTTCCACAGACTTGAAGAACAAACGGTGACGTTACGCTACTATGTGTCGTTTACCTGACTATATCCAGTCTAAAAAAAACATTGGGCATCCCAGTGTTTCTGCTGGCAGTGCGGCACTTCTGTTTTGCTGTTCACGGTATCTGGAGTGATTCTAGCGAAACGGCAGCTCGTATAAACTCCCGGTACTCTCATCTTCTGTTTTCAGAGATATATTGAAACTGAAACCATTGGTTCACTCGCTCTATCACTATCTATCACGCTGGGTCTCTCTCGCATGCATAGTTTTATAAATTTAGACATAAAGAGCAATATAGTACAACATTATTTCATTGCTCAACGAGACAGCGTCAGCATTTCTCTTCCCTCTGCTTCCCGGCTCTGTTTCAGACCAGCAAGTTTTTAGGGCTGGAGTTAAACTGATCCTCCCGTTCCGGAACCCTCTTTTCTGCAGAGGAAATGCGCAGAGCGTTTCGAGAATACTCGCAACAGAACCGAGTTGGTGGAAAAGAAGTGGTACTGGCCCTGTCCCAGATGGCACACTTCATGTTCACTTGCGGTCTTGTGGACTTTGTAAGTAGGGTGTCACGTTTGCCATTTTAGGTTTCAGAAGGGTTCTCACTAGCATTCCCTTTGCATCTGATATGCGCCCTCGATTCACACTTGTGCCGAGCCCGCAAGCCCGCGAGCTCCGCATCAGACTACATTCTACACGACAGTCAAAGCGGCATTATGCCATTAAGTTGTGGACTTGGGGAAGGATTGAGAGGGCTTAGAGTTCTGTTTGGGACAGGGCCATTGTTTTTGTATAGTTGTTGTATTCGCTTATATATTCTAACATGAGAGCTCTGCAGATTAGCCTGAAAGTGTAATTAACATATTTTACCCTGAGTGTATCGATCACACTTTTTCCATATATTAAACACAGTTCACAGTCGCACACGTCAGCGTTGTTCATAATGATTGAGTTATGTTGTCGCATTTGGGATGAAAAATGACAGGCTTCATTTTGCTTCTAATTAGAAGACAATGTGTTAATTACTCAACCGTCCAGTTACACGGTGCCTCAGCATATTTTATAATTCTGTTTTGGATTTCTTTTTGGGAGAGGTGGGGGTGTTACCCCCCATCAGCCTGTCTCTCTCGATTAGCTTCTGTTCCCCTCCTGTTGGACTGCCGTCGCTCTGTATGCTTGCGTATGGGATCAAAGGGCTGGTTAATCATATCTCACTGCAGTAGGGCTGAAACCATCTGCCTCTCCTCTACCTGTGTCCTCCCCCAGTCGCCATTTATTAGCCGTTCTCTGAGGTGCCTCATCAGAAATGTGTTCTGCCAGCAGTTTGCCCGGACACACTATATTAACAAGGCATATCATTTGGAGGTGTCCTTGATTAGGTAACATCTGATTTACAATAAGTCCTTTTAGGCTGCAGCATGGTATTAATTATTATCCTGCTACTGTCGAAGGATGTTTGCATTTTTCCATCCATTCAAAATCTTGATGGTACATCATTGATGAGCGCAGATGAAATCTACAGAAGGGTCATTCTCATTTTTTTGGTGTTAATTTTAGTTTTCTCCTATAAAAGCGTATGGTCTGTATATATTAATACCTTGATTATTAATAATCGTAATAATTACTTAACTTTTGTAATTAATTTTATTTCAAAGATGAAGCAAAGGATGTAAAATCCGTGTAAAATCTAATTTTCATAAAATATGATGTAGATGACGTCAAAAAAACATAATTGATGAGGCTTACTAATTGGCAATTGGCATACATTAATTGCAGTGATTACAGTACATTGTCATTTAACCCTTTTTAAATGAAGTAAATTAACTTTTTCAATGTGATGTGAAAAATCACCAACCGCTGAAGAATAGATTCTTCTTACTCTTTACTTTGTAAATATTTAATTCAGTTTATTTACATAGCGCTTTGCACATTGTTCCAAAGCAGCTTAATAAAAACATGATAAGAAAAATTGTGCTAGACAACCCCCCAGTGAGCAAGCCAAAAGCAAGAGTGGCAATGACAAAAACACCCTGGGATGTTCAAGTATAACTACTTTGTATTATTTATTATTATTTATATTATATATTTTGCTGCCTAACTCAAAACTGAATTATTGTTTATTACTTATAAATAAACAATTATAAATGTCATACATTGTGTACCATATGAAGGGGACTATATTGTTTTGGATTATAAGACAATCTCTTTGTCATGGTCTATCTAGAATATTTTAAAAAAATAATGACTGAAAGCTCGTGTTTGTCATCATATTTTGAGAATGACCCTGCCATTTTTTCCAGTTCACCTTTTCTTGCATTCTACATTCTTATTCATAGCTGTAAGCGCAATCTAATTAGCTAAAGTACCTAATTAATAAACTGTGATGTGAGCTGCAGAACGTCATTAATGATGGATGTTCTAATTCTGCAGATCTACAGGCTTATTCATTGGGTTCCATGTGCAGAATCAATGTACAGTTACATTTGTGTAAAAAACGATCCCCCGATAGAAAATTCGCCTTAACCAAGCATATGAGCTCAGCATTTATTCAATTTGTCTTTCTGCACCCACGCAGAACTGGAGATGACCCACCTATCTTTCTTTTCATCTCCAGCAGACTAGTATACAGTCTCTCGACTAATGCTGGGGGAGCAATGAGACAGCGAATGACAGAGGGAGAAAATGAAATTACTAAGTGTCGTGTAACCTCCACTCTTGGCAGCAGAAGGCAGCACGGTCTCTTATGTAACCTGGCAGCTACAAACACCATTTCCTTTCTTCCTACAGCTAGTGAAAATGACTCAAAGTCTTCTTTATGTAACTTGGGCAAGCAACAGCCCCACAAATTAAACAGATGGCATAAAGTTTTCAGCTGAAAGAATTACTTTTGCTCCGGTATATGTCATGAAATGATCCTTTACCTTCAGATAGTTAATGTGTCAGCTCTATTGACATTCTAATAGAGTTGCATTTGGATATTGCGCATATTTAATGCAGTTTGTGATTAGGAAATGCATGGGTGGGTTATATAAAGTCCATGTAACCATTTTGAAATGTACTGTATATAAATAAAAACTGCTCATTAACTGGAATAATTTCGACCTCGGGTGAGGGTACAAGACACATTCCACTTAGTTTGATTCTGATTTAAAATGCATACAGTGTCCTACATTTCAGCAGACTCATGCCTTTTGGCAAGAAGTGCACCTAATCTCTTTATGGGTCTTCATGGTTCATTCTGTATAGGGAGAAGGTTTATTAACAGAATAGATCGAGAACAAAGTTAAGTCTTCTGCAAGAGTTGCTGTAACCTCTTAGTGCGACTTGATCTTTTTGTAACCTCACAGAGATTTTGCACTGATATGGCTGGCTTTTTTGGCATGTTGTGGGAGCGGAGGCTTGACAAATACCAGCCGAGAGAGGGACGTAACGTTGTCTGGGTGGTTAAACAAGCCATGTGAGCTATAGAGAGAAAATTACAGGGGAAGAGGTAGAGATATTCTGCTGAAGTAGCACCACTTGTGCACCACTGTGTTTGAAACTAATGTATCGGTGATTATAGATGTTTATGTGATGGTCATATAGATTTTGTTTTGTTTTAGCAGAATCAGTAAATGCGCAGGGTTTTTCACAGACGAAATCTTGTCATTTTAAGAGGAATCCATGCAATCAGACAAGATTTCCCCTTACAGATTTTACATATTCGCTGCGTTGACCAAGAAATAGCTGCTTGGCTTGAAAGTCGCATATGTGTGAGCTGTACTTCGTAAATTGACTTTTTTGCTCTCCAAGTTTTTGCCAATATTTCGCTAATGTGACCAGACCTTAATGCATGGCCAGATTTATGCGTATATCAAAAAACAACTTATAAATGTAGAGTAGTACAACATAAGTAACAACCAGTGTTGGCGAAGCTACTTTAAAACTGTAGCTTGCAAATTCATTTTTATAACCTCATAGCTGACTTGTTATTTTTTCATGTAAGACTGAAAAGTATGAGCTGAAAGTGATAAAAGTGATCCTTCTATTTTTTCTTTTTATGATTCAAATATGCAGTTGCTCTCTCTGGACCAACAGTGTTTGCATTTGGAGGTTTTACCATGAAAAACTTATGGGATTATTTTTCCCTTTTGTGTTGTAAACAGGGGTTGACTGTCAAAAACCAAACATATTACGTCAAATGAGAACAGGTTTTGATTGTCAGATATGCCAGGCACTTTAACTAACCTCTCATGTTGAGTAATATAGAATGACATCACTCTCGCGGCACTCTGCACATCATCACCGTTGCCCATCCACCAAGCCTCTGCCATTCTACCTCCATCTCAGATGGCCCATCTTGCTCAAGTCAGACTCAGAAAGAAAGTGTGATTTGTCTGCCAGCATGATATATTATATGTGTGTCTGTGTTTTTTGTCTCACCTTAGTCTATCCTACCGTATATGTTTGCTGGTGTTTGTGTATGAATGTATTTTCTTTACCATGCTCTACCATTACTGAATATATGATTTATTTATTTCTCTTATAATATATATATATTATTTTTTTTTTGCTTTAAAATTCTCCTTCTCCTCTGTTATTTTCCAATATTGCACCAGTTTTAAGAAAGCATTTAGTCTGTCATTTCCTGTTGGTTTTGACTCTGTGTGTGCTGGCATATTGTGCCAAAAAAAAAAAAAGAAAAAAAAAAGAAAAGTGCAGTGTATCTGCCAAACAAATTTTTACATTTGGGTGCATCAGCAGTATGTCCAGCAGATATCGACTCATTACTTTTGGAGCAACTCATTGACCATGCACTTCAGGGGTGTAAAACCAGCCTCAATTAAAAACCATTCGGCTTAGAGCAAAGAAAGCAGCAATTTGCTGCCTTCCCTATTCAGATGGCTGTTTTTATCATCTTTGCTTTTTCCCCTTTCTATTTTTGTCTGACATTTTGCCATGCAGGCTTTAGAATTTTTCTCTGGCTCTTCCTTTAAATAACAGTCTAGTCCTCCCACTGCCCACAATTCCCCAGTGCTCATGACTTTCACCCCACATGACTCATGATGTCTGCATAATGGACAGATATTTCTCGAACATATTTCTTAGTGGTGTAGTTTGTTCACTCTAGGGATATGTCAACCTTAACATGAATAATCAACATCAGAACATTGTTGATGTCCATATTTAGACCCTAACCCTCAGACCTTCAAAATTATCAACTATTATTTAAAAAAAAAAGAAACAATTTCCTTTTTTGTGTGTGCAAATTTTTCTGGTGTTTGTAGAGTATAAATAATGTTGAAAATGGACCAACGTTTGTCTGTATTTCCCAACTGACTTAGCTTCTGAGGTACTAGCTGCTATATGGTTAATTTCTTGGATTTACACCTTCCACAACCTCTCTCTTCTCTATTGCGCATTGTTAAAATATTTCTGAAAGGACTTTGGACCTCCTAAAAGATAGGAAGATTCACCCCAAAAAAAAAGAAAAGAAAAAAAAGAATCATGTACATTTGATTACTGGATTATTTATTTATTTACATTTTTAATGTATAATTTGTATTCATATAAATGTACATGTATATAAATATATATTTCAGCATCTTGTTTCGTGATGGCTCTATCAGTAGAATACTTTTTGCAAATATTAAAAAGTAGGGTGTTCATGCATTTGCCATTAGTAAATAATTTTATGGGGTCCAGAGTTCCTCAATTTAAAGTTACTTTTAAGAACTTTTTTTCCCCTCCAAGTGCACGTGAGTTGCGGCAAAGCCAGAATCATGTTGAAAGCATCAAGACCAGCATGAAGTCTCAATGTGTCGAAAAGGCCAAGACATTTGTTGTTGTACCCTCCTTTTTGGGGGGCTGACGGGTATTGCACTGAGTTTTAACAGTTAACATTTCCAGAACTGGTGGGCGACTAGTGTTTTGTGGCTAGATTCAAATGTGGAATCATTCAGCCCAAAACCTTCAATTGCCTCACCCAATAATCTGACCGTCATTCTCAAATGTATTCATAGATGGAATCGGAATGGGCTAAAATTGCCATCTAAGCAAAGAATGTCTCATTAAATCATAGTCATGGTATCATTAGCTTGTGCCACAAAAATAGAGACAGAGATGGAGAGGTCCCAGACCCACATTCTCCATCGCTATTTCATTCTTGTGTTGGTTAAAAATAGTTTTAATCCATTTTCCTTCTCTTTAAATTCTTTTAAAGCTGATTTGGCTGAGGTGGACATTAGTTGGACCCATTGCAATGGCATGACATCAGAGTGGCACCGCTGCCACTAGGAAACAAACGTTCAATCCATTATGCAGTAAATAGGATGCCAAGACCTTCCATTTCTCCCAGTTTTGTTTTTTCTTTTTTTCTTTTTTTGGGGGTGGGGGGTGTGGGGCGGCACAAAAGGCCATCTTATATGAAACTCTTTCGTTAAACTCAGTGCAGTACTCAGTAGATATAAACATACGGTTATGGGAGACTGCTTTCCCTCTGTCACTGATTTATTAGTATTATTATTGTGTTTAAGAGGATTGGAATTAGCAATGTACGCAAAACAAAACTGAGTTTTGTCCCTCTGACAAGCCATGCTTTTTTTGAATGAAAGTGCACAAAGGGAGAGAGTCTCACTACAGAGGGTAGGAGGGATGTAGTTGAGTGGGGGTGTCCTATGGGAGCTGACCTGTCGACTGTAAAACCAGGCTGTGAACATACACCTGTTCCCATCTCAACTGTCCTCCGTAATTGAGCACCTTTAAAACTGGGGCAGTCTACACAGCAACTGTTTTCGTTCCCAATGAATGGTTTTGTTTGCTGCCCCCCTGGATACTGTTGTCTGCAGCCCAAATAAATTAATTTAGAACACATTGGTTAAAGAGCAGAACATTGACCTCATCGCAGATTGTGTTAGATCCTAGGAGTCATAAAAATAACAATAAATAGGCTAAATAAATAACAACTAAAGTGGCAATGTTTAGCCAAGTCTGGATATTTAAGATTCATAAGCTGTACATTATGAAAAAGCAAAGGTAATGTTGAGTCAGCACATTTAAAAACACCAGGAGCATGGTTTCAATTAGCTGAATTAAAGCCAGATGGGTTAGAAGATTCCTTTAGTAATTACCTGCAGAACCAGCGTTGCTGACATCTTGTCCTGAGAAATCAAAGCAGAGTGACCCCATATACGTCACATGAATATTTAATAAATAGGACACGACGAAGGTGTGCTGAGTGTACGAGTGTGATTTTGCTTTTATATACGTTCAATAAACAAGTTAATATTAAGTAACTAACATCTGAGATATTTTTCCAGTTTTTTATATATATATATATAAAATAAAATAAAAATTCGAACGAAAACAATTCCAAACAAAGTCAAAAACAGAATTGTTGCATGTTTGTGAGCAGAAAACAGTAGTGGCGTTTTGTTCAGTGTTTTCAAAGAAATCGGTTGAGTCAGTGATTCAATGACTTACTCATACAAACAGCTTATGAATTCAAAATACTATTATTTACTATATTCTACTACTACTACTATAATACTGCTATTTTTGCCATAATTTTATATGGAAGTAGTGGTGGAGTGGTATGCTAGTATGTTTCAAATTCAGCCAGTCACTTGTTTTGTTCCTGAATGAATTGGCTTTTTTTAACAAATCATTTGAATGATTGAATCATTGACTCACTCATTAAGACAAAATGTCTATTTAATAGTCTATTTAACCTGCTGAAAGAGTCACTCCCAGAGTTATTATTGTTAACTAAATCGCTTTTGTTAAAGCTGCAGTCCAAAACTTTTTTTGTATTCAAAATGTAAAAAAAATTATATAATAAGCGAGTACATCATGAATCCATTTTCCAAACCGTGTTTTTGTCTTATCCTGAATCACTACGGTACACCTATAATAAGTGTTTATATTCGGACTATTTTAGACTGGTACGGGTCGTACCGCTGCGGAGTTGCCCAGTACCTGCGTGACTCGTCATAGACATTTACAGAGAGAAGTAGCTCCGGCTACAATGTTCTTCCGCAAGATGCATGGGTAACACTTTACAATAAGGTTCATTAGTTAACATTAGTTCATGTATTAACTAACATGAACTAACAATGAGCAATACATTTGTTACAGTATTAGTTAATATTTGTTAATGTTAGTTAATAAAAATACAGCTGTTCATTGTTTGTTCATGTTAATTCACAGTGTATTAACTAATGTTAACAAATACAACCTTTGATTTCAATAATGTATTAGTAAATGTTGAAATAACATTAAGTAAGATTAATAAATGCTGAAGAATAACTGTTCATTCTTAGTTCATGTTAACTAAGGTAGTTAACTAATGAACCTTATAGTAAAGTGTTACCGATGCATGCAAACGCATGAGCGCCAAAAGTTACGGACTGCAGCTTTAATTGAAATCAAGCTGAAATAAAATATATAAATATCAAATGAGCTAAATGAAAATTAGATATCTTTATGAAATAAAATAAGTTGAAGTACTAAAATTACTAAAACTAAAACTGAAATAAAAATAAATCAAAGCTAAATAGAACTATTTAAAACTAAAGAAGAAAATAATTGACAAAAGCACATCACAAAATACTAAAACTTAAGCTAAAATTAAATCTGAAAATATAAAATAAAAGCTCTTTCAAAGTCTGTATGGAACGCACAAACACAGACAATGGCTTACTTGTAGAAATCTCTACATATTAAACTGAGATTAACATCCAAAAAATTACTTCACCTTTAACAAGCAAATAATTTGGACATGTTCTAGATGAGTCATACTCATATTCACTATCCAGTGGGGATGATTAAACAAATACTGCTGATGTGGCTCCATTATATATAAAAAAGAAAAGGTTGAATCCAGCACCTGTTCCTTCAGTCCAGTGCTGGTGCCAGGAAAAGCCTGGCTAATGGGCTGACAGGACCACAGGGAACACAGCTGCCGCTCACAGTGTTTCGAGATGATAAGCCCCCCCGGACCCCTGCTGCTCTGCCATCCCTTCAGTCCTCAACGAACAACAGAGGAAAAACACAAAGAATAAAAATGGATCAGAAAGACAAGCATATGCACAAGTCCGTCCTTGTGGAATGGAGATTCGTTAATATTTTAGGGAATCTCATTAGAATGTCCATGATGTAATAGGACAATTTGTTTTATTTAGGTATCTGTGAGTGAGCAGATCTCAGGCACAGTGGTCCCGCAATCTGGCCTCCTCTGCCTTTGATTTGGCATTGAACACAGAAACAGTTAAAGGAAAAGTTCACACGAAAATGAAAATTGTAATTTACTCACCCTCATTTGGTTCAAAACCCATATGACTTTCTTCTGGACTATTCAAAGAGAAATTTCAAAGAATGTTATAGCTCATCAAAAGCACCATTACCAAAGTATCATAAAAGTGGTCCATTCAACTCATCCACTATTACAAGTCATACAAAGTCGAATTTATTGTTACTCACTGAAAAGTTTTGTAAGATTTGTAAATGAATCGTTATTTTGAATGCAATCAGTGACTGATCCAGTTCTTAAAACTAATCTGAATGATTCTCTCACAACTTGGACTGATCCAGTTCTCACATTCAACTCACTGACTTAATTATTCATATCCTCGCACAAAGCAGTCTTTACTGCTTTACTTTATCATATTAAAACTTTAATATGATACACAAGTCATATGGGCCAGTTTTATATTTTTATTGTACTTTGCAGCATTTTTAGAGACTGAACGCTCCAGACACCAGACCAATTATAATATTAACATGCGTTATTGCATTGGTAAAGAGCGACCAGCTCTGTCTTCAGAAATTCTCCTTTAGGGTTTTACAGAAGAAATAAAGTCAGGCAGGTTTTTGAACAACATGAGAATGAGCAAGTACATTTTCATTCCTGGGTGAACTTATACACATATGTTCTATCTCTTAGCTACTTCTCTTTATCGACTGGTTATTTCCCTCTCCCCCTCTTTTCTCAGTGTGGGCATGAGTGTGTACAAAACCATGTTTGTTTCAGTACAGTTATTTCATGCTTCCTCCCTGTTCCCATGGTATTTCAGAAGCCCAGAGTAAACCCTATTACTCCGATTACTCACCTACACGGCTTCTCATCCACAAGATGTGCACCAGCCAATATCTGGACCTGTTCATCACGATAGTCATCGGCCTCAATGTCATCACCATGTCCATGGAGCACTACCAGCAATCTAAGGTAGTAGAGCAGAGAGAGAGTGCATGCGCTTGTTGATATTTCATTAAGGAATAAACTCACTGGATATGTAACTGCAGACAATTTTATTGTAAGTTCAACTCAACGCTATCTCACTTTATGATTCTGCATAATATTTGCTGATTAGGCAGCTAATGTTTATGTACTCTTTTTGCTGTACTGCATTTTGATTATATCATAGCGGTGAGTATATAATTTTCTCTATATTATTATACTTATTTGCACTTTCATTGTGCTGCTCCAGGACATTTATACCATTGCCTGTGTATAAAAAAGCCTTATGAGAGAAATGCCTCACCAAAATAAACCACACTGTAGTGTATATACTGAAATGTATGCATATTCCCTCATCAGTCTCTCCCCCTCGCATAACACTATAGAGACAATTCATGAATATTCAATAGAGGACTAAAATAATAACATGAGTTCGCAGAACGCTCTGGGAGTTTACATTGGTTTCTGTGAATAATTTGGGTGGTGTAATATGTTCTTTTCATTCCTTTATGACAAAGGTCACTTTTGATGGTAAAAGATCACTATAAAAATGGTTATTTCAACTGGTTGTCTATATGTATGTATGCACAGTATGTATGTATGTTATTTTATCTCTCTTCAAATCAAAACTAGTGTTTACAATCCCTAGTCAACTCTGTTGGGATGATTCCCAGGTTTTTCACCCATCATTAATGGAGGTCCGTGACCTCACCTGTGCAGTCTGTTTTAATTAGAGCCCGGGTGGCCTGCAAAACATTGAAGCAAGTGGAGCAAAGGGGATTGTTAGGCTTTGACCACTAACACTCATTCCGTGAACAAAATCAATTGATTTTCTGGTGTGTCGTCACACTTAGCCTGGACTTGATTACTGTGTGGTGGACGAGGGAAGGCTAGATCCCTGGCAATGTCCACTGACTGTTTTCGTTGTGCTAATAACCACCTTTAATAACTCATCACCTTTTCCACAGATTGACTATGAATTGACCTATTTGGTCATTCATAGACCACAGTTTGTGTGTTTATTTATTGTTCTGAAGGAGTAGAAATATGCTTTTTCACTTCTGTACTTTCACTGTTACATTCTCTTTGCAACTTCTCTGCTTTAACAGGTCCTGGATGAGGCTCTGAAGATCTGCAACTACATTTTCACAATCATATTTGTGCTGGAGTCTGTCTTCAAGCTTGTTGCATTTGGATTCCGCCGCTTCTTCAAGGACAGGTAGTAGACGTGACCCTCTCAAAAGCTACACCTAAGGTAGTTGATCCAAAACAAATTAGAAATTTACAGTAAAGCCATTCCCATGGAGGTGCTCCAATGGCCCTATTTGTTTTGTTTATTTTTGTTAATTTTTTTTTTTTATGTGTGTGTGTGTGAACACAATAGGGTTTTTTAGTAGTCCTAAAGCCACATCCTTTGAAATGATATCACAGCTTTGAGATTCCTTGGTTTGCCTCTGACTGAAGCACATCGAGGGCTGAATGCACTGGCGTCTGTGGTGGAAAACAAAAAACGAATTTATATCACTTGTGGTTTTGGTAAAAGAAACCCATCTTGAAGCATGCAAAATCACACTGCCTGGGGCTTAAACAACGAGAAAGCCTCTTAAATTGCATTTATTCCTCTTAAATTAGTGACAAAGAAGTGCTAAATGTCCAATGTTACAGTTTTATATGTGTAGGCACAATTTAACATATTTTCTTTATAGAGTTTAAGTGATCCATTTACTCTTTTAATTAGTCTTGAATAATCAGTCAATATGTCAATTAGGCCCTTAAGTGAAGTTGATAGGCCATTAGAAGTTCTCATGTTATCAGCTTTTTCTTTCAATCGCATAATAAGTAGGGAAATGTAAAGCAGCTATTTGCATACTAATGAAAACTTTGACATAACATAATTGTTATGATTTCAAAACGAATCTCTCACCAAAGGCCCTACTGTTAAACATTTTAGAACATGCTGTTCTTTTTTATTGATTTACAACATTTGAAATGGCTTTCTGTTACTTTGATTTGTTCTTTCTTGCAACACGCTCCAAGTCTGCAGGAGGAAAGAAGTACACTTTGATCACGGGCCCCTTAGCAAATGAAGCGGTGGGAAAAATGTAGAAATGCTTTGTGTAATAATTTGACTTCAATTTCCCAACATTTCTAATGAAACACCTCTCATGGCTGCAGGCCCCAGCAAATTGAGGTGTCCTAAAACAGGCTCTAGGCTCTACCTCACCCATGACAGTGTTATATTTGACCCTCAGGGGGAGTTATTTAAAGTTAACAGCAAAGTTTGAAGCCATATTTAGAAAATGAACATGCTGAGAAGCTTGCTGGAAAAGAGTAACATCCAGGGTCAAATAAGGGTTATTTGCTCAAAATGATGATTCTTTGATCAAAGAGACTCAGTTTTTTGACTCTTGGAATTGTATTGCATGCTTTTGAAGGATACAACGTTACCTTCAAGTCCTTTTCTGAAGTTGTAAGACTGAGGAAGTCATATTGTGATTTATTTTTAAGTGGTTAAAAAAATTAACATATTGGGCAATTTCATATTTCTTTCTGCCTGTTTTGCTTGTTGACTAAGACAGTTTGGTACAACAAAATAAAGGCGTGCAGTTGATGTTTTAACAATGTATTTTTAACATATATATTTTATATTAAAAATTTAATATTTTGTGTGCTGTCACAGAGAATTATGGGTAATGTAGTTTTGTTGCAGCTTTTGCCAATCTGACAACAGTACACAACATTAATACAAAATAAATTGACAAGAAAACAAAATTATAAACAATTTAATTTAATCTTAATCCAAAGAAGGTTAATAAAACATTAATGTAAATACAGTACACTACCATGTAAAAAAGAAAAGAAGAAAAAAAAGAAAAAGAAAAAAAGTTTGGGGTTGCTTAGATTTTTTTAATATTTTTGAAAGACGTCTCTTATTCTCACCAAAGCTGCATTTATTCAGAAAAGGACATTTATTTGATAAAAAATACAGTAAAATTGTTGTATTGTGAAATGTTATTACAATGTTAAAATTACCGTTTTCTATTTTAGTATATTTAAAGGGATACTCCACTTTTTTGGGAAATAGGCTCCTTTTACGACTCCCCCAGAGTTAAACAGTTGAGTTTTACCGTTTTCGAATCCATTCAGCCGATCTCCGGGTCTGGCGGTACCACTTTTAGCATAGCTTAGCATAGATCATTGAATCGGACAAGACCATTAGCATCTCTCTCATAAAAATGACCAAAGAGTTTAGATATTTTTCCTATTTAAAACTTGACTCTTCTGTAGTTACATCGTGTACTAAGACCGACATAAAATGTAAAATTGCGATTTTCTAGGCTGATATGGCTAGGAACTATACTCTCATTCCTGCGTAATAATCAAGAAACTTTGCTGCCGTACCAGGAGTCCAGCAGGCGTAATGATATGACGCAGCGCCTGAAAATAGGTCTAATAGGTTAGACAAACTTAGTCCCGGTCACGTTGGAAGTTACTGAGTTGGGTCTATTTTCAGGCGCTGCGTCTTATCATTATCTGAGTTTAAAGAGGTTGCACTGCGGAATATATATATATATTTTTTTTACAATGTAAAAGTCTTTACTGTCACTTTCGATCAATTTAATGCATCCTTGCTGAATAAAAGTACACATTTATTTATTTAAAAAAACAATCATTCTAAAATCATTCTAACATTACATAAGGCAGCATTATTTTGATATATTAATTAACATAACATGTGTCTTTACACAGGTGGAACCAGTTGGATCTTGCCATTGTTCTGTTGTCTATAATGGGCATAACACTGGAGGAAATCGAGGTCAACGCTTCCCTTCCCATCAACCCCACCATCATTCGCATCATGAGAGTGCTGCGTATCGCTCGGGGTTTGTATTCTCTTCCATCTTATCTTCCATACAACCATGGTCCATTTTTCTTCCCTGCGAAAGTTTACACTCCTCAGCGGCTCCTCCTGTTAGCCTCAGTAGATCAGACCCGGTTGTGTGTGTGTCACCCTTGGGATCTCTGTTGTTTCACAGACTGCTCAGCAGAAGCCGTAGTCTGTGTTGAAAGAGTCCAGATGGCTGTAATGAGAAATTCAGTTCACACAGCCACTCTTATTCCTTACACACACACACACAACACACACAGTGTAGGAAGCTGGGGTGCTTGTCTGCTTGGAACGATTATTCTTCCTCTAATGAAATAGCTGCTTGGCAAGTCTTTATTGATTATTCCCTCAACAGAGATGGCCAAGCAAACACACCTGCTCAGATGTCTGTGTTCTCATCAGGTGTGTGTGCGCGCGCGAGTGTGTTTGTGTGTGTGTTGCATGTGCGAGTAAGGGTGTGCGAGTGTCTTCGCAGCCTATTTCCTACTGGATTCATTCAGACATTCCTGTAATGAAAGTCACAGGCATCATACTCTTACGGGCCTGATTGCAATTAACCAAACCTCCTCAATGGCATCTCCTGATGGCTGAACGACCGTCATTAAAGCTCCGTGTGTGTAGTGCACGACCCCAATAATAACATTCTCTGTGATCTGACCACTGAGAAAATTACACGATAATTAGTTTCCACTGGCCACTTTTAAAGAAACAGTGAGTCGCATTTATTTCTGTCCAATCAGGGCTCTGTTAAAAGATTGAGTCACAGTTTGAGTTTCACAGTTTGAACATAAAGGTCAATTTTTTTAATTTTTTTTATCTCAAATGCCACAAATGCCAAAATTAGAAGCGTGATTTAGTTTTACTCCTATTTGTAATACATTGAATGTTCCTGTATTGGTAAATTTCTTTGTGATTTTGTGATCAATGAATACAACACAAAATCAACAAAATGTCCTAATGTCATGTATGACTACTGTGCACCTAACATGATTCATGGTAAATGTGGTATCCTAATTATAAAATAAATCAAATTTTTCACAAATTTCTGGAAATTACCAGCACAAAATTAGTAATTTTTATTGCAAAAATCAGCAGAAAAAGAAAATTTTTATACCCTGGTGGGACTGATAAAGTCTGGTGTCTGTATTATTATTTAATTTTTTACATTTTACATGCAAGGTTAAAATATTCTAGCTGACAACCCCTTTGCCATCATAGGAAAAAAAAAAAAATATATTAAACTTACAAATATTAAAATATAATCTTTTACATAGTATTACAATTACACAATATTATTATTTATAAATAAATAATATCAAACAAATTCATCCTTTTTGAGAATATTTTTATTTTATTTTTTTTAAAGAATATATATAAAAAAAATAAAAAAAAGTACTTACCCCAAACTTTTCAGTATTGTTTATCAGTCGATTCTGGATATTTGATTGTGAATGCTCGCTTTCCCTATCTTTACATTTAGATACTTTTTTTTTACTTTTTTTATTTTTTATCTCATTTAGTCAATCTTTTAAAACAATAATAGTTTGATAACAATCCATTTTTCATGCTATACATGATAATGTTGTGACGCCTGAATTCACTGATTTTATTTACTAGTGTTTTATTTATTTTTTATTTTAGAAAAAAATATATAGGATTTTAATATTGTCCAATTGTTGGCCATAACATGAAAATAATGATTGGGTTATCAGTATCAGTATTGCCATTTACACACAAGTGTAAAACAAATCAAATCAAATAAATAAAAAAGTACCATTTAAATTGCATTCTGATCAGATTGTGTATAAGCTGGCTCTCCTCTCCTTTTAGTGCTGAAGCTACTAAAGATGGCCGTGGGAATGCGAGCTCTGCTTGACACTGTGATCCAGGCCCTGCCTCAGGTACAGCACAAAACTTTTGTCTTTCTCCTTCATAAAGTTCCGCTCTTCACTCATATCCCATGAATCCTGCGCTGCGAGAGAGCTCCCGGTCCCCGCTCCCTGTTCTCCTGTGGCCCCTCCGCTCTCCACAGGCCTCATTTACATAGTCAATCTGCCATGAAGAGGCCACAGCAGTGCAGATTGGCTCTGATGGGCTGCTTGGAGAATAGCAGAAGCCAGAGAAGAAAATCTCCTGCATGCACATTCTTTGATAACATCAGGCTTCACCACCTCCTGCAGGCTTTTTGATTTGGAAACATGCCGCACCACAGGACACACTATTAATTCCCGTCTCTCCTCAGATATGAGCTTAGAAAATCAGACATGTAATTCTACATTTAACTAATTGTCACTAATTGGATTAGACCATGTTTAGCCGTCGCCTCCTAACGCCCTTTCACTCCGTCGCTGTGACTTTCACACAGTTTCTTATTTTGTTTTAAAGTGGCTTTTTGTGGTTCCAGGCTATTGATCCACTCTTCTGCAATTTGTGAGAGGTGTTCTGATCCATAAGAGTGTTCTGAGATATCCTGCCAGATTGTGTCAGCTTGATCCTTGTTTCTTGAATCACTGTGAATCCAGCCGGTGAAGAGTGCACTTAAGGGAGATTAGGGTGGGAAAATAGCCAGCCTTGGAAAAAGAAATGTCAATGCAATCGGATTTGTCAGCACTTCTAATCTGACTCTCTTTATTCCTTTCCGTTTTCCTCCGTTTGCCTAATTTTTCAATCATGCATGAACTAGTCGTCTGTGATCGTTATATGTTTCGTGTGATTCTTCTCCGAATCCAGCTGGGTGTAGGTGGGTTCTTCCTGTTACACAGTGTCATTTTCTATATAATGGTATACTAGAACAGGGTTCACACACTTAAACTATAATAAAATAATAATTATTATTATTATTATTTTTAATATCATATTTCTAGGTAAATTAAAACAAAGGTTTTTTTTCTCTCAGAATGATGGGGCAAAATTGGCAACAACTTGACTTTAATGTGATGTACTTTGGTTTTGTTAATTTTTAAACCATCTTCAGACATTTACCATTTAT
Source organism: Leuciscus leuciscus (assembly GCF_965113295.1). Classification (NCBI taxonomy): domain Eukaryota; kingdom Metazoa; phylum Chordata; class Actinopteri; order Cypriniformes; family Leuciscidae; genus Leuciscus; species Leuciscus leuciscus. Next base: position 25,144,852 of record NC_138745.1, read on the forward strand.
CATAATATCAAACTGATTATCATCTATATAACAGGATGGGATATTTTAAGTCAGACCGATCAACTAAAACCACAAAACATCACAGTATTATGTTCAATTATACAAAACAAATTTCCCAAGACAAATGTTGCTCAACTTTTTGATTAGAGAAAGGAAATAAAAAATAAATAAAAAAAACTGGAATATTTAATAATAAATTGTCTATACACAAATTCAATATACTGAAAATATTCCTTAAATTATTATTATTATTTCTCTCTCAGAATGACAGGGCAAAATTGGCGAAATACAAAGTCATGTCATTAGACAATGGCGCAGTCTAATAGGTGCTTAACTCAACCTGCTTGCATTCACATAATTCTCTATAGGGCACAACTGATTGGCTCCTGTTGTATCAGGAGCCAATGAGCTTGCATGCTCAACCTTCAAATACTTAGTTAGCAATTACTGTCGCAGTGCAGAGTCCTTTCAGAAACCCTCCACCTTCCCCAGCTCCACCTGTATAGATCTGCTACGGGTAATTCATGTGCGCTATATTGTACAGAAGCAGCAAGTCTTACTTGCTCACAGCAGCGTGTCATGTGTGTATTTGCAGTAACAAGTCCCGTACTTGCTCTGTAGCCGCAGTGTAGCAGATCTTTTCCGCCAAGACCAAATATCAACATTTTCATACCCATTACCATGCCAAAACATTTAGAGTTTTCATGACAGAAATACACTCAAATCAATATAGTGAAGTTATTTAAAATTTTCATCTTTGAAAATTATAAAATTGACCAAGTGCTAAATAACTTTGAGGTTTTTCATTAGGATATGAGCATTTTATTTATGATTTTCTGACACTTTTTATTGATTGAGAGAAAAGAGGAATGAGATCAGAAAACAAGACTGCAGATTTGTCCCCCATCAACATGTCTGGAATGTGTGCTAACATGTGCAAAACTACTGCTGCAGTTGGCTATGGCTTCAGCATAGTTTGAGACTTAAGTTTACAAAACTGTCAAGCTCTAATCAGGTGGAACACAGCTGTCATCTTCTCACTTCATGATTCTCTCTTATTGGCTCCTCACAGGTGGTATTCTGTCTGCCCTGTCAGTTTCTTTTGTGTTCCATGACAAACTCTCTCTCTCTCTCTCTCTCTCTCTCTCTCTCTCTCTCTCTCTCTCTCTCTCTCTCTACAGGTGGGGAATCTAGGTCTTCTCTTCATGTTGCTCTTCTTCATCTTCGCTGCTCTGGGAGTAGAGCTGTTTGGTGACCTGAGTAAGCATAACAAAACACATACATAAGAGGCATTTTTCTTGTGGTCTAATTCACTCAGACACAAACACTCCCCCTCTCGCTAACACACACACACACACACACACACACACACGCACACGCACACACACACACGCACACACACACACACACACACACACACACACACACACACACACTCCTATGCACTCCTCAGGATCTTCCTGTCTGGATTTTTATTTACACTGAATTGTAAATTACTTAGACACCCTAGGACCGCAACACTACTGCTGGGAGTCCAAAAACAAATTTTTGTGGTAAAAAAAAAGAAAGAAAATATGCTCTATACAAAAATACAATATTAAGTTACCTTGAAATAAATCTAAAGTTAAGATGCCAAACTAACTTTCATTGACTGTGCCACATTACAATGTATCAAGTTAAATTAAATTGTATATCATTTTCACTGGGTTTTCAATGGAAGTGTCTCAACAAAGTGTAAATACATTAATATGATACTTTACAACTCTCAATTCAATGCAATGGTACATAGACTGCATTCTCAATCTATCTATTCATTAAGGGGGACTGAAAAACTTTGAAACACTTTATGACATTGATTAGGGCACTGATCCTCTAATGTAGCATAATTGTGTTTTAAATTGCTCGATGTATTACTGTTTATTTGTTTTAAATGGCTGTGAGATCACTTTCACATATTTTCAAAAGTTTTCCGGCAATGTCTGTAAGGGCAAACCATAAATATGGTACCTGCAGCAGATTTTCTCTAGAATACGTGGCAGCACATTGGCACTGGTTTACTGAATACAGCCTGCCGTGATTCATTGCACCTCAGCACAATACCAGGGTTGATGTCATTTCCATTTCCAATCAGCCTGCTCAAGATAAACATAGAGACTTCATAATTCACATCCAGCTTTACAATGCTGTCCAAGTTCAATATATGGCATCTGCTGGCTGAACTGAGATTGACTGTCTGCAAGGCAAATTTTTTTCTGTCTCTTCCCAACATAGGATTGGGCTAAATTGATGACTGGTCGATTAATAGTCCACCAACCAAATTGTTTAGTGAGATTGAGTAGTTTATCTAGATTTAAATGGTTGTCTATACTGTATGTATGTTGTTAAACGTTAAGTACACTGCATAGAAAGTTAGTACATTTAAATGCCATTTCACCAGTGGATAAAAGGTAATACGTTTAATTAATTTGAGTCTTTGAATATACATTTAGCATATTTCTCACTATATCAAGTGTACATCAAAATTAAAATCAGGTGTAAGTGAATACAGCATCATAAAAATAGTAGAGTGACACCTTTTATTTTATAGTACCTAAAAAAAAAACCTGATCTGGGCTGCCAACTGTTTCTATGATCTACTTAGGCTTTTGGGAAATGCAGCCCTGGTCTAGTTTGGTCATAAGCATTGAAGTTTGTTGTTCCATCATGCCAAGAGAAAAAAAAAAAAGAGCTGCCTGAGCCCCTCAGAATAAAGGTTGCTGACACGTATGAGTCTGCGAAAGGATTTAAAGCCATTTTCAAGCTATTCAATATAAACCATTTCGATGTACCAAATTCACCCCAAGAGCAGATGCTTGAGGAAATCTAAATGCCCATATGATGAAAAAGGAACCAGCTTTTCATGGGGTGCACTTACTTTGTAGGGTGTGTTTGTTCATTATGAACATATGAAGATTTGCACATTTCCATGTATGTACCTCTGACATATTCTTTCTGTCCCAGTATGTGATGAGCTGCACCCCTGCGAAGGTCTCGGCCGTTACGCAACATTCAAGAATTTTGGCATGGCTTTCCTCCTGCTGTTCCGTGTATCCACCGGGGACAACTGGAATGGCATTATGAAGGTGGGACAGAGTCACTTCATAGTGCTGAATTTCAATGATGCACACAGTTTTGTTTTAAATGCTTTGCACGTGTTCTGAATACAGATGTTAGCAAACCTCTCATTTTTACACTCTGTGTCCACGTCGCAGGACACGCTCAGAGACTGCTCCCAAGAAACCACCTGCTACAACACAGTGGTGTCCCCCATTTATTTTGTGTCCTTCGTCTTGACGGCGCAATTTGTGCTGGTCAATGTGGTGATCGCTGTTCTCATGAAACACTTGGAGGAAAGCAACAAAGAGGCCAAGGAGGAGGCTGAGTTGGAAGCCGAGATGGAGCTGGAGGCTGCGGGTGGAGATGGAGGAATATCCCGAGGGCACATGCCACCTTTCATACCTGGTGACATGGGTGGGCCAGGGGGTTCACCCTGGATCTCAAGAGTCTCTGGAGACCTGTCTGGGCCGCTTTACCCCACAGACAGCCCACCTGCAGACATACGCAGAGACTCTGAAGATCACATAAAGACAGATCCTGATCCTCCTCAGAATTTGGAGCCGCCTTTAGAGGTGAGTGGGAATGCTAGGTGTGAGGTCAGAGGTGTGTACCTCCTATGGTGTCATTTCCAGGTTCAACACATGAGTCAGACTAAATACCAGCTGGTTTCTAGCTGGTCGAAGCTGCTTATAACCATATTAGACCAGCTAGAATACAGCTTAAGCTTGTTTTTCCAGCAGGGGTGTCCTGCTTGCTTTTGTTTTGTTGAAACTTTTCTGTTTCTGTGAAAGAGATGTATTTTTGAGGGATGTATTTTTGTAGGCAAAAACCTGAAAAAAAAAAGTTAGCATTTTAGCTGGTTTCATCGTCCCGAAGTCAATGTTTTTTTTTTTTTTTGGGGGGGTTTGGTCAAATGCCCAAATAAGGTCTGTGGTTAACACAATCTCAAGATATTTTCATGTTTTATTATACAGCATAAAATACACCAGTAAAACCCCCTTGTGGTTTTTTTTCTTAAAAAGGGTGGGACAACCTGTCACTAACATGAGATTGCAGCAATAGCAAACAACAATTCCCGATGGAAACAATCAAGTCTTGTCCTATCTTTTTTCTTGTTCAAGAAGCCAGGTTGGATATACGTCACAATAGAGAAGAAAAGTCTAATGCAACTTCCATTTCATGCAATTTCATTTTCATTCCACTACACCATAGTGTAGTTCGTGTATAGTCTATATATATAGCTTTTTACTTCTGGCGATTGTATTTAGACATCAAAAGCCAGAAAGTTGTGTTCATTTGTGAAGACTATCATGATGAACAAAATGAGAGTCAAAAGAGTCAGAAACTTTTGTTGGTCACAGAGCTTATTTCCTGCAATAATCCAAAAGCCACATGAAAATTTGTAAGGTTTTTTTTTTTTTTTTTTTTTTTTTACCCGAAAAAAAAAGATAACTTCTGGGTTAGCCTACAAAAATATTTCCACTTCTGTGCTCTCTTATCTAACTTCACACAATACTGATAGATGGACAACATGCCGTATGCTTCCGTATGCGCCTGAACCCATTGACGTCACTGATGCATATATTAAAAGGAATGTTCCTGGTACAATTAAACTTAAGCATCTGCTGCATGCTCTCCATTACCACTGAAAATGATTTTGTCCCTCAATTTGTTAAAACAAACAGAAAAGTTGTTTACAGCTGTGCAATTACAAAGGAAAAAGGTTCCAGCTCACAGTTGGTTAAAGGGTTAGTTTACCCAGAAATGAAAATTCTGTAATCATTTTCTCACCCTCATGTCGTTCCAAACCCGTAAGACTATTGTTCATCTTTAAAACACAAATGAAGATATGTTAATAACATCTGAGAGATTTCTGTCCCTCCATTGACAATCTACACAACTACCATTTTGATGCTTCAAAGAGTTCTTAAAGAGATCGTAAAACTAATCCATATGAATTGAGCGGTTTATTTCAAAGATTTCTGAAGAGACATGATTGCTTTATATGATGAACAGATTTAATTTAGGCTTTTTCACTAAACTTAAGCTTAAGTATGCTTGCTTGACGTGCGAGAACCAATGAGGTTCATTCTCGTGTGTTACTCAGCACGTTTTAGCCTCCGCTAGAACCAATGAGGTTTGTTTTCATGAATCAAACAAGTATGGTTCAGCTTCTGTTTATGTTTGCTGATCAATGTTTATATGTCAATAAAAGCCTAAATTCAATGTTAATCGTATAAAACAATCCAGTCTCTTCACAAAATTTGGACTAAACCGCTTGATTCATATAGATTAGTTTTACAATATATTTTTTAGCCGACAAAGTGGTAGCTGTGTGGTATGTCAATGGAGGGATAGCAATCTCTCTCCGATTTCATTAAAAATATCTTCATTTGTGTTTCGAAGATAAACAGAACTCTTACGGGCTTGGAACGATATGGAGGTAATTGGAATTTTTTTTGAGGGGGGTGAACGTACCCCCTTTAAAGCATTTATATTAGTCAATTTATATTAGGACATCTGTGCAAAATGTGTATAATTTGAGCAGTAGGTAATTATTTTAGCAGTGGGACAACTGTTCTAAACAGATGAGATTTTGGTTCTGCACTACCGTTGTAATTCCTGTGGATTTCTCTCTATGTGAAAAGTCCCTTTTTGGCCCTTTTTGGAAATTTGCAGGGTTTACTGGCTTTATATGGTCATGAGTCGAACCGAAGAAGATAGTAAACAATTTTGTTACTCTGGTCTCGTGTAAACATGCATAATGTTTAAGCCTTGTGGTAATACTTAAAACACTGCATGCTTTAACATTTATTCCAGTCCAATGCAATGCCATTGACTTCCATTTAAGTGAATAATTGTAAACATGGTTATTGCTTGTACATAGTAAAAATTATTTTCTGTGGTAATTAACAGCATACAGCTTAAAGGAATATTTTATCCAAAAATGAAAATGATTTCATCATACAGTGTACTCACCCTCATGTTGTGTCCAGACTTGTATGTCATCTTATTTCCTCTGTGAAAAAAATAAAATAAAACTGGAACAATCTGAGGGTGAGCAAAGGGTGAGCATTTTTGGGTGAACTATCCCTTTTACTTGTCATCCGGACCATATTTTAAAATATATTATATGATATGAAAATCGTGATATCAGACAATGTACAAAATATGCTTCTTTTTTCCATGGGTTAATGTAATCAACAGTGTCCAACAAACAATTAACCATTTATTAGTACAAAAAATGAGTCTGTCATGATGCAGATGTAGAATTTGCCAGGGCTTTTCAGAGCATTATAACATGCATTTGTTATAAACGATCTTTAGTTTAACCGAAAGACACGTTTTAAAACACTAGACTGTTATTTTTAAAGTGGGGAAGTCCATCTGTTTCTGTTAGTGTCCTACATGCCTGTTGTTTGCTCCTTATAAACTCGGTGGTCGGAGGTCAGACTGGTACCATGGGAAAGTAGTGATACAGGCCTCTTCTTTTTTAATGCAGGCAGGCTATTTCCAGAATACCAGCCATTTTTAATGTTAACAATCATTAAAACTATCCCTCTAGCCCTCTTTAGTGTGGCTGTGTCAAAATGTTTTGCGCATCATCAGGGCAATTGTTCATAGAGCTCTAGTTCCACCTTGTGGATGTCAGTGAAATAATCAAGTATTTTACCTGTGAGCAATGAATCTATGTTAGTTTAGAGCTCTACTAATCTGTTTAGCACATAAATGAACCGTGCTACTGGTTTACTTCTAATTTAAAGTATCAGTTCACCCAAAAATTACAATTCTACTATTTTCCTTGTGTTGTTCCAATGTCGTATGGCCTTCTTTTTTCTGTGGAACACCAGCAAATTCTTAAAAATATATTATTTGTGTTCCAATGGAAATAAAGCATTTTTGGGTGAACTGTCCTTGTTTATTCCTTTGTAAATATTTCTTCTGACTAATTGTGTTATAGTCTGCAACTTCTCTCCTTCCTTCATTTCTCCTCTGTTTTTTCTCTGTGTGATGTCTTTCACATTACCCCTTGTCATCTCCTCTGCCTCTGTCTCTGTCTGTACTCTTTCTCTCTCTCTTCGTCATCCTGTCTTCCATGCTGGGGCTTTTAGCGGAGGCCAATGCTAGACTCAGTTTCCCTGGTGATCCAGGGTTCACTGGAAGGAGAGCTCAGCCTCATGGACAACCTATCTGGCTCTATCTGCCACTACTACGCTCTGCCTCCCCTTCCCAGCAAGCACTGCACCGAGAAACAGGTCAATGGCTTCCCTGTTCACCCAGCTTGCCTTATAACACACTTCACTCCTCTCTCTACCTTTTTTTCCCTTCTTATCTCCCTCCTTTTCTCTCTCTGGACCACTTAAACTTACATAATAGCACCGATGCTTCTGTGTGTCAGTTACAAAACCACCTCTGCACTCTGGGATTTCCAGCGCTCTTTAGAAGGCAAGGACTTGGTTCTGCTCCAGGAATATCCAAGTGTACATCCCATAAGTATCCCATAAGAGTGACAAAGTCTCGCAAAAATGGTGTGAAATTTGTGCCTCGTTCGTTCCAAAGATCATAAATACCCCAAAAAGTGATGGACTCATCTGGCTGGAGTCGAAGAGGTAATGTGTGGATCGATAAAGAGCTGGGCCGCTGTTGAATTATGCACGAAAATCTCTTTTGGTCTGTTTCACAGAGAAATATTTCATTCAATTGCATTAGCATTGCAAAAAACTGAGGCTTCTAAAATCTTTTTTTAAATGTAATTGGAGAATATGTAATGTCTTTATGGAAATAGCTGGCTCTTTTATTTTGACGACTTTGCAAAAATTTGTTCCAGACCAAATTCTCAGGGTCAATTAAACGGTGCAGTATGCAGGATTTATTTAGGATCTATGGAAAGAGGTTACGCATCATTTCTCTTATATACCTTTAATATCTAAGGACCATTTAACCATTTCTATATTTTTAATGGCTACTGGCGGAAGGCAATGTGCATCTTGTCAGCGGATTTGGGGGATGTTTTCATTAGGGCTCGCTGGGCAAAGTTTTTATTTGAAGAAGTGAATTTGAATAGTATTGGCCACACCCCACAGGAAGCTGAATTGGCATTTGAATCAAAATGACAGGAAGAATTTACAGTATTTATAGCAGTATCTATCCATCAACATTTTTAAACAACGCTTTGTCAAGCCAACATTAAAAGTTTGTCTTGATTTCAAATCATTTTAATTCTACTTCATTGCTTTGAGGTTTGAACTGCAATTCTGCGTCCTGTTTGCTACATCAATCGAATTCAGATCAAAATAAAAAAAATCACTGGAATATAAAAGACCTTCTCAATTTAAATCGGAATGTTGCACAAACCTGGTTTCTACGCACTGAACTGTTATGTTCACAAAAATGACCTGACCTCACCACATAAAGTTGTATTAATTGTACCTGCATGTGTGAAAGTCTGAGCGTGTCTTCTAACTATGCATGTGCTGGTTGCCCATCTCACTCTTGGCTCATCTCTTCTTCTTTAGATTCCTCTAGCCGAGATGGAGGCTCTATCTCTGGCATCGGAGAAATCCTGGTCCTTAGCTCTGACGGATGACTCTGTCCCAGATGATTTTAACCCCCTCTTACTAACCAGTCAGGAGTGCAATGTATTTAACACTAGAGCAACGTTCATTTTCCACCCCTGCCTCTCAGCCTTACACTGCTTCCAAAGACATCCGCCCTCTCCACCCTGCTTCAGAATTTGGCCCTGAATATTTGATCCCCAGGTCTTTTGGCCCTGTAATAGATTTGCTCTGTTCGGTTAAATATAAATAAATAAATAAATAAATAAATAAATAAATAAATGCTGTTTTAAGCTAGATACAGCACAGTTTTAACTAAACATTCTTCTGAGTGGCACCTTGAGGGACTCCTTGGTTTCATATGGTACAGTACCTATTGTTGTGGAATGACTAAACTAAAAGTGTCAAATCATAGTGACACTACTAACTTAACAACTAAATGTAGGTGTTTTCAAAACATGCAGATTTTGACAGACTACTTTTTTTCAGTGAGCAGCAGTTGACAAAATGCTACAGTAATATTGCCGTCATTTAAACATTTATATAATATTTAGTCAAATGCTGCTGTTAATCACTATTTTCAACTTATACACTACCATTCAAAAGTTTTGGGTTGGTCAGAAGTGTCTTACACCAAGAATACACCAAGGCTGTATTTTTTTTTATTAAAACTAGAAAACAAAAGATTGTTATTGTGAAATACTTTTACATTTTAACTCTTTTCCATGTTAATACATTTTAAAATGTTGTTTATTTCCTGTGGCATTTCTTATCATCAATGTTAAAAACAGTTGTGCTCCTTAATATTATTTGGAAATCATGATACATTTTTATTTGATTATTTGAATAATAGAAAGTTCAAAAACAGCATTTATTTGAAATACAAATCTTTTTTAACATTATAATTGACGTCACTTTTTACCAATTTAATGCGTCCTTGCTCAATAAAAGTCTTAAAAAACCTTACTGACCCCAACATTTTTGTACATTAAATATAAATAGATATTATATTTGGATATAATATAATATAATATAATATAATATAATATAATCATGCCAGTAATCTGTTTTCTGACACTTGGTAGTCTGATTAATTTGTAAAAGTAGAGGGCAAACATCATAAATTATTTATGCAGAGCTGAGAGGCGAATGTGTTTTGAACTTTGAGGGTTTCTAACCATCCACTTTGTTTGGTATTTCTCTCTCTTTCCTTCTCTTTGTACATTTCCCACCAGCCTGGTGTTTGTATGGTCCAGTCCAGTCCAGTAGAGTAGTATTACTGCCTGTCAATCTGCTCATTTCCTGTCTGGGTTCTGCAGCTATGTCCCTATTCTTCTTCCAACACGTCTAAAGGCCATTTCTGAACCTCTTCTCCATTGTCTCTTTATACTTTTTAGATGTTCCTGTTTCCATCCTCAATTTATCTGTCTCCATATTTACCCGTGTCTCTCTTGATTTTATCTTTGTCTTATTTTTTTGTGTATTAAAAGTGAAGTTTCTCCCTAGTACCATGCTTCTTGAAAGAATATAGCAGTGTGGTATGGGGTTGGCTTCTGCTGTCTGCCAGCTACAGTAGTTCAGGCTCTGGGCACAGCTTTCAAGGGAGAAGGCTGATGGTTTCTGTCACCTCGTAATTGAATTCATATTTATTGTTTCAGAACTTTGCCCATAGAACATAAATAATTTATACATAGCATTTCTCAGATGAATGAGATTTAGATCCAGCATGTTCTCATTTCTCTGTCGTATTTATGTGGATGAAAAACGGCAGAAAAATATGCACTGAGAATATGCATACAGTAACTCCTCAATGCCTATACCATGAAGCATCATCAAAAATTTCCACCATTGATGTTAATGGGTGTGCAATTGTTTCCCACAAAGACTGACGGTAAACAGTGGAGAAGTAACAGTTTTTTCATAACAATGTGAACAGCACAAATCACATGGAATCTGATCTTTTCGATTCTGATTTGAGCCACTTCCATATGTGGTCCTAAATCAGATACAGGTCCGATGACTATGTCTGAACAGTCATATTGGAATTTATGTAACTTTTACGTAACTCTAGAACAACATTTGTCACAATTCTCTTCTGATGGGAGTCACTCCAAAGATTTTACATTCCGGTAGTTCTTTGGGTACTTTGTGAATATGGAAGATGGCAGCGAAGTTAATCACTGGAGGAACGGTGAGCTGTTATTTTCAATACTGACTCCGTGTTTACTTCCGTATAATTCAGTGCTGCGTGCAGACTTTGTTATTGTTCTTTTGCTCATGCGGGTCAGCTCAAGTATAGGTCTCTGGACAGTAACAGGAGTTACCAGATCAGTGGCCGAGGCCGTAAACAGAGAGGCAATTTCGTCCGCGTTACCTGATTTGCCCACGTCACAGTAAGGGTAGGGTTTAGGGGTGGGGTCAGGTGAAGGGCATCATTCTCATTGCATGATTTATAAACACCCACCAGTTTGAAAACACCCACACATTTAGAAACGCCCACTTTTGTTCCGCAGAGACCCCATAATCAGTCAGTTCAGGATCGTGACCTGTTCACAATCAAATCTGATATTGGCCACATTTAAAAAAATAATGTGAACAGCTGAACAAAACAAAAAATCGGATCTGAGTAATAAATCAGAATTGAGCACTAAGGCTTGCAGTGTGAACTTGGCCAAAAGCAAGTCTGATTCAATGATTCATGAATCATTCAGACAGATTGTGTGAACTGGATGAGTCAATTCATTAAAAAAAGCATGACTCAGATTGTTCATGTCTGATTGAACTAATACTTTAAGTCATCTGTAATTTGAATATGTACGTATTCGTATGACAAAATATGAATTCATGCAACATGATTTATGTAGATCAACATTTCTTGATCAGTCTTCTCCCTTTGTCTAGTGCGCAGTGACGTTTGCCTTTCATTGTATGCTAACCAGCCCAGCCTCTATGTATTAGGTACAATGTGTTTGCGTGTGCGTCCATGTGTTCATAAGGGCCCCTGATGCTCCAAACACAAGTACCAGCACTCACCTTGACTTGCAACTCTTTTAATGTGCCTCAGACTACAGCTCCACCAGATCCTCCAGAGCCCCAGCAGCCAGACGAGCCGACGGATGAGCACTTGTTGTATGTGAAGAAGACCTCAGTGGGCCGCACACATTCTCTGCCCAATGACAGCTACATGTTCCAGCCGCTGCAGCCCAACTCGAACCACAGTACCCACACAACCTCAACTCACCTAGCTCAGACAGGTGCACTGCAATATATTTCTGAATTTGTTTTAAATATGGTTGTTAATGCGTATGTCAATAATATCAAATGTCTCCTCACATAGGTTCTACAGGCTCTGTCCAATCTCAAACAGAAGAACCCACCCAACACTTGACTGTGCCCACCGATCTGTTCAGACCGATCAGTCCTCATAGCCTATCAGATTCAGAGTGCATCCCACGTATCCCCCCGCCTCGCCGGGCACACACTCTCTCACGCACCCTACGCAGACAGGTGACCTCAGGTCTATTACTTTTGATTGTGTCATACTTACAGAGTATGTTCTATTAGCTATTAGTTTTGTTTATTGCACATAGTAGCTCTGTTCCAAAACCTAATGAGCTGCTGTTCAAATTTTTTTTAGATATATTTTTTTATGTTTATGAAAGAAGTCTGCTATAGCTCACCAAGGCTACATTTATTTTTATCAACAATACAGTAAAACCAGTAATGTGAAGTTTATTACAATTTACAATAACTGTTTTCTATTTTAATCTATTTTAAAATGTAATTTATTCCTGTTTTGCAAAGTTGATTATTTAGCAGCCATTACTCCAGTCTTCAGTGTCACATTATCCTTCAGAAATCATTCTAATTGATTTGCTGGTCAAAAAACATTATTATCAATTATTCTTATTATTATCAACATTTAAAGATATCTTTGCTGCTTAATATTTGTGTGGAAACCATGATTTTTCTATAGTCTTTGATGAATAGAAAGTTCAAAGGTACAGCATTTATTTTCAATAGAATTCTTTTGTAATATTATAAATGTCTTAATCAATTTAATGCGTCCTAAATACAAGTATTCATTTAGTGCTCTTCATACAAAACTCGTGGGAGACATGATCTAATAAGCTTACAAATACATATCACACACACTTTTAATTAGACCATTTTTACGCATGCCAACCATTTTTTATGTATACTTTTAAATATTGACTGAAATATTTATTTGAATTTTTTATAATCAGCATTCCCTTTGCGTTATTTCGTAGTAGCCTAACTGAACTGAAAGAACAGTGAATGCTTCTGTTAGTAAAAAAAAAAGATTAGTGTTTCATTTGAGATGGTTTATTTTCCGAGTTGGGACAACTTCGGGTAAAACCAAACGCAGCGCTCATTACTGTTACTTTTTACCCAGCAGTCTAATCACAGTGGAGGAAGGGTGGGACAAATACCGCACTGACCAACCGCCACATCGTGCTTGCACAACGGCAACAGACGACAACAACAAGCACAACAACAGAGCACAATTGTTTAAAACAAAAGCCAGAGCAATACAAGTTACAAAATAACTTATTGTAGAGATCAAAATATTTAAGTTGGAATAACCTACATTTCGGGAACGACATATGTCTCCTTAAAAATAAACAGCTCCATAAGCAGCTCGCTGGGTTTTGTAACAGAACAAATTTCTCTCTGCTGGTCTTCTTTCATAATGCATAATATCCCTTGTCTTCCTTTATGGATTGTGATTGGAGACTTATGGTGAATGTGACTGGTATGAAGTCTGAAACCTCTGCACTGTTGATCTCTCCCTCTGGCTAGTATATTTCTTCTTTTAATCCTTCCTGCATTCTCTCCTTTTTTTTCTGCTGCTTTTTGGCCTGCATACCCTCTAATGTGACTTACTCCGAGCAGCTCAGCATGGTCCAACCCAAGCCTGACCCCGAGCTGCTCCTGAGACACAGATACTCCTGTTTCTGAGAGAACTTGAATGGGCTGCTTGAATCAGCTGGCCTCCAGCACCCTCTCCACAGATCCTTGAACTCTGTCCCCTACTCTGTCCCACTTTATCCTACCACACCCCTTAAATCCCGTTCCTCCAGCCCGATGCATTTCACCATGGCTACTGTAAAGGCCAAAAATGCAGGGTAAAGATCAAGGGGAATTATATTGGACTAATGTCTCATACGCACAGTTAGCTGCATTTTTTTTAAAACAAATACTCTAAAGCAATTATTTGCAGTATTTTAGTCATATCAATTGATTTTTAAAGGAACCTTAAACATTGCCATTAATAATTTATTAAATTAGTAATTATTTAGCTTGTTTTGTTTACTAGACATGCTATTTAGTCAATCATGTCATGCTAATGTAAAAACAATTTCCTGCCACTAGGTGGCAGCATAGTGTCATACAAGTTTCAACACAGAACAAGGACACTCATGGCTTGGTCTCTTACTCCATGTTGGCTTACTTTCCAAATTTGACATGGTTCCTCTTGATCTTTTGCCCCTCCCAAAAAGCCCACCTATCTCTCTCCTACTGGGCCGGTGTCTCTCTCGGGCTTCCTCGATTAGGAGAAATAGACAGATTATGGGGAGTTCTGAGAGAGAGTGACCCCAGGAAGAGACATGGGTCTTGTGGTCTGTTGCAGTTGCCCAGTGGCTCAGAGTGCAGTCTGCCAAACAGTGCCTGTAGTTTTGCCCTAGGGTAAATGTTGCTCTGCCCTAGTTAAAACAATACACCTATTGCTAACTTTTCTCTGAAAGTGCAATTGATATTGTAAGTTTTCACCTATGTGACTTCACCCAGAGCAGTAGCATGTACAGTACTGCTACTCAGGCAGTGTGTCAGTTTAGTACATGGGGAGTAGCTACTTAGTTCATGTCAAAGATTAGACATGAAGATACAAAGCAAAAGAGAGAAATATATTGATTTACCCATTTCTCTAGTATACTGAAGACTTTCTGATTTGGTTGAAAGTACACAGTACACATTTCATGAATGCAATAAAAAGAACCAGGGGCGGTTCTAGGGAAGGTATTTGGGGCTTATCCCAAACCTCTTTGGATGCATGAGTCATCATATGATTAAATATTAAAATTTTAAACTTTAAACTATATGTTGAAATGTTATGAAGTACATTTTTAAATATTACTGGAGATAAAAATAAAAAGGTCTCATCTGCATGCATGCATACGTCTTTTTACCTTCAGGCTTTCTGTAGCTCTGTGTATAGGTTGACAGTTGTGTCATGATTGTCACTTGTCATTGCAACTGTTTCAACTGTGTTTATAAGATAGCCTACTGTTTAAAAGAGCGCTTTGAGGGGAAAATAGTTGATTTACCAAAGTTTGTGAAGTTTATGGCCTAGTTTCTGGTCTTTATAAAACAGTTTCTAAGAGCTGCAAGTTTCAGGCTCAAGCACAAATGTATATTACGTTTGTCTGTGAAATAGTTGGTGCTTATTGCATCTGGATGGAGTGCAACTCTGACCAAAAAGTCAATAGATCCTGTAGTTTATTCATAATGTCTGATTTATAGAGCAGATGAGAATGACCTGACATTAAAACTCAAAGTAATAAAAAAAAAATCACCCTGGAAGCCCATCCCTAGGACTGCCCATGAGACAGAAAGTACTAAGAATGTTGTTGAACTAAGAATGTTACTTCAGAATGTGTAACTACTATTGAGCAAGTTTTATTGAACTTTTAGCACAATTTAAACACTATTTTTGTCGGTTAAAGGTTCAGTGTGTGGGCGGGATGATTTAGTATGTTTTGTGGTGAGTTACTTCATTTGATACTTTCAAGTTTGATACAGACTTTTAAAAAAGAAGTTGGCTACCTCTGATTGGGGCTACAAACGCATTCAAAATGGACGCCTTGAGGCGATTTTTCTATTTTTCTAATTTCAGCTCCAATCCTTTGAAACAGAGCGCTTGTGGAGTGCAATGCTAATGGTGAACTCCACTCTAATTCCACGGCTCCCCTCCCCTTCCACTGGCTTTTACACCCCTGACATCTCATACTAACCAGTCTCCCTCTCACCTGTTCATGTCCTAATCCCTAATGTTACCCCCTACCTTCCCCTCACCTCCTCCCGTCCCTGCTCTCCTCAGGTTGCAGTGAGTGCTGACTCTCAGGAGACTCTATACACAGAGGGAGGGGAAAACAAGGGTCCCCTGGGACTTAGGGAACTGTCGACCACCCCTGTCAACCTTCCACCTCAGCAGCAGCAGCTCCAGCCTTCGCTCCTTCTGGTCCCTGCCACACCAGGCGCCTCCCCGAAACCATCCCGACCTAGCGTCCACACACAGCACAACCCCTACGTCCAGTACGTGTTCTCCAGTCGTTCCCACTCGCCGACCCTACCGCCGCCGCCACCACCGGCTGCCGGGAAGCAGGAGGAAACAGACTCTGTGGATCAGGAAGTATCCCGAATTATCCGTGCGGGGCTCGTAGGGAGGAGCGATGATGGAGTCGGAGGAGGGACGGGAGATCAAGGTGCAAGACGTCAGCTTAAAAAGTACCACAGCGTTGACACACAGGGCCAGCGAGCTCTGCTGTTACCAAGGCCCTTGTCCTGGCTCGACGACCCACGCCGGCACTCCATCGAGGTGTGCTCGTCCGTGGAAAGCAGTCCCCAGCGCAGTTCGATCTCCTCCGGCTTCGTCTCGCGAGCTGACAGCCTCCAGCAGCAGTCCTCTCCACGCCCCCGCAAGAAGAAGATGAGTCCCCCGTGCATCTCCGAGGATCCGCCCGAGGGTCCAGAGCTTCCGGGAGGCTTTCACCCTGCTCTGGTGATGGTACCGCCCCCCTTGCCAAGCCGGGACACTTTCCTGAGGAGGCGCGCTCCCTCCAGTGACTCCAAAGACTCATTTGATTTGGGTGGAGGAGGAGATGGGCTGCCTCAAGAGGGCATCCCAAACTCCAAGCTATTGACTCTGCCTAGTTTCTCTTTTGAGAAAACAAGCTCCGAGCACTGAACACTGACTCGCACGATCACGCACACACATGCGCACACGACACACGATACACTCCGTGTATCCGTGATGGTGATAGTAATAGTAATAATATCTTAGAGAGTAATAATGCTAAATACAACAATGGTGAATACTTCAAGATCATGAGGAATAGTTACTATACCTTGTATTTTTTTTCTCTACTGCCAAAAGAACACAAAAGGAAGTTGCGCTGAGGATTAAACAAGCTAATAACGGGACTCTCTCTCCTCAAAGATGCCAGCGGATCCGTTGGCAACCTCATGACCTCCTCGTGGAGGTCTGTGCAGAGCCCGGGGGAGAGCGTCCCCTTCTGGCCGTTGTGAAGACTTCACAGCACTGTATTGCTGAAATCCCTAAAGGGCACTGATGAAGGTACAAAGCAATATGAACGTTTTAGAGACACTATTTTCTTAAATTATTGGGCCATAGTGTTTGTAAAGGATGTAGAATTTCTTTTCTTTTTTTTCAATTTCGTTATAGTTTTATTTGTCTTTTTGTGATTTTTCTCTTTTTCTCAATGTTTAAATCGTTTGTTGTTTGCTTTATTTTTTCACCATAGGATATTTTTAGCTTTCCTGTTTTAACAAAGACAAAAAGAAAGAAAATTTTTTTCAAAGTGCCAGGATCCATGTATTTGTAGGAATATTATTATTATTATTATTAATAATAATAATAATGATATAATATATCTCTTTAAAAAATAAAGCATTAAACAGCTCTTTGATTTTTAAACACAAGTATTAGACTGGTGTGCCTTGACTAAAGAACAAGTCTAGTGACACTGTCTGCGGAACAGATTGTGTGCTACTTCAAACTTGTGACTTTCAAACAGAAGAGAACAAATACTTACACTAATTGAACTCATGAAGCAGAAAATCACTGCAAAACCTGGTGTCCAAAAACATCATCAGAATTTAAACCAGATTTCCAATGAAACGCCCCAAAACACTTATCAGTCTTCAAATAAGTGTTTTGGGGCGTTTCATTGGAAATCTGGTTTAAATTCGGATTATGTTTTTGGACACCAGGTTGTTAATTAAATGCTATATTATCAGTACAGTGCATGCAAAATTTGTGTGAAATTGTAACATGAAAATATTTGATCTTGAGGTTCTAAAAGCTGTATGGTAGTGGTTTTCAACCTTTGACTCCAAGACTCGCCCATTGTCAATATTGCATATATATTTTGTAGTGTTAATAGATTAAAATAAATTGATTTATTTTGTGATTATATAGGTCTCAAGAACTGTATGTTCTTTAATAAAAACAACAGTTGTTGAGAGGACAAATAATGTCCCATTTTGTTGGACAGATATGTAATTTTTTTACTCTGCACAGTAGGATCAGCAGAAAGAAATGCAGGACCAAATTGCTACATTGAGGACGAGAGTGGACAAAAAGTAATCTATGAGAAAATGGGCAGTTTTGTTAAAACAATGTTTTGTTCATTTATTAATAATCAGTAAGAAATACAGCTTTCATTTGTCTGCTCTTAATGACACATTGTTATTTTAAAATTATATTACGGTCATTTTAAAATAGCTTTGACAATTTTTTTAGTTCATCCTGCAGCCCCATTGAAAGTTTGCCGAAGCCCTGTGGCTTCTTTGAGAACCACTACCTAAGTGACTATATTATAAGCAGTTATGTACACATTGTACCCTTATTCTTTACACTACACACGTGTGCTTGTTAAGGTATATTTAGATCTTCCATTCAAGCCTCTCTCAGAATCAAAAAGCATGTTGATTGAAGCTGTTGTCAAGTGCACTGTGGGAGACTCACTGAAGCGATTGCCTTTCGACACATTTGCAGGCCTCCTTTCAAACTCAGGAAAGCTTGTGCTTCAAAGTCCAGTTCAGTAATATACCTCTATTTTGCTTCAAAGCCCTGGTTGCAGTCCAAATCTGTGGCTGCAGTTTATACATGGCTTCGATGTGTTTGAACTTGTTTTTCTCATTGGACCAATTTTAGAACGATTTACCAGTTTAGCAATCTACATAAGATATAATCTCACTTGAATTATGCATGTACCAAATGGAATTATTTTTTTATTTTTATTTTTTGTGTGTGTGTGTGTGTGTGTGTGAGAGAGGGATGCATCAGAATGGAGTTTATAATAATTGTAGAATGTGCAAAGCACCTAATGATGTTCTGTACAGCTCTCCATTGCACCAGACATCTGGTTACCATATAAACTATTTATTAGTGGCGTTTAATTCTACCTCTAGGATATCTTCAGCGTGGATCATTTTGATCAAGGTGATGCTAAAACAAAAGAATGCAAATGGAGATTGTCATGTGTTTGCTATAATATTTAAAACTTTGTTACTTCAAACATTTGGCACATATCACAGTAAAAAATCTTATTTGACACTGAAAGAAGATGATGACGTTCCCACTCAGCTTTTCTATTAAACTGCAAAATCCTGGAAAACAGCTTGAGTGACCAGATGGAAAAGGAAAACATGAAGCTATTGGTAAACATCCTCACGAGGAAATGACAATTAACCTCCGCTGTTCTTCTAGGTGTGCAGATCATTTTAGCAGTTTGGCCTCTCCCTAGGTTCCCACTCCTGAAATAAAGCCTCAGAGCTGAGGACCCTTCGATATTTGAGCTTTCCATCCCTCCTTGCAGAAAATGAGTATTGGAAAATCTATGATAACTTCATTTACTCAACAGGCTGAATCAATTTGACTTACAAAACATGACGCAGTTCCCATTGAAGACTGTGATAAGATGGCCTGGCTGAAAATTTAACATTTGGGAAAACAACACCTCGACGGAGATTTTGAGATGGGTTAAAAGCTCAAAGGCCTTGTTTACCAGCCAAAAAGTCATCAAGACACTTTGGGAGGTACTCAGTGATTGGCCGAGTTGCTTTAGCGAGTGTGTGCTCATCAATGTTGCTCTGGCGCTCCGCTGAGCGAGAGCATGTGTTTCAGAAAGTCCGAAGAAATCCATTCATGACCTCCTCATGGGAAGGGGCTGCATATCATATGACTTAATGATAGCAGTGTTTTTTTTTACATACAGGGGTTGGACAATGAAACTGAAACACTGGCCAATATAGTGTTGGAGGATTCACACCTATATATGCGCGACCTAATATCAATCTTCACTGATTTTACATTCCATCAGTAAGAGCCGAGCTAAAGGTTGAATTAGCAGAGCAATTGCACAGCTGGACATACATTTTTGCAATCCACACAACATAATGGGAGACATATCAGAGTTAAAAAGAGGACCTATTATTGGTGCTCGTCTCGCTGGCTGATCTGTGACCTTTGTGGTGTATCAAGAGCTATGGTATCATATATGGTAATGATGTTGGCTTACCACCAGGTATGACGGACCACATCCAACAGGAGTAACTGTCAATGCAAGAGGAAGTTGTCTGAAAGGGATGTCCAGGTCCTAACCTGAATTGTAGGGTCCCAAAAGTCACAAAGAGGCTCAACACCCGGACTGTTTCTGCCCAGAGTGAAGCACAGGGGTGGATCAGTTTGAGCTGCGATATGGCATTCCCTACTTGATGGTTCATTATCCAACCCATGAGTTTGTTTCATTGTTTACATTATTATCTGTGACTGTGAGAGAAAATCTTTTTCTTTGTTCATTTCGTGTTTCAGGTAAGTGAGTGGGAGGTTAGATAACAGAACTTGTTAACTATGTACAGCCACACACCACTTGAGTCTTGCTTTCCCACATGCAAATGATAAAAGTACACCATATTCATTAAGCATTTTCTTGTCTTTGAGATCTTGAACCTGTAGGGGATCAGGTCATCTGAAACGATTCATTACAGGAAAAAAAAAAATCTAAGAGCACATTATGCTCACTCAAAAAGCACTTTAAAATATTTCATGAAGACAAAGTAATCACCTTTGGGATTAAGGTAGCCTTCATGTCATTCACTTTAAGAAATCCTTAATAATTTTGTTTTATTTTGGGTAATTTTATACAGAAAGAGCTTTTGAAAGAGGCCAACAGAAACATTTTGCACACCCTGGTAAGGCTTCTTCTCCTGATGTAACCTAAGATGATTTGATATCAAACAGCTGTCTGAAATCTAGGATGGCTATATATTTTTAAATGGTTGAAATCTGCTGAAGATTATTTTCCACGTTTTTGTTATCTACTTAGAATGGTTGGTCCGTATAATTTTGGGTTGACCACTGTGAAGCTTAATATGCTGTTCACAAATGTCGTAATTACTATAACCTCGAGATGAAAACACGTGACGTTCTATTCGAAGCTTCAAGTCCTCTGACTGGGATTTATGCCTTTTTATGGCAACACTATCAAGACCTAAATTATTCTGCAGCGCTAGATTTAGCTAGGCCTACTTCCCAGACCCCTTTAGTGATTTTTTTCCCCCCAATAAAGCGGCAAGCAACAAATAGTGACTGTACAACTCGATCTCACGGCAATTCGTACGAATTTTACGAGGTGGCTAATTCGGCCACACATAACTTCTTGGACAAACCTTATCTAGTGTCCGAGTATCGCCGGGTACTCGGGGTCTTGCTTTCCTGCCCCACACACACCTCTCTCTGCATCTGCTCTGTTCAGCAAGTGGCTGAGAGGAGCAGCGCTTCAAGGCGGGCATACACTGTGCGATTTTCGTCCAATTTTGAGCCGAATTCTGACTCGTGCGACTCTTTTTAGGGTCTGGCCGTGGCGATTTTTTAGCTTTGTCGTGCGTCATTTGTCGTGCAGTGTTCGTGAAGTGTACAGGGGGAAACGAGAGGCGATTAACCTCTCCCGACAGGCAATCGGATGGTCGGATGAATTGCCGGCATGTGTGCGGCATTGTCAGAAATCTTGGTCACTCCTCGTGACTATATCGCACAGTTGAAGCAGAGCTACGAACCAATAGGGGTTATGCAGAGCGCCCAGCGTTCGAACTGGAAAACAGGTCTAAGCATTTCCGCTTTTCACTTCCGTACACATCTGCAGGTAGGTGATCTCTGAGGTAACTGTTAATGTTCGCTTATTATAATACAATTCTTATTTCTGATCAAACTTTAGTGTATTTGTTTTAATTAAAATGTCACAAATGTTGAAATTTCAGAAACGGGAACATCCGAACAGCAGTTTTTGTTGTGTGCCGATCTGCTCTGTGTCGGGGAAAAATTGAGTCATAGTTACTCCTGGCGTTTACACGCGCTTCATTGAATTTCTTCACTTTTGACATTCAGAGCACTGGGCAGAAATCACATTGCGTCGACACCCGCCGCGGGCCTTCGCGATGCTTTGTTTTAATTAAACAGGCGGATTCCCCTGGTCCCCGGAGAGCCCCCGGACGGCGGGGGAGAGGGTCCGAGCACACCGAGACCTCGGACGGGGACGGGAACGGGAAGGGGCGACGCGGGTCAATAATACATAATTGAAGGTTGACCAGCATAAACACACAGGACATCGTAGTAATTATTATACTGTTGGTACTATAACCTCATCGCTAAAATGCAGTCTTCATTTGATTGTTTTAATCGTCTGCGAGCAAAAATAAAAGGCTAAACTACTGATAGCATACAAGTCTAAACTAACTAACTGTTTACTGATAGTTAGCTAACGCTATATCGGGTGCCATCAGCAAAAGCTACATATACTACATACCTTCATAATTATGGATAAATGAGTAAAACTTAATGGACAAGTTCGGTATTTTACACTTAAAGCCCTGTTTACAGATCGTTTCTGATGAAATAGAACGGTTAAGATTAAAATTTGGACACATGCTGCTGTCCCGAGAATTTTAGGTTTCTTTTGCTTCACCCACCCCCCCACCTCCACAATGGCTGCATATGGGCACTGGAACAATCCTTCCAAAAAACGCATTAAACTTTCGTTTACAAAGTTTCCCCGGGCGCCGCCATTGGCTAGCGGACCCCCACCTGCTGTTAGCATCCCATTCACTCATTTTTGCGTCACTTTGACAGCGAATAACTTTACATCTGAGGTGTTTAAAGACTCCATTTGTCCATTATTTCTTTCTAAAGAAACACGAAAATGTATAAAAGGCTCCATTACCTTGTAGCTTCCGTTATGGCCCCGTAGAAGCAATATTTGTAAAAATTGGCAAACGATTGTGTCATAACCACGCGACTCTCTGTCGCACAGAGAATTACCGTATGGACAGGAGGAGAAGCTCGCGGGCAATCGGGGGGACGTGGAGGCAAAGTGACAAAATAATTCATCAGAATACATAGCAAAAGTTGCTCCTGCTCCTAGCTTATGGACACCTCTTACTCACACTCTCCGTCTCTCCAAGTTTCGGAAGGGAATGATTTAGATTTCTCTTGCCACAGCTACTAGAAGACAGACGGGTTGCTCACGTCACATCTACGTCGTCAAGTTCAGTTTGAGTCTGCGCAGTACGCTCGACCCCCAGGAAGTAAGAGCTTCTAATTGACTTCACTTGTCTCCGTTGAATCCAATGGGGTCGCTGTGTCCAGTTTATATACGGTCTATCAGTAGCTGACGGCCGGAAGTTGTTAAGCCTGTTTTGTAGAACCCGGAAGAATGTTGCGCATAACCCCTATTGCCCAGTTTAGTTTAGAGGTTTAACCATTTAATATTTAATGCAGCAAGAAAGAAAACGAAAAGAGGGAGATCTTTAAGTTCTGTAGAGTTCAAATTACAAATTGCTTACCTCCAATTCGTGTTACAAAATGTATAGGCCTGCCCTAAACCATATTACTACGTCTTCCAAGCCACCTGTGATGTAGCTACCGTGCCTCTTTTATTAATTTGTTAAATGCTCATGTTAAACAAGCTGTTTTTGAAATAAAGCTGTTTTTAATTTTCATTGATGACTGATTATTAATATGATTCATTGTAATCGACCTAAATGTTTTTAGACCATTTTCAATGAGGAGGAGTAAGCTTCTATGTAATCTTGTATTATCCTCGCAGCATCTTGGTTATGCGGGAATGCACTATAAAATCATTGTGTTGCAAATGAATTATAATAGCCTGTAAATTTAATAATAAAAGTAGGCCTTCCCTAATAATAATACAAATTACTAATAATAATCTAATACATACATTGGAAATGCTAAATACTCTTGATATTGATGCTTGTTTTGATGATATCATGGTCTATTCGTGCGCATATTTCACACGTATAGTGTGAGCAGTCAAGTCGCAGTTCGATGATCGGACTGAGCACATAAAACGCGAGCTTTGGCTTTGCATCGTATGCGATCTACTCGTTCAGTATGAGTAGGTAACCCTGCTGAAATCACACAGACATCGCACAGTGAATGCCCGCCTTCGGGTAAAATAGATATTGTTGCTTCTAACCTGGATATAGGCCTAGCCGAAATCACAGCACAGATATTGTCTTTATCTTATGTGTATGGTGATGTTGTCAGATGACGTTTCGACTCAGGATTTATAGTGCAGATTAACAGTTTGGAAGGGAGAGCTGGTTTATGTAGTCTTAATAAGCTGCGTTTCAGTCAGTGGCTGTATTAAAATACAATATGTGAGTACAGTGAGTAGGAGAGAAGCAAACAAATGTAAAGGGCTGACACTATAGGCAGATGTGGAAGGCCAAGAGAGTCAAAGCGATTGAAACTAACATCGTAAATGCGTTAACACATAATTACGCGTTAATTCGTTAGTTTGGCTTGGCTATAATTACATACAATTAGAAGATATCTTTCAGCATATAATGGTGAGAAAAAAATTATAAATGATGATTATTACCGCCCATTTTCCAATAGGTTAGATTTCTGTATCATTTCTTATAAATTTAGTTTGTCAGTCTGTCCACCCACCTAATAATAACAGTCTAGGACCCAGTGAAAATTAAAACCCGTGCCGATGTGTTCATGAACTATTTTCGAGAAATGTTGTTAGTTGTTTAGTTTGATGACTATCAACTATATAATATGATTAGGGCCAAAACTTTGCGTGGATTAGCAAATGTCAAGTTCGTTGCAGAAATGATGAAGCTGTAAACAATAGATAATAGTATAATTTTTATTACACCAGTGTAAACAAATATGTACGCGCTTCACGAGATCTTGCAATAAATGTTGTGAACGTGATTCAACATATGTTTTAAGTTGAGGTGGCAAATACATACTCTCATTAATTCAACTTACTAACTAGTTGAGACCATGAATACTGAACATGTAATGTTAAATGAACAAGTTTAGACACTTTTAAGTTGTGCCAACTTAAAAAAATTACACTGAAACGGCTAAACTGCATAATCGTTTTTTTTTTTTAGCTGATTCATCCATAATTGCGTGATATGTCTGATGCGGTAGCTATTAGTGGTTGCCTGTGTTGCATCGCGTGTTCGTTATTTTGGGGGTGGAGCAATAAATGGAGGGAAATGTTTGTTTAGGTGTCGATTTCAAATATCAACAGTGTTTTTTAGAAATTGCTTACTGCATCTTTAATGCCACTTTTCTTGAATATGGAGCTTAGGTCTGACAGAGCAGTAGAGGTCCCAGGGGACCCAGTTTGAGCCTGGTAAAGTCTTTATCCTGTTGTCTCAGGTTCCCTGGGGCTGGTAGTTCAGTCGGGTCTCATAGAGTAACAGCAGTTGTTGTTGGACTTATGTATGGATTTTTATAGGATTTCACTCTCATGTTGAAAGATGAGCGTAAAGACTTTAGCGCGTGATAGTCAAGTTTTTCTTGTCTATTGTTTTATATTAATTGTATCTGCCTGTCAGTTCCAAGGTCTCCCGTTCAGTATGTTCTCATTTCTCATTCATTCTCATGTGCACAATAAATTAGTGCACAGAAATTCATAAAGATTGATCTCAGATCCCAACATTTTAATATTTTAATAATAAAACAAGTTTTATTATTCTGTGGAGTAAGGTGAAGCAATCAATAGTATGCCCAATACCTGATATTAAATGTACTGTTCATACAAAAAAAATATTAAAAAAATGTATTGCACTGTCAAAGAAAAACAGCAAGCTAGTTTTATTTTTATCTGGACAGTATTATATTAAGTTAACAATAAAACTGCCTTTCAGAAATTTACAAACATGGTGAATTCCTAAATGTGCATTGAAGTAAAGAAGCTCAACAACTGAAATGTTATTTTGAGAATGCAAAATTGAATTAAGAACAGAGAGAACAGCATTGTTTTATATCACTTGCTTAGCCAACAAAATGCAAAGTCAGATATTATTACACATTCAAATTAAAAACAAAATCAAAACAAAAAAGCAGGGAGAGATATATGATTAAGTAAAAGCAACATCTGTGCAGAAACTCTTTCGGTCAAAATCTGATATGAGATCTAGTCAGTTGCATCTCTATGGGCAGATCTGTCCTGAAATCTTTGGATTTATTTGGCCACATACTATTCTAAATCTAAACAAGTGTTGTTGTTTTTTGAGGCTTGGTTTCTATAAATGCTATTTTTGCAATAGGGAGGATGTTTTGAATTCTGAAATATCAAGGAAGTTAAGGAAAATTTGTATTCCTTACGACATGACCCCTTAAAAAATGCACATGCTGTACCTCTGCCTTAAACAAATCATCAGCACTCTGCAGTAGAAATCCATTTAAGGAGATCACTGAACATTGAGATTTCAGAAAACTCATAGGATACCCCCTTTTCCTGAAGAAAACATGCTTCACAAGCCATTAAAAACCTATAACCCCGCCATCCTGTATCCTTAAACCTACCCAATGGCTGAAGAAGCTAAACACTGGCTGACTAATAGGCTGCATCTCCTGTTCCAAAAAGAATATCTTGATCCGCCCAAGATAATCACAAGAGGAGGAATCCTGCACGTCAGCCCCTCATATTATTAAAGAAAAAAGTTCACAGAAATGTAACTCTCCCAAGCCAAAGTTCACGTTATTCAACACATTTGGTCACTGCCATCAATTTGCCTGCACTAGAGTTAAGAAAAAGTGTGGTCTGGTTTCTCCACTATACAGTTTTGTGGCAAACACACTAGTGTAGCCTGTTTAAGTCATTTGTTAGTTCTGTGTGCAGAGCATTGTGTGTGGCATGCATTAATGCAATAGGGGGCCTGGGTAACAGCATCTGCTGATGCTATCTCTTCTACTTCCTGTCGTTAAGGTCTATGCCATGTTCTTCACGTCTCTATCAGTGACCACACATATTGGGAACCTGGCCAAACTTTGTAGAACTCTGTGAATGTAATAGATTGAGATGATAAGCGGAATGGCAGTGTGAACTGCCCTCTTCTTGTTCAGGGATTGCTGCAGACTTATTTTAGATTAAGAATGTAACTGCAGAATCTGTTAATTCACAATATCTTTTGAATCTGAGCAGTTATAAATGGATGTTGCACTGCAATTTTTTTATTAGTGTTTTGGCACTTTGGAGTCAGACAGATTTTTCTGAAAGAAATATTAGCTTGTTCAAAATACAGTAAACCTGTAATATTGTCAAATTTACTACAATTCAAAATAAATTTTCTATATAATAAATTTTCAGCAGCCATTACTCCAGTCTTCAATGCCACATGTCCCTTCCTTCTAATGTGATTTGGTGTACATTTATTAACATTAAAAACAGTTATGCCGCGTTGTTTTCAGAGTTATTTGATGAATAGAAAATTCAAAGCAACAGCATTTAATTGGGAATATAATTAAAATAGTTTTTAATGTCACTTTTCAATCAGTTTAATGCATCATTGCTGAATGAGAGTATTACTTTATTTTTAAAATTTTAAATCTTATTATTATTTACAATGTAACATGAACATCCATATTTTCTTTAAAAAATATATATTTTAAAAACATTAAGACTTGTTTTCAGAGAATCAATCTTGAATTCTGGTTATTGTTCTTACTATTCTTATGTCTTAATATTTTGCAAGTAAATGTATTTTGGATGCCGATATTTACATGATATACTTTTTTTTTTTTAAAGATAATAATGTCTCCTCTACATTTTTCTATACTGTGGGTTGGAATGTTCAGATAATAAAGGTTCATCACTGGTGGGTGCTGGGTGTACTCAACTTCATCAGTCACAAAGATTGGGTATGAAGTGTCATGTCAGATTGCAGAATCTGACATGACACTTCATACCCAATCTTTGTGACTGATGAAGTTGAATACACCCAGCACTTTTCTCTGAATGTAGCATCCCTGTCTCACCTTGTATGATAAGTGCTAAAGATAGATGCTCACGAGTTCCCTGGAGCTCCAGCAGCTCCCTTGGCATAAAAGACTTTCTTCACATTGCCCCTAATGATTCATTCAGATAGTGTGACACCTCAGGAATTATTAATGGCTGATACAGGACAAGTGTGAAAGCATCATGAATTCCACTTGATGGAATTTCTATACCCCTCTAGATCTTAAGAGGTTAAAACAATGGTGTTGTGGGAAAACCTTGACATTTTCTTTGACATTTTAGATCTAGAGACAGCAAGACATGCACAGTGTACTGCACCTGAATAATAAAGAGCCTGGCATGCATTATAACTGCATTGTTCAAATACAGCTAATTTGACTCTATTTGGTCACATAAAATTAGCAAAGATCTTTGGGCTCCGTGCAGTGTGTTATTCCATGACTGCGCAGCAATGAATGTCACTTAAACAAAATATAAATTTTCTTCTTCATAGTGTCCATGAGGCAATGTGAAAAGTATAATGTGCCACGGCTCACTGATTCGGCAGTCCTGCTGGGACCTTCATACCAATTTATTGAGATTGCTGTGACACTCTGACGTTGATCGCATTAATGCCCTGCTTAGCTTTATAATGTCAAAAGGCACAGCAGCACGTCCATTTCCACATCCACATGTCTGTTAAAACCAATAGTGACTTTGGATATAGACTCAAAGGATTTGTATACAATAAAACATTTCAGTCGGTGAGAAATCGAGCTTTGCTAAATCTGGAGGTGCTCCGTTTCAAAATTCTGTTCTCTAACCTGATGTAACACTGATCTAAACAGTCTTGTCTCACAGTGGGTGGAATGAAACTATTGTAAGATCAATCATCCTTTAGGCTCCTCTTACACAAGCATAAAATGACCCAGTTTCGATTTTGTTCCTCATGTATTAGCGCAAAGGGGCTGTTCAGCTGTACCCTTCAACATTCTGACATTTTGGTCCCACCATTTTGTTTGAAACCTTCAGTGTGTCTTACTTAAGTAAATAAAGGTTTGTCCATGAAATGAGTTGATTGAGGAAATATTACTATACAAATGTACTATACAAATGTTTTTGTTATGATTATTGTTGCTTGATTAGATAATCTAAAGAAATTGTGCTCCCAGAAATTTTAATCCTGTAAATATTTCCTCAATTTTAAGCTCATGTGAGTTTTTTTTCTATAGAGCACAAAAGAAAGGTTAACAGTGCTTTATACACTGACTATGAGCTATTAAGTTCCAGAAAAAGTGTAGTTCATACAAATTGAACACAATATTTCAAGTATTATGAAGTCATACGATTTGTGTGAGAAAAAGGCTGATTTCAAACCTAAGTACTGAAAATATAATCGTAGTGAGCCAATAATATCAACCCTAGCTCAACTCATCTGCATATTTGAATAGATACATAATGCTACTGAGATTTGAGTCACAAAATATTTTAAATAATTATAGATTTTTTTGTGTGCCATATTTATGTAAGTTTCGGGTGAAATGTCCCTTTATGTTATGTCAGTAAATTATCTTTAGGAACAAGACAAAATAGGTTGCAGATCTTCATAAACTACATGTAAATAAACCTGGGCGATCAGGTTTCTGTCAGTGTCTGTTCCAGTAATGATTTTCCTTTCAATCACCTTCTGCACCAGTGGTGTCACTTGCTTCTGCACACTCCATGTCACTGACTTGTTTCAATAATTCACATACAACCAGCTGCCACACTTTGATTTCATGTGTTAAGCATTCCTGTTGTTTCAGTGCAATCGTGATGAGCTTCACAATTCATGTGAGCACGGTGTGTGCAATATAGTTTAGGTCAGGCTTTCAAAAAAGGATCTTTGCATCACATTTGTGGCTTTGAATAATTACTTTGGGGAGAATAAACACAGAGACATTTCAGGGATTTGCTGTTCCTCTTCAGAGATGAGTAATGTGTTTTTCTCTTTGCATTGGTCCTTATTGACTAATTCTGTTTGTGATCGTTTAATTTAGATTCTAGCTCAAGTGGCCAGAGCCCTCTAACCTTTCAATTTACCCCTGCTGCATGGCAAAAATTATAATAATAATCATTTTCTTAATGAGGATTGTCATCATGTTTCCAGTCTAAGCATTCTCAAAACAAGATTAATTTACTTGCGAAGCATAAGATAATACAGTAAGACTTGTTTTCAGAGAATATACATTGTATTAAGTTTATTTTTCTTATCCTACTGATGTCACGTTTGGCTGTACAAAGCACACAAAGACAAACGAGAATTCAGAATAAAAGTCTTTAATAAACTCACGAAGTAGAAACTAGAAACTAGGTCAAGATAGGAACAAACACATTGAAACAAGGCATAGTCCTGACAGTTTGCCCCCCTCAGGAAAGGCAAAACCAAAAACCAAACAACCCCGAAGGCGACAACCCCCAGAGGTGGAACCTGAGGGCTGAGGCAGAACTGGAGGGAGTGCAGAGCCAGATGGAGCCATAGGAGTGCAGACGATGTGTGTCTTTGTGTGCAGTCTCAGTATGTCCGTGGCGTAGAATGGGCGACATCTGACCCAGGTGGAGCCGATGGTCAGAGGGAGCCTGGTGGAGCTGTATTACACACTAGTATTAATAAAGGCTGTTTACAGAGAGGTGCCAGCGGGAGGCGCATTAGGGGCAGCAGAAACAGCGGTTTCCCCGGTAACGGCTGTACACAAACAGCGCTCATAAATGCTGCTTTATCAGGAAAGATAAAGAAAGATTCAACTGAAGTAACATCGAAACTTTTCTAAAAACCGTCAGTTCACTTCAGATACATTCATATAAAAACACCCGTGCCGCGTTTTGACTTTGAAACGTGCAGTGCTCATGTTTATTCAACGATGTCAATACCAACCACAAATAGATTTTCCAAAAGGTTGTGTTGATATTGGCTGTGTGAACCAATGTATGGGAAACACTGTAATATGATTTGACAGCTATCAATAGTTTAACCTATCAATGTTCACCGTCACACTTAACACACTCAGCTGTGCATCACCACAGTGCAACGGTGAAAAGAGACCCTCTCAAACTGTGCCGTAAAGCGAAATACTCCATTTTTTTAACAAAAACATGTTATGGAAGAAGAATTGATGATTTACTGACTCATTTAAATTTTGTTCATTTTGAACAAAAAAAGTTATGTAGTGAACCTTTAATTATTTGGATCATAAATCAGTCCTTTTGGGAATCATTTGTATCATCACCCCATCAGAGACCATTTAGTCAATTCTCCAGTTTTCAGTTGATTCATCTCAGGTTACTTTTATCAAGTATCCAGCAAAACTGAGCACAGAGAGCCAAAGATAGAGACAAATATTATTAACAACAGATTGGACTGGAGTGGAGTGTATTTTAAAGCATTGATATCAAAGGGTGAGCGATTTCTCCTCTTTTCTGTTATCAAACCAACCTACATTACAATATTTACAGGGTGATATTCTACCACCTCTTGGAAGTCAAGAAACTCACCCTTTATGTAAGTCAACTTATCTCTTAACAGGTTCCATTTGGTAAATTGGGATGAGCTGAGGACAACACTTTCCTCTTAAATCCTCATTTATAATTGCAAATCCAGGACTTTCTATATGTGTTTAACTTTAGCCCATTTTTTTCATCACAAATTTAGTCTCATATTACCACAATTATTTTGTAATTTCTGTATATATTCTATATAGCAGTGAGGTTTACTGTATTTTGTCTGTCTATGTGGAGTAGCATCCAAATAAGTTTTCATTGTACTTGGTCACTTGTACACATTTTGTACAACTTTGACTTTGACGTTTCCTTAGATTTGAAACAGGCTCTGTCTGTACAGAGGAAGTTTTTGATGAAACCTATAAAAGCAAATGAAATGTTTTAGACAATCACAACAAGATGTGTGACAATAGCGCAGGTGTTTGAAAGCAAAAAAAAAAGAAGAACAATAATTAGTATTTACTGTGATTGGCTGCTGAATCGCATTACCATTTTATTCCCCGCATCATCTTTCAGAACTCTCTCATCTACTTAAGCAGCAGGTAAATCATTAAGGAATAATGTACAGTCAGCTGGTTATTGGCAAATAAACCCAACAGAGAGTTCTGTATTTTGTCATACTGACTGGCTGTCTGTGTATACTGTATTTCTTATTACATGACTACTAAATAAATAAAGACATCATATATTGATGTGAGTTTATTTTATGTTTTTGTGACTATAGGGCCTATATAAGAAAATAGTTCATTGAAACAGAAAACACTGCAACATAAATATGATAATATTAATTTATTATCTGCAATCTAGGTTACTTTCTCTATGGACTAGTTAGCCAACACTTTTAGCTATAAAGTAAGATTTCCCTCGATTTTTAGTTTTCTCTCATCAAGCTATTTGTGTCTCTTAATGGGATAGTTCACCCCCAAAATAAAAATGTTGTCATCACCCTCATATTGTTTCAAACCTGTATGAGTTTATTTCTTCTGTTGAACACAAAAGAAGATATTTTAAAGAATGTTGGTAACCAGACATTTGACGGTAGCCATTGAGTTAAATAGTATTTCTGGTAACACTTTATTTTGATAGTCCACTTTAGACATTCAGTTGACTTGGTTTGAAACAACAGTAGGTTGAGTAAATGATAACCTATGGATGAACTATATCCTGTCAATGTCAAAAAAGCCATGGGAAAAAGCTGACCTAGCTTGAAAATGTATGGCTTTAGCAACAATAATCCAGACATATAATCTTCGCTTAAGGGGTCGAGTGAACAGTCTCAATATCCCTCTATATCCTTCCATATCTTTAGAATAGCAAATACAGCATGCTTGTATTAGAAACAGATACAGTAAGACTATAGTACCATAGTTTAAGATGGGGAAAAAAGAAAATCTCAAACGAGATCCCCAAAAAATGTCTTTCTTGGTTTAGAATGTGTGCACGGCTGGGATTGATTGACATTTGTATAATTGTGCATATCACTTTTTATATAAGGAAGTCCAGCTGATACATGTAAACTCAATTGACCGCATACAAGGTCATTCAATTTCCTAAACCGTAAACAGAGACAAACACAACAGCTAAACAAAATTGGCAGCACAACTCAAAGACACCCTGTGCTCTGTATACCAGGCTCTGAGCCAATTTCTTTCAACTGCAATTTCGACATTCAGAACACTACGGCACGTCCGCTCTGTGATAAACACACATTCGTTTGGCCTGCAGCGAAATAACTGGAGGCTTTTCTGGGTATTTGATTTGGCATGGTGCAGGCATACACAGGAGATTTCACCAAGTGGTGAGAGTAATGAGAGAACAACAATACAAGCGCAAACACGCTGACATGACACTAGAATGGTCAGAGGAGAGGAGAAGTGTCACTAGAGGCAATTAGTGGGCAATACTGGCAATATAAATCAGAGGTCCAACTGTAAAAGCTGGGCTGCTAGCATGACCGCTGCTTGATTAGTGGTGTGTCCCGGCCAATTCCCACTCTCTGCATGCTTTTTCACATACTATCCCTTGTGAATCCACTTGGGGTCATCCTAGGTCTGCGTAAACGAATTAAAAAAAAAGCGAGCTAATTTATAATACGAGCCACTGGCTTTTTACACCACAGTGATTCTATTAATCTCTTGCCTCTCTAGGTTATGGTTTCTGAGCATGCTCACTTGTGTGCAGGAAAGGAGAGGTGGCCGAGGAAAAGCCATTTCCGAAACACAACAGCAAAAGCATACAGAACCCAGATGCTGAAGGAAAAAGAGGCTGTGACTCATCGGGCAACGCATTTCCAGGATCAAGCCTGTCTTGAACTCTGTACTGCTGTTGTTGCAGTAACAATGGCTTGATAGAACCAGATGCTTCGTGGATGGTTGGGGAGGGATTATGGCAGACCTTTTAGTAGATTAAAAGTGAGGTCTGAAGTGCTTCGAAGAGTATTGCAAAGGGTAAAAAAATCCATCCATTTATAATGGTTTTCACCGGCATAACTGCCTGCACAAGTATGACAGTTTAAAATGTCTACTTGTCATGGATTTGCTTATATGAGGTGCTATTTGAAAGCCTTAAATCAGCATTTTTGCATAATAATTAGGTATAAACATTGTTGAGGAAGCTATAGCTCATATTTTCACCAAGAATTACATGCATGCGTCTCTCCACAGGAACTACAGAGGCAAAGTGTGCCAGACGTGTTTTGGCTTATGAATATGAATTATGTTCACCATAACTGATTTGCTGAAAGACGTTGGCAGGTGAGCATTAGCCCATTCATTCAGCAAATTGCTCAATTAGTCGAGCAGCAGAGACTTTTTACTTGATATTGAAGTTATTGTTGTTCATGACCAGCTACAATTTTGTTTTATTCACACCGCAGTCAAGCTCAGTGTAATGAAATGAAAGTGCAGGTAGACCAATTTGGCAATTTATAAAAGTTGTAATCATTGCTACGCCCCTGGTCGCAATGCTCATATAGACGATTATGCAAATCATCAAATGAAATGGCTGTAACTAATATATGAATGTCCTGAAATAAGTCAAGCTTCCTGGTCATCAATCCTGATTCATCCTTATAAAAACAAACAGCGCTAAAGGTAGATCATCAAGGCATAACCTGAGATTTAATAGTTATTTGATTATTTGTTGTTTGTGCAGGGTCAAGCAGGGTAATGGGGCCAAGGTCATCACTAAAATATATAAGCAGCTTTTATTTCTTTAAAAAGAAAGAAATAAAAGAAGTGTGCGTTGGGAGACTGGACGTTTTGAAGCCTGGGAAGTAATGCTTCAATGGGTATACTTTAGATGTGAATCCTTTTCGGATATCACAGATCAATGTGAAAAAGTATGCAGCTTTTGACCTTCTACTTCAGCCTCCTTCCTTTTTACTTTTGAAAAAGTGTATGCACTTGTTTTTTAGATACACAGGGAATGAAAAGTACCTGACAATATTATAGGCTTAGTGAGATCATTTCTACCAGAAAGATTCGGGAGGCAAAATGACGTAACAAAGCATACATTTATTAAAAGCCCAACAAGCAAGTTTAAAAAGTTCTTTGGCGTAGGCCCCGTCCGTAGCTCGCAATCCGAGGGTAACGGAATCTGCATTTCCTGCCTGAAGACGAAGGCAGGGGCGCAGCCGACCCCCTGGGAGGTATGGACAGGGACCATCCTGGTGGTGGTGGGGGAGGATGGAGGTAATTGATGGCGTCAGCATCTGCGAACTCAGACATGTGTAAGTACCGATCTTTTATACTACAAGTATTAGAACACGATTGGTTAAATGTGAAGGTAATAAGTGACGTAACAATTTAGTCTTCCTGGCAGAACTTACGCTAAAGCTTTCATTTATGGATCCATTTTAAATTACTATATTTTAGGTTCAGTTTGGGCCAAATCACAGTGTATTCTGCCTTTAAAAATTGCAGCAGGCAGAAGTATGCAAAATTTAAGAGTAGCAGGCTATGTTGTCCCCATATAGCTTTTGCTATATCCTATATAACTTAAGCCTCAACTATTATTTGTTTCAATCAGGTGTTTTTATAATTTTTTCATTTCTACACACACACGCACACACAAACTCACACACACACATGCACGCACGCACGCACGCACACACTCACTCACGCATGCACATACACACACACACACACACACACACACACACACACACACACACACACACACACACACACACACACACACACACACACAAATGTGGGCATCAAAGCTGTTCTGTGAAGAGAGGCCTTCCAAGGTGATCAAACATGTCCACAGGGCAACAGCTCTGACTTGGTTATAATAATTGTAGATTTATTATGGACATATTCATTTGTGGCCGGAATAAATATTAGAGCTCTACTAAAGGTTGTGATTGGCTCACAGGGATGCATAAAAAATAAACCGTATTAAACTTTTAAATTGTGCTAGAGGGCAGTATGGTGTTAGTTTGTGCATATCACTCAGCCATAGGCTAATCCTAAAATCAAGTATCTCTCTCTCTCTGTTTCACTTGGGCTCTCTCTTTCATTGCTCTCCTTGTCATTTAAGCCTATAATGCAGGAATAAGTGTTCCTTTTTCTTTCAAGCTTTTCCTTTTCATGTTTTTGTGAACCTTTGAAGAACCTGTTTCAGTAAACAAACAAACAGAGACACACATAAAGGCTTAAAATTGCAAGGAGACGTGTTCACAGTCAGTATTCCAGTGGGGTTTTGCTACAGATTAAGTTGTTCTACCAGAAAGACTCGGGAGGCAAAATAACATAACAAAGCATATTTATTACCAGCCCAGCAAGCATTTATAAAGTTATTTGGCGTAGGCCCCGTCCGTAGCTCACATTCCGAGGGTAACGGAATCTGCATTTCCTGCCTGAAGACGAAGGCAGAGGTGCAGCCCACCCCCTGGGAGGTATGCTTTCATATACGTGAGTGCTGATCAAGAAGTGCCTTTAAAGGTAAAAAAAAAAAAAAAAAAAAAGAGTCCCTAAAGATAAAGTGCAAATTAAGACTTTTGTTTCTCAGAATTATCCCCTTGAGAAAGACAAGCTGATAATCTCTTGTGTGTCTCCTCCAGAGTTCTCTGCATTGTCACAAACTGTGCTCAGATTTGCCAAGATACTAATGTCTGCAATTGGCAGTGAGACATTTCTTAAAATGGACATTTCTTATAAAAGACCAAATGCATACTGATTTTGTAGTTCTATATTCTTTTTGTATGTCATGCACTGGTTTTTATTTTTATTTTTAGGAGAATTTAATAAGAAACATATTAAACTTAAATGTGGAGTGTGTAATATTTGTGCTACTCATGGCAATTCATAAAAATAAAAATAAAAATAAACATTTTACATTTTGGCAAATAGGTGCCTAATTTGTATACATTTGTTCAAACTCATTTGTTCATTTTCGTATGGTCTGCTCACAGCCTACAGATTGTTAGGTTTGGGGGTTAGGGTAGCAGTGTACATTTCTTACAATATAATTGTGAAATAATAACATATAAGTGTGTATAAGTTGCAAACACTCCCCAACCATCTGTTGTTTGGAGAAAGAGTTTGTCCAGCTCCAAACTCACGCCTTTGGTTGAACCAATGTTGTTACGTTCACTCGAAAAATGATTTAAAATTCCATTTGGTTGTTGTGCTGCATAAATTACATGCTTTACCTTCAAGCTGCATAAAAGCTGCATAAATGAGATCTCCACTATATGCTACAGTAAACTATGCCAGAGAAATGTATGAGCAATTCAGTTTTCCTCTAGGTGAATGTGGAAGCAAAGCGGCAGACAACGCAGGAATATGACACCATGGCTCAAACTAATTAGTAAGGGCACTAAACAGGCACAAAAACCTCTCAAGCCACATCGTAACTTTAACCACGTCTTTGCTGATTCAATCACTGAAGAAGTGCAGGGTTGATGGTGTCTCCAGACACTCTAGGGTTGCAAGGGAAAAGTTTATGTCAGCACACGCGTTGTCCTGACACAAGGCAGAGTGAATCACTCCGTCAAAGTCATAGCACACGTGACTCCCTTTGACATTCCATGTACCTGAGAACACTGTGTTCATGAGGTGATTTCCTGCTGTCCATCAACCCCAGCAGAGGCGGCAGCAGGCCAAGCACTTCTTTACCAGGCGGACGTCAGCACGGACAGTAAATCCTGCTCAAGAGATGGATGTCATGTATTTATGTAGTGAGTGAAGGGTTTGCTGATCATTCAGATGTCGAACGTTTGGCACAGTTTTACAGACATTATCTGGGTTTCTATACACAAAAGTGTTCCTATTTCTGCTACTTTTTCCATCGAAAGATTAAAGTCTCCTACACTCTTACAGACTGTCAGGTTTGATTTTGAGAGTGTGCCTGAGTTTGAAGCATTGTGTGAAATAACATTTGCATTTAATCATTTAGCAGACGCATTTATCCAAAGTGACTTACAAACTAACGTATCTTTGACTAACACATATCTTTACTCAGTCTGTATACACTTAAACCATCAAGTCTTAACATCATCTCAGAGGGTTCACTCATACTTTGATAGATAGGTCTATACTGCATAGTAGAGTTGAGTGAACATTATGAGATGACGTGCAGCTTTGACGCTTCAAGTGTTGCAAACTATAACAGTATGTGAATTAAGACGTGTCCAAATTCAAAGTATTCATAATATAAAAAAGTACGGATCACCTACTTGATTTCGGACAAAGCTACAGTAATGGTGTTTCAGTTCCTGAATGAAGAGGTTCTTTTTAACAAATTGGTTGAATGAATGTTTCAATGACTCATTCATAAATACAGCCACTTGCTTGTTTGAATTGATTAAATTAATGATTCATTGACAGTCATTTGCCACCATTAGGGTTGTAACGGTATAATTTTTTTTCCTGGTATGATAACCGTCTTAGTAAATATCACACTTTCAATGTGTATGGCATTAAACAATCAATTATTAATATTATTATCTTTATTTACAATGAGCATTAAATGAATGAAAACAGTTTTTTGGTTGAACGGATGCTTCATTATAACAAACTTGAAACCATTTTATTGTTTTGTTTATTCAATATACAATAATCAAAAACATGTCAAATTCGTTAAATTCATTATGTATTAAATTGATTATGTATTCAATTAACAACTTATGTTTATCATTAATAATTTATAAAAACGTAAAAATAATAATAATAGAGTCCTATGAAATGCATTTTATAGCGTATTTTATAGGGTTTTCTTATCAGTATACCACTACAACCCTGTGTAACCCTGTGTATGTTAACTGTGTAACATACAGAAAGACTCAGAATCCTCACCAATCTGACAATCTGTCTAGAACGCACATTCAGGAATGGAACAAGTGTCTATAACTGTGGTATTGCTACAACTATGGTGAGAACAAGTAGCCTATAATAGTCAGTTGACTCAGATTGTCAGAGCCATTATAGTTTTCAATGGCTGACACCACATCAAAGGCTGACAAACCTTGCAAATGGACTCATCAGTCTGCACCATCAGTTACAGGACAAACTTGAGAATCAGACAAGAAACCAGCCCTTCTCCTGCCCCCACTCCCACATCTCTGTTGATCAGGCTGTACACTGTTATTATGATTATGTGCTCTACTTTCCAGCCAGACGAACAGACTCAACTTTGAATTGTGTTGTTCAGTTTATGACTCAGCTGTCATTTTCTCCTTCTATTCCTCCTACCTTTCTCATGTATCCTTTCCTGATGTCCTCCAGATGTGACTTTCACGGAAGCCACATGAGACCGGCACAACATCTATTAATCTGATAGTGGTCTTGGAGTCCAAGAAGAACAGACCTAAAATATTAGCTGCTTTTGACATGAGGTTATGGTGATCTTTACTCTGGCCCTTAGAGACGAGAACAGCTAATTTGCTCGAGCAAAATGGTTGACCTACAAAAAATATTCTCTGTATCAAATGATAAGCTACTCCAAAATGCTAGAGCTGTGGATGGTGTTTGCTGTGTGCACCAGAGCATATTATCGACTTGCATTGCCCATCTGAAAGGGCAAAAATTCTCTAAAACTCATTTCCAGCCCTTTGAACTTTTTACCAACCGAGGCAGTGTGCCATCGGATGAACCTGGCTATATTAAAGTCAGAGATATGACTTCCTGAGGATTCCAGATCAGATTCATATTGTTGACTCCAGGAGACTTGAATATTTCAGCCAAAATGGTGCATTCAAATTCGGTTGGTTTTTCCCCCATTGATGGTCAAATCCTAATGTGTTCTTTCATAAGCCCAGTGGTGGCATTGACGTACTTTTTGAATGAGTGTTCTGGCATTTGCTCTGACCTCTCACCACTTCATGGTTTCCCATTAATTGAGATGGTGCTGTGGCAAATTTGCACAGACTTATCTCATGATGGAGACTGGCATTAATTTTGGTCATGTGTTAACTCAACTTTGGATCACACAGACTGCTCATGAATACAAATGTTGTATGCAAATTGGAGTGGAGAGTTTTTGCTCCTTTATAATGACAGAAATGATATGCATATGCACCCCCCCCCCCCCCCCATTACCAAAAACATTATGGTAAAACATTACAATGAAGTTTAGTTCATTAACATTAGTTTGAGTCGACATGAAATGGAAATTCCCTATCTATTTTCTATACGCATTTTTGGTGGAGCAACAGACTTGGAAGGATCTACCACCATCCGATCAACAACTGATGGATATAATATTATAATTAATGTATTTTGAACAAACATGAATTAACAATGAACAATAGTATATTTCTGAATTAACATTAACCAAGATTATTAAATGCTGTAGACTAATGTTCACTGATATTTCATGATTCTTAATGAATTAACTCTTGTTAATAATCTAAACCTTATTGCAAAGTGTTAATAATTGTTTTTGCTCCCCCTCCCCCATGAGAGATGTTTGTTATAGGAAAAACCCTTCAATATTTGAGAAAAAAAAAAAAAAAAAGGGAGAAAATTTGTTTGTTTCATAACACAGAAGAACCAGTAAAAATGTGGGAGTATTCTGTATAAAGTTCATTCTAAATTTATGCCATCTCGACATCCTTCAGTAGAGTCGTAAACAAGCTCTTAATGTGGATTCCTCTCTTTAAGGGTAACATATCTTTGTGAAAAAAAAAAAAAAAAAAACCCCGGCTGGCTGGATTTCTTTCATAAAAGTGCCAAAAACTCCCAGGTATTTATTAAGTACCTGCTGAGAATAGTCTTTTAAGCCATTTTTAGAGGGATGACCTTTGGGATAAAACGCCATCTTTAAAGAAAAAGTTAGCACTACACCCCCTTTCTGCCAGTCATGACTTGGTCAGTGCTTATTATGTGAAATCAACTTTGCAAAATGTTTACCTTGGAACACCAAAGTGGAGAAAATTTTGATTGCATCACTAACAGGAACTTGACAGAATGGAAGGGTAAATTGCCTCAGTCAAAAAACATTTTCCTTAAACCTGTTTGCTTCAGATGCCTGCTGATTTTGTTTTGCGAGGGCAGCTTTTTATGGTACATTATGTTCTGTGCCATTATTATTTCTCTTTATTTGGAGACAGAAACACAAACGTGTAATACGAATCCCTATGTGTGTCAATCTCCTATCTGCTAGATGAATGAATGAATTCAGGTAGTAGCTCATTAGTCATTCACAAATAACACGCACACATACATTTCCAGAATGCCTCCTCGCAATGCTTTCCCCCCAACCAATCTTTCTCGCTCGCTCTCTCTCCCTCTCCTTTCCTCTCTCCCTCATCTCCCCTCCCACTCTATGCTAGTGCGTAGCTTTCTCTCTCTCTCTCTCTCTCTCTCTCTCTCTCTCTCTCTCTCTCTCTCTCTCTACCCCTTGTAGGCATGCACTCTGTCAGTGGAGGAGAGCGTTTCGAAATCCAGCTGTAGCTCAAAGTGATCGCCTCCTTGGGCATATCCATCTAAGAGGATTCTGCCCTATTTTCCCTAGTACCACTTTCTTTGGCTGTTCTGAACCTGTAGGATTTTCTTTTTCTTTTATCTGTCACTCAGGTTTGTGATATAGTGAGTGTTCTGCTGAAGAATAACAGAAGTTTTTCTTACATGGCTGAAGCACCTGCCTATCTCATTTGTGCTTTTTTATTGACGTGATCTGTGTGTCCTAACACACATGACAGAACTTAAGTCATTTCTTTTTGGTTCACTGGAATTTTTTTATTTTGCCATTCAAGGATTTCTTGCTGACAACTTGGTAGGAGTCCCTGAGTAAACTCGTCAGAGAAATCATGAGTTGGACTCATTGTAAATGCTAAACGTCTGTCTGCTTGGAGCTACGCCATCTGTGGAATTAAATCAAGGTAAAGCATTATTTTTTCTTCATTACATTTGACTCTGGAGGTCATTTGTCCGAAATGCCCTAGCTGTTATGGTAGATAAGCATATTTCATTAATTTGAGGGTGCAATGACTCGTTTCATATATTAAATATTTAATTTGATGCTTAGTTATTAATCATTTGATAGAAATAGTTCATTAAAATCCGCAGACTTTAAAGCAATTCTATCAAGAAGTGGGAAAGTTAATCCACCTCTCAACTTAATTTGTCATTGATAGGAGTGGTGTGTTGTGTGTGTGTTTAAAAAAAAAAATAGAATTTAAGGCACACTAAATGATATACAACCTAACTTACAATAATTGTATTTTTTTTATATTAACTTTTTTTAAACAAGCCTTTAAAAGGAATTTAAGGCACATTAAACATGTCTAAGTTTGTACTATAGGTTAAAATATTGTTTTATACTCATTTTAAATAACTATTTTATTTATAACTTAAGAAACAAGCCTGTAATTGGAATTAAAGTCATATTAAAATGTTTGACCTTATACATCGATAGGAATTGAATGTACACAACCAATTCAAATAAGATTTTAATGTCGTTTTTAGTTATTTTATTTAAACTTTTTAACCACTTTTGACCATTAATTCCTCTGTAGAGATGACCACTGCGTCAATGGAGCCCATAGTGGCGATGGTGGAAAAGATTTCCAATGTCACCGAGCGTCCAGTAGAAGCTTCTACTGAAGACCTGGTTGCCACCTTCACCATTGGCACCATCCTGTCCCTAATGTGTCTGGTGGGTGTGTCTGGAAATATCTACACGCTCGTGGTCATGTGCCAGTCCATGCGCTCTGCTGCCTCTATGTACATCTACATCATCAACCTGGCACTAGCTGATCTGC
Source organism: Leuciscus leuciscus (assembly GCF_965113295.1). Classification (NCBI taxonomy): domain Eukaryota; kingdom Metazoa; phylum Chordata; class Actinopteri; order Cypriniformes; family Leuciscidae; genus Leuciscus; species Leuciscus leuciscus. The sequence goes on from NC_138745.1 coordinate 25,187,346, forward strand.
TTTACTTACTTACGATTCCATTTGTAGTATGCACACATTTCCTGAAGGGATGGTACTTTGGAGACGCTGGGTGTCGGATCCTCATCAGCATGGACTTCCTTACCATGCATGCCAGCATTTTCACCCTGACTGTTATGAGCACAGAACGTTACTTCGCCGTACTCAAGCCTCTGGATACAGTCAAACGCTCTAAGAGCTACCGAAAAGCAATCGCCCTTCTGGTGTGGACGGCTTCGCTGATTCTCACCTTACCCATGATCATTAGCGTCCAGCTGATGACGGAGAGCTCCAAGCCAATGTGTCAACCCACACTGAGCCCTCTCTCATATAAAATCTACATCTCCTTTCTCTTTGGCACGAGCATTGTGGCTCCAGGGGTGATAATCGGGTACCTATACATACGCCTGGCACGAACCTACTGGATCTCCCAGACTGAGACTTTCAAGCAGACCAAGAAGCTCCCGAACCAGAAGGTCCTGTATCTTATCTTCACCATTGTGCTCCTGTTCTGGGCCTGCTTCCTACCTTTCTGGATTTGGCAGCTTCTTGGTCAGTTCCAGCCCACGCTGGATCTCTCCACCAAGGCCAAGCGCAACATTAACTATCTGACCACATGTCTTACCTACAGCAACAGCTGCATCAATCCGTTCCTCTACACCCTGCTCACCAAGAACTACAAGGAGTACCTTCGCAAGAGACAGAGGACTTGGACGGCTGGCAGCTACCTCAACCGACGGAACCGCTTCCAGAGGTCGCCCCGTCGCTCCTTGTCCTCCAGCAGTCAGCAGTGTACTGAGAGCTTTGTTCTCGCACATTCTTCTCGCACCAACAACAGCAGTCTCTGAGGTAGGTCCATGACCTTGTCTTGTTGGCCTTCTGTCTATCTACACGCTGTTTTCCAGACAATCTACTGTAAGTTGATGTGAAAGATAAAGATCCTGTCTGAATAAAACCAAATTTTCTCTAGTTTAGCTTCATCTTTGCTCAGTCCAGCAGGTCCGTTTTGAATCAAGCCAGGGCCAGACTGTTTTAGTTTTGTGGTCATAGATCTGATTTTCTGGTTGGCACGTGTCCCTGCAAAGGGCTACAGATGATATATGAGAACTTCAAATGCTTGATTAATCTTTTTTGCTTGCTTATTATAATTTTTTTAAATTGCCTTGTTCAAAAAGTTCAAGAGTACACATATGACTAGAAAATGCAGGTGAAGGACTGGAGAGACATTCAGAAAAAAATGCTTTGAGTAGGAGACAATTTATCATTTGATGCGTCACCATTCTGTTAAACTGTATGAAAATATTTCATTTATTCCATGCCTATAAAAAGATGTTATGTTTGCAATTTACAACAGATTTAAGTAGATCAAATATATATATATATATATATATATATATATATATATATATATATACATACATACATACATATATATATAAAACAGAACTATGATGTCACTTTTGTCTCAAGACAGTAATTGGTTCACAGAAAATTGATCATAGTGCAACTGCAGGTCTGAGTAAAATAGGCTACATGATAATTAGGTTCCACTGATTGGATCACATCACTAAATTACTCTCCAATCAGCAGACTTGCTACCCTCAAGATGATCTACATGATACTGAATGCCTGCATCTTATGAATGACTGTAGACTGAAAGAATAAAGCTCTAACAAGGCTGGAATGGGCTATGAGTTTGAGTTAGGAAGAAAAATTGTCTTTCTGCAATAATTCTGTCTGGAATCACTCAGGGAAAAAACAATAAAACTCCCCCCAGATTAGAACTTTTATCTAATCCTAATATTTATTTTAATTTCCCACCAAATGACAAAATTAAAAACATAGCAGAGAAATGAGAGAGGGAAAAACATACAAAAGCTCTTTTCTATTATAGGCTATTCATCAAGCTCTCTCAGATCCAATTTGTGTTTCATTGTGTATTATTCAGCTTTACACTATGCTTCAGCATAGTACATTTTTGACATTAGGTTTTCTTTAATGTCTACTAAAGATACAACAGGTAACATCATTTTAATATTCTTCATTAGGTTATCAGAATCTTTTTTTGTTTCATAAATTCAAAATCTGTAGTCATTCATTTTGAAAAGAGTTCAGTCTCCAAATGGATTGTACTAGTTATTATAATGTAGGCAACTGAAAAAAATAAATAAAATAAAATAAAATAAAAGATCACAGTATGTTTATAGTTTATTTAATTTAAAGAATCTGTTAAAGAACTACATAGTCTTTATTAAAAATAATCATAAATAGACTAAATAATCTCAGATAATATAACTATTTACTGAGAGCATTAGAACTCCACTTCACATAAATTGCAGCCTGAAATTGTCATAACAATAATTTCATTATTTTTACAAGCACTGTAAAAGCAAAAAATAAATACATAAATAAATAAATAAAATCTAAAAACATAAACAAAAAGTACTGGAATTATATTTTGAAGAAAAAGTGCGTATAGTTATTTTTCACAGAGAAAAAGAAAAAGAGGGAGACAAAACTTGAGAGGTGAACAAGGTATCAAACAGTCGATTGAATCACTGCCATGATTACAATTTCATCACTTCCCAGGTCTATATAGTTTGTTGAGTTTCTTCTTTTTCTTTTTTTTTTTCTTTCTTTTTTTTTTACGCGTATTTTGCTTGCATTGTCTAACTTTAGTGCACTACTGAGAGAGGAAATCATTTAGCAGAGCAATGAAAATATTTTTCTGAGGTCTTGCCTCTTGGGTGGATTTTGATAATCTGTTTTTGGTGGGCCATATGACCCACATTTAGGAAGTGATAGACATTGCCAGAAGGAAGACCTGTGTGTCCCTGTGGCTCTAAAAATAACCTGTCCTCTACAACAGCCTCTCCTGCAATGTCTCCATTTGGTGCAGACACTAAATCAACATTACACATACTGATTGCTCTTCCCTTGGGTTTAAATATTGATTCACCAACACTGAGGGTGTATAGCTATAATTAGGAGGGTGACAAATATTACTTGTATGCCTGGTTTCACAGACAGGACTTAAGCCTAGTCCCAGACTAAAATGCATGTTTGAGCAGTCTTAACAGAAAGCAATTATATTAAAATATGTCAGTGCCATTGTTTTGTCTCAATATGCACTCCAGTAATGTTTTTTTCTAAGGCACATTTTAAAAAAGCTACTTAAATTTCCTAATTTAACTAAGGCCTAATCCTGACCTAATATAAGCCCTGCCTGTGAAACCAGTCAAACCAATGTCAAAACATGAAATATAATTCTGAATTCACTATGAGCTATTTCATATATATTTGTATTTATTTATGTTCATCATATAATATATAATTTTATATGAACACCTTGTCTTTTTGTCAACAATTTTAATTTAATTATTAAATGAATACATAACGTTCCCATGGCATTCTGCCAAACAACCAAAACGTGAAGGTCAACATTTACATTAAGAATTGCTACCTGCTGCTTATCTATTTTTTGCATAGTATATTTAGCTACATGAATAGCCTGTGACAGTAGAATGCAATTACCTGAATTTGCATCCATAATCTTTTACTTAAGGCCTAGATAATAACTTAACAAAAGTCACATTTAGCATTCAAATCAAAAGGAAGCACAAAGTCAAAGTGTCCCCAGCAAAGCCCTAATTTGCTAACTAAACTCACCTTGACAAAGTTATTATATAGGTAAATACAAGTTAAATAAAAAGGACCCCCTTAGTTGTTTCAATCTGGACACCAATCTTTTTCTGTCACCGAGTGAGAGGCCTTATTTGTCTAGACGGTGGGCTGATTCATCTGGTACTGATCCAATAAGGATCCAAATCAATACATCTCATATATTCCAGGAGCTCTTCCAGACCATCTTGAGCCTAGCATGAGATACTCCTGGCAGAACAATTGCGTGATGATGAACTGTTATGATCTTTGAAATCCAAAAGTAAGAAGAATGGCACATATTTCTATCATACTCTAAAAAAAATAACCCTGGTTCTGTTCAGTAATCAATGTTGTGCCTGCCCTACAAAAGCAAGCAATCATACAGAGGTGGGTAGTAACGAAGTACATTTACTTCATTACATTTACTTTAGTATTTCTTTGGAAAAAATGTCACTTTTAAGAGTAGATTTAACGGTACAATATGTACGAATTTTGTAATAAAAAATCCAAAAATCACTTGCACAGTGTGATATATTTCCTGTATATCACAACTGCGTTACGTCTAGCGGCAGGCTCACGCTGTTGATGTTTCGTTCAACTTGAAACTTGAATTTTGGAAGTGGCGTACCGGCCCACTTAAAGCACTGCGTTCAAGCAGACTTTGGGACAAAAGGAGAACTAAATCGAGTATCAATATCAGCGTGGCGTTTTCGAGATGCCGAGAGCTTCGCGTCCGCGACTAACTTCGACTTGACAGAGTCTAGGACAGAGGCTCCTGCATGCACTTTATTAGACAGGTGAGGAAATGTACATAAAACTAATCAATGTTATATAGCTCAACTCAACATGATGCAATGTTAGAATATGATCTAGGCTATATGTTATTCTAATGTTGATCTAGCTTACTGCTAGTCTCATACAGCCAACAAGCTAACATATAGAATAACATTATAATTTTCAACACACTCAAATGCAGTTTAGTGTAATAATAGTGTAGACCAAGTGAAACAGCGCTGCGTTACCTCACTAGTTTCATTCGTCTAATAAACTGACCTGTATGAGTAGTACAGCACTTGCGTGTAGTTCGGTATAATGAAATGTCCTTATTCCTTTATCCGCGGGACTCGCACTCGCGTGTGGCGCTGATAGCCGTCTCTCTGTACTTTAAAAAAAGTTATGTTGGGCGACGTTCCTCTCGTTACTTTATTTAAATATAAGGCTAAAATAAGTTGTTAAATGCGTAGTTTATTCCAAGCGCGCTGTATTTTTTTCTGGGCATGCGCGATGCTCAATTCACAACTGAAGCACTCTTTTGAGTTGACAGAACTGTCTAATTCAGTTCGCGAATCAATTTGAATGATTTGTTCGGTTTCCTGCACGCACTGAATCGTCTGAAGCGGTTTCACACTCGAACTCGTTAAACAGGAAGATTTAAGAACATCAAGCGTTGGATGAAGTGGCCGTGGACAGGCTACAGTCAAGCACATCTGCAAATGCATTATTTTGTTTGCCAGCGATGAAAATCTTTATTAGTTTAATATCTTCGTATGCTGTCTGTGAATGAATGATTCCACAGGACGATACATTCGATTTAATTTCATTCAGGTAATTATTTTATAACCAAACAGATTATTAGCCTACGCCACGATCCCACTTAGCCTACTACGATACAAAGTTTGCCATTACCAGTTTCTTGGACATATACCTAAATTTATACATTAATAATCCCTTGTTCACAGTTTATGAAATGAACACCCACCATCCCGCTGTAATTTGTGTGTATTGCGTAGTGGCGTGGGAACTCGTCTTGAAAACGAATGCCTTTGTTTGCCTTAGACACAGTTAACCAGTTTAAACCAGAGGACAGGCAATGATTTTCGGGCTTCAGAAGCCAGATTTAAATGAAAAATATCTAAATAACATATTTTATAAATACACATACACACACACACACACACACACACACACACACACACACACACACACACGTATATGGTCCGAAGTAACTAGCTACTTGAGTAGTTTTTACACTGGAGACTTTTTTACTCTTACTCAAGTAACTATTAAGATTATTACTTTTACTTTGAGTAAATATTTCTATAAGCACTTGTACTTTTACTTGAGTATAGTTTTTGAATACTCTACCAACCTCTGCAATCATAATTGATTTATAATTCACATTGATACCACAAACCTGCACACTTTTCTACCCCGGTCATGAGAGAAAAACAGGGTAATTCGTTGCATTCTTGCTGAGAGCACTATTGGTAGCTGAAAGCATTATTATATTATCCAAAGAATTTTGTAAATAAAAGCTCAAAGGATGGGGGAAGGATGTGCAGAACTTGACAGATTCTGCAGAAATATGCTGAGCTTTCCTTGCAGGGCTAATGATAACAGAGCTGTGAGTAGAGCTGGGCGAGTGAAATACAAATGCAGTGGCTGCAGAGAGATTTCAATGTTTAACGTTCTTTGGTAAAGAGTGAGTGAGATTCTTCTGCCGTGGGCTGTAATAAAAAAAAAATATATATAAATATAAAAAAAACTAGGTAAACAGGTTAAAGAAAATGAGAATCAGCAGGTAGTGCATCAACATATGCCCTGACTACTGAATATGTCTTATACAGTTTTGATACTGCAAAGTCAGATTATGCCCCAGCTACAAATACATAATGCATTATACATACGCCACAGAGCTGCTTGCATTAACTAATTAAAAACGACTGCAAGCGCAAACATTGCACAATTCTGGGTACGTCAGGAGATCTGAAAGGTATGCATTTGTTTGCTATATATACACAACGCGGTTGCATCGTTTTGTATTCCGAGTCAATAGGTGTGGGTGTATAGGTTGTAATGGAAATGAATCAAGAAACAGGTTCACTGAAGACCTTTTAACGGCAGCAGCTTACTGACGGACCTAGGACAGCTGGCTGAGTTTATGAGGCCCTGTTGCTCTTGTGTTCATACTTGTAAATACCTATCCAGTGACACCGGTCTGGGCATCTTATCTCGCACATAATGTATGTATGAACGCTCGTGAAAAATCCATTGTTCTGCATTATTATGATCTGTGCCTCTAGGTGGGATACTGGGATATCGATCACTATTTACAGGCCCACGGATTCCTTCTGTTCCACCATTGATCCGAGCACTGTAAATGTGTCAGGGTTTCCCCTTGAAGAGGACAGTGGTAAATGTGGTTTTCTCTGATATTAGAGGGTCACAGAGTTCCATCACCCAGCAGGCTACCGCAGTATCCGTCTTACGAGGTGAGGTGAATGAGCTTCTACAAGGTCAGGCCATTACAGACAGTTGACACCGCCATCACTCACTCGGCACCTTGCTAGTTTTAATGCACACATCTGTGCTAATGACTTTTTGTGAAGTAATCAGTGCGGCTCAGATCTCTTTCGTCTTTATCCTGTCAAAATGTACAGGAAACTCGGCATGCTGTGCCAAAATGACCAGCTCCTTCCCATAAGCCTTTTCTTTTCGCAAACACTGGGAAGCATTTTTGTTATGCAACTTAAGAAACATTACAGACTTCTTAACTTTGCATCTATAAATATGTCCCCATTTTAGATGAAAAGAAACTATGAGTTTTTTTTTATTCTCTTGATTATTCTGATATCCACTGGAGGTTTGCCATGGTACGCTGAGAAGTTTACATGAAAGCTTTGGTTTTATAGTGCTTTGTCAAGGCTTTGGCGATGTAAAAAACAAACGCTTGAATGATTGATGTTTTAATAGTACTTCCTTGTGCCTGTTTTTTCCTGATGTTTTAAGATGATGAATGATAAATGTGACTCTAGGGTGAGAGATTACAGAGTGTACTACTCTGTCTGTGTGTTTCCCCCCCCCCCCCTTTTTTTTCATTTATCAAACAAAAAATATGTTGTACAAAAAGGAAAATGATTAAGGTTACAAAGGCAGGTATTATCTGCAAAAACCTTAACCATTTTCCCATAACTAAGCACCATTTTCCTGTCACAATTTTAAAATAATATTAGTATACATTACACAGTAATTATATTATATTATATTATATTATATTATATTATATTATATTATATTATATTATATTATATTATATTATATTATATTATATTATATTAAATGCAAGAGAACTGCATCATGCACAGTGCTGATTTGTATACTTATTTTGGTAAATTATGTGCTAAACAACATAGGCAGTGTATACAAGTTAAAGCAAAAAAAAACGTATTCATAATTTAAAAACAGTAAGCATAATTCATTCTGAGTAAATTCCCAGCATAATGTTCGACAAAGAAGTCGAAGAAGAAGCCCTTCAGTGCCTTAAGGATGTGTGCTGGGGTTTTTATTGCATGGGCTGATAATGGCAGATATCATATAAAAAGCATTTTGTCACACTGAGGTTTTGCACTCTCGGCCACTTGGATAACTAAGGAATGTTCTTCAGAGCATGACTAAGCCTTTGAGACAAGGGCGTTACAACGGCAAGAGACAGATGAAAGAACAGGGATTAAAAAGATCAACAAATTGAGGCATTAGAGGTCAGATAGATCCATTAAGCATTATCTTTACTGACATTGAGCACAGACACAGAATGTGAATGCAGCAAAGATATTAACCATCACAGACTTTAAACTAATATTCATTAACAGGTATTCATTCTCATGTTAAAAACATGCATTTTATTATATTTCCCTCAGAAATCAGTTGTTGTTATGCAGTCCTGTTAATGATATACAAACATACCCCTAATGTTTGTTGTATCTATCCGAATTACTTAAAGCCAACCTTTTGGTTGAAAAAGCCTACAATTGATGAGAAAAGTCAGGGCTGGTAGTAATTACAAGCAGATGTTTAAAAAAAAGAATAATGAGCAGATGTGATTCACTAAATTTGAGCCGCAAAAGTTCAGCACTGTTGTCATGAATCGTGCCGTTTCCATGCATTCACAACATCGTGTTGATGCTGTACTGGAATTATTTATTAGAAGATAATCAATAATGTCACCACCAGATCTACCCCTGAAAATAAGTGAAAACGCAAAACGGACCTTGAAAGTTGATTTAGTTCCGAAATATTTACTTCTGGTGACCAGACAAACAGTATAAAATTATAAGCTTGTTAAAGATGAGTAGCGGCATTCATATTCAAAATTTGTTCAGTTTTACCTTAATTATGTACAGTTTTTGTGAACATATATTTATATGTAAAAATAATTCTGTTCCCATTGTAACTAATAATGAAAACACTCTTTTTAGCCCACCTCACTCCATATACCCATGTCTAACAACAACTTTAAGTTTGCAGAGTCTTTAAAACATTTAAGAATGACTTAGACTAAACAAGTGTGATTGACATTGTGGATAGTTCTGTGTGATTACATATTGCAAGGGTGTTTGTACAAGGAAAATAAAATACACAGTGGATGCAATGGGGAAATTGCTTTTATTTGCATTTTTCTAATTAAAAACAAACAAAATAATCTGCAGATTACAGAGCGGTTTGAGAAGAAATATCTGTCAATCCACTCATACTGTTCTAGAATGGATTTTTAGCCTGTGCATTGCTTTGAAATGCAAGCTTTTGATATGCAAAGCTTGTTCTAGAACTGTTTTAGTTGGCAGAGATGAAATATACGAATGACTAATTGGCCAATTTTTGTCTGAAATTTAAGTTATGACATAAATGACTTGTTTATGGAACTGTTACATAAAACAATGCCACAATACTATACTGATCTTTTTTTAATTAATTACATTTTATATTTTTTTGTTTGTTTTTGCTTGCAAACTTTACTCCTTATGTTCTCTCAGAGCTGTGTGTGCCTTTTCCTGGCATAACATTTGCTTACTGCAATAGCTGAGGAGTATATTTTGTTAGCCAAGATGTGTGAGTTTCCCAATGCCATGTGAAACCCTCAATGAGGGACTGGATAACAGGGTCATTTGATCCACAAAGCATCAGTAATGAAATAGCACAGCAGCTCTGTCCCTCTGTATTCTGCATTCCACAGGTGTAAGGCAATTAAAACAAAGATTCAGAGTAGTAGGGTGTATTTACATACAGAATCAAATTATTCTATGTTGTGCAAAAATATGGTACACTGTGTGCTGCTGACCCTGTGTTTGTCTATCTTGTCTTGTCTTTGCTGCAAGTGCATGGCTATGTCTGTACAGTTCATTATGAAACACATAACAATACTGCTGATGCCCCCTGATATTTCTGTGTTGCAATGTCGTTTTACTCCCTTAAAGCGATAGTTCAACCAAAAACTAACCCTCAAGCTGTTTCAACTTTCTTTCCTCTGTGGAACATAAAATAATATATTTTGAGAAATGTCAGTTTTTTCAATATAATATAAGTCTGTGTTAACAAAAATGGTTTATCTTCTTTTGTGTTCTGCAGAAGAAACGAAGGAACGAATCCAAAACACCCAAGACAATGATGAAGCAAAACTTCTATAAATGCATGTTTTACCTGATTTCTTTTTTCTTTTCTACTTTTAAAGTCACCTTAGTGTACTTCAGAACTCTAGCAAACTTTGAAATTGCTCTATTTTGACACTTCTGTTTCCCAGAAATGGAACGTGAAATTAGATTGTGTTTGACCTTAAAGGTGCTGTAGGCGATTCTCAGTTTTCCTTATTCTTTCCATCTTAGCCACCCCCATAACTTCAGCCACAGGCCCTTTCTCCCAAACTTCTATAGACGTGACTGCGAACCTAAACGAGCAACTGACAAAACTTTCAGATTTACATACCTTTTATTGCTTGTAGTTTCATTGCTTTGCATCTGGTTAGGACACTGTGTGGTGTCGTCACCGAGACACGTTGATTCCTCATGACATCTTTTTATGTGCTATCTGTGAGGAAGTAAGGACATCTTATGTATGGTGTTTCAAAAAGCCACTTACAGCACAAATAAAGACGTATATAACAGTATCATGAGGCAAAAGTCACTTCCTGCTATTTCTTAACAGTTACTATTTCCCCTTGGCAACTTCTTAGGGCTTTCTGGAAGTTGAAAATTTGGCTGATGGCTCCAGTAACACACATTAACACATCCATACACACACTCACACCTCATCATTTTACCATAATCCTATCTCTGCGGCCCATGCTGTGAGTTTCTCTTTTCCAAAAGATCAGAGCGGTGAAGCTTTCGGGCTTGTTTTGAACGGAGAGGAAGTCCTTGGAGGTGTTGGAGCTGAACTTATGGGGATCAGCAGGGTGAGCCAATAATTAGAGTTATGTGGAGTGTCCGGGAGGAGCGGAAAGAGGAAAACTGTGAGCTGGGACAATGCCGCAGTGCAAGCTTGGGGCAGGGAACACAGGATAGGGCAGGGTGTCTCTTAGGAGAGTTATAGCTCCACACTGATTCCAGGTGCTGCGCGCTGAGTGGTTTTGTTTTTGTAAGTGCTCGGAGAGGGAAGGCATTGCCGCAACGGGTATCCTCTCAGGTGTTAGAACCATTAAGGCAGCAGGAACTCAGATATGATATATGGTCTTGATGCACAATCCAAGAAAGACAAATAAAGTCTGTGCAAACAGCCTTTGTGTGGCCTTCTGGCCTTCGAGATTCAGTGGGGAAAAAAGAATCTGGATTGGACAATGATGATTGTGCTGCAATCGTGCTCTCTGTAGTTAACTTATAAACACATTGTCCTCTGTAAAATGACTGTTGTTACAGAACAAATCACTTGTTTAATTGTTCTGGACTGCTTGTTTATGTTCGGGAAGAACATCAGTTCAGTTTATCTCAGCTGGAAGAAAAAGGTTTTGCAGGCTCAGTGGTTTATGTAATTGTAGCCTATATTAAGATTTCCCATCTTTTTGGACCCCAATGTCGAAATTGCAAGAGATTGGAGACCTTCATGGTAAATGATCTTGAGGGTGAATCATGGCTTATGGAGCTGGTTTATCTGTGCATTTATTTGTGTGCCTGTACTTCAGCCTTGAAAGGATAATGGGAAAAACGAATGCATTTTTACACTGACACTGAATAACAGCTGTATACTGTCTAAGCCACATGGTCTCTAAACTGATAATCACAGTGGAATAGAGATTATTCATTGCACAGAGGGACTGTGGTTTTCTGTGGTATTGCCGAATGTGATTTGCATGATAAATCTAAAGGGATAATCATGTATGGAGGAAGTCTGACCACACAGTTCACACTTTAACTCACTTCCTGTTAGATGTCACTTTACAGGACCATGAGATATCAGGCTGGCTTAGAATTGTCACAACTTTAATACTGCCTCATACTGATACTGATCAGTAGTTCCCTTTTTATCAGTAACTACAACGTTATGTCGACTGACAAATGGGGTCTCACTTGGGAGCCCCAATCATCTCTGAGTTTTAGAAAAATGGTCAATGCAATTGGCAAGTGGAATTTGCATGCTAAGCCACTCCACCATACATGCAGGGATATAAGATGGTGGCACGCATCCACTCATTCAGATTTTTACTTTGGAGCTGATGCAGCGATCACTCTTTCCAGTCACCTGTAAAGAAGAGCGTTCTCAGAAAGAGCATGCAACAGAGGAAAGGGCAGTGAAAAGGTGCATTCAGCTGTGTTTCGCCATTCAAAAAAGAGCATTTGCACAATTAAGTGCAACGATCCCCCCGGAGCGTTTTGCTGCAAAAGAGTAGATTTTCCTAAAAGAGCAAGCACGGGTGGTGAGCGTCTTTTTAAAGATGCCTTTCAGTCCATGTGTTTCTGGATGTGATTATCTGATGGCCACGATCGCTGTCTTACATGTCTGAGCCTCGAACATGCTGAGATGGCGTTCGTGGTTTGTTCATGCTCTACACTGCGAGAGCATGACCTTGTCGCCATTGCAGACGCGACTCTCCTTTGTGAAGGCAAGAGTCCCCTCTGCTGTTGCCCAGCCCGTTGCCACTGCACAAGGCAGAGCCGTGAATCTGGTTAACACACTGGGAGACCTGAGGGTTACAATCGGAGCGTTCCGTTAATGTAGGAACTGCGCACGGCGACTGACCTCGCGACACCTTACTGTCCCACCCGGTCCTGATTCTCTGACCCGATGCTCCTCTCGACAGCCCCTCTGTGGCAGATTCCCCTGAGGAAGGACCTTCTTTCTCAGGGATGGAAATCTGGAACCTCCAAGTGTGGCTACTGGATGGGACATGGAGGACCAGCGGTTGCAGACACCATCACTCAAGCCAGAGCTGAGTAGAGTCTGTTTGCTGAGTAGTACTCTTCTCGGCATGCCCGATGAGCTCTGTGCTTTCCTTCCTGCAAGAGAGGTTGAAGAGGAGGCTGTCCCCCTCCTCCTTGAAGGTGTATGTTGCCAGGCCTTTTCAGTCAGCGAATCATGCCTTGAGTTTTGGCCGGCCCTTCCTAATGTGGATCTCACTTGGAGACCCCAGCACGTATATGTGCCCAAAGTTTCCACCACTCCTTTTTGGGATCAGGTGATGAACTTGCAAGCGCTGCCTCCGGAGGATGCCTCCGAGGCATTACTGTGTCCCGTTTGCGCCCTGTGTATTAATGTGGACCGCACACAGAGCTTCAGAAGCTCTAAGCAGCTCTTTGTCAGCTTTAAAGGTCAGCAAAAGTAATAGGTTGTCCCACTGGATAGTGGATAGTACCAATTCCAAGGTGTGCCGTGCCCCACTCGGAGTGTTGCCTCCTCCTGGGTTTTGGCAGACGATTTTGGTACGGATGCCTTCTTTGTTTTCCAGGTGAGTTCCCCACTTGGCGAACCCTGGATTGAGTTTCATCCGATCATCTTTCAGCAGTCAGATGCGACGGACGCATCCAACCCCAGGCTCAGTACTCGAGATGCATGCCCGGTTGGTCAGCCCTTGTACTGGGCAAGATGCCCCACAATGTTGCGATTTTTCTTTGGTAATCACATGTGTATTCTTCCACTGTACGCGGTTTCCCTAATGATAAACCCAGTCACTAATCAGCGACAGTCCTACATACTACACCCTATGTACAATTATTTTAAACCACATTTTTATAATAATACGAATTTTGTGATGGATGTTGCAGATTTTAAGTTTCATATAAAAACTATTTTAACAGCATTTTGACAATTATTTTAGAATTATTATGAATGTGGTTTTTATTACCTTGTAAAGATTGTTTTGTGACACTGCAGGACTATTTGAAATGAAATAATGAACAAAAAGGGATTTTAAGTGGTGAAAAACTAGTCAAAACCCCTAATATATACACTCCTTTCATAAACGTATTTAAATATGTATCTAAAATATTCATAGGGATTAAAAGGATGTTCATGGACATGTTGTGCGTCAACTATCTATACTCTAAATTTAAAACAAAACACTTGATGTTTAAAAAAATGTCGATGTCATTTTTCAACAACCCATTAAAACTGTATTTATGAACATCTGCACAAACATAAATAAATAAATGAATGAATGAATGTTATTATTCTGTATTTTATATATGCTCTACCTTACACTGGTATACATAATGTAGAAGAAGGGAAAGTAATTAATTCATTACACCCATATGGCTCTGTGATAATCTCCTAAATAAAGACACTGATTTGAAAGCCACTGATTCGTGGGTTCTCACACTGAAATATTTAGTGAGAGAGCTTCTGTATGGCCTGTGAATTTCGTTAGTGTGTCCTTGCAGGAGAAAGTGACCTAGAGAGAGGTGTCAAGCAGCTTTATAAAGGAATGTGGTTCTCGTGCCCTCTGGCTCAGATCATATTGCAGGCTTATGTCATGTTCCCCTGAGATATGCTCTTCAATTCACAGCTGACTGTCTCCTCGGTGGTCAAAGTCCTGAGGCATCCCAATAATCACTCACCCCTTAACAAAATACATCACAAAGCCACATAACACTTGCTATAACAATTACATCTGTACTAAATTTGGTTTCCAGAGTATTCCAGTGAACATTATTAGTGGATTATTCCGAACATTTGTCTCGGTTAAGAGCTCCGCTTAATTTGCTCACGCCTCATTTATTCAATTACATACTTGCAGGGGTTAAATTGGGATTCTGGAGGTGAGTGTACCTTCTAATGAAAAAATATGGCATGATAAAATGTTTCTAAAAAAGCTAAATGTACTATGCTGAAACTCACTTGTAATAGTACTATACAGTATATATATATATATATATATATATATATATATATATATATATATATATATATATATATATATATATATAAAATCTTACTGACCCCAAACTTTTTAACTGTAGTATATATGATAGAAAAAAAAAAAAAAGTGCTATTATTCTTGCTTTAGACACAAGCAGTCCAAGGAGATCTCTTTTTTTCAATCAATTGTGTGGGAATGCCTTTGTTTGGCACTAACTTGATGTAACTTGTACATAATAGCAGTTATCTTTCACAAAACGTCAGCTTTTTAACTCTTTCTTGGGTGGTCTTGTGTGTTCAATGTTTAAAACCCACTTTATATATATTTTAATAATGTGAATATTAGTTCCATAATGATTGTTTTGCAAATAGATTTGTATGCTACCCAACAATGATTTATAAGAAACGGGACGTCTAGGAAATATCTGAAATGATCTTTCCCAATGATTTGGATAAATGCCTAAAGAAAGTGATGGCGCAGACTGCTTCAGACTAGCCGTTACACACTAGACTGCATGTAGGCAATAGGTTAGATTGCTCAAGAAGCTTGGCAGACATCCTACAAAGATAATGATTGAAGGTGAACCCTAAACTAAAAACATACAAAGGCAAGCACAAACACTAAAGATCTGCTACTGGCTGAACAAAAACACCATGTGTGAGTATCAGTGGGGGCCTGGCTGATGCAAGGCTTATTAAAATCTGTTCATAAGGTTGAACTGGTGCCTGAATTTTGCTAATTAGATCTTCTCTGGATTCCTATATGGCAAAAGGCAGCCAGCCAGTGCACCTCTATTGAATGAAACAAACTAAGTGGCATTACATAACATCCCTAGGCTTACGCTTTTAGCTTTAAAGTTCCTATTCGTAATATGATAAAACTGCATTTCAATGAGGAACTTTAAGATGATAAAATCATGCCATGACAGTGGCTGTGTCCCAAATAACACACTTGACATGTTCTTGCAGTCTTGAGATGTTTATCACAGGAACTGTAGGGTGTCCCATTTGTCATCTTACGTTTCAAAAGAGTGCTCATGACTGCTGCCCTTGCGACTGCTATACGCCCTTTATGCACACTTCAGCCGAGCATGCAGTGATGCTGACAATGCATTCAGATTACTATTTGACAGTTTATGCACCATGTAGACTTTAAGGGCTGAAAGGGTTTATGGTAGCATTTAGCACAAAGTTTTAAAAATGACTTTAAAAATGTAATTCTGTCATCTTTTATTCACCAACACATTGTTCCAAACCTGTATGACTTTCCGTCTTCTGCGGAACATAAAAGAAGATATTATGAAGTATGGATGGATTTTGACATAATGAAAGTCAGTGGGGTCCAATGCTTTTTTTATTTCTTCAGTATCAGTGGAATTATATATATTTTTTTTTTTTTACATGCACTCCTAATTACTATTTTGTAATCAGAAATGACTTTCAGAATTTAGTATTTAGATTGGATTAACCACTGGATGATTCAAAGTGAATTAAAAAAGAATGTTTGTAAAGAGTTTCAATGTAATGTGAGTTTGCTCAATTTAAAAAATAAAGCCTGCTTTAAAGTAATGTCTGGTTTTGTCATAATGACACCTAAATGGAAACACACTTGTTTTACTGACTTTTAACATCTTCAGTTGTGAACAATTTAGTGGGTTGCACAAAAGAGACATTATTCACATGCGGAATATTCACACTTGATCCTGTAAAAAAGTTGAATGAAAAGCATGATCAGTTATAGCCAGATCACCAAGGGTTACACATGATTTATCTCATCCAACTTTACTTGGACTGGCCAAAAAAAAAAAAAGAAGGCGGCGGCCTTTTTCATTACAGGTTCTGCAATGTTAATCACAGATGTGCTCTTTCTGTGAATGCTGCGATACTGCCTTTTATTTCCTGCATCCTTAGTAATTATTCAGAGCACCTGTGGTGTGAATAAATCGTTTGGGTTGTGAGTATAAACCTGAGTTGGAAATATTTGAATGGTACACATAATAGTTTATTTTTCCTCTTGAACTAGTTAAGATTTTGTTTGATGTAGGTTAGGTTGCAAACATATAATTTGTGCAAAGCTGTTTACCAGAAACCGCTAATGATGGAGTTATCATCCAATCCGTTATCTCCTCTGAGCATTAAAAGCCCTGACCTCTGAAGAAATCACCTGTGGTCTTTAAGATCAGGTATTCCAATCAGCATCCATCCAATCCATGCCCTTGAGACATTATGCCATGGAAAAATCACTAATGAAAAAAGTTTTCAGAGCAATGACTAATTATGGCAAGCATTAGTTTAAAAAGACACAGAGAACATGACCATGTGATGACATTATGGTTTCATTTAAAAGAAAACAGTAATTACATGTTATTCTTCACCAACGCATGTGTGTGACCGTGTAACAACCTGAGATTAATTAGAAGGACATCTGTAAAGCTGCTTGGAGATTAATTATTTCCACTTGTGTTTCAATCGTATATCCTGGAGAAAAGACAAACAGTATTTAATTATTCGATTTGGTCTTATCATGTGTTCTTTTTTCCCAAGGGTATTTTTTTTCTGAAATAGTCATATATTACTTTCCACTTGTGTTACTGAACCCTGGTCTTTGTTTTGCACGGTAAAGTATGTGGCGTCATCTTGCTTATTGAAGGGTGGCACGTAAGTAATTGTGTGCAAGCTGTGTTTCCAGTTTTACTGCAACTGTTGGGCAGAACCGGAACAAATACAAATACGGAACCCTGAGAGCTCAGCCGAATCCTTCAACCTTGAATTTTGATGAGAGTCAGGTAATTTATACAGAAGGCCAGCACATGCAATCATGCTCTATAACTATGTATATTTTAAGGCAACAAATACTAAATGAAAATACATACGACTGTGGAATAAACAACAATGGGAATGTGAAAGAAACAACTTTTGAAAAGTAGACAACTATTATGTAAGTATTGAGTGTTTTAGTGAAGTATGACCCAGAAAGGTTCTCGCTAGGGTATTTTGTTGCCTTCATAATGATGTAAGATCTATTAATGCAGCAGTTAAGTAGAAATAATTATATTATTCCAGATCCAGAATGGTGTAAAAAATTTGGATGCAAGTTTTATGCTCTATTTTCTGCTCTCAATACTTACAGCAAAGGAATTCACAGGAAGGAAGATGGAAAGAACACCCCAAATTTCCACCAGTGTGTATTTGTGCCTTTTATGGCAATGAACAAATTGAACCTATACTGTTCACATTTTTGGGGTCGGTAAGATTTTTTAAATGTTTTTGAAAGAAGTCTCTTAAGCTCACAAAGCCTGTATTTATTTAATCAGAAATATAGTAAAACCAGTAATACAGTGAAATATTATTACAGCTTAAAATAACTGACTACATTGTCAAATGATCCTTTTTTACTATCATCAATGTTGATAACAGTTGTGTTGCTTAAAGGGGACATATCATGCCAAATGCACTTTTTTAGCCCTTAAATGCATTTTGTTGTATATTTGGAGTGTTTAGAAGTACAGAAAATATGAAATTATTCTATTCAAGTGCTTCGTTGATATCTTTATATTCTGTTTTGGTCATATTTTTCAACCTGTTCCGATTTTTCTGTTATCTATGACGTTTTGTGAACTATTACGTCACAGTATTTGCAGCGGAACTGCCAAATAAGGACATTGACTTCCGGCCCAACACTTCGAGCAATCCGCCATTGTTATTTCTCGCTACAATTTTGTAGTCCAAGCTAAAGGATGCAGAAGTTACGAGAGGGTAAGTTAAAATGTTCGGTTGTTGGATGTAGTAACCCACACGCTTCATTACACCGTCTAATGTAGATGAATTGCCGCGCTTGTGACAGGACGCATGTTTAACTGAAAGAACGAGCAGAGAGAGAGAGAGAGACCCCGGTCGCGCGCGCGCTCACTCTCTCTCTTCAGAGCCAGGCGAAAGTGTAAACAAGACATCACCGTCTCCAAACTAGACGCTGTCTTGCTCTCTCTCCCTCGCACATATTAATCAAAATAAATCGACACGGTGGTAAAAGGTCGGAAGACCAAAGTTTCATGTGTGAATACAGTAACACACCATTGCGATACATACATCCGTTGTTCTGCAGGTTCGTCGTCTTCATTTTCATCTCGCTCCTGCTCCGACTCTGGCTCGAACATGTAAGGCTGGCTGGACAAGTCTTCCGTTGTTGACATTTTGTTAATAACGTGTGAATAAAAAGTTTCTGTGCCACTAGATAATCGTATCTCTGCTATCAAACTACAAAAATGGCCGAACGGGGTGGAGTTGAACCTCTGCAACCTGGAGAGGGGGCGGGGTATGAAGTGTCTCAGTTGTATTTAAAGAGACCGCACCAAAACGAGTTGCTCTAAGACGCACATCAGAAAAGGGGTAGAAAAGGGGCCTGTGGAGCTATAATAATGAGGAATTCAGACCCAAGCATTGCAGTTCCGTTTTATATAGACTACAAATGTATGATTTATGTGTAAAAAGGAACAATTTAAAAGCATGATATGTCTCCTTTAATATTTTTCTTGAAAACTTGACACATTTTTTTCAGGATCCTTTCATGAACAGACAGTTCAAAAGAACCGCATTTATTTAAAATAAATAAAAACAATGTAATGAAAAACTATTGAATTTTATTTGTAAAAAATCTCAAATATTTCTTATTAGTTTTACTTCATTTAGAAGACTTTTGGACCCTACCATATATTATGAGATAACTGACAGATTTATGTTTTTTAGCAGATACTTCCTCACCAAAACAATTTGCACAAAGCACATACATAGCCATTACCATCACAGCTAACTGCTTTTGGCTCAATAGCTTGCTCAGCTAAGCCTACAATGGGCTTAGTGGGTCTAGATGCATTCTACCCAGAGGTTCTGTTTAAATGAGGTCGGACATTTAGCCGTTCTGACAGTTATAAATGAAGAGTAGCGCAAAGTGATTACAATAGTTAATGTAAAATATTTATTTGATTTTTGTTGTTGTTGTGATTGACACCTGAAGTTCACTTCTCAAATCCGCTCAACAGTGTATAAGATGTTGCAGAGTTATGTTAAACAGAAAAGGCATATTTCTGTTGAAGCACCTCTAATCCTGCTTCAAGATGCATTGCTTCCCTGTTATAGGGCAGTTAAAGGTTGTCCCTGTCAGCTGGTATTTTTGCTCAGACATGGATTCAAAGTAAATTATCATTGACGAATACGTTGTGTGCTTTGTTACCCGCGGCCTGCCTTTCAACTGCGGCAACCTACAGCAGACTAATTGCCACGGCTGTCTCACTGGAGCAATCTGAGGTGAAGACCCTTGCTCAAGGGTCCTGTTGTGATTGAGAACGCAATGTGTCCCCGGTGTCATTTCAACCTCACAATGATACTTAACCGTCCAAGTTCAACTACCTCTGACTCTCTGGATGGTGTGTGACCAGTTTTTCCTCAGACACTTCAACATTTCTTTAATATGTTTAAGTCTGTTAAAGATGATGTCCATCATATTGAAAACACTGCAGATAAATGTCAGAGCTGATGCTAAATACCTCTGGTATTTTAAACTCAGCATTTTATTTTGAAAATATAGTGCATAAAGATCAGTATGGAAGCTCGTTTCCGTCATTGAATAAAAAATAAAAAAGGTAATTGCGACTTTTTATCTCACAATTCAGACTTTTTTCTCACGATCGCGAGAAAATCGAAATTCTGATTTTATATCTCACATTTCTGACTTTTTTCTCAGAATTGTAAGATATAGTCACAATTGTGAGATAAAATCAGAATTGTGACAAACTTGCAATTCTTAGAAACATTCTGAGTCTTTTTTTCCTCAGAACTGGATTTTATAACTCGCAATTGCGAGTTTATATCTCACAATTATGAGAAATTAAGTCAGAATTGTGAGATATAAACTCACAATTGCGAAAAAAGTCAAATCAAAAGTCAGATATAAAAAAGTTTATATCTCGCAATTCTGAGAGAAAAAAAGGCAGAATTGTGAGATAATTTCTTTTAAATTGTTTTATTCCGTGGCGGACACAAGCCTCCATAGATCAGAAATGTCCAAGCACTTTAATAGAAAAAAATATATAATAATAAAAAATTTCTTACAATATCGGTTTGTCCAATTCTGCACACAGAGGAGCGTGTGTCGGGCGTGTTTTTGTGTTTATAGATTGTGTATAGTGTCAGCATGTCTGTATGTGTGTGAACTGTACAGCACTACAGATGGAGCTAATTGAGGGAATGAGTCACAAAGGGGAAGTAACAAAGATCATACATTAGTGCCTGGGGTTCACTCGTTTGATGCATTTTTCCTCACCTTTTCCTCACCTTCCACACATCATCCGTACAAGACATGATAGGGGAGTTTGAAAAACACAACCCCCCCCCCCCCCCCCCTTTTTCAAGATTCATGAAATGCATTTCTTTTTTCCTTTAAAGAACAAAGAGGTAGTGTTTCCATGCCTTGCCTCAAAAATAACTAAGGAAATGGAAACATGGGGAAAATATCTTCCTCTGATCTCTGCGACAGGGACTTCACTGCAGGGTTTACTTACACAGAAAACACAGTGGCACTGGTGTGCACACACTTCTGCCCATTCACCCGCTGCTTTAGCTGCTGTTCACTGAACTAGCCATCATCAGGACTTCAGCAGAGACACCTGATCCAGAACTTTACATTATCCATTCATGGGATGCATCCAAAAGGACCTTGCACTTGCAGGATTTGTCCATGAAAAAAAGCAGTCAATGCCCTTAAAAGCATCTCATTTCTATAATAAATAATTGATCAAACATACTGGAACATATTTTATTTTATCATGAAGGTGAAATGAGTGGATGTTACATTTCAAATTAAGCAAGATAAATAGTTGATTTATATGATACCACTCCTCCTATTCATGAAACATTATTCAAATATAATTTTAAACCAAGTGTAACATTTTAATTTCTTGCCTCAAAGGGCAAATCTCAAATCACAAAACAATTTAACTTACACTGTCACTAAAATGCACAGCGTATTGCAATCATATCTGTTATTGGCAGACAAGTGTGAGTTTTTTTTTTTCTTTTCTTTTTTTCTCAGTATCAACCATTGTTTCCAAATTAATACTCAGGCAAGGACACATTAAATAGATCAAAAGAGACATTTAAGTCATATATACTGCTGTGTATTCTGTTAAAGATTTATAATTTAATTAAATGCTGCTTTTATCATAAAAGTGTCATGGTTTCCACAAAACATATGTGACCCTGGACCACAAAACCAGTCTTATGGGTAATTTTTTTTAAATTGAGATTTATACATCATCCATTTCTATTGGTGATAGTGCTGCATCCATTCGCAAAAATAAATGTTTTATATATTTAAGGTGGGAAATTTACAAAATATCTTAATGGAACATGATCTTTACTTAATATCCTAATGATTTTGGGCATAAAAGAAAAATCTATAATTTTGACCCATACAATGTTTTGTTGGCTATTGCCACAAATATACCCATGCAACATAAGACTGGTTTTGTGATCCAGGGTCACATATATGAAGCAGCTCAACTGTTTTCAATATTAATAACAATAAAAAGTTGTTTCTTGAGGGCCAAATCAGCACATTAGATTTGTGAAAGATCATGTGACACTGGAGTAATGGCTGCTGGAAATTTAGCTTTGCCATCACAGGAATAAATTACATTTTATAATATTGAAATAGAAAACAGTTATTTTAAATTGCAATGATATATGACAATGTTGCGTTTTTTTATTGTATTGATGCAATCAATAAATGTAGCCTTGCTGAGCATAAACGTTTTATAAAAAAAAAAAAAAATAGTTTTACCAACCTCAAGCTTTTGAACAGTTTTATATTTTAGATTAAGTTTGCCTTTATCTAATGCAAACTTTATGGGTTAGTTCACTCAAAAACTAAAAGTATATCTTAATTGACTCCTCCTGATGCCATTTCATACCCATATGACTTTCTTTCTTGTGTGGAACTAAGATGTTTTGAAAAATGGGGTCCAAACAATGTACTGTAGACTTTCATTGTATGGACAAAAAAACTAACCAAAAAAACAGTCAAAATATATTCTCTCCCTTTTAAATATCTTGTAAAAAGAGATTTCACACTGGGCTCAAAACATCACTTAGTCAGAGGACACCAGGTGCCCCAAACAGATCCAATATAGCATTTATAACAAACATCTCGCATGCACAAAACTGCCAGGGAAAAGGCACCCTTTGTGATGACATTCTTTCATGGTGACTGGAAAATAAAATGTGACTGAATCACACCGTGTCACCCAGCAACCTAGGGGTCTCAACACACATCATCACACAGTATCCAATTCTGTTCAGCGCTTAACCAAAGACATAGAGCTGTGTGGAGGAGAAGTGCCCTGCAGTACACCGATAAGCACAGGGGATGAAACTCACTGGGATTAACTTAAATGAGAATGGGATGGAGGTGATTCTGGAAGCCAGGCTTCATGACAAAGTGAAGTGGTACAAACACTTCTCCCACCTGCCATCTCTATATCAGGAGGATGTGTAACACATATCATAACGGCAATTTAGAAATCCTTCTTAATGGGCTTTTGCATTATACACTGTCCCTCACTGTTAACCTGCAAATGAAAGCACTCTGATGAGGAAGCTTTGGCAATACTGTACTATTCAGATGGCATGCTTCAGGGGTGTACTGGCCAGGATTACTGTGCCGGCACACGATAGATGGAGCACAACTGATAAGGACAATGAGAGAGAGAGAACCATGGCACCTGTTGGCATTCGATTGCTGCTTATGTGCTCTCTGGCTGGTTGCCCTGCCCTCAGTTTCTAGTCTGCCTCTCGCTATCCACATCTCACTGATTTACAAAGCATTTCAGGTCATTCCACAGACCGCACCATAATGCACTGTATTATGGTTTTCCACTGCCAGCCAAACACTATATTCCAACAGCTTGATTTAATCAGAAACAGCACAATAGATTTACTAGTCCAATAATTTAGACCATCAATCAGACCACAGAACAACAACCTGCTTTTTATGTATTTTCCCCCATATTTTTCACAGATTCCTATTTTAATTCCCTTAAACTCTCAGCGGATAAATGAGAGGTAAATCAAACAGGCTCATCCTGCAGGCAATGAGAGAGAAAGCAGAAAACCTTGGTGACTAACACCACCGGAAATATCCTTAAAAAGACTATCCCCAAAACATACATATTCTCACCATTTCATAGTTTTTTATAACCAGCCAGTGCTTTTCATTGTTGTCGGTGAATTAATCAGGCTGGCAGTTAAACAGGTTTATATCGGGCTGGTATTGAAATAGACATTTTGTGACCTATAAATGTGTACAAATAAGTACATAGCACAGAGAAGAACAGGTAGGACAGATAGCATAATACAAGTGCAGAGCATTCTGGTTCATTTGAAAATAGATGACTTTGAAGTCAAAAAATGGTAATGAAAGGTTGTCTTAACATTCTTGCTGTTTTAAATCCTTTTGCATGGAAAATAAAATGGCTTTTATTAGGCTACTGATATGACTGGAGGCTACATCTCATTTGAATTTACATTTAAACATATTAAAAGTACTATTCATTTCTTTATAAACACAACATTTTGATGGTAACACCAGCAACAACACAAATAATTACAAATGCAGTGCATTCAAACCCCCTAAAGAGTGGGGTCTATAATCTAGAACATTAAAAGGATATATTATTTCCATTGTGCTTTGAAGCAAGGTATTGCGAGATGGGACTGTCCATATATATAGGAAATGTAGGCCTATGTTAAGTTGCATAGGATAAAACATGCCTAATAAATAATTAGGCATATTATGTAAGAAAACAAAGGGTACTAAGCTTTATATTTATGTAGTACAGTGTATACAAACAGTTTTGAACTCAAACAACAAAAGCTTGGAGTGAGCTCAACAGAATTCATGTCAATTGGAAAGGCTCCTAAACAGTAATCACTGTATTAACCAAAGCCCAAGAAGCAAAGTGGTGCGTCAGTGCCTCTGGAAATGGGGATTGTCAAAAGCTTTTTTCCACATTTTCTTTTTGTATTATATTTTCACTAGTGATTGGATTGACTTAAAGTAGCGTGAAAGGGCCGTACAAAATTACAACCGCCCTAAAGGGAATCAATTTTGGTCGACCAGAATATACTCAGAATTCAGGGCATCACTCATAGAATGCTGCTGTAGGTGCTAACAGGCCAGATGATGCTTGGTGCCTGACTAAATCTGATTTATTGGATTTCCCCCTCTTTCTTTCACCCAGAGATGACATTTCTTCTCTATTTCCTAGTAATCACAGTAAGGAGATTGTGGGTTGTTTTGCCTGGCTGCTCAGCCCCTGATCTTCTGGCCCTGATGCAAAGTCATTCTGTTTATAATGAGCACAAGCTTCATTTATTTTGGGCTCATTTCTAATGACCACTGTCTAATGATGTATTCTTCCTGTTCTTGCCTTTTCTGGAGAAAATTTGCTTATTGCACATCAGGAGAGAAGTCTATTTTAAAAAATCTAAACAAGAACTAATGGAGAATGTGTCTGCTGAATATATACAAAAAAATGGTTAGTGGCAGATATGCAATTTATCGTAGGAGTTAAGAGGAAAACATTTAGGAGGGACATTTTTGGACATTACATGATTTTGGTTGGTAGGATCTCAGAGATTTTTGGGAAGCCTGTTGCACAGCTAATGGAATTCAAACAGTTGGAGATTGATTGCAGTGTAAACAATCTGTCTGCTAATCTGTGATCGGTAGGGCTGCGCGCAGCTGGTCTGTCCGGCAGATGTCACCTTGCTGAAATCCCACTGTGATAATTCCTCGGATGAGAACCTTCGTGATTCTTTTATTGCCCAAAGTAATAGCCTAAATGGCCACTGACAGCTGCACATATAGCAACATACCCCTCTGATTAAGGGTTAGAATAATTTACTTCACTTGTAAGTTATGATTTATGTTGTTTTTGCTGTGTTGCCGTCTTAATTTAGGTGTTTTTATTTAAGAAATAGCACACTAGCAAGAGTGTTATACTGCTAATTATACTACAACAATTAAATAAACAAGAAGTTAACAATGAGAAAATGACTTTTTAGACATAGTATTTCCACTTACTTCGTCTAGTTTTTCTCCATGATGGAAAATACTTTCTGGCACAATATAGCTGCCGTTGCATCATCCAGGTGGATGCTGCACATTGGTGGTGGTTGAGAAGATCCCCCCCCCTTCCTTCCTTTGAGGACCCATAAAAGCGCTATAAAATGTGATGAATTATCATTAAGCAGTAGTAGTATTATTAAAGCATGATCAATTGTTGTTTTTCCTTTCTGAATAAATTGGTGTGTTTTCAAAGTTCAAAAGATTTATTATGATTATGCACAGTTCCCTGTACAATGAAATTCTTACTTTGCTTTTCCACCATGAAATGCCGTTAAAAAAAGAAGAAAAAACATGTAAATTACAAATATACAAACAGTGCAATATAGTGTTTGTGCAACTCTGGGTGCCTGTTTTAACAAATTGGTTAACTAAATGATTCAATGACTCACTCATTAAGCAAATCACTTTCATTTCTGACTGAATCAGTTTTTGAACTAATTGATTAACAGAATAAATCAATATCACATCCAAAAAGCCATTAACGTGTTTAATTCCTGAATCAGTGTTGTTAAACTAACAAATAGGTTGAATGAGACTCAAGGACGTAGTCATAAAGACAGTCACCTACTGGTATCGACCTTAGTTAGGGGAGCACTATATTAAATTTTTGGCACAAATGAAAATGAGGCTATGAGGTATAGAATTACAGTGCGTTCAATGGATTGTACTGCTGTTTGACAACATACTGTACTGATTGCTCAGCTGACAAAACATCTTTCAGGAAAAAATGTATTCCAGTAGACAAAAACTCCATAAAATAGTTTTAAAAGTTGCAAGTTACATGAAAATTACATGATCTATGAATTTTGTACAGTGCTTGCCATTGTAAATACTGTAAATCTATCCCTCACAGCCTTGTTTTCATCTAGTTAAATTCAATATGGCGTCTAACCTGACAAAGGTCAATATTGATGTAACCTGCATGGAGAAAGAGTCAAGGCCCGTCAGGAACCTGCAAACATAGTGGAACTTCACTCTGCCAATAAAATTTGGGGACCGGAACTAACTGTTGTATAATAAGGTACATGTGGATACAATCTTCTATTTACATAATTCAAATGATGCTATAAATAAATAAATTGCTATGCAGTGTTAAAATAAATATTCAAGTGTAGATTCATGGGAAGAATGTAATGAAGTTTAATGTTAAATATTATACTACTGAAAATGACCTTCAAGACTAAACACAGTCAAGTATTTGAGTGAGCAGTGCTTACACAAATACACAGAGGCAACCGGTTCTCAGTTCACTAGGTCAACAAATCTGTGAAGCAGCTGAATAGATCTTTCTATTATTACGGTGTTATTTTAAGCACAGGCCTATATCTCACCTTCTGATAGCTTCAAGGGTTATGGAAGATTTTGACTCATGTCATGACAAGACACAGCATACACCAGCTGCTCTGTGTCAGCACCTTCCTGGGCAATGGGACAGGCCCGCAATCGTGACACGAAGGTGTTTGATTCCACATTATTCTCAGGTTTATATGCAAACAAAGCTGTGGGACTGGACTCAATATGGTAGGTTATGACATGTGAGAGGGCAATATGGTCACCAAAGAACTGGAGTACTCTCATAATTATGCTTTTTCAGTACTTTTTCAGAACAATTCTTTTATTGAAACAGATTTCTTTCATTATAAAGTTAGCAACAGAGAAAACCTCAGACAACTATGAACATCATCTTAATGCCTCTGGATAATTGGATAAAAAGAGGCATTTATCGCCCTTTGTAATTCAGATGTCAAGTAAATCTTGTTGTTTGCAATGCCATTGTTCTCAAACAGTTTGCAGATTGGGAAATGCCATTGCAGAGCCAGACCTCTATAATACTGAAGCAAGTTTAAAGTGAAGCAAATGATACCTGTTTTGCTGTATTAGAGGCCAGAATCTATAAACCACCATTTTTATGGATCACACCCTGTAGGCAGTGCATTCTAGTAATCGAGCACTACCATAATAGGTAATAGGAAAATGTAAGCTAGATAAAGCAGTCTTGGCCCCTATGCACTGCTTAATCAATTCCACACAGAGCAAAGAGTTTGCACAGTCACACACTGTTCTTGTTCTTTCTCCCTTCTGTTCAAAACCTGACCATATGGGAGAGCGGTCTGGGTTAGCACGAACCGACAGACTAAGAGCATATTTATGTGCCAAATCAGCTCCACATAATTTAACTGGTTGTTCTGCTGCCGTTACAGGGAAAGATGACTGTCTGGGGCAAGACCAGAGCAAAGGAAGCCAAGACGGCTGGTATCTCCCTCATCCAAACAGAAGAGGGAGTAAAGGAAGAGCACAGTGGGCAAGAGAAGAAAAACAAGTCACGGCACAAGGAGTATCCCAACATTAAGAGGCCATTGTGGGGTTGGAGTTGCCGCCACCTCACCTGTTGATTTGTTTCAATCCTGGATGACTTTTAAGAGGGAAGAAACAATTCCCAGTTCATCGGTTTTCTCAAACTTTGGGCTATTATCTCTGTGAACTGGGTTATTTTTATATATTTATTTTTTGATCATCTGTCAAACTTTGTCATCAAGGATCAAATTTCAAAGCAGGTCATTAACCAAGAGAAACACGTGAGAACTTTCATCTCCACCTCTCCCTAGTGACTATGATGACAATAATTTCCTTCAAACAACTGCACTAGTAGCCATCATTATCTTTCCTAACATGACTCACATCAAAAAAGAGGCAAATACACAAATCTGTTTCTCTCATATTTATGAAAATATTCTTGCTCTATTTGATCATTTTGGCTGTGTTTGACATGAACCTATTCTATTTGATTTACCTTTGATGATTTGATTATCTTCATTGTAGGGTACTACATTGCAGCCATGGCAATGCAGTTTTGGAACCCTTCCCTTCTGTGCACCCTTTTATTTTTTCAGAGTACTTTATTCTATTCCTCGGGCCAGTCAAATGGATTCTCTCTGATCACTGAGGATTCTGTCTCCTACATCCTATTTCCTTGAGGCCGACAAAACTGGAGGGTTTGTGTTGACCTCAGACTGACCTGAGAGCTATTCCTCCAAACTACAATGCAAAGGATGCCTGGCTTTGACTTCTAATGAGTTGGACATTTATACTGTCCATTCTGACAAGTCAGAACCCATCCATATGGAAGGCCTGTACACATATAGGATACACACAATGCTATGAGCATTGCAAAATGAAACTCACCAACTTGCCAACTTTAGTTTCCTGACTCCAAAGGAATAGATTATTTATCTTAATGCACAATGGCGCTTATTATTGTTGGACTCTTTGTTTTACACAAAAGATAAACAGGAAAGTACTGCCCAAAGTTTGTATGTTGCTTTGGTATGTTGAATCGGTGGAATGCCTGTTTTGTTTTTGTACAGAGAGTTTAAATATACTTGGTAACACGTTACAATAAGGTTTAATTCCTTAACGATATTTATAAAACTGCATTAAGTATGCATTAACTATCATAAACTAATAATAAACATTTTAAAGCAGTTAAAAAAGTTTTTTGAAGGATTTCAAAAGTACTATTGTTCACTTTTAATTCATGTGTGTTCACAAAATGGACATGACATTTTTATTTGAGTTGGAATTATCGTAAAGCTTATGCTTGTTGTATTCTGCTAGTTGTGAACTTTTCAACAATATATGACACAAATCTATGCACAATGATTTTACAGATCACGTTTTCATGAAAAGCAGTTATTTTTCACACTATGAAAATAGAGCACTTCTAATATTTCAGCTAATTTAAAAGCACTTGTTAAGTTACAGCATATTCCATATATTCAATGTAAAGCCTAGCATCTACGTTTTAAAACGACACCCATTTTGTGTTGGTCGAGCAAGTGTTAGGTAACGTGATAACTTAGTAGCGCCCCCTGCTACGGATTTAAGAGGCTATGGTTAACGATTAATTGATCATTAATTTAAACAACAATCGATTATGGGAATTTATGTAAATTGACATCCCTGATTGAGATATTGATATGACAACACAAACTTGTCGGTAATTTTCACTACAACTGATAACTGAGAGACAAGTTACAGGATGAACGGAGTGATATACAGCGTTGTCATTGTTGAAATTAAAATGTTAAAATGTGGTATTATGTATAAAAATTAACATTCACCTATTAACAAATGCTGTAAAACATATCGTTCATTGTTATTTCATGATACCTAATGCACTAATGTTCACAAATTATTGTAAAGTGTTACCATATACTTAATGTCTGTGTTGTATTTTATGTTAAATTTATATGGGCAGATTACTTGTAAATATTATAGCTATGTTATTTAATTTTTTGCATACATCTTTGTTTACAAAAAAAAAGCTAATGGCAATCACAGATCAGGTGAAGTACACAAATATGTATTATATATATAAAATAAAATAAATTATAATAAAAAAATTATTATATATATATATATATATATATATATATATATATATATATATAAAGCGTATGTGAAATATATATAAAATTTGCACCTATTGCAAAATGAAAACAAAACAAAAATCAGTGTGTAAATCAGAGGGAGAAGCCTTCCATGGAGTATGAAAATTCATAGTTCCATGGCTGAATTTTGTACCTCAGGGGAGAAAGAGTTGGTTCCAAATGACTAAAACAGCAAGCTTTTCAACTGTGTATAGCAAGTTAATTTATTTCTAATATAAACTTTTAAATGGACATGTTTTTGGAAGAGCATTTAGTGTGCAAATACAAACAACCAGAGGGAGTTCAAATGCAATGCAGGAATGCAAAAACAATGTTATTTTTTAAGCTGTTTGGTTCAGAGCTCCACAGATAATTCTACAGTATATTTTCTCTATGTGTCTTTGTTTTGGTATTGTGATGTGGTGATGCTGTTTTTTCTTATTTGTCACTGTTTAGTCTGTGCAATTGCAGAGCTTCTCTTTACAAGACCCAATGATGCTTTCTGAGCAATGTACCTTACATGCACTCAATAAATATGTTCAGTAAACAGCAGCAGTACTTGAAACTTTACCTCATTTTTTGGGAACTATTACTCATTTCATATTAGCATAATTAAAAAGAGATGTTTAATTAAGGCTGTAATGATATAGGTCTTAGCACAAAATTAAGTATATTTCAGTAATGTTGGATCAGTAGTTTGCTGTCATTCTTGTTTTATTAGATCACGAAAAAATATCGTGCCTTGAAATGGCAGAACTGAATTAAAAGCTTTTATTTGGAAATGTTATTGTTGCAATGAACTGCCATTCAGATTTCACAGGAGACAGATGTTTCAGCAGATGTTGTCATGAGAAGCTTGGAGAGCCTGCCAATGGACAGCACAATGGAAATATTGCTGTTTTATCCACTGATGTGATTTACAGTAATATAAGCAATACTGTAATTAACTATTGTGTCAATCTGAAGAACCGTGCCAACTTCGTATTATAGCCTCATTTTTGCACAGATGATTCAAATTGAAAACATGTATGGCTAAGAATCATGTTAAAAAAGAACCTAATTAGTGGTTTATTACATTTTTTGATGTATTCAGATTGCCAGACTTTTTAAAATTCATTCTAGACTAACTTTAGTTGATCTATTTAAAGTGTTTATAACAAACAATATCGTAAGATCAATATAGAGTAAATTCTACAGTAATTAAATACTTAACTAAATTCTAGTGAAGACTGAATGTAACATTATATCTAACAATGAATCATGCAAACACAATGAATATTTATAATGGGTCTGAAATGTGCATCATAAGTAGTCCAATAACAAATGTAATTATATCATACTGTGTGAATTTTTGAAGAAATACCCGTTAGATGTTTCCAGATAAGGTATTTATTATAAACTATTTTGATTTTAAATGTAATAATCAGCCAACACTGACAGTGGTATGGATTTAGTCATTTAATTTTCTTCGAAGCAAAAGCCTTGTGGTTAGTAGTCTAATCTCTGTGGAAGCTTTATATTTCAAATTTCAAGCTATCTTTTTCCAATTAAGATACCTGTGAAATGCACAAAAATGGTTTGGAGCATCACTTATGGCCAGCCACCCAAAGAATTGCAGTAGCTGCAGAGTGACTAAATAAGAAAAAAATAAAGAGAGAAGCAAGAAGCCTGCATACAAATAAGTTAGAATTTTTCATTTTTCTGTAAATGCATTGAATAGGCATCTACATATATCTATGTTACCAGAGTATGCGTGTAGTAATTGACACTATTTGTTTGCTTGAGATCCCTTTTTCTTTCTGTTATATGAAGATGTAGTAGTATTCAGTTTTCTTGAAATGTTTATTGACACTTACACTGTCACCGACATACAGTAAATATGTCATAAATATGCATATACATACCATGTATTTACTGTTTGATTATTGTTGAATAGTTACATTTAGTTGTGAAGGTAATTTAGTTATTACTTTTAAGTGTTGCTTAGAAGTACTTTTTATTATGTATTATGACATAAAGGGTTATACTTAATTTCAATGGTCCAATTTACACTTTCTAATAACTAACTTGTCAACTACGTCAACTAACTCTCATTAGGGTATTACATTTACATTTACATTTATTCATTTAGCTGACGCTTCTATCCAAAGCGACTTACAATTGCTATATATGTCAGAGGTCGCACGCCTCTGGAGCAACTAGGGGTTAAGTGTCTTGCTCAGGGACACATTGGTGTCTCACAGTGGATTCGAACCCGGGTCTCTCACACCAAAGGCATGTGTCTTATCCATTGCGCCACTACCACATTTAGTCATTTAGCAGACGCCCTTATCCAAAGCGACTTACAAATTAGGACTAAATTCAGCGAGTCATCATAAAGAGGCAAAAGCAACAACAACGCAGGAAGTGCTCAAAATACGAAGTTCAGGTATTATTCAGAGTAGCATAAGCCTGATAAGTGATGTTTCAAAGGGAAAGGAAAATATATATATATTTTTTTTCTTTTTTTTTTTCTATAAGGTTAAGTGCTCACGGAAGAGATTGGTTTTCAGCTGTTTTTTGAATTTTTTGTATTAGTGGACAGTACACTGTTAGTAGACTGTTGGGTTAGGGTTTGGTGTTAGGGTTCGGGTAAGTAGAATAAGTTGACATGTAGATGCAAGTTAGTTGGGGAGCATCAAAATAAACTTAGCAGATATTAGCAGATAGTCTACTATACTCTAATGAGAGTTAGTTAACATGTTAGTTAGTTGAGTGTCTGAAGTGGACCATCAAAAAATCCAATGCTCTAACTTTTCAGAACTCATCTTAGTTATAATTTGTTAAATCTAAAATGGTTTACTGACATAGCCTTAATAGATTATTATGAGCATTGATTGGGGACAGTTGCTTCTCTCTTGAATACTTATTACATTTTGCTTGAATAAAAAATACCTTTAAAAAAATAAATAAAAATGTGTGACAATGATCAGGTTATGAGGTCTGAAGTACAATATTTGACCATTTTCAATTCAAAACTGCAATGTTCACAACATTTGTTTCCATTTTGTTTGTGATTCCACTATGAATAGCGAGCTGCAGAAAAGCAAATGGAGCACCTGAGCTGTGTGCAAATGAAAAACTGCCACTTATTATGACAACCACAACAACCATTCAGTAAAAAAAAAAAAAAAAAAAAATATTTAGCCATGTGCTTGTGCAGTTCTCAATGTGAATGATGCATATTGAACATGAGATCTACCTCTGCCTCTATATCTGTGTTCTGAGCTTGCTAACAACACAATGTGCTGTAGTGAAACAAAGTGATTTACCAGGTGCACATTCCTAATCTGTCTGTTGTCCGATCACTTAGCAGGGACCAGACATTTTAGCCCCCTCCAAGGACATGTGGTAAATGAGCTCATTATTATAAGTTATTATATAGTTTCAATAGGAATAAAAATGAGGGAAATTAATCTGTCTGGCTAACACACTTTAACACAGCATGCCTCCTAACTCAAATTTATTATTCTTGTGTTCAGTTTCACAGTGGCAGATCTCAGAAATCTGAATGAAACTAAAGTAGGATGTCCACAAAAGTAAAAAGCACACAAGTAAAGAATATTTTACCTTAAAAACATAAAATATGAGACAACACAAATTGAAGCACATTTCAAAGCCATGTGCAATGAATACCAAGCCATGTCAATATTTACAGTTAATTTTTTTTTAAAGGCAAGGGGCCCAGAGCAAAATACAGTCAAAAGTCCCAGAATTCCTAGCTACGACCCTGTAGTGGAATGTTTTGCTTGAAATTTGTCCCTATTTGATCTTTTGTTATATAACGCAATGACATTAATACATTTTAATTGTGGTCTACGCATCCAAATACATTTTTGACTCGCTGTTTAAATACATTAACTTCCTCAGAAGTTTTATTCTTTTTTTCTGAATAAAAAATAGTTGCCATTAATAATCTGTCTTTCTCAATCCAATTAATTACACAGTTACTTTTTTTATACTAGAATTATTATTCTATTTGTATTTAATTATGGGGAACACTTTCTCTTTAAATTCTAAAAGAATAAAACATTTTGGTAACATTTTATTTTAATAGAACACTTTAGACATAATTAAATTTGCAACTACTAGTCATTATTAGAATGGTAGTATTAGTAGACTTTCTGCTTAATATCTGCTAACAGATATTTTACTGACTATAAGTAACTTTACAAGTATATTTTCATTTACATTTACACTTTATGTAGAAGACACTTTTAGCCAAAGTGACTCACTATTGAGCAATACAACGTGCGATTATTTTTAAAGAAGCAATAAACACGAGAAGTGCTATTAATACAAAGTTCCAGCCATCGTACATAGTATAAGCTAGGATGGGGGGGGGGGGGGGGGGGGGATTAAGGAATAACATATGTGAAGGAATAGTGAATTTAAATTAATTTAATTGTTATTTATTTTTCTTTTATTCAGCAGGCTGCAATTAAGTGCTCACGGAAGAGATGAGTTTTCAGCTTCTTTATTGAAAATTGTCAGCGTCTGGATAGGGTTGGGAAGACCATTCCACCAGCATGGAACAGTGAACGAAAACATTCTTGAGAGTGACTTTGTGCCTCTCTGTGATGGTACAATGCGGTGCTGCTCACTTACAGACTGGTAGCTCATTTAGGGCACATAGAATTGTAAGAAAGAGTTGGAGGTATGAAGGTATGGAGCCCGAGGCCATCCTGCAGGCAAGCAATAATGTCTTGAACTTGTACAATGCATTCTGGATCATCTGCAAGGGTTTGATTGCACATGTTGGAAGTCCAGCCAGAACAGCATTGCAGTAGTCCAGCCTAGAAATGATAAGGGCCTGGACAAGAAGTTGTGTTGCATATTCAGTTAGGAAGGGCCTGATATTCCTGATTTTGTACAGTGCAAACCTGCATGATAGTGCTTTAGTAGCAATGTGGTCTTTGAAGGTCAGCTCGTCATCAAAGATTACGTGATGGGAATATTGATGATGATGAAAGATTGTGCTGATGGGGCAGTCTAAGATCCGTGCAGCCTCCGTAGGATCATCTGGTTGGAATGAAAAGTAGAGCTGTGTATCAACAACATAGCAATGGTAGGAGAAACCATGTGCCTATATAATGGGTCCCAGTGACGTAGTGTATATGGAGAAGAGGTGAGGTCCAAAAACTGATGCCTGGGGTACCCTGGTACCCATATGATGCGTTTTGGATACCTCCCCTCCCCAGGCAACCTTGAACTACTGTACCTACCTGTGAGGT
Organism: Leuciscus leuciscus; assembly: GCF_965113295.1. Lineage (NCBI taxonomy): Eukaryota > Metazoa > Chordata > Actinopteri > Cypriniformes > Leuciscidae > Leuciscus > Leuciscus leuciscus. Next base: position 25,223,009 of record NC_138745.1, read on the forward strand.
AAGATTCAAACCAGGGTGGAAAGAAGGATCTTGATGTGTTGAAATGTGCAGATAGATGAGTATGAGTACTGATGAACAAATCAGCTCTTGCAATCCGCAGAACTTCCATAACCGACAGCGAGTGTTCGGTTGAGTGGCCGCTTTTAAAACCTGATTTGTTATCGTCCAGCTGGTTGCTCTGAGAAAGGAAAGATGATACCTGGTTTAAAACAACTTGTTCAAGTGTTTTCAGTATGAATGGGAGGAGAGAGACAGGTCGGTAAATTTCTACAAGTGAAGCATTTAATGTAGGTTTTTTTATTTTAAGCAGTGGTGTTACCCGAGCCTTCTTGAATGCAATATAAGCATGTTACTATTGAATGCAATAATAAGTACGTCAACTTATTCTACTAACCTGAACCCTAACCCCTGGCCTGGATCTACCATACAGGCAATCTGGGCACGTGCCCTGATGGGAGTTTTTTTTATGTTATATAAAAATATAAAGGTGAATGAAAATATATTTATAAAGGTATATCTCAAGAACCCCTCGCTCAATATTCCCCAAACTCTTATTGATCGTAGTGCTGGAAGACGCCTTTCGAACAAGCCCACCCACGAGGTCCAACACGGGGCCCCGATTTAAAGCCGTTCAAAGTCGGGGGTCCCAACGAACGGCGATCCGGTAGGGGGCATCCCCGAGGCCTGTCACTCTCGCGTTCGAGCAAGGGTCCCCGTGTGACCTCCTCACCCGAAATTTGAGCTCTCTGGTGGCCGCCATTTTGAAGCGCGCCCGGTGGTTTTAGGCTAATATCTCAGCGAAAACAGTGCTGGTGCCTCCTTTGGAGGGTGTGGTTGTCAGGTAGGGGAGAGGGGGCCATGAGCTTCAGTGCCCAGGGGCCCCTGGGGGTACTAATCCAGCCTTGGGTGTCAAACTCAGCTCCTGCAGGGCCAAAGTCCAACAGAATTTAGTTCCCAACCTGCTCTATTACACACATATCTAAAGTTTTCAAATAAGCCTGAAGGACTTGATTAGCTGGATCAGGTGTGTTTGATTAAGGCTGAAGCTAAACTCTGCAGGGCTGAGGCTTGTGAGTTTGACAGCCACCCTAATGCTGGGCATACACTGTGCGATTTTCGTCCGATTTTGAGCCGAATTCTGACTCGTGAGACTCTTTTTCGGGTCAGGCCGATTTTCAGCTTTGTCATGCGTCGCGTTTGTCGTGCAGTGTTCGTGCAATGTACATGTGGAAACGAGGCGATTAACCTCTCCCAACAGGCAATCGGATATGGTCGGATGAATTGCTGGCATGTCCGAAATTTTGGTTGCTCTTCGTGACTATATCGCACAGTTGAAGCAGAGCTACGAACCGATTGCCTTAAACTGCCTGCACGAAAACAGAAGTTTAACTATTTCATCTTTAATGCAGCAAGAAGGAAAACGAAAAGAGGGAGATCTTTAAGTTCTGTACTGTAGCTATCAAACTTGCTACAAATTACTGTTGCTTAAGTTCGTGTTGCAAAATGGATAAACCATATTACCCACGTCTTCTAAGCCACCTGCGATGTTACGCCGTGCCTCTTTTATTCATTTGTTAAACAATGTTCATGTTAAACAAGCTGTTTTTGAAATAAAGCTGTTTTTTAATTTTCATTGATGACTGATTATTGCAGTGTTCGGACATATTATAGACTGTTAATAATTTTAATTATATCCCTATAATTCATTGTAATCGACCAAAATGTTTTTAGACAATTTTCAATGAGGAGGATCAATGCTTCTATTTTATTATTCTTGCAGCATGTCGGTTATGCACTATGAAATTATTGCGTGGCAAATTAATTATAATAGCCTATCAATTTAATAATAAAAGTAGGCATTCCCTAATAATAATAATACAATAATGCTAATTATCATTTAATACATAAATTGGAAATGCTAAATCCTCTTGAAACTGATAGCTGATGCTTGTTTTGACAATATCTCTGGATACATGATATCATGGTCTATTGGCACAACCCGGCATGGGGGTTTATCGCACATATTTCACACGTCTAGTGTGAGCAGTCAAGTCACAGTGTGTGAGTAGGTAACCTTGCTGAAATTGCACAGAATTCGCACAGTGTATGTCCGCCTTAACCTAACAGTCAGCTAGTGAGAGTTAATTAACAAGTGATTGCAAAGTTTAGTAGAATGTCTAAAGTGGACATTCAAAATAAAGTGTTAACAACATTCTTCACACATTTTTTTAGCTCATTGCCTTGGTTTCTTTACATTCATCTTATCTAACAAGAGTCAACTCTTTTTAGGGAGAGACCTTAATCACATTAAACATATCTTAAACTATTAGAGGAGTTATTACTCAAGGCAATTTCAGATGAGCAAAACAACATTATGTTTATATCAAACTTTGAAGCTTAGCTGTAGCCTTTATACCCCCAAAATAATTAGGAAAAAATTGCAAGAGAAAAATAATTATTCAAATGAGTTTTTAGAGGGCAGCAGCATAGAAACATAGTTTTCTATTTATAAAGAATGTAATCACTATACTGTGGCTATAAAATAGCTCTATGGATGTAAATTCACTATGGAATATGAACTGCTTACTGCTTCAAGTTGGCCACATCGTCTTTTAATCCTCTTAACAGTAAGGTAATTCACATGCACATAATTCAGAAAACAAAAAAGCTCATCACATGTCCTTTTGTAATGTATTATATTTTTATTATGTTTTATTGTATTAATATTTATTTATTTTACTTTTTTACATTTTATATCTCACTGTCAAATGTCTCTCGTCTTGAATGGTTAATTAGATGTCTGGTACACTGGGCAGTTTGTGTCTGTATATGTTGGAAAATGCATGTGTGGGGGTGGATTACAAAGTGCCAGCTTCCATCACCATCATGGATAAATAATGAAATTGTAAGAGACTGATTGAATGATTGATGTGCTTGTGTGCAGACAGAATCCCTGAAATGAAATGACCAGATGACCTCAGCTAGTTAATGAATACTGAGCACCGCAACCAGTCTTCCCTAGGGTCCCACCTTTCCATTGAATTTGGTATGCAGCTTAATTTAAAAAAAAAATCTCACTGATGAGCCCCCAATGGGTCACATTGTAAATTTGATGAACATCAGCACTGCCTCCGCAATTAATTAATAGATCATATCAGATGTGAAGTTACTAATTAAACTGCTGTATTTGCATGAACTAAGGATGCACTTGGTGCTGGCATCTGATAAAAACTGTTTACACAATTCAAAGAGAAAGTAGATATAGTAAAGAAAATTTCATAAATAGTCTTAGTGTGGAAAGCTGTTACCCTATTATTCTGAAGAAACCCTTTAGGGTTACTGTCCTTCACCAGAGACCTGATCTGAATGAATAAATTAATTAAATCAGTTCTGCTCATTGCATTGCTTGTCTCGAATATTGGCAGAAGAATGTCACTGCAAATCACTTAGCCAAGCGGGGGGTGTTTTACTTATTTAAATTTTAACAAATAAAAAATGTATCCTGGCAATAAAAAAAAATGTTTGGTTCAAATATGAAAACCAGTTGGTTAAAATTGAGCATAAATGCATCGATACTTTTGTTAGGAAATTGCATTTAATATTTCATAAGTATATAATAGTACATTTTCCATATATCCATATTCCAAAGTCTCAGTACTCATCTTGCTGGTTCTATCTGCTGCTTTTGACACAGTTAACCAGCAGATCCTCCTGTCAACCCTTATGACGGGCATCTCAGGAACTGTACTCCAATGATTCAAGTCTTACCTCTCAGGTAGGTCCTTCAGGGTGTCATGGAGGGGTGAGGTGTCTAAGTCGCAGCATTTAGCTACTGGGGTGCCTCAGGGCACAGTGCTTGGACCACTGCTCTTCTCCATCTACATGTCATTACTAGGATCTCTCATTCAGAAACATGTTTTTTCCTATCACTACTACCCTGATGACACACAAATCTACCTCTCATTCCAGCCAGATTATTCGACGGAAGCAGCTCGCATCTCGGACTGACTGACAGATATATTTTGCTGAATGAAAGACCACGACTTTCAACTCAATCTTGCGAAGACAGAACTGCTTGTGGTCTCAGGGACCACACACTACATCACAACTTCTCTATTCAGCTAGGTTTGTCAACCATAACTCCATCCAGGACAGCCAGAAACCTTGGAGTTGTGATCAATGATCAGTTAAACTTCATAGACCACATTGCTAGAACTGCCCGGTCCTGCAGATTTGGCTTATACAACATTAGGAAGATCAGGCTCTTACTATTGAAGCATGCTACACAACTCCTTGTCCAAGCTCTTGTTCTATTCAGACTGGACTATTGTAATGCTCTCTTGGCAGGCTTTCCAGCACTGTCAAAGTTCTGCAACTGATCCCGAATCCTGCAGCAAGAGTGGTCTTTAATGAGCCGAAGAGAGCGCAGGTGACACCTCTCCTCATAAACTTGCACTAGTTGCCAATTGCCGCTCGCATTAAATTCAAGGCACTTATGTTTGGCTACAGAACAAATACTGGCTCTGCACCTCTATATCTAAACTCACTACTTCAGACCTATATGCCCTCCAGAAGCTTGCGTTCTGCAAGTGAAAGGCGCCTTGTGGAGCCATTCCAAAGAGGAACCAAATCACTTTCACTGACCTTTAACGTGATTGTTCTAAGCTGGTGGAATGACCTGCCCATCTCTACCCGAGTCTTTAGCCATTTTCAAGAAACAGCTGAAGATGCATATTTTTCATCAACACTTGACTCAATAATACTAAAACTTACTATTCTATATATCTATTTTAAAAAATTGCTATGTGTACTGTGCTAGACTAACTGGCATATTGTTGCAACTTGCATATTGTTGCTGCATTGTTGGTTTGATTACTTCTATTACTCTCCTCATTTGTAAGTCACTTTGGATAACTTTCGTCTGCTAAATGATTAAATGTAAATGTACTTTTGCCATACACAACTCCAATGATGCATATGTTGCATAGGATTAAAATCACAGGCTAAACAGAAAAGCACTTTTTGGAGACAAACAATGGAAAAATCCATTTATATATACAGTAACTATGCTGTTTGTAACGGTCACCAGCTGGAGTGCCCTTGAGAGCCACCAGAGGGCACTCCACATCAGACACTCACGTTCACTCTCAGACTACATTTCCCATACTCACTGCCCGGACTCATCATCTCTGATCACTCATCACAGTCACCTGTACCTCATTATCCCTGATTGCATTCACCTGTGTCCCATCACCCTGTTAGTCTCAGTCTATTTATACCAGAGCCCGTCTACGGAGAGCCTTGGCACTTCCTATTAGCCCCATTGTATCGATCTTGGTTGCAGTTCCATTAGAATTCCACTGGAGGTGATCGCGGGCGAGTGCAGACTGAATGGGAGTCTATGGGGCTATACGGCTAAATTTGTCTCTTTCACCCGATTGCCGTTGAGAAATCTCAGATTTTATTGTAGGTTTTGCAACTTCAACATGGGTTATAGGTCGAAAATTGAATGAACGAGTACTTATGTCCTTTCGATTTCTTACAGGTTGAGTTATTGTTGCCCATAACACGCTAGCATTCTGCTAATGAACGCTGATTGGTCAGTGAAGGACTGATTACGACCAGAGATACCGCTTGATGGCATCGTGGCATCCGAAGCAGGACCAGAAACAAAAAAAAAAAAAAACTCTTCTAGCATGTGTATTTACCTGTGTCAGCTGTGTTGTCGATGCCTCGAGAGAAAAGAAAGTGCCGAGCGCGAAAGCACCAAAGCGACTGAAGGATTGCCGTCAAGCAGTATCTCTGGTCGTACGATGTGTATGACGTCATTGACATTTTAAAAGACTTTTTAAAGCAAATAAGTGGCTCTAAAAAATCTAACACCCAGCAATGTGTAATTTCTTTGCATCTCCTTTCGAAAACAACATTCAAATTACTAGACAAAAAATTATATCCTGAGAAAAGTGGATTTTGATGGTTTAGCGTCATAGACCTCCATTCATTCTGCACTCGCCTGCGAGCGCCCTTGCATGGACAGAGACGTGTTACTGCAGCCAGTCCAGAAACCGGAAGTAAGCAGAGAGTGCCAATTCTCTTCCTATTAGACATTCTCTGTTTATACCATGTTCATTCATTCACTCACCGCGAAGTCTTGTTTTAGTGTTACACTGCATTTCTGAGCATTCTCTTGGTTTTCGGATATCTTGCCCTGTTCCCTGGATTACTCTCTTGCCTCTGGTCCCCGCCTGCCTGCCTGCCTGCCTGCCTGCCTGTTTGTTTGTTTCTTTGGTTGGACTGCCTATCTGTGTATGACCCTTGCCTGTACCTTGGATTACGCCTCTGGATTGCCCTCAAATAAAGCTGCACTTGGATCTAAACCTTCGTGTCTCGGAGCAGTCTGTAACAGAAGACTTCGCCCTGGCCGCCCGAAGGGTCGTCTCCGCCGCCCTGGCCGCCCGAAGGGTCATCTCCGCCGCCCTGGCCGCCCGAAGGGTCGTCTCTGCCGCCCTGGCCGCCCGAGCCGCCCTGGCCGCCCGAAGGGTCGTCTCCTCCGCCCTGGCCGCATGAAGGGTCGTTTGCTCCGCTCTGGTCGTCTCCTCCGCCCTGGCCGCCTGAAGGGTCGTCTGCTCCGCCCTGGTCACCTGAACGGTCGCCTGCACTGCCTGCTCCGCCCTGGTCGCCTGCACTGCCTGCTCCGCCCCGGTCGCCTGCACTGCCTGCTCCGCCACAGTCTCCAGGTCCTCTTCCGCTCCACGGGCCTGGCCCTCCATCCCGCCCCCGGGTCCGCCTCCGCTCCACCACCCTCCTGGACAATTTAGGAGCGTCTGGAATCCGCTCCTTAAAGGGGGGGCTATGTAACGGTCACCAGCTGGAGTGCCCTTGAGAGCCACCAGAGGGCACTCCACATCAGACACTCACGTTCACTCTCAGACTACATTTCCCATACTCACTGCCTGGACTCATCATCTCTGATCACTCATCACAGTCACCTGTACCTCATTATCACTGATTGTATTCACCTGTGTCCCATCACCCTGTTAGTCTCAGTCTATTTATACCATGTTCATTCATTCACTCACCGTGAAGTCTTGTTTTAGTGTTACACTGCATTTCTGAGCATTCTCTTGGTTTTCTTGTCTCTTGGTTTTTGGATATCTTGCCCTGTTCCCTGGATTACTCTCTTGCCTCTGGTCCCTGCCTGTTTTGTTTGTTTGTTTGTTTCTTTGGTAGGACTGCCTATCTGTGTATGACCCTTGCCTGTACCTTGGATTACGCCTCTGGATTGCCCTCAAATAAAGCTGCACTTGGATCTAAACCTTCGTGTCTCGGAGCAGTCCGTAACACTGTTATTTCAAGAGAATCCATTCCAGCTGACGACAGTTGACATAAACAATTATGTTCTTTGAATATAACCAAAATGCATTTGCATTTAACTGAGTCTAGGATAAAAGTTGTTGAAAACTTAGAGAAACTAAATGATCCATGGCTGTTATTGTGGTAAAACTGTCATTAAATGATGCATAAAACTGTGAAGCAAAGACTTTCATCAATAAAAGAAGAAATGTTATACCATTTTATGTAGGGCCATTAAAAAGGGGACAACCGAGAACATTATCCCAGATTTTGTATTGAAAAAGTCTTTCAATAACTGTCAAAATATTGATTCAACTTTGGGCACCTTATGAATAGGGTTTAATTTTCATTCAAAGTAAAATTGTATTGCATAAAGATTACAGTGTTATAAACTTTTTACCATGCATTTATAATTTATTTTTGCTAATTTCAAATGCTTTTTATTATTGATTTACCCTTGCCCCAGACTTTTCATCTTAACCTGTGAAAATCCATCATCAAAGCCATCATAAAAAATGTAATTCATACGTTTACAACTATGATAATCTGAATTAGATTTTTATTGTGCGTAATTTCCAGTCAAGCTGTATTTTATTTTTATTTTTCAAATTTAGCAATAAGTGAAAAAATATTTATATATTATAATATATAATATATTTTATTTAGGATACATACAATGCTAGCTCTGAATGTTAAATGCCACATCAGAACAGCCTTACAATTTGCCACTATTATTTAGCATGCATCTTGTGTTGCAAAAGTCATTGATTCATGCAGTGGGCCTAATATGATAAAAAATACAAAATTGGATATTGCACATGCACCTGTAGAACCTAAGGCCCTAAGGCACTAACAGTTTACAGGCGGTAGACAATTAAGGTCACAGTTACAATAGGACAGTAAAGAGGCCTTTCTGAAGAAAGATGCCCAGAGTCATAGCCCTGCTGCATGGAGGCATGAGGACTGCAGATGTGGCCAGAGCAATAAACTGCAATATGTGCAGTGAAAGACGCCTAAAGTCAAGCTCACACTACAGAACTATGAGACTAAATGAATTGCCATGGTGCTCACACTACACAGCAAGTTTTCTTGTCGTCTGTCATATTCTTGTCTTAGCAGCGCTCATACTACACAACACAATGCAGATAACGTGCACAAACTACAAGATCTTTGGCAAAGCGGCAACCCTAGACCAACATGAAAAAACATTTTCTCACATGAATTCACGTGAGACTTTAGAGAGCCGCTCATGCTTGCTGCCCAAGTCATATGTGCAAACAATAATGAGGGAAAAAATAGAAAACTGGGCAGAAATACATGCAGGCTGGCTGTCCATGTCTGTTCAGCAAAAACTGATGGTAAAAAAAAAAAAAAATCATAATGTTAAGTATAGTGCAAGACTTATTTACCTTTTAAAAATATATTTCTTGTTAGTGTATTAGTATAAAACAATTATGATCAAATTGTCGCCTTGCATTCATGTACATTAAAGGTGCATTGTGTAATATTTAGGAGGATCTGTAGACAGAAATGCAATATCATATATATAACTATGTTTTCAGTGGTGTATAAAGACCTTACTTAATGAACCGTTATGTTTTTATTACCTTAGAATAAGCAGTTTCTATCTACATACACCGCGGGTCCCCTTACATGGAAATGTGCCATTTTGCGCCGACATGTTTCTACAGTAGCCCTAAACGGACAAACACGTTTTGCAACTATGTTGTTCTTCATGCAAAGAAGCTAGCTAAAGTCAGCGAAAAAAACACTGACACAATGATGAAGTAACAATAATATTCGCATATCGTTTTACTGAATAATACAGTAAACATAATTTCTTAATTTATCTTTGTAAAGAAACCTCATTGCTTAACTGGCTACTCTCTGCTGTCATTGACGAGGACATCTTCTCCTGTCGGCCACTGTAACTTTTGATGGTTGCAATTCGTAACCTCACCACTAGATGTCGCTTAAAATCACACACTGCACCTTTAAGGTGTATGAGCAGTTTACCATGTTTTTTTCATCGCTCACACTACAAGATCATGTGGCGATAATATCAAACAGGTTTGAAAATATCGCAGCGTCTGTGACTGCTCGAGATAGACTCAGATCACGTCGCTGACATGCAAGGAGCACCGATTTGGCGCCGATTCTGAGGATTTGTCGCAGACCCTGGAAATCTGTCTGCGACAGCAAAATCTAGTCAAAAGTCATGTAATGTGAACCTGCCTTTCTTTAGAAACTCCATTATTCCATTTCTATTCAGATTAAGTCTCAGTTGTTGAATCTTTTTGTTCACACAAATATTTACACGTTAAAGGGTAACTCTCGCCAAAATGCAACCTAGGGTCTTTTTGTTAATCTACCCGAGGCAAACTTTCGTTTAAAAGCATAATTAGAATGGAAACGCCACTTTTAAGTTTGACCGTATTTTCGTTTTCGGTCAAATTGCCTTTTGAATGGGAGTGCTTGGGACACTTCTATGATAGCATCAAAAATCGCTATTTTTAAAACACTAAAAAGGCTCGACACAACTTGAAACTTTGCTTGAAGTGTCACCAGGGGCTCTGCACATGAACTCGAGCATTGAGAACATTGTTTGTGTACACAGAGTTTACTAAAAATAAAGATTTTGAACAATTCACTGTAGCTGTGTCCGCTGGCATTTTGACAGTCAAAAATAGTCGATCTGCTCATGCTGCTTTTCTATTTAAGAAACTTCCCTGACAGGGCTTGCACAGATTCATTCATTAAAAAGACATTTCTTGTCCACTTATGCGCTAAAAGCAAGACCAAATGTGTGAGGGGAAACCAAATGTATGATGGAAGGACAATGAGTGGGTTATTTTAAAGAGCTGCAATAATGCACATCTGTATCAAATAAGCTGCATAGAGCCGCCTTATAATTCCTAAAAAATTCCAAAAGTTTTGAAGAAAGTTAGAAGAAGTTAGAAGAAAATCCTCGCCAGTTTTTTTTTTTTTTTTTTTTTTTTTTTTTGTCAATTTTGGATACCTGCCTGCTTTTTCTGAGTATTTTACCTGTTCAGTGTCTGCTTCTCCATGTCACATCGTTTGGTTTTCAGGCTTAACTAGAACAAAGAAAGAGAGAGAGAGAGAGAGTCTCCTCTGGTTAATTTACTCTTTAAAAAGGCATGACAGAGGTATCTGAAACCCAAGGGAGTTTATACTGAAAGAGCAAAGAGATATATTGTTTTCGGATGATTGGTGGACGGCCTGGAAGTGTCTCACACTGTTATATTAGCATAATAATGAGAGAGGCTGTAGAACAAATCAGTATTATGAAACAAACTTTACTAATTTTCTCTGTGCCAAAGATTAAAATGAGACTTGGACAGACACACAACTCTTAACACATATTAATGGATATGGTGTAAATGCTGATGTATTTTCATGCTGATACATATGTGAGCGTGACATGCCGTGCACAGAGTTCCTCTCATGGGTTTAAACATTTTCTCTGATGTGATCACATAAAAGTGTGAAGTTTACTTTGTATTCAAAGAAGCTCACCTCGGATCACTTCAGACTGTTGGATATATTTCCGCTTTGTGCTTTCTTTTGAACACCCTTAAAAGGATACGGCTGGCTGTGCTCAAAATCAAGAGCCATAGCCATTTTTAAGTTTATTAGAGCTAAGCACAGGCTTTTTTGTATTTGTTTTCTGTCTCTCACCAAATAATGGCACCCAGAAGTAGTGAATTACTGAGAACGGGTGTTTATGTACCTCATAACAAGAGCTGATGCTTTTATGCCAAAATAGTGTATGAAAAAATGAGAAATGTACCTTTATTCCAACAGAACGACCTTCTAGCTAAAAAGCAGAAAGCAGAGAGAAGTGCTTTATGGGAAATCAGGAACATAAAAGGAAAACTGAACGATCGCTTTGCCTGGACTTTAAAAATAAAGCCTTCGTTCCTGAAAATTTTCTCATTTCACGTGTTGACAGATGGCCTCTATTGCTTGTTGAGGTCATACGCTTTGATGCAATATGTAACAGTGCTCTAAGAGTCAGAATAAACCCACAGTAATTGATCTTCAAGTACATAGATGGGAAAGCACATAGATCACTTCTGGGAATGACAAGGGTTCACAATGTGGGTTTAACCTTGGCTGACACACTGAATGATACCAAAAGACATAGTCAGATATATGGCCTCTGAGCCTACAAAGACATGGGATTAGCTCCAAAAGAAACAACATCTTCTCAGAGAAAAACAAGCAGCAATCAGATAAGTTTTTTCATCTCTTGTTGACTGTTATTGATAGACCCCTTTACACTTAGCATTAAAATGTTTCACATCCAAATAGTATGTTCTTGAACTGGGTTAAACTGGTTTGTTTTTAGACCTTGCCGCTATAGAAAATATAGAAAATGGAAAGCAGAGCCTACATGAGATGCATTTTCCTTAATTATTCTGAATTTGAAAAACATTGGAGGATATTTCAAAATGCTTTCCATCATTTTGAAAGGTAAAAATATGGTATGTTGCATTTATCCTACTTAAGATTCCCACAGTAAAGGACGCTATGCAACACAGAGCTTGGTTAGGCAAAAAGAGCTTTAGCAAGTTCTTGTGAAATCAGAGTAACAACGCCAAGCATTGTAATATTTTACCGACAAACAAAAGTAGACCATGGAATAATATTTGCAGCTCAATCATTCAAAGTGATGAATAATGATTACTTGTATGGGAAACATCTAATAGATTATACCTAATACTTATGTAGATGCGGCTAACGCATTAGCATTCACATTTTCAAATGCAGTCAGAATTCATCCCTGACCACCTCTGAATGTGGTTTCTCAGTTATCTGCTCAAAATGAGCCTTGGATGCACTGTAGGTACACCTGACATTTAATGTGGTCAAGTGCTATCTGAATGTGATACGATCAAACACATATTGATGTCAGGTGAAAATGAAGCCATAGCCATCCTTTCTTCAGTGAACATTTGTCATCTTAAAGAACAATAAATATCAAATGAGTACATCCAAATGAGAAAACATAATCTAAATGTTCCTCTACAAATGCCTTCTTTAATCAGAACAAATGTCAGAGTTTGTTATTGTCATTTTTCAAATGCCATTAACCTTGTATTTTTACCTCAAAGTCTCAGAGGGAGGCGTCCCAAGAGCCATGACTGGGGAAAGAAGATAAATTCCCAGCACTTTCGCTCTCAGACCAAATTATTTCTGGAAGTTTTAATTGATATGAACTTCATGGTAGAGTGCCACCACAGTCGTCTTAAAGGATTGCTTGGGTAAAAACAATCTATCAGTGGCCAGCACATTCGAACTCTGGCAAAGCTCTCTAACAAAAACTTGAATTGAAAGATATAGTGACAGAAAAAAATTGATCTCTGAGCTCGAAGCTCAGAAACTGGGTTTCTTGCAGTAATTGAAGGCCTGTGAGTGTTCATTTTGACATTTTGGAAGACAGGTATTTCCTATTTTCTTTTGTTCTGTCAGTGGGATGGCCAGCTCAAGAGTTCATGCACCATACAGCAATAAGCCTAATAATGATACCAATATATCCGCACTTAGGAGTTGACAGGATGAAACCCATATCCGAGTAAAAATACTAAGAGGCAGAGTGTATGCCTTATCTATTTCAGAATATTACATTTTCTGTTCATATTTTACAAAAGATAATAATCAACACTGGTCACAACATTACTAAGCCAAAACACTATACTTTCAGAAACATTGTAAAAAAATAAATAAAATAATAATCTGTAACTGTATATTTAGCAATTTATAAGATGAGATGTGTAGTTGTAGCACCACTAGCATCACCAAAAGATCTGCAAAAACAATGGCTGTTGCCATGCCTCAAACTCACACCATTGGTTGAGCCATTGTTACTGTGGCGTTTCAAGATCATTACAGCCCTTCTCAGTTAATTCGCTTTTAACTGTCAAGTTTATTGGTTCATTGATGCTTTTTTAAACACTGAAACAATTCTGTCAATAGCCTGCTTTTATAGAGAGTAATTAAAATTTGCAATTGATTAACCTTGTGTGTGTGTTCGGGTGACAGTAGGACATTTAATATAACACATTATTATAAAAAGCCATCTGTTTGAATCAGCACAATACTTGGCTGTCACTTTCAAAAAGAACAAATGTTCCTTTACCTAGTCGTCGTGAAGTACACTCCTCAACAAATCAGCAAAAACATCCTGGTTTTGGTAAATTCCTTGCAGGGTATGACTAAGGTAGTCATAATGACATATAGCCTTATAATTGAATGTGATAGTTGTGAAAGATTAGAGATTATAAAACAATTAATTCCGGTCCTCTAATATGATTTAGCAAGCAGCATTTCTAAGGGATGATACAGTATGTAGTATTTCTATACTGTACTTGAATGTGAATAAGGTCCGTTCCTCACAAAAGCAGTGCATATAAAGCAAGCCATGTTTTATTCAAGTCTATGGTACATTAACATGAAAGGGTCTTTTTATATATTCTTGAGCGACGTTTAGAAGGTTATTGTGACTACAGGAAATGGATAAATGCATTAAATGCATTATAAATACACTGACTGGCCCGTAATTATCTTACATGGCCAAATGTCTCCATAACTCCAGCTAGTCCTTAAGCCTTTTGAGATCTAATGTTCAATCAGAGTCACACTGAGAAATCCTGCCCTCATCGCTCTCATTTACATCCCACAAGCTGAGTTGTCCTGACAAATCAGACCCATAATGGCAAACAAAACTTGAGCCTAGTTGCACTAAAATGCTACTGCCATTTTTCTGGATTCCAATTGCTCAACAAAATTTCCTAAGGTTTAATTTTGTTGCTGCTTTGCTGCCGGTTGTAAAAAGGAGCTACAATTAAGGTAAATATCAACAGAAGCAATTTTTGTAAATAAAGTTTTCAGTCATTTTCTAACTGAAAAGTGCTTCAAGGTGCTTATCAAATCTGTTTGCACTCTCTGTAAAACACATTTTTTTCTTTGCACTTTGGGTAGCATTTCATACCTGTATAATATATTTTTGGTCTTTTGATTCTAATCTAAGCCTTCCTTTTCACTTTTTTATTTTTATTTTTTATTCATGTTCTTCCACAGGCCGTACCATATGTTGCTATGCTTCAGAAGACAGCAGGTGATGGTATGCTCATATTTAAGAAGAATACATTTTAACTTAATCACACACAACCAAGATTTCAAATTAATACTTTAGATCTTCTTCTCAAAAGTCTTTTGCCAACCTCTACAAAATTTCATAAGAATCAAGCATTTCTCACACATGTTCACCAGCTGTTGCCAACACCACTATTGTGCTTGCAGCATTCCATTTCAAGGTTTTGTGTAAACCAAAAATCAAAGGTTCAGTCTTGGAAAAGGTAATAGTCCGGAGACCACTCAACCCCTGGTAGCTCCAGGAGAAAGACAAAATAATCAACAGCACAAAATCAAAGCAAATGTACAATGTACAAAATAAACACAGAAGTGGGTGTATACTTCCATGGTGTTATGATTGAGTTTCTACCATCAATGCAATAATTCCTGCATATCATGTTCTCTTCATCACTATGATTAGCTGATTATCCTAATGTGTAATACCTCTCATGTTCACAAACCAAATGGGTCAAACTGCTGGAAATAGATGGACAAATTAACACATGAACAACTGAACCCACTCAGTCTACACCATTTCTGCTCACATCTGAATCACAATGTACTTGAAATGATGATTAAGCCGTTTTTTTCAGGACCACTCAGATTAATTAATCTCTGTGAACATCATGACACCTGCAGTTTTTAAAGAGTATTTGCTGAGTAATGGTCCAAAAAAGGAGATTATTAATAAAAGGCCAAATAGCCGAACAACAGAAAGTTGGTAGTAAATGGAAAAGAAAATCTTTAAGAAATATAATATATGACTGCTTATTTGCAGCTATTTGATGCTCCGTATATTTGTTTAGTACACAAATTTGGCCAACAAAAGGGGAGAATTTTAAACCATATTATCTGTTTCTGTTAGCTCTGAATGAGCACTGTGTATATGAATCACTGAGCACTGGGACATCCGGTCCCACACCTATTATGATAATCAACCTCTTAGGCCATGTTCCATGTTCCAGGATGCTGGTGGAAAACATCTGGCAATGAAGAGAATACTATGGCAACCAACTCTGAGCTCAATGTAAAGCAATAATGCCATGTCAATGATACCTTTTTTCGGACGGACAGA
This sequence comes from Leuciscus leuciscus, assembly GCF_965113295.1. Lineage (NCBI taxonomy): Eukaryota > Metazoa > Chordata > Actinopteri > Cypriniformes > Leuciscidae > Leuciscus > Leuciscus leuciscus. The sequence continues at coordinate 25,238,595 of NC_138745.1, forward strand.
TGGATACTCTAATGTGTAAAAAAAAAGAAAAGAAAAAGATATGCTGGTAACAATATAAAGCAAATTCTGATAATAATAATAGTAGTAGCATAAATTGCTTTTGCTTAGTAAGCTGACAATATAAAACATTTAATTATTTAATTTTGGAAATAAGACCTTGTTTTTATAATACTGCTTAATATTTTCTTCTCATACAATATACATGGCATTCTTGACAAAAAAGTTTAAAAACTCTTGGTTGTGCACACGCACGCACGCACACGCACACGCACACGCACACGCACACACACACACACACACACACACACAGCAGATGATTCTGGAACCATACTCTTAGATGTAAGGTTATTTGATGTGAGGTGCTGTCCAAATTCTCATGTGTCCTGTGGTCACAGCCTGAATGAATAAAATACATTTTCACTTTACAGCTAAAACAAAGCATTCATAGAAAGCTGGCTATCCTATATTGCTGCTATAACTGCTTTATTCTTCTGGGAAGGCTTTCCACTAGATGTTGGAACATGGCTATGGGGATTTGCCCCAGTTAAGATCCAAGATCAGTGAAGTCAGGCAATGATGTTGGGTGATGGGTTTAGCTCGCAGTAGTGCTTTGAATCATGTTCAATTGTGTTCAGACATGAGCTTTGTGAGGCTACACCACACTCAGTAAACCAATTCCTTATAATTGATGAGGTGCCATGCTGAAAGCCAATGAGCTCTTTGGTACATCACATTTTACTATAAACGATTGTCTAAAGGAAACTGTATGTCTGTTTCTTTTGGTTTGTTTGTTTGTTTTTTGCTCCTGTTAGTAATGAGTACAGCTGAAATGGTTAAAACACCAATCCTGTTCATTATAAGTGGTGCCCATAGGCCATGTTGTGTACCACTGGAAAAAATGACCATGTTTTAAAAGTCTGGTAATTAGAAGCTGCTTGAAGTGTTTACCTTTGGTATCAGTATGAAAAGATGTGTTTGAGTCAAATTTTCCATAAAACCTTGCATGGAAATTGCATTGCGATCTTCCACTTTTTTGTGACTTCTTCATTTCCTGACTTTAACATCAGCAGGTTTATTTCTCCCTCTGGAAAATGGTTATAACACCTTTTTTTCCAGAAAGTGTTTCTGCTGCGTTGCAGTGCCGGGATGCAGCCAAACTGTGTGTAGTGTTGAATTATGCTACTGACTGATAGTTTGCTACATGACACTGTGTACTGTGGTCTACATAATAGCCTACATTTTTTGCAGTCACAACGAGAGAGAGAGAGAGAGAGAGAGTTTCAGTGGAAATGTGCTACAGAATATGCATGTTAATGATGATCTCTGAATTTCCCCAAGCTTTATAACAACCCTGGTTGTAAGTAAAAGCAATAGACAAATTGGCCCAGAGGACTATAAACCTTATTGTCAGCTTGATTCATAATCTCAATTAATTAACATCTGCCACCGCGAGTGCAGAAAATACCAAAATGATTTACATTTTAAACCAGTCTGTGCCAGTGGTGATTTTTTTATCTCTTTATTCCATGTTTTATTTAGTTTGTCAGTTGGAACCACTCTTAATATGTCAGTCCCAATACTGTGATTTTATTAAACATGCATAGACACTACATTTGGTGGGAAATGTGTGGAATTAACCAACATTTCAATGAATTTTCTGGATTCAGTGCATTTAAAAAATAGAGCAAAAACATTACAGCCACGATTATACATCAATTAATAGTGTTGGAGAAGAAAGAGGAAGAAAAAAGGAAGAAAATGAAGGGCTAGACAGAAAATTACATTTTGAATTTTGAATTCAGTGATTTCAGGAGGTTATTTCATTTGACCAGTGTAGCTCTGTCTGTTATATGTCATGAGACTACAATGTAACTTTTCTGGTGCCAGTGGCTTGCTCATCACAGAGTCTCAAATCTGCCCTTTATGGACAAACAATGCAGACTAGAGTCAAGGCAGTTCTACGAGTGTTCAACAGAAATGCTGTAATTGTTTGCCTATTAAATCTTTTTGTTTTTGAAGTTTTCTGTTGTCATGTAAATGAGAAGTTCTGGAGTTTGCTGGATCAAAACAGGAGAAGCATCTCTGGCTGGCCTGGTACTGGGAAACTGGGGTTTATTATTCATTTCTCATAAAAACATCTGCTGTGAGTCCATTGTTCAATCCCTCCCCATCATCTCTGAGGCTAACACACTGATGGGTTTGGTTGAGTGCCAAGGTAGGATTCAAACTCTGAAGCTGATTTTTATTTTTTTTTTATTTTTTTTTTATTATTTTGAAATGTATTATTTTGCAAACACTAGTGTGCAACATGCAACAATACACTTGACTAGATTATCTGAAGCCCAAGAGTGAATTTACCATAAGAATATTAATGTGTTTTGCCTCACTCTTTATAAATATTCATGTTGATGAAATGGAAAAACTATATATAATCAGCTAAACTGCCCTTTCATCCAACAACAAACTACAGTGAACTTACTGGGGAATAAGTGATAATTATGATGTAACTCACTAAAAACAATAAGTGATCTTCTCCTCATTAATTCAGTTAGTGGGGAGATTGAGGTTTCACACAGGGAAGTTGTCACTCACAAGGGCTATATCACAGTAACGGGCCTGTTTACACCTGGTCACTTCATGCATTTTCTCTGATCGGACAGCCATCCGATCGTGAAAAGACGAGGTGTACCTATGTGCCCTTCGAAACGCTTTCGAGATGGATTAAAATCCGATCCCTCAAATCACTTCAGGAGATGGTTTGAGAGACACATTCCAAACGAAACTGGACAAGTGTAAATGCATCTGGTTGTTGGAGCCACATGTGTAAAATGTACTAGCCTACTCCAAAAAAAAAAAAAAAAAAAGTGTGTGAGAGTGAGTTATAGGCTACCAGCAGTCTGATATGACAGTGCTTTTGCAACACACATCGTTACAGATATATGGCCAGCCGCACTTAGTAAGACTAAATGATCTTACCAGTGCTGATGCCGCTCTCTCTCTCTCCTATTGCGGTCTTTGATCTTGAAATCAGCAAATAACGACAAATAAAATGCAGCTCATATCGGTAGCTTTCATTGACGTGAACTCCATTAAGTTTGCACATAGTGCAGGAATTGAAGAGGATTTATATGTGTTATGTGGAGACATATTTGTGCGGTAAATTAGGAAATGAACTTGCGCTCCAGGGGGCGGTTCAGCGAAAAGAGGAGGCGTGTTCCGGCACAAACGTTCCCTTGTGCTATTTTGCAGTTCCAGAAAACAATTCCGCCACAGACCAGGAAAAACCTAGTCTAAAGTCAGTGGTGTGTTTTCAGTGGCGCGTTCAGATGCTATTTTAAGGGGCGCATGCTTGGCCATAATGTAGCGTGTGCAAAACGTGCATTCACTTTGCTTCTCTCATCTACACAGATGCAGCAGTTGACTTTTTTGCAAACCATACATAATTACAAGGAAAATATTCCACACGAGGGAAATCATTGTGGTGTCCATCAAGATGTGAAAAAATAGGCATAAATCTAGCTTACACATTTACCCAAATTATTATAGGCCTGTTTAACCGAAGCTAATTTGGGTGGGTTTCTCCCATCCCCATACAATGTCACTTCTCTGTCTTTTATGGCCCTGACGAGAACGGCTGTGAACTGCTGCTGGCGTGCGCCTGGCAAATCCGCCGTTATAAGTTTGATACTTGCGTTTCAGATCGTTAAAATAGGGCCCTTTGAGTCAAATCCCAACTGATTTTGTATGTTGTTTTCAGAATAGTATAGTTTGGGTATTCTATGTCAATGAAACTAAAACTCCAATATCATCATATATTTTTTGCACAACTGCAACCAATGAACGTTTTAACTGATGTCTGAAGAAAGATAAAAAGAGGATGAATAAGATATGTTCAACTTTTTAACAAGGCGCACTGGTAGATTTTTTTTTCTTTTGCCCAATCACAAAGTCTTAGCATTTTGCAGAGAACAAAAAGAATAGTAAGGTTTCCAGGTAGAAAGGCTTTTCCCCCCAAAAAAAGTTAACTGTAGGAACATGTTATCATTAAGGTGAATGTGGTTTAAAGAGTATATATAGATTTCAGAGAGTTCAGCTTGAATATAACATTTTGAAACACAGGAAATACATGAGAAACAGACCTTTGGATCTGAAATGGAATCCTGCAAGTTAAAGTAGAGCAGACATTAAAAAAAAAATTTTTTTTAAGAGTTTTTAGTGTAAACAAAACTTAGAACAGATGTATAATGAAACATCATACCATATGACTCTATACCAGAGTCCATCATTATCACTGACAAAACATCAGAACGATTTTGATTAGTCAGTCTGTCACAGACAAGGACAAGCACTGAGCTGACCCTGTCAAAACCCCTAAAAACTACAAAGCCACATCTCTGCACAGGCTTAAATGTCAAAGGAACTTTAAACTTAAAATGAGAAGATAAATCCAATAATTTGTTTTGATTGTAATGGTGCTGACGCACAGGCAAGGATATTTGATGCAGCTTTCCAATAACACCTTTCTATACCACCTAAAGTTCACATTCAAATTAAATTAATTGAATCTATTTATAGAAGTCTTTCCTATTCAAATTGAATTAGGTCACAGATTTTTTTAATACAAAGATTGAGGCTCTAATTCAGAATTGCATTCACACGTTTTATCATTATAAAGGATTTCAGACTTGTTTTTCCAAATCTCTTGCGTCTTGGTGCTCTTGAAAGGCCTTTATCAGCAAAGGATATCTGACATTTTTTATATTATTCTAAATGAAAAGCTGTCACTGACGATATAATATAACCATTTTAGCATAAGAATAAGGAATAATTTCCATTCAAGTCCATTCTAGTTAGAAAAAAAGCTATAAAGTCAGTTTTTTCTTGACTCCCTTGACAGGTAGAAGCTTTCATAACTAATCCATAGTTATTTCAGAAATTATCCGCAGAAAATACAATGTTAAGAAAGAAGAAACGGGAAAGTTAATGCATTCGAGTCTTCTTACATCTTCTGATATAAAGCACAGAGCACAAATCACACGGGGGCTAACAAGTGATTTATTTTCTCTTTACTCTCCTGCCCTTTGCTCCAGCAGCACAGATCAACTTTAATTAATTTTGAATTGCATATGGAATTGGATGAACATTCGCCATTCTTCTAGTGGCAGCCTACATTCTAATTCTTCAAGCAGAAAAATCCCGATAATGAGGTAGATGAGCAGAAGAGCCCCATTCTGAGAATTCTCTTTGATTTGATCGCCATATCGGAAGTGTGAAACCCTCATCTCATTATGATTTTGGAAGCACATTCTACCTCTCCTTCCATCTTCCTCCCTCTCTCTCTCTTTCTGGCGTTATGTCTCTCAGTGAGCCCCTGGGCTAAACCACATAATCTTGAGCAGCTTTTTCCCAGACCCCCTCACTCCTCCCCAACACAGTACACATACGCACACAAAATAACAAGACTTCAGGCTGATAGAAAATTCATCAGTGATCATGTTTTATAAAATCTGCATGCTGAATGCAGTCCTTTGATAACTATAGTGAGGCAGAGGAGAAAACCACTGCATGAGGATTGTAGAGAGAACTGGAACTTGGTTAATTCGGTCTGAGACTCAAGCAAAGCCAGGACAGTGCTCAGCCGTAATCCATTCGTTATCAAAGACCGAAAGGATTGTCCATTGCTTGATAAAACCTAGAGCATTTGAACCCATGCTTAGAGGTCACACAAATAGCAGGAACGAAGAAAGGAAGTAAAGTGGATCAGCTACTTATAAAGATTACAAAGTTGGTACATCAAGTCAAATAACTAAGAATAAATAGATAGAAATTTACAGTGTTTCTTTAAACAACCAAGTAGGGAAATTATCTGCCAAATAATGCCAGTTTAACCTTTAAAAAAAACTTGTTATGCTTTATGTAAAATCCACTCTGAAGGATACTGTAACGGGTAGTCTCTTGTCATAGTCATGTCACCAAGGGCGTAGATTTGGTTTGAACATTGGGGGGGTTGAAAAATTATTCTGCATATTTTTCATGTGATCATGATATAAATATTGGGGGGGTTGTAATGCATAGATTTAAATATTGGGGGGTTATCTCCCCCCCCAACCCCCCCACAAATTACGCCCCTGCATGTCACTGTCTTATCATGTGATTCCCTGCCCCTTATGTGATCCTGCCATGTGTTTTGTGTTGTCATTGGTTCATTGTGCAGAGATGTGTCTTGTTCAGTCATTATTCTTGTGTGTATTTGAACCCACATGTTTGCCATGTGTCTTTGTCAAGTATTTTTTGTTTAACCACTGTTGGGTGAGTTGCATGCCATGCCATGGCCTTTGTTCTTGGATTGTTTTGAATAAACTGCACTTGGATTCGTCAAGATCGTCTCCACTGGAATGATTACACATACATACATTTTGATTAGGTTCAATTCATTAACAATTTTATGTATAGTAGCCTACTGAGTCTGATACATTACCATTTTCAGCTGTATAAATTGATGTAAGTTGTATTAAACTGTATTTTAATGATCCATATAAAACTTGTCGGTAACACTTTATTTCAGTAGTTCACTTTAGGCATTCTATTAAGTTTGCAACTACATGTCAATCAGGCCAGCTGACAGTCTTGCCTGGGCCCGGGACAAAATCTTAGATGGGTCATTCGTTTGCGTATCGGACGTGTTATTATAGGACGTGTAGCCTACGGCACGCATTGTGTGATTATCTCGGCAGTTTAGGACATCGCACTTGTGCACTTGTAAGATTTGTGTCAACACAGAAAACATTTCATCACTGGATGGGTTTTTTCGTTTACAGAAATTGTGTTTTATGTCAGCTGAATGGGCGGAACGCTTTTTAGAGAAGAAAAGGCAAAAATATTTTTTAGCACAATTCACACCCCGCGGTAATTCAGGAGAAAAAATCTCCAAATGCTCCACGTAAAACTGCGGTCTTCCGACCTTTTACTATCGTGTCAATTGATTTTGATTAATATGCGCGAGGGAGAGAGAGCAAGACAGCGCTCGACGTGTTGTTTGAAGACGTGAGAGTGCGCGCGCGCGGCCGGGGCTCTCTATCTCTCTCTCTGCTGATGCGGCCTGTCAGGCGAAGCAGTCATTTTATTCTACATCACTCACCGATCAAATAAGGCTTTGTCGGGACAAAAATCTGCTTAGGCGGCCGCCCAAAAAAACTCAATGCAGGAAAACGTACTTGGTTACTTACGTAACCTCGGTTCCCTTAGAGATAAGGGAACGAGTACTGCGTTGCAAACGCTGTGGGAAAACTCCTTTTCTCGAGAATATTGAAGCCTTTATTTTAAAACGCATTGCTGCAGCACAGGCGAGAGCATCATGCTCGCGCGAGAGCCCTGATAGGCTGTGCTGAGGCAACTGCACGAACCAATGGTGAGCAGGCAGAGGCCAATCAGAGCGCTTGGTGCCCTGCCAGACTCGAGCGCGCCAAACAGGGCGTGACAGAAGAGTATAAATACGGAGAAAACTCGCCATATGACAGGTCTAATTGACTGAAGCGAAAACACCTGATGTAAGAGAAATAGCACGGCAAGGCAACGCAGTACTCGTTCCCTTATCTCTAAGGGAACCGAGGTTACGTAAGTAACCAAGTACGTTCCCTTACGAGAACGTTCTCTCGTACTGCGTTGCAAACGCTGTGGGAACACTTTTTAAAACGCCATGCTATTAGTCTTGTGGCTACTCTGAGATTCCAGGGAGCCCCGGGATTATGACAGAGTGGCCAGAATACCACAGACCAGAACATCGGGCCTAAAGAGATATTCATAATGTGTACATAGAGCTGGACCGAAGGGGCCAGTCACCTAAGTATAAACCCACATAACTTGAGGTAACAACCAAGTGTCTGAGTCAACACCAGCCTGGGTCCACAGAGCCAGGGTCTAGATGGAGAGAACCCGTGCTTGCAGAGCAGGGACCTCTAAGTTATAAAACCTTGCAAATGTGGACGGAGCGGACCAGCCGGCCGCCGCACAAATGTCTTCGATAGGGATACCACTGGACCAAGCCCACGAGGAGGCCATGCCTCTTGTCGAGTGAGCTCTAACATCTATGGGACAAGGGAGGCCCAGTGAGGTGTATGCCAGAGCAATGGCGTCGACTATCCATCTGGATAGCGTAAGTTTCGTGACAGGAAGACCCTTGGTCCGGCCCCCGAAACAGATAAAAAGCTGTTCAGACTGTCTGAAAGAGGCAGAACGCTCCAGATATATTATCAGAGCTCTGACGGGGCAGAGCGTGTGAGCATCACTGTCTTCTCCCGAGACTGGGAGAGCTGACAGAGAAATAACCTGGGCTCTGAACGGAGTTGAGAGCACCTTAGGTATATATCCATGTCTTGGCCTAAGGAAGACTTTAGAGTCGTTAGGGCCAAACTCAAGACAGGAAGCGCTCGTGGAAAGCACTTGTAAGTCCCCTACTCTTTTGACTGACGCCAGTGCCAACAGCAGAGCGGTTTTCAGGGAGAGGGGTTTTAGATCAGCCGACTGAAGTGGTTCAAAGGGGGGTCCCTTAAGAGCCCGCAGAACCAGGGAAAGGTCCCAGGCTGGCACTGAAGGTGGCCGAGGTGGGTTAAGCCTTCTAGCACCTTTAAGGAAGCGAACTATAAGGTCGCTTTTACCTAAAGAGGATCCGGCTACCAGTACGTGAAATGCCGCAATGGCTGCCACGTACACCTTGAGCGTGGAGGGGGAGCGTCCCGCGTCCAGCATCTCTTGGAGAAAGGATAGTACCATAGGTACTTCACAAGTGTGTGGGTCGAGGTTCCGAGCTAGACACCAGCTGGAGAACACTGACCATTTAAGGTGGTAGAGACGTCTAGTAGACGGAGCTCTAGCCTCCATAATAGTATTTAGGACACCCTCTGGGAGGTCCAGGGGTACCCGTTGAGCGGCCACACATGTAGGGCCCACAAGTCGGGACGGGGGTGCCAGATAGTCCTGTTCGCCTGAGCCAGGAGGTCGCTCCTCAGTGGAATAGGCCACGGGTCTATTACAGACAGTTGCATCAGCTCTGGGAACCAAGTCTGGGTTTGCCAGAGGGGGGCTACCAAGAGGACTGCGCACTTCGTGTTCCTGATCCGTTCGATGACCTGAGGGAGCATCGAGACCGGAGGGAATGCATAAAGGGGAAGGTTGGGCCACTCGTGGGCCAACGCATCCCTGTTCTTTGAAAAGAAGATTGGGCAGTGACAGTTGTCTTCTGAGGCGAAGAGGTCTACCTCTGCCTTCCCGAAGACCTCCCATAGTAGGAGAACCGTCTGGGGGTGGAGTGACCATTCTTCTGGGGGAACGTTGCCCCGAGAAAGCATGTCTGCTCCTGTGTTCATCGTGCCCGGCACGTGAGCTGCCCTGAGCGAGCGCAGGTTGGTGTGAGCCCATAGCAGTAGCTGTGTGGCTATGGCAAACAGGTTGCGGGACCTGAGGCCGATATGGAGCGTTTAGGGAGAAAGTGCTTCATTGCACTTGAAGCTTTCTGAGCCTCGGTGAAACGCTCTGCGAAGCCGCTGACAGATGGGCCAAAGAGACCAGTTGTGGAGACCGGAGAATCGAGGAAGGCGGTATTGTCTGCGTCCCTGATCTCCGTTAAATTAAGCCATAAATGGCGCTCCAATACCACCAGGCTGGCCATGTTGCGACCGAGGGTTTGCGCCGTGGTCTTTGTAGCCCGTAGCGCCAAATCCGTAGCACTTCGGAGGTCCTTAAAAGCGTCTGGTTCAGGTCCTGACTCATCCATAGAGCGGAGGAGCTTAGCCTGGAACACTTGAAGAGTCGCCATGGCGTGTAGTGCGGAGGCGGCTTGACCGGCGGCAGCATAGGCGCGGCTGGCTATAGCCGAAGTAGTCCTGCACGGTTTAGATGGGTGCACCGTCTTTGACCTCCAACTACCTGCAGTGGGAGGGCACAATTGAGCGGCGACCGCTTCCTCAAGTGGTGGGAGAGACATATAGCCCTTTTCCTTAGCGCCGTCGACAGTGGAGAGCGTGGAAGAGGAAGAGGAGCGCGTTCGCGCTGAAAAGGGCGCGCGCCAGCTTTTAGTGAGCTCTTCGTGGACCTCTGGTAGAAACGGAGCGGCGCGCTGGCGAGGGGCCTGTTGGCGCCCCGGCAGGTACCACTCGTCTAGGCGGCTTCTGGGAGGTTCAGCTGGGGAAAGCCAGTTGAGTCCCAGCTCGTCGACAGCGCGAGACATGACACGGAAAAGTTCGGCGTCAACACTCGCTCTAGTGTCAAGACGATCACATTGAGAGGAGGGGGCGGGGTCCGCGGAGCCCGACCAATCCTCGCTCTCAGATGCCGCCACAGAAACTGCGTCATCCATGTCTTCAGCAGATCCGCCGAACGAAACGAGTCCCGCCGCTTCACGTGAGGGGCGTTGGTCGCTTCGAGCGAACAGAACTGGAGATGGGGGTGTGGGCGAAGCACGCGGGGAAGGACCCGGCGTGCATTCGTCGAAATCACCGCGTTCAGGGATCCTCTGATCGCGCCGCTTCTTCCTACGGGGCTCGCGGGGCGCCGAAGATGGAAGATGGGCGGGTTCACTCTCTGACGTAGCGAGAGCGAGCCTAGATCTGAGGACTGCCACAGGCATGCCATCGCAGAGTGGACAGCCGCCTTTAGTGAGCGCTGACTCGGCGTGCTCAGGACCGAGGCAGGCAGCGCACTGTGTGTGTCTATCAGACACGTGCAGGGGAACCCCGCAGGAATCGCAGATGGGAAGCGGCATTTGAAACAACGCCGCTTTGCGCTGTGAAAACAGCGATTTGCTCTTTTAGCAATGGTAATAGAAAAAGGATACTCGTCGGATGCCACAGGGAAACGCTTGGCTGGCGATCTGCCGAGACGCGAAGCTGTTCCGCTGAGAGGCTTCTCTACGACGAGCGGCTTCCTATCCGGAGAAATCAGCGACGAGGTGAGTCTCAGAGCTGAAGGAGATAGATCTGTCATATGGCGAGTTTTCTCCGTATTTATACTCTTCTGTCACGCCCTGTTTGGCGCGCTCGAGTCTGGCAGGGCGCCAAGCGCTCTGATTGGTTCGCGCGCCTCTGCCTGCTCGCCATTGGTTCGTGCAGTTGCCTCAGCACAGCCTATAAGCGCTCTCGCCTGTGCTGCAGCAATGCGTTTTAAAATAAAGGCTTCAATATTCTCGAGAAAAGGAGTTTTCCCACAGCGTTTGCAACGCAGTACGAGAGAACGTTCTCGTAAGGGAACCCTGACAAGGCTCGTAAACGTTGGTTGCGCTGTTTCTTACCTTGCTTTTGACTTTACTAGTTCCAGCTTCACCGTCACCACCTTTTTAAAAATATTTGTTTAGAAATCTCTTAGGCCTCTATTTTCTTCTTCTCTTTTCTTTCCTTTTCTGAGCATCGGACTTGTGCTGACCGGACATTTTGAGCGTAGCCTACTGAACTTAAAATCAAATGACAACATCAAATTTTGATCAGTGGCCAAACCATTTTTGTGTTGGGGGTGGGGGGGTTCTTATTTAGAATATTTAATTAGGATTTAAACCAGGTTTGGCATTCAAAGGCAACCTGCAGTGCCTCTGAAAGTCATTTTTGCAATGCAGTAATATTTTTTATGCAACCCAATTAGCAGACATTTGATAAAAAAAACACATAACTCAAAGTGCACTTCAGAATCACAGGACAATTATAGTTTAATGTATAATGTTAAAGCAGCATGTATTGAACCAACTGATAACACCAACTGTTGGACAAAGGCAGAAAGAGAAAAAATATAAAAGAAAGAAAAGAAGAATATAAAGTGCCCAGTCTAAAAGCAAATCACCTCAATTGCTAGAATAATGGATTTGAGTCTACAAACTCACTGAATGGGCTTAATGTTGCACGCTGTTGCAAGTCAGCACGTAGCTGATGAGGTCTAACATCAAACTGTGTTACACTATTACTATCACTCATTCTCTTTCTGCCCACATCGAAGAGAGAAATTCTGCTCCAAATAACGCTTTATATTTGAGGACTGACCAAATGAAAGGCAGATAAAAGGCTAACGGCTATCTGTCAAATTGTTGTTGGAACAAATGATTTTAATGTAGAGATACATTTCATAATTGTAATACATATTCAAAGAATGTGTCCATTAATCAGCAGTACTTGTCATACCTGAAAAGTTAAAGTAATGAGCAATCATGCATTTCAAGGGTACATAAATTTCCATTCAGCGGACCTTATTTGTCATATTGTCACTGCCCTGTAATTGCTGCTAATATTAGACGCTAGCTGAGTAATGGGGATATTTTATTCATTCAAACCGCAATAAATAATTATGCATTTGGGTAGAAATACATGAATGAATTATCTGTTATGGGCAATAAGACAAACAAAATCCCATAATGACATCCTGTTCCTTTTCTGTGTGGTTCTTGGCCAGTCAGATTTAAAGAGAACTGCTGTCCTGTGGGCTAATCTATGCAAATATTATTTGTACATGGAAATTTACGTGATGGGAATTATTGGAATAATTTACAATTTGAATAGAACGATCCAGGAAAAGAAAGCAAAAAAATTCTGGACAACAAAACCCTGGAGGGCATCTATCAATCGAAAAAAAGTGCTGCTTTATATTATATCAAAGAAATGTAGTGCTTACGCTGATGATCTATAACACTGTGGCTCATCTTATGCATTTCAAAATAGCTGCACATCGATCATTGCTATTCAGTTAATAGTTTGGTGGTAGTGGCGCAATGGATAAGACACATGCCTTTGGTGTGAGAGACCCGGGTTCGAATCCACTGTGAGACACCAATGTGTCCCTGAGCAAGACACTTAACCCCTAGTTGCTCCAGAGGCGTGCGACCTCTGACATATATAGCAATTGTAAGTCGCTTTGAATAAAAGCGTCAGCTAAATGAATAAATGTAAATGTAAATGTAGTTTCACCAGGGAATCGTTTTGTGGTGGCATTCTCTTTTGAGTAGCAGCTGTGAGTTATCAGCTTTTCTCTGCATGTCAGGGTTTGACACATCTGGGATCTGTGCAGTGAGCTGATAACTCCCTTCTATCTCCACACCTGCAGGATTAATACTGAAATCTATCAAAGGGTGGAAACATTTGCCCACTACATTGTGCTTCCTTGTATAGAACCCTGTTCTTTTTGGATAAGCACTTAAGCATTTTATTGACTAGAGGAAAGATCTTAAAAAGAGAGACAAGTTCCCCACTGCTGGAGATGTGTTTGAAGAGTGTTCCTTTTGGACTCGAGTTTCTAATGTGTGTCAGAGTGAATCAGATTTAAAGGGACACTGCACACAAAAATGAAAAATCTCTAATCTCTACTCACATTGATGTCATATTCCAAAGTGGTACGACTTTCTTTCATGCATGAAACACTAGGGTCGTGAGTAAATGCTGACAGAATGTTTTGGGTGAACTATCTTTGTAAGTACATTAATATTGATGAATATGTTGTCTGTAAAAATGAACAATTCCCCTTGATGATAAAATATGAAATACATTTTCCAGCATTTATCTGGGGAGCACTTGAATGAGGAATGCAGTTCATCCTTCTCTTGTTTTCCTTTATACCCTGGAAAAGACTTCCAATATAAAACCACAAGGACTATTTCTGAACATGAGAGGTCAACTATAGAGAGACAACTCAGGAAAAAAAGGATTTTTTTTTTTTTTTTTGTAAAAGAAACAGGACATTAGACACTGTAGACCGACATTAAGGCAAAAATTGTATGATCAAAATCATGTAAAAAAATTGTATGTAATGATCTGGAATAAATTATTTTAAAATGTCAAACACTTAATTATCAAGAAAATACATATTTAGCCTATTACTTTTACTTATATGATTATCACTATGGAGCAGATGGAAAATGACATCGTGACAACACTCATTAAAATATCATAAACAATATGATATTTCAATTATAAACACTAATTATAATATACAATTTAAATAAAATAGGTCAATTTCAAATTTTTAAGTGCTCCAAAAGAGCCATACAATAATATAACGAAATATTTCCAATTTATGTTTCTAAACAAAAGTACTTGAGAATACAGACACTTTTAAGTGATTGTTAGTGAAGAAAAATACGCTTTTTAAGCCCAGGTGGTGCTTAAAGAGGACTTCTTATCAGGAGCTGGGGCCATGCTAACAAGTCTTGATCAATGGGAATCTATTCTATTGTCTATTTCAGAAGCGTATGATGTCTGTGATGAACTCTCCACCTCTGCTTTTGTACCCCTACATTGTTTTTTCTGATTACAGAGGAAACTCTGAGTCAGTCAGCCACACGAAAGCAGATACTGACTGAAAGAGACATGGATCATTTCCAGCATGACAGTACAATAACACATAAAATAAGAGCAATCCAGCTTTTTCCCCATTCAGTCAAACATGGTAAATATAGAAATCACACATCAGTGACACCAGTGAGCAGAAATGAGCAATTATTCAACAGACTTTGGCGGACTTGTCACAACATCCAACACCAAAAGGAAATGGAAGACCTGGTTGCCGTCAGAGACACTGGGGTGATGCATAAGAAATGTATTTTGACTAAGGATTTTTTGCTTATGAAGGGTGTGTGTGTGTGTGTGTGTGTGTGTGTGTGTGTGTGTGTGTGTGTGTGTGTGTGTGTGTGTGTGTGTGTGTGTGTGTGTGTGTGTGTGTGTGTGTGTGTGTGTGTGTGTGTGTGTGTGTGTGTGTGTGTGTGTGTGTGTGTGTGTGTGTGTGTGTGTGTGTGATCCCCACTTAGAAAAAGAAGAAAACAACTCACTGAAGATATTCAACAAAGGAGAAGTTGCACACAGCCACTGTCTATGGGGAGAGAATAATTTGAATTTACTGTAAAAGATGTCCTGTATCCTTCAAAAATAATGTGTGGAAAAGATCTATATTAGCTAGAAACATTAATTCACACTTTATCCCAATGGATTACCTATTTGTGGGTATAACTATTAAGAGAATGATTATTTATAACACACAATGAACATAATTGTATCTACTTAAGTATAATGGATTATATATCCTATAGTTTCATATCTTTACCCAAGTCTCATATCTTGACATTATATAAGGTCTGCACAGTATCATACTATACTATGAGTGATCTTTGTCTGCATTAAGTAAAATAACAAAAGTTATCTTCTTTTAAACAACCATAATATATCATGAAGTGGTTAGAAGAAATTTCACTTAGGGCAAAATCAAAGTTGTGTTGAAAAGTACAAAGGAACACATGATAATTTAAGTTGAGAAAACTTAATTTCTTTAGGTGTTACCACTTGAAGTAATTTTTGAAAAGTTGATTCAACTGTTCAATTTTTACAGTGTAGCTAAGTATTATCATGTATTGTAACCATTGTTATGATTATTTATCAGATGATGCAACACATTATACAGTTGTTTATAAGGCATTATGCATGTATAATGCATTATAACCACAGGCTTCATAGAAAGTGTTACCAAATGTACATTTACATTCTGTAGAAAAAAAATATGATGCAGAAAATGTCCATGTAGCAAACATGTTGCAATTCAACAGTAACTACTGCTAGTAATAGTAATCTTACTGTTTATATCTTTTCCAGCACTACAGATACCTTTCAAAGCACACAAGTCTTGGGTCAACAGTCAAGAGAGATGGTTGAGTCAGTTTGTGTGCAATCCACCGGTCCAAACAAAATAATAAAATAATAAAAACCTGCAGAGCCTGCTGAAGCAATGAAAACAAACAAAGCCACAGAAGGACTTCAAACAGTGAGAGTGAACATGACAGTAGAAGCAAACGTTTCACAAAAGCCTCCATCCATGTACACAGAACAAGCAGAGCCAGAAGGGATCGCAACGCAGCAGGAACCATCAACAACCAGTGAAACGTCTAGACAAAAGAATCAAAACAAAAGATAAATACATAACTTGAGCAGTTAATAAAAAAATAAAAAAACTGAACTCATCCACTCCAATTTGTAAAGTCAAAGACCATGAGAAATAAGAACTAGTGAAACCTCAACAAAAACATGACCCAATGATGAAAGACATAACTCACATTTTTATATTTACAACTAAACATTTCTAGACATGAAACATAAATGCTGTGTGTTCAGTTCTATTTTCATTATGTACAATATTTAAAATCAATTGACATAATTATGCCAGAGTACTTAGTGAACTGTTTAATAAACATTTATTATTTATTTTATTATTCATTATTATTTAGGGTGTTTCACATTGCAACAGTCATAAAGATAATGTGAACATTCTGCAGAACTGATGACACCCCAGTGTTCTTCAAACTGACAATGTTGAAACTTACAATGTCAAATTCAGTTTAACGGAGAGCTTGAAGGTGTCTTGGACGCATAAAAAATGACTGTGATGTCCTGGTGGTCCTCATATGTAGCTCGGAGGCTGTGACTACAATAGAAAGGTATGCCCATAAAAAATGAGTAATGAAAGAGCTCATGACTTACAGCATCAGTGTGTCTCTACAATTATCTACGGTGTGTATAAGTCAGATGCCAAAATATGATTTAGAACTATAAGACAAAGTCTGCGTGAGAAGAGACTTTGTGACACCCTCCTACTTGCTTTGTGGGTGATATTCTTCCCTCCGTTTCACTCTTCACTAAAGACTTTGACACTTCAGGATTTACCACAGTATGAATGTCCTACACAATTCCTACCTTACATTTGGACTGCTATCTATCACCACTTCTGTGATCACAGAGTGGTTATGCTTGTCTGGCTGAGAATTTGTAAGTCCCAAAAGAATTCAGCCATATAATTTTATACAATGGTTTGTAAAGCGACAAACAGCATGAGGAGGAGATACTCCAGGCAAAGATTGTCTTGCCTTTTCATTAAATAAATGTAGTGCTCTAGAACAAGCATGCATTTAAACTGAATTTGAAAGAAATTCACACTAATTTTTTACAAAAAAAATTGTCAAGAAAAACTTTTAATTTAGGTTGGACAAAGCCTTGATACATTTTATAAAACAAATAGTTTAAGATATAGACAGATATAAACAAATTGATATACGGACAGATAGATATAGGACTGTATACCGTTCCCGCCTGCATTGTATGTTCTAAGTTGCCTCAGGGCTTCTTTGTAAGTCAGCACCTCAGGTCTTTTTTGATGTTGTAAACCCGTCTCTACTGATCATGTGCTGAGTGTTTATTATTGTCCCGTCATGGTTAATATCTTTGTGTTTCCCATAGTCCCACTAGTTCCAAACACTGCTAGGATTTCCAAAATTCTAGAGGTTAGACCATCTGCGGTCTGTTTGTGGTACATCACATGAAGGAGATGTTCTTTCTACCTTTCTACCTATCTTTCTATCTTCTTTTGATCTCATTCTAATTCCTTCTCCAGTGCAGAATGCCATACAAATTATATACACCACCACCTTTTTTTTTTTTTTTATGTTTTTGAAATAAGTATTTTATGCTTACTAAGGATGCATTTATTTGATCAAAAGTACAGTTAAAACAGTAATATTTTGAAATATAAAAATTTAAGCTGAATTCACGTCACATGATCCTTCAGAAATCATTCTGATACTAATTTGGTACTCAATAAACATTTCTAATTATCAATGTTGAAAACGGTTGTGCTGATGGTTACACTTTACTAACTCAACATTAGTAACTATAAGTAACTCTGCAACTATACAAACTAAACCTCAGTATTAGTAGACTGTTAGTTTAGCGAATAAGGATTAGTAGAATAAGTTGACGTATGGTGCAGACAGAAGAAGACTCAAAAGTTCCAAAGCAAACTTTTACTCACAATATAAATCAGAATCAGAATCAGAATCAGAATCAGAAAGAGCTTTATTGCCAAGTGTGCTTGCACCCACAAGGGATTTTTCTTGGTACTGAAGCTTCCAGTGCACATATACATATACAAATACAAATACAACAAGAAACATAGTAATACAAATATATAAAAATAAATAAAAATAGTATAAAAAGTAAAAAAAGGGGTCACAGTTGGGTTTAGTCTGAATAAACATTTACAGATTATGAACATATTTACAGTATTTTGAGTAGTATGAATAATAATAATGTATAAAAGTACATAGAAGACGGGCAGAAGGTTCACACACACTTAAAGGGATAGTTCACTTTGAAATAAAATTTTGGTACAGTAGCCAATGCGACATCTAGTGTATATATCTATACCCGCCCGCGCTCTCAGATCATTTGGATGCAGCAGTGTTCAAGAGGTAAAAACAATATAAATACTGTTCGTTTTCTCACACAAACCGCTCGTTTCGTGTCTTAGGCCATCAATGTGTACTTACGATGGGGAATTGTTTAATTTGGACGATGGGGAATTGTTTTAATTTGGACTCTGTGCATGCTCTTTGAGACAGTGACCATCGACCTGCATTATATGACTGACAGACAAGAACGGTTTGACCTAAAAATATCAAAATTGAAACTACTGCGGAAAAAAAGACACCTACGTCTTGGATGCCCTTGAGGTAAGCTAAAACATACCAAAATTTTATTTCAAAGTGAACTATCCCTTTAATACGAAGTAGATCGGACAAGGACTCACTGAACAGATAAATACATAAATACAAACACAGATGAACACTGATTAACAGAACACAGGTGATACAAATGACGATGATGACTAAACAGGTGACAAAACTGAATTGATAATGACAGTAACCATAGATACAAAGGAGTGGCGGGAAAAGAACAAAGGAGAACAGGAACCAACCAAAACTCAAACTGAAAGTCCAAACAAACACTGACACATGACACTTGCAAAGTTACTTATTGGCAATATTCAGATTCCAGCAAGGAACCCCCTTTTTATGTTATTACAAAAATGGCTAAACCGCTATCTATGACATATTTAAGAAAGAAACACATCTAGACCAATATGCCAGGACCCTGTAACAACTTGACACTTTTGTCAAAAAAACAAACAAACAAAAAACCTACAGATAAATAGAATCACGACGATATTATCAACATCCTAAATTCAAAACCCAGCAGACTCTGACATGTTTAGAACAGACATCAGCCATACAAGGTAAGCTGGATAGGAGTCACATTGTCAGATTGTTTTGTTTTCTGTTCTTGCCTGAGTTTGGTTCATCTGTTAATTACTTCAGTTCTGTCTTTCTCTGCCCCCTGCCTGTTTGTTTCCATGGTTACTGATTTGATTTGAGTTTTTATTTAATTTAATTTTTTAGGTTTGTCTCATTTATTAATCTCATTAGTTCATCTGTTTGCTGTCTATTTAAGCCTTGTGTTTATTTTAGTTCTTGGTCTACGTTGCATTTAGTTGGTTGTTCTGTTCTTGTTCCAGAGATTCTGTTTTGTGAAGTTTTGAGTTTGTTTTTGAATAAAGCTGCTGCACTTAGATCTTGTTTCATCTCTGCTGCAACCTCATTGTAACAGAAGAACTGACCCAGTATGGATCTAGCAGCAAATCAGCATATGTGACCCTGGACCACAAAACCAGTCACAAGGGTCAATTTTTTGAAATTGAGATTCATACATCATTTGAAAGCTGAATAAATAAGCATTGATAAGATACTTCTAAGAAGTTGCATGATGTATGGTTTGTTAGGATAGGACAATGTTTGGCAGAGATACAACTATTCGAAAATCTGGAATCTGAAGGTGCAAACAAAATCTAAACATTTAGAAAATCACCTTTAAAGTTGTCCATTTTGTGGTCACGATTTTGCTGCATTCACTCACAAAAATAAATGTTTTATATATTTTTGGTAGGAAATTTACTAAATATCTTCATGGAACATGATCTTAATATCCTAATGATTTTTGGCATAAAAGAAAAATCGATAATTCTGACCCATCAAAATATTGGAAAACGCCAATATAACCTACCCCTTGTGTAAAGCGGCGAGACTCCGGAAATGCGATCAGCTGAGTATGACACAACATCCATTTACCTTAAGGGATAGTTCACTTTGAAATACATTTTTGGTATGTTTTAGCTTACCTCAAGGGCATCCAAGATGTAGGTGTCTTTTTTTCCGCAGTAGTTTCAATTTTGATATTTTTAGGTCAAACCGTTCTTGTCTGTCAGTCATATAATGCAGGTCTATGGTCATTTTCTCAAAACACAAGCACAGAGTCCAAATTAAAACAATTCCCCGTCGTCCAAATTAAACAATTCCCCATCGTAAGTACACATTGATGGCCTAAGACACGAAACGAGCGGTTTGTGTGTTTGTTTGTCGCCTTGTCTACGGCAGTTCATTGGAACGAATGTCTTTAAGGCGACATCTAGTGTGTATATATCTATGCACCAGTCTGCGTACACGTCAGATCAGATCACTTCGACATGGCTGCGTATAAGAGGTAAAAACAATATAAATACTGTTCGTTTTCTCACACAAACCGCTCGTTTCGTGTCTTAGGCCATCAATGTGTACTTACGATGGGGAATTGTTTAATTTGGACAACGGGGAATTGTTTTAATTTGGACTCTGTGCTTGTGTTTTGAGATAATGACCATAGACCTGCATTATATGACTGACAGACAAGAACGGTTTGACCTAAAAATATCAAAATTGAAACTACTGCGGAAAAAAAGACACCTACATCTTGGATGCCCTTGAGGTAAGCTAAAACATACCAAAAATGTATTTCAAAGTGAACTATCCCTTTACCTTACGCCTTTATATGCTCCCCTGACCAGAACTCCATAATAAATGGTTACCAAGGTGGTGTGCTCAGAAAGACAGCCGCGAACCCAAAGAAATATCTGCATTTCACCACATATGCATTTAATATTTGTGAGCAAGGGGTTTTCTGAACTGTATTAGCAATGGTTGTCGATACAGGAATCAGACATTGTGATTTATGTCTTTGTGATATGGTTGTTATCAGGACTCAAGTGGGATCTCTTTCTCCTGCTTTGTTTTCGTTTTTCGACAGCGAAAAATGATACCTATCAGATTGTGCTACCAGCATCATATTCATGTAATTTGAGGCTTTATTAACATCCCTATCCCTTCCCTAAACCTACCCTTAAAACAATGCAAATATAGTGTTGGTTGCACAATCTAATAGGACAAGCACCGGCACTTTAGTGCTTAAAGGTAAGGCATGTAGTTTCTGCGACACTAGTTTGGTCTGGACTTGATCCGTTGTGGAGCAACTATGCTCGAACCAGAGCTGTTCGGACCAATCAAATTGTCAGGGCAGGCTTTATACGATGATGGCAGATGATCAACAGTGACGCAATCATCCACGTCACCACGTCACCAAAGAGTGCTTGGGTTGAATTCGTTTACAACAAAGATGCCACCATCGCGTCTGTCATAGAAGATATCGACAGCGCATACATTTTAAAAGAGGAACAGAGAACCGCGATCAAGGCATTTGTCGATCGGAAAGATGAATGAAGAACATACATCACTTACTCTGTTGCTCTGATTGGTTGTAGGTCTATCTATGAGTGCAGAGGCATTTTCTTTCCTGGTTCGGTTGAAACACGTCCCTTAATCACAATTATGGAGCAGTATCAGACTCATATTCTGACTAGAATCTGAGTATAATGACGTCAGGCTAACATTTTTCAGGATTCTTTGATGAATTGAAACTTCAAAGGAACAGCATTTATTTGAAATTGAAATGTTGTTCTTTGTGTTAACTCTCACTTTCGACCAATTTAATGCATCACTGCTGAATAAAAGTATTACTTTCTTTTTAAAAAAAACACTTACTGACCAGAACCTTTTGAAAGTATACATGCAATCTGTGGTTGGAAAACAACATGCTGGTTTGGTCAATGAGACAGACCTTTTTCTTTCTAAAGAGCAGAATATGCCAAGATTTCTTTGGCCTGAGGTTCTAAATAAAGATATCAATATAACGTGAGCACAGCACAGAGGTGTTAAAGACAGGAGTGTCACTTCACAGAAGCTTAAGAGCCAGCTGGAGGCAGCAGTCCAAGTGAGAGTGCCAGACACCACAAATAACTCAACCCATTCTCACTCCCAAGGCGTCAAAAACTGAAGCATGGTCAAGCGCCCCTGGCGTCACAATGAAGACACCAAAGGCGCCCCTCTGCATCACTCTATGGACAAATTGGGAAGTCCATTGCTTTCAATGGGAAACCTGTGGCATCAACAACAGACGGCAATTTTATCAGTAGGAAATCACGCTGAAGAAGTCTCATTCCGAACACATCGCGATATTTGGCATCAGTTCATGTGTGCCAGATGTTGGTAAGTAGTAAATACGCTGTCCTTCTGTTTGTTATAATGTCTTTTCTGTTTGTCGATATTAATCAGATTAGCTCACTCATGTTACTGCATTATATCCGCCATTCCACGGAGGCTTTCCGTTTCATTGCTTTCTTTCAACACCTTACTAAACTACGGAGATTAAACAATGCCTGTCACGTGACGTGCTATAGACCTTCAATCAGTTAATCATATTCATATCAGGTTCAAAGTAGTACAATTAGTTCCAAGTGGTATTTGTAGTAGAAAAAGGGCCTTTCGGCCTCCACATCTCCACATCTGATGAAGTAATAAACAAACCCACCTGCTTATTGTCTACAAGTAAACCTGAAGACTTTGGTTAAAATGTTCAGGTGTGCTCAATTAGGATTGGAGGTAAACTCTCCACCTCAAAAAGGAGAACACAAAAGGGCCAGAGTTGCCATGTACATTATATAATATACACATTGAAGTATTATTATATTATATTGCAGCACATTATATAAGCTAAGTACTAAGTACTGAACAAAAACTGTTTTATCCATATCAACAGCAACCAATTTTAAAAGATATTTTAGAAAAGCTATTTTTTTTTGCCTTTTTTAGCTATTTTTAGCCTTTGCCAGTAATGCTTAATTTATTTCAAGACAACATACTCTTCTGTCACTTGTTTCAAGAGCTTCACTTGGTCAAAAACCAAGTGATAACCTGTACAATGTAAAACTGTCAACATCGAATGATGTACTACATATTACAGCATTGTTTCAATACAAGATATACCAATGGCCACGCGCACCTTTCAGTCTTCTGTGGGCACCAGATGTTCCTTCCTCCCCCTAAACAAAGGACTTATTTGATTAGCTTGCTTTGATGTAACTTGCTTCTGTCTTGCAGGATTACTTTTAACCTTTTTTTTAAGATCTCTACAATATCAAACTCAACAGCTCTTTTAAGAGCCAACCCTCACAAGAGCTTCTAGTGAGTCGCCGCAAATCTTTCCGTGATTAGCCCTTCCCAGGTAAAGTTTCTAGAATATTTCAATCAGTATTTACTCATCAAATGCTCTCTCCTGAATCGTATGGTAAATTAACTTATTTATAACTGTCTTAATTGATATGTTTCAAGAACAATACTGCCCTACAAATCAAAAAGGCAGTAACTACGCAGAGTGCAGAACTGAGAAAAATGACTTTAAAGTTATCCTGTCATCCAGCCTAAGTAGTTGTAGGTAGATTATTGGACATGTGGCTGTTTTGTTACTTTATATTAGCTTATTCTTTGTACATATCAATCCTCATATTTAATTTGATATTTTACCCCTATTTTGCAGTTACTGCATTCTTGCTTTGTAAACTTGCTTTGTATTACTTACCAAAAACGTGGCACCATACCAAGGAAAAAGGCAGTAACTACAGATTCTCCAAAAAACTATTACCATTTTTCTCCAAAACGACACACATTTGAGATAAGATGTTTTGTCACATAACAAAGGATGCCTTGAATGTCATGAAAATGATAATAACTCATTTGTGACCAAAAATGCAGTTACTGCCTTTTTGTTTTGTAGGAATAGTAATTGCACATAGAGTAAGTATAGACTTTATTGTTTTACAGCAGAGAAGGAAGACCAGTCCTTATATCAAAGCAAGCTAATCAAATAAGTCCTTTGTTTAGGGGGAGGAAGGAACTTCTGGTGCCCACAGAAGACAGAAAGGTGCGCATGGCCATTTATATTATTTATATATATATATAACACATTGAAGTATTTTTTATATATAAGCTAAGAACTGAACAAAAACTGTTTTACCCATATCAACAGCAACCTATTTTAAAAGATCTTTTATAAAGGCATGGTCTCTTTTGATCCTTTGCCAGTGATGCTTGATTTCTTTCAAGACAACATACTCTTCAGTCACTTGTTTCAAGAGCTTCACTTGGTCAAAAACCAAGTGATAACCTGTACAATGTAAAATTGTCAACATCAAATTATGTACTACATATTACAGCATTGTTTCAATACAAGATATACCAATGGCCACGCGCACCTTTCTGTCTTCTGTGGGCACCAGATGTTCCTTCCTCCCCCTAAACAAAGGACTTATTCGACTGATATGAATATGATTAACTGATTGAAGGTCTATAGCACGTCACGTGACAGGCATTGTTAGTTTAGTAAGGTGTTGAAAAAAAACAATGAAACGGAAAGGCTCCGTGGAATGGCGGATATAATGCAGTGACTGAACATGAGTGAGCTAATCTGACTAATATCGACAAACCGAAAAGACATTATAACAAACATAAGGACAGCGTATTTATGACTACTTACCAACATCTGGCACACGTGAACTAATGCCAAATATCGCGATGTGTTCGGAATGAGACTTCTTCAGCGTGATTTCCTACTGACAAAATTTGTGTCTGTTGTTGACGCCACAGGTTTCCCATTGAAAGCAATGGACTTCCCAATTCGTCCATAGAGTGATGCAGAGGGGCACCTTTGGCGTCTTCATTGTGACGCCAGGGGCGCTTGACCATGTTTCAGTTTTTGATGCCTTGGGAGTGAGAATGGGTTGAATAACTGGATCTGGAGCAATGCAACCCGGAATAATACACTTCTAGTGTGTGGCCACGTATTGTCAAATAAATCTAAGTGATACTGCACATAGTTATCTTGAACAGTGGGGAGAGTCAGACAATAGTTAGAGAGTCAGACTGGTAACCTGAAGGTTGTGGGTTTCAATTCTCAATACAGGCAGGAAATGACTGAGGTGCCCTTGAGCAAGACACCATAACCCCCAATTACTCTCCCCGGGTGCCGCAATGAAGAGCTACCCACTGTTCCGGCTGTGTGTCCATGGTTTGCATGTGTGTGTTCACTACTCACTACTCCTAATGTGTGTGCACAAACTTGGATGGGTTAAATGCAGAGAACAAATTCCAAGTATGGGTTCACATGTCACTTTCACTTTTCACTGTTCATGAACTTTTAACTGTTCAGAACAGCCTGGGTGTTCTGGTGCTTGGTGCTCTGTAGCGCCGGCCAGATGGCAAAAGTTCAAAGAAAAGGTGGCTTGGATGTGAAGGATCTAGAGTGATTTTCTGAGCCCTTTTTTGTCACTCTAGATACAGTTCTTGGAGGGTGGGCAGGGGAGCCCCAATAATCCTCTCAGTAGTCTGAACCGCTCTCTATAGTTTTCCGATGTCTGATTTTGTAGCTGAGCCAAACCAAAGAGTTATTGAAGTGAAGAGTTTCTTCTGAAGTCCACAATCATCTCCACTGTTTTAAGTGTGATTGGCTCCAGGTTGTCATGACTGCACCAGACAGCCAGCAGTTCAGGATCCTGCCTATTTGAAGACTCATCACCAATGTGTATGAGGCCCATGCCGGTAGTGTCGCCTGAAGGTTCAGTTGTTCATGTACAGGGAGAAGAGCAGTGGGGAGAGCACACATCCCTGGGGGGCGCCAGTGCTTATTCTACAGGTGTTAGATGTGAATTTTGCCATTCTCACTAGCTGTTGCCTATCTGTCAGATAGCTGGTGATCCATTGACAGACAAAGCTAGGAACAGATAGCTGGGTTAAATTAGAGGAGTGCTGGGATGATGGTATTGAAAGCAAACAATATCCTCGCATAAGTTCCTGGTTTGTCCAGATGTTGCAGGATATAATGCAGTCCCATATTGACTGCATCATCCACTGACTCTCTCAAATGACTTTTTAACCAAAGATGTTAGAGCAACCGGTCTGTAGTCATTAAGTCCTGCTATTTTTAGGGTGAACATGATGGTGGAGCATTTGAAGCAGGAAGGGACTCCTGAAGATCTGACACATTCTCTTCACATACCAGGGACCGTATTTAAAAAACCACTAAGAGATCTCCTAAATGGCAGTAAAAGTTCTTTGTTAAGAGTTTTCTCTTAAAACATATTCACAAAGCTGCTGAGACCAACTTTTACTAAGGAATAGAGAGAAGTCTTAAGCTAAGAGTAAGGGCGGGGTTGACCTTGTTGCTATGGATGATGTCAACACGCTGGTCACTAACTATGACCACAGTGATTGGCTGATGGGAGAGGAGTCTCTGTCAGTGATATAAATATTGTAGAACAAGGTACAATGTTGCCATATTCAAATTAAGATTTTAAAATAAAAATGTTGCCATATTCAAATAAAGATTTTAAAATAAATATGTTGCCATATTCAAATAAAGGTTTTAAAATGTAGGCTAAGTGCCACTAATTAAACTAGTATACAGTGGGGAGAACAAGTATTTGATACACTGCCGATTTTGCAGGTTTTCCTACTTACAAAGCATGTAGAGGTCTGTAATTTTTTATCATAGGTACACTTCAACTGTGAGAGACGGAATCTAAAACAAAAATCCAAAAAATCACATTGTATGATTTTTAAATTATTAATTTGCATTTTATTGCATGACATAAGTATTTTATCACCTACCAACCAGTAATAATTCCGGCTCGCACAGACCTGTTAGTTTTTCTTTAAGAAGCCCTCCTGCTCTCCACTCATTACCTGTATTAACTGCACCTGTTTGAACTTGTTACCTGTATAAAAGACACCTGCCCACACACTCAATCAAACAGACTCCAACCTCTCCACAATGGCCAAGACCAGAGAGCTGTGTAAGGACATCAGGGATAAAATTGTAGACCTGCACAAGGCTGGGATGGGCTACAGGACAATAGGCAAGCAGCTTGGTGAGAAGGCAACAACTGTTGGCACAATTATTAGAAAATGGAAGAAGTTCAAGTTTGACGGTCAATCTCCCTCGGTCTGGGGCACCATGCAAGATCTCACCTCGTGGGGCATCAATGATCATGAGGAAGGTGAGGGATCAGCCCAGAACTACACGGCAGGACCTGGTCAATGACCTGAAGAGAGCTGGGACCACAGTCTCAAAGAAAACCATTAGTAACACACTACGCCGTCATGGATTAAAATCCCGCAGCGCACGCAAGGTCCCCCTGCTCAAGTCAGCGCATGTCCAGGCCCGTCTGAAGTTTGCCAATGACCATCTGGATGATGCAGAGGAGGAATGGGAGAAGGTCATGTGGTCTGATGAGACAAAAATAGAGCTCTTTGGTCTAAACTCCACTCGCCGTGTTTGGAGGAAGAAGAAGGATGAGTACAACCCCAAGAACACCATCCCAACTGTGAAGCATGGAGGTGGAAACATCATTCTTTGGGGATGCTTTTCTGCAAAGGGGACAGGACGACTGCACCATATTGAGGGGGGAATGGATGGGGCCATGTATCGTGAGATCTTGGCCAACAACCTCCTTCCCTCAGTAAGAGCATTGAAGATGGGTCGTGGCTGGGTCTTCCAGTATGACAACGACCCGAAACACACAGCCAGGGCAACTAAGGAGTGGCTCCGTAAGAAGCATCTCAAGGTCCTGGAGTGGCCTAGGCAGTCTCCAGACCTGAACCCAATAGAAAATCTTTGGAGGGAGCTGAAAGTCCATATTGCCCAGCGACAGCCCCGAAACCTGAATGATCTGGAGAAGGTCTTTATGGAGGAGTGGGCAAAAATCCCTGCTGCAGTGTGTGCAAACCTGGTCAAGAACTACAGGAAACGTATAATCTCTGTAATTGCAAACAAAGGTTTCTGTACCAAATATTAAAGGTATAGCGGAGGATCTTTCCAAATTTTAGATAAGACCCGCCCTCTCCACTTTTTGAAAAGTTTGATTGATTCACCAGAATGATTGACAATTAGGAGGACCAATAGTTTAGACTACCCACCAGGAAGTAAAACATCCTCTGCTATACCTTTAAGTTCTGCTTTTTTGATGTATCAAATACTTATGTCATGCAATAAAATGCAAATTAATTACTTCAAAATCATACAATGTGATTTTCTGGATTTTTGTTTTAGATTCCGTCAGTCACAGTTGAAGAGTACCTATGATAAAAATTACAGACTTCTACATGCTTTGTAAGTGGGAAAACCTGCAAAATCGGCAGTGTATCAAATACTTGTTCTCCCCACTGTATGTTCAGCTAATTGTCAGCCTCTTACATCTCAAGAGAAGAGTTTGGGAGGAGCATGTTCAAAAGGTCTATCTAATCCGCTCTAGAGGAGTTATATAATTATGTCACAGCCGAGAGCCGACTCAACTAGTTACCTCGACAGTTTTGTGCATCCCTCTGCCACCCTGTTCCTCACTCTCGGCTAGGGATTCAGGGGAGAACTCTGGGTTTGGGCTAAATTAAACTCAATCTCTTTGGACAGCATGCCAAATATGCTTTATTATAATTTTTTTAATCTATTTGATCATTTGTAAGTGTGAACTCGTGAAAACTGCCACAGGTAATCAGACAGTATTTATTTATTTATAAAAAAAATTATTTTGGCGTTTAGCGTAGATTCAAATCTATAAATCAAAATATTTATTGCATTTATGAAGAAAAGGTTCAACACCTAAGGCTCTATCGCTATTGCCTCACTGGTGTACAGTGTCTTTGGGCGGATTGCCAGCAACAGCCATTAGGATTGTTTGTGATTTTGTTTTAGTGACTTAGGAGGAGACTTTTTAAATGTAAAAGTCTCCTCTTTCTGACACACCCATTTCAAGTCCTAGAGTTTCTTCTAATGAGCTGATGAGTTGAATCAGGTGTGTTTGATAAGGGAGATAAAGAAAATGTGCAGTGTTGAGGGTCCTTCAAGAGCAGGGTTGGAAAACACTGACTTAGGAGACCTCTTGACTAACGTTTCACAGATTTAGGGACTAGTTTTAGTGCTAAAATGCTTTGTGAAATACTCTAAGAGCAAAACCATGTTTATCGTTGTTGTATGTTAAATAAGTCCTGGTAGGAATGCACATATCCTCACAGAAACTGATGTATGATGTGACAGAATCTGTGAGCTCATCCAGGTCGACGGTAGCAGATTTAAAATCACTCCAATCAGTGCACTTGAAACAGGCTAGCAATTCCCACTCTGCTTTGTTGGTTTTGTTCGCCCTGACTACAGACTTGGCAGGTTTCTGCCTGTAGGTCATGAGAAGATGAGCCAGACAGTGATCAGAGAGTTCTAAAGTATCTGCCACTATTTGCACTTAAGTATAAATATAATCTAACAACTATTTACACCTAGTGCAAAGAAAATACTGCTATTTTCACAGTGTAAATAGCATCTATCACTATTTGTGCAAATAGACTCTGCCAATATTTAAGCATTCAGATTTAGATATGGACAGAGTATACAAACAAACACTTAGATGGTCAGTCTAAGTCACAGAGGGTCACAGAGGGTCAGTCATTTCCAGTCTAGCTGGTACCCTGGCAAGTCCGTTATTATAACAGAGATTCCAGCTATCACTAACTGAATTTTTCATATAAATTATATCAAGGTTTTTTGACAAAAGCCAGAAAAAAGCGCATGCATTCAAAATGGGATTACCCAAGGATATAAAGAGAATCAAAACAAGATTGTGTATAGAATATTATTTATGACAGTTTCACAGTTCACTGAAGAGGACTGTTATCTACAATTGGGCTGAACATTCGCACTGAAAGCATTGATCCATCTTCTTGTCTGTAATGGCTAACGGCACAACAACAAAAATAACAAAGGAAAGGTGCTATCAAGTTTCAAAATGAAAGTGTTATATCTACTTTTGCCCTGTTTTTATATACACAATGTTGTTTGATTAAAGCTTTCCATGATGTCTCATGAATGTCCCTCATCACCTATGTACCAGGATTACCTGGAACCTTTTTTTCAAAAAGATCTCTTTCCTCTAAAATAACCTTATGACCAATTTGACCTGCCAAAACATGATCCCTTGTGTGCTTTACCAGTCAGCAGAAGAGAAAAATGTTCCTTATCAACCATTGCATTCTAGGAAAGGTATTTCGTAACTTGTCAAGCTACAAGCGACTCTTGATTTAAAGTAGTTAAACAACAGCCAAGCTACAATTTAGAAAAGAGTAGCCAACTAGCTACAAGTTACAAATTACTAATAAAAAGTAGCTCACTCAAAGAAAAACAGAAAATCACTCTCTGCTCTTGATTTAATAACTTTAGTATCTTTAATAGGAATACATTTATTACTTGAATGCTGCTGTTAAATGCTCTGGCGAGGAGATGAACATGGCAGACAGTGTACAGCTCACTCACTCAGCTCACTTTGCTAATAGGGCAGAATCCGTCAGCAGTCGTGGGCGAGGCCTACGCATTTGTGACGTCACATATGATATGCTAGAATCTGCAAACGGCTTGTTCTGAGACACTGCTTATGATTTATGGGGGTTAAAAAAGGAGGAGTGGGTGGATTTTTACCCTTATGGTTGTGTACACACTGCCACACATATTTATGTTCAAATACCATGTAAATGTGAATTTTCCATAATAGTTCCCCTTTAAATGCTTCCATCATTTATGTAAAACAATAAAAACAGCATCTAATTAGATCTTTACAACATTAATTCAACTCCAGGGAACACTCAGTGTCCATTCTCTCAGAGGACACATGGCAACACTAATATGATAGCGGAGTAAACAGGGACAGAACACCAGGTGCAGGACAAACAAGGCTGGACCTTACAAAATGAATATGGGATAATGGAGAAAAGAAAGACATTGCTGAGGTCTTAGCTAACAGTTACTTTGCTCGATCATACATCATTTCGACATTTCCAGATCTTTTACTTTGTTAATAGCTTATTTGTTCATTAGAATATAACTAGGTCTATTGTTCTCAAAAGGTTCAGTAATTGACAGCAAAGTCAGTTTGTCCTTGAATCAGTGTTCCCTAAAAAAAAAAAAAAAAATTCCACAGAAAATAACTATTGACACGGCAAT
The DNA here is from genome assembly GCF_965113295.1 of Leuciscus leuciscus. Classification (NCBI taxonomy): domain Eukaryota; kingdom Metazoa; phylum Chordata; class Actinopteri; order Cypriniformes; family Leuciscidae; genus Leuciscus; species Leuciscus leuciscus. The sequence goes on from NC_138745.1 coordinate 25,269,665, forward strand.
TACATCAATAACTGGGGTCAATTTGTGTTTGAGAAATCGGCCCACTTCGGAATGCATGTAAGTAATCAGTCAAAGAACCTTTTCTCCTTCACTGCTCTCTGTTGAAACACCCTGATGGATGGTTTTAGTAAGATGCACAAATCTGTCACAGTCCTGTCGAGGAGAAAGGAAGTGGGTGGACAAAATCATTTCCCCTGCTCCACAAACTCAGACGCAGGGCAGCCTGCCTTCGCCGTCCCCACCATCCGCTGCAACGGATGAGGCTCAGTAAGGGCCCTATAAGAGAAACTCTAATTCCTCCCTAACTCGTAAATCATAGAGGAAAGGAAAAGGGCTCACCGTCTGCTCCCTGATGATTCCAACCATTAACCGCTGCTGCACTGTTGACTTTTACTGTCTGGAAACAGTGTGTCCATAAAAACCTCACGTCGGCCCAGCAGAGCTCTGCTTAGATCATTGAAAAGACACTGGGTAACTTCCAGTGCTGTGGCAGTTAGGCCAAAAGATGACAGACATCAGTGTGACTAGTTGCTGATAATTTCCATTTAATAACATATTTATGGGCCACTTTCATATAATTTGTGCCTTGATGTCTTATGGTGAAGACATTTATTTCTTTGCCAGAAAGAGGCGGATTCAACATCTGAAAACTTTATAGATCCAAGCAGCGGTTGAAAAGCAATACCAGTCCTGGTCTTTTGCCATTTTGGAAGAGGCTAAGGCAAACTTAGCACATGTTCGAGACAATTTTCAGGCAGACTGATAGCATGCAATACTATGAAATACCAATGTGTACATATGCTAGTCCAGGCATCTTGACAAGGGCCTGCACACCCAATAAAACATTAAAGGATTAAACACCCTATAAAAATAGGACTGTCACGGACAAATCACATAGTGAATAAAACCACACTAACTTGTGATAAACAAGAAGAATGTCCAGCTGTTAACTATAGCTACCTTAAAAATTTGAAACAGATTATACACAACAACACACTAACAGAGTTTTGGTAACACTTTAGAATAATGGTTAATGAGAATGAGATTACAAATTATAAAGAATACTAATTACTAATCACAACATTAACTAGTTCTTGTAGCACAATAAATTATTATGTATTTTATGACCATGTTCAGAGTAATAAAGACATTTTCTCACATCTCAGATACATTTTAATGTTGTGATTAGTAATTAATTGGTCATTCTTTATAATTTGTCATAGTTAGTTATTAGCTCTTAATGAGGCAAATCTTATTCAGTAATTATTGATTACCTAATAAGGGACTATCTCAGTCCTAAATTTGATATTACCTACTAATTAGTTAATCTTGTTTCCATATTAGTTATAGTAGCTGAAGTGTTAATTGTCCTGCATTACTTCCTGCAGTTCTAAAGTGTTATCCTTTTCAAGGCGTTCTGAGAACAACAAACTCACCAAAATATGTACCTCTTCATGACGAGTGAAAACGACTTGTTCTAAAATCCTCCGACTGGATGGAATCAAAGACTGAAGCTAAAAAAAAATTGGAGTCTGCACATCAATTTTCTATTAAATATGTCAACTTCAACTGCTGCAAATCTGCAGACTGGCTCTGACATTCAGAAATCCGCATTGAATTGTCTGTACTGCAAATAGTGGTAAAAATCTGTGCAAAAGTTGTTTAATGTATTCCAGCATGTATTTACAGAAGCAGAATCTAAAAGAAAGCAAAGATGCATTTTGAAACCATCACCACAATCGAAATGAGATGACATTAATGAGCTGTAGCTTTGAACCGTTGTATTTCCACACAACCTCCATCTGTTTTTGATGCTGTCAGGTGAGATGACTTTCACCTCCTTTTCCCAGCTCTTCTCATCTGTCTCTACTTTAATCAATCACTGTATGGAAGGTCTATCAACACTTATCAAGTTGGAGGGCTGTCAAAAGCACAGCTGTGTGTGTTCTCTGTGTCAATCCATTCACATTGTTTGTGACAAACAGTTGCTCTTTTCTTGGATGTGAATCACCAGTGGAAAGACTGTGTATAAACACTGGGATGAGTCACCATGAATGACAGCAATTATACATCATCCTGTAGAAACTATTGTTCAAAGAAATGTTGCTTGGTCTTAAAATGACGATCTGTGAACATTCAAATACTCACTGTTTCAATAGCCACAAGACATGAACAGCACACTCTGAGACAGTGACAAGCTTATGACTTATTTACCCCTAAAGGGTAGTAGTACCATAAGAGTAAATATTATTACCTTTTTTAGAGTGTGGGGGGTGGGGGGGACTTAACATTTTCTATGTATAGCTCAATCCAATTTTACAACTTCATTGCCATGACAACCCCTACAGAGTCCATAAAATGACGAGAACAATTGTACAGCTCAAATAATACACAAGTTTTAATAGAACAATTACATTTATAACTGCAGGCTTCACATTTCTGCCTTTAAATTACATAAAATCTGGCCCCATTTACTTCCATTGTAAGTGCCTCACTGTTATCTCAGTTTTTGCTTTTTGAGGAGAAAATGAGGGATGAGTCAAACTTATTTTTTGTAGCAATCAACATTATGCCAAAAATGCTTTTGATTGAGCTTAACTTGTATTAAACCCAGAAAATTCCTTTAAATATCTATCAGTCATGTGCATTTATAGCTCTTAGGAGTCTCAAAATATGCATGGAGATGTACTCTTACAAAAAAAACAAGTCTGCTTTAAAAGATAGACTTGTCATCTTAAACATCCTCTTCAAGACATCCAAATTTCAGTTATCAAGGCCCACTGAAACATCATCTAACACATTGTATTTTGCATAAGTGCTCATGACAGCCCAAATGATTGGTGGCAGTTGTCTAGCTATGCACAGTAGTACGCCTTCCAGGGGGAAATGACTGCAAGGCTTTTGGCTGGATTACGAGAAGTTAGACTGCTTCTATGTGAAGAGAAGTGTGTCAATTTTCTGTCTGTGTCCAAAGCCAGATGTGTGTCCCGAGCAGCAGGACAGCCATCAGCAGGACAGCCATCAGCTATGGATCAAGAAACAGGCTGTGAATTCATTTTTTCCACAGTCATCCAAGGTATTCCCTACATTACGAAGATAAAATGTCCCCACAAGGATAGTAATACCATAAATGTTTGATCTTGTGGATATTTTTTGGTCCCCATGAGGAAAAAAGCACATAAATCATACTAAATGATGCTTTTTTTTTTTTTTTTTTTATGCATAAAGATTTCATGTGATGGCTGTTTTTAGGGGTAGGGGATATAATACACAGTTTGTACAATATAAAAGTCATGTCAATGGAAAGTCCCCTTTATACATGGAAACAAAATGCCCACACCAAAGGACCACAATGGAAAACCCTACTCTAGTCCATGTCTGACATCAAACTTACATTCTTTTGTGCCAGATATTTACACCGTGCAAACACTCACTGTGAGAATATAATGGTGAGCAGAACCCCTTTATAATGGACTAGAATACAGAAACGATACCAGTGTTTGTATGGAAAATTGTGCATTCAAATTACTCAGGCACTTCTTAGTATTGAAATCCTAATATCTTTCAACAATTTGTTACATTTTTCTGCGCATTAACTCTCTCAAAATTGAAACTGGTTTGTGTATGTATTCCGAATCCTAAAGTTGTCAAAACTCCCCAATAGAACAAAATCTGTACTCTGCCACATTTTATGCAAATGTTCTTTCTCACTCTTTTCTCTGCCCTTTACTCAGCAAAGAATTTTACTTAATCAGTCACTGACAAAGTTTAGGTCATCCCTCCACATTTGACAAATGTATGTGCCAGAATCAAGTGCTTGCAATTATGCTGCCACAATTAGACCCAAGCAATTATATTCAGAAAACAGGAATAGAAGTGTCATCGAAGAGACAAACGAGCAGCAACTAGATCTGACCTAGCTGCTCATGTCAGCTGATGTGTGAATGAATGCTGGATGAACACCGTCATTAATGTTTTAATTGTTTGCTAAATGAAAAAACCCCCCAAAAAAACCATCTAAAACATCTAAAGTCAAACACACACACACACACACACACACACACACACACACACACACACACACACACACACACACACACACACACACAGTAATTTCACCTTATATACTGTAACATACATTTGACATATATGGTATTTTCATTCTGTGCCAGCTATTGATTCTGAGGAAAGCAAGGATTTGTTCACAGTAATGGAAGCTTCTGGATTGTGGAACATTTTTATTTAATGGATTCAGAGGGATCTTGAAATAAATTGAAAGTATCTGGGAAAAAATTAAAACAATATTGTGGGTAAACAATGGAACTGGACTAATACAGTTGCAGATTCTATACAGATTAGACTACGGCTTAATTCTACAAGACACAGCACATTACTAGGGGTGTGGGACAAGAGAATGAAACACAATGAATGTTTTCTGGTTGTGTTCTGAATAAGGATTTATAACAAGACTCTTGAGGTTTTCAGCTAGACCTCATCATTTCTGAAATGGTGCTGGCTCATTTTCCAGATGTTACAAGACATTTCATCAACACTAGTTCAATGATAGATAGGCAGATTCTACATTCGGAGACTGAAATAGCCTCATGGACAAGCAGCAGCTTATAAATACTGTTCAGAGCTGGTCTGAAACAGTAAATCTATATCATGAAAAAAAGGCAGGATAGATACAAAACAGCACAAGGTATTAAAAACATTAGCTTAAATATATGTAGTTCTTTTTCACATTCTCTTACTCTGTTCCTCCTACAGTACCTTATTTTACTTTTGTTAGTCTGAGCAACTGTCTTCTTCATTTAACATCAGAAAACATAAATTATCTTCCACTAGTGCTTGATGCTCAACTCTTGAATTTGAGTATGAACTGAGAAAGTTCAGATGCATTAACACTAAAAACTTTGAGCTTTCATATCTATCATTCCTCCCATAGAAGCAGTTGACAACACACACCACATCCTACAACCTCCCACAATATCCAACATCCTGTATATTTCCTTCAAACCCCATAAAAAAAACTCTGAACTGAGGACAACAGAAAAATTACAATCACAAAGGTCCTCGCAAGCATTTCAAATCAATTAGCATGCTTGTTCATCATCACCACAATACTGTAAGTAAATTTCATGTTCTGTTATAGGTTTTTATTCGCTCTGTATCACATCCAGTCTCAGGTGTATTTATGACAACGTTCAACTGAAAACAGTTTAGCTCATTTCAACCATTGTCAAGCACAGAAACATAATGTTCTTGTTTTCAGAAGATTACTTGTGGGGGAAAGAATCGATTATTTTAAGAGCATTAAATGATTTCATAAGCTAATATCTTCGTCAAGTGGTACCTCTTAAAGGGATAGTTCACTTTGAAATACATTTTTGGTATGTTTTAGCTTACCTCAAGGGCATCCAAGATGTAGGTGTCTTTTTTTCCGCAGTAGTTTCAATTTTGATATTTTTAGGTCAAACCGTTCTTGTCTGTCAGTCATATAATGCAGGTCGATGGTCACGGTCTCAAAGAGCATGCACAGAGTCCAAATTAAAACAATTCCCCGTCGTCCAAATTAAACAATTCCCCATCGTAAGTACACATTGATGGCCTAAGGCACGAAACGAGCAGTTTGTGTGAGAAAACGAACAGTATTTATATCGTTTTTATCTCTTAAACACAGCCGCGTCCAAATGTTCTGATCTGACGTGTGCGCAGACTGGTGCATAGATATATACACACTAGATGTCGCCTTGTCTACGGCAGTTCATTGGAACGAATGTCTTTAAGGCGACATCTAGTGTGTATATATCTATGCACCAGTCTGCGTACACGTCAGATCAGATCACTTCGACATGGCTGCGTATAAGAGGTAAAAACGATATAAATACTGTTCGTTTTCTCACACAAACCGCTCGTTTCGTGTCTTAGGCCATCAATGTGTACTTACGATGGGGAATTGTTTTATTTGGACGACGGGGAATTGTTTTAATTTGGACTCTGTGCTTGTGTTTTGAGATAATGACCATAGACCTGCATTATATGACTGACAGACAAGAACGGTTTGACCTAAAAATATAAAAATTGAAACTACTGCGGAAAAAAAGACACCTACATCTTGGATGCCCTTGAGGTAAGCTAAAACATACCAAAAATTAATTTCAAAGTGAACTATCCCTTTAAGATGAGGACATGCCACATTATTATGTTTTATTAAAAAATCTGAGTATAACTGGCACTATTTTGATGGTTTAATAAAAAAATATATATATTAACCATGAGGGAATTTTGTGAAAGCTTTGAAATTTGGCTTAACGGATAAAGTAGTGAGACACAAACATCCAAGAGACGTTAGGCATCTCACATAAATAGACTCAGCAAGTAAAATAGACTTGCAACATAAATGGGGTCATCGTTGTTTCAATTAGACAAACATCTTAACCTTAATTTACCTCATTCATGCAGTCTCTATAGTAACAACTGGGATTAATATACGCATCTAAAATGTTCAATGTTTATGCATCATTGAAATAAGCTATTGCAGCGGTTTAATGTAACACCACATTTGTTCTTCCTTGTGCCTCTTTTGTCCAACTCTCTTTGGGGGCATCATTATTCGACCAAATCACATAGCGGCTGTAGCTTCTAACCAAGTCCCTAACTCCATCCAACCACTCATTCTTTTTGATAAAGGGATGGCAGACACAGCTTGGTCCCTGTAGTCAACACTACAAACTAATGACTGTCACAAAACCAACTCCTCTATGATCAAAAGGCCCAGTAAATAAGGCCTGTCAGCGGAGGACTGTCTCTCTCAACAAACAGTGCCAAAACACGAAAGGTGCATTGCAGAGTTGAGTGTCAAGCATCTGTGCTGCAATTTCAGAGAGTCCTATGATCCAGGGAAAGCCTCTCAAAAATCAAGTGGCATACAGCTGTCAGACATGGGCTTGAAATGACAGTCCATTTTGGCCATCATTTAAATACACATACATACACAATATAGGAATGATATATATATATATATATATATATATATATATATATAGGAATAAAACAAGTGTGTGAGTCATTGAATCATTCACTGAAATTATTAATTCAAAATGCTGATCTTTAGCCTCTTATCTTTAGTATTTTTTTTTTTTACTATGCTCAATTTGGAAAGAGTTTTCCCACATTCATTCACAGTCATGACTTTCCATTTTTTTGAGCATATAGTAATATGTTTCATAAAATAATAAAAAAAAGGGTTGTAGAAATATGAAAAAGTTAATAATTTTAACAATATATATATATATATATATATATATATATATATATATATATATATATATATTGTAAAATGGTTGTAAAATGTAAAAAACAAAACAAAAAAACTTCATATTATTAAAATAAAATAATGCAAAAATTGTTGTAAACATTTATTGTTATTACCTCACCATTCAATATGTAGTATACCATATAAGTTACCTTACCATATATGGTGAAAGGTTAAAAGACTATATAGATAATATCTGATAATATATACCTAAAAAATATATATACACAACAAACTATGTGTATGGATCAAATACTTTCCCATTATGGTTGCCTGTGATATCAGGTAACATTTTTTTCCCCCAGTGAAAATATTTTGAAACACAAGCAACAAAAAAAAAAAAACCTCTGACATTTTCAATTTGTCTGATGAATTTGCACCATAATGTCAATGAAACTGAAACAGAGTTGAAGTTTAGCATAAGAGTAGCAATTATCCATAGTAAGTTGACATTTAGTAGGCGTTTTCTTTTCCAAAGATGACTCATTTACAAGGCCCCTCTGGGCATAACAAGTGACTATTTTAAACTTATAAAGTACAGTATCTCATAAGTTTGTTTTCTGGAAAAGTATTGGCAGCAGCATGAAGTTGAAAGTTAAAACGTTAAAGGATAACAAGTTGCTAATTACTGTCTGTGTCAGACAAGCTTTGGTCTAGAATTATTTATATAATTCAAAGCTGAAAATAAGGATAAGATGCAAATCTGTAATTATATGTAGAAAAATGTCCCTTTAGAAAATCATTCATGAAGAAACATGTGCGTGGATGGACATTTACAGAACATGATGTGCCAAGACCTGCACTTTATACTGATAAACACAATGTTCTGTTTTACCTCTTCAAAAATGTCCAAACACTGTGGAATCAGTTTTGGAGTAAATTTTTCTGGCATCTGAAATGCAGTTTCATAGCATTTGTATTCTTATCTTGCATTATTTTCTGAAGTGAGTTGAGAAGTCTTTTGGGAAGTATAATTGCCTAATTTGTGAACGAGACAATTTTCTCCAGATTTCTCTGTGCGAGGATTACAAAGATCAAAGGAACTCTCAAATGTGAAAAGGTGAAATGAATGTTTGATGTGGACTGGAAGAGACCATGAAATGAATCGCCCACCAGAGCAATTTTCACACACTTTAAGTTCCAAAGCTTGAAACACAAATACAGAGCAGCCCTCCAAATCCTTCCAAGCCAAGTTTTTATAGATTTATTATTGAGATATATATATACAAAGTAGTGAACATTTGAAGTGGATCAAAACCTTTAATCAAAGTTATATGATTTTTGAACAAAACCCATCTGTCTTAGGACAACTTTGATGATCTTTTTTGATCCACTTCAAATGTTGACTACTGTATATTATTTATATATCAAATCCACCATGCTACTCACAAAATATCTCAGATGTCACCACTCAGCAAATTCAATAATGTTATTGACTATACCAGGGGAGGGCTAAATAATATTTTTTGTTACCTTGACTTTCTCTAAAGTTTTCATGTCAGGTATTTTTGTCACAATTAAAATCTTTCAAAGCAGAAATCTGAACTTAATGTTAATCTGCTCCTAAGGCATAATATCCTCTTACAAAGAGTGATCGTTTAAATTATTGCAGAGCCTTAAGTATTTGCAGACAACCCTGAAGAAACTACAGGATTTGTTGGCTTTTAGAGTTTTGTTGGCTGAGCAAAGCTCCATCCAGCTGTAAGCACCAAATATTTCACAGCCATAAGACTGATAAAAAAGCAAAGCACACACAGACTATCCAGAGCCCACTTGCCATTCTTGCAAAACTTTTAAGACATGATGCCACAAACATTGGTAAATCCAGGTACTATTTTAATCTTAGAAGCAGTCATTTAAACAGTCTGCTAACTTATCTGCAAAGTTAAAATACTCTGCGAACACTACTTTCACCTTAATAGACTTGCATGGAAAGGAGCACGTTTTGAAGGAAACATTTGAGGTTGAGAGAGTTAGCGGGACTTTTTTAGTCTTTTCTCTAGTGATAAAAAAGGGTTACTTCACTAAAATGATACCTTGCAGAAGTAACGGTAACATTTCATCATAAAATATATAATATTCCAAAATTATTTGAAAGCATGGTGCCAAAGGTCGGTCAGAAATCTTGGAGTAATCTTTGATGACCAGCTGACCTACCAAGACCACATTGCAAAGACAGCTCGATCATGTAGGTTTGCACTGTACAACATCAGGAAGATCAAGCCTTTCCTAACTGAGTATCCAACACAACTTCTCGTCCAGGCCTTGGTCATTTCTAGGCTTGACTACTGCAATGTTCTTCTGGCTGGACTTCCATCGTGTGCAATTAAACCTCTACAAATGATGCAGAATGACTGGCTTCCACTCACTGCTCGCATCAAGTTCAAGGCATTGACACTTGCTTACAGCCACAGGCTCAGCGCACCTCCCTACCAGAAGCCTACGATCGGTCAATGAGCGACGGCTCGTGGTACCATTACAGAGAGCCACAAAATCACTCTTCAGGACATTTTCATTCACGGTTCCTTGCTGGTGGAATGATCTCCCCAACTTCATCCAGAATGCAGAATCCCTGACAACATTCAAAAGACAGCTGAAAACTCATCCGTGAGCACTTAACCTCTTAAAAAAAAAATCTTTCCTTTTCCTCTTCCTTTAATCCCTCCCTTGTCTGGCTTATGCTATCTGAAACTTTGTATTTTGAGCACTTCTTGTGCTGTTTTGCCTCTTCATGATGACTCGCTTGCTGTATTCCTCATTTGTAAGTCGCTTTGGATAAAGGCGTCTGCTAATGTCAAGTCAAGTCAAGTCAAGTTTATTTGTATAGCGCTTTTCACAATACAGATTGTATCAAAGCAGCTTCACAGTATTCAATTTAAATAATACAACAAAGTTTGTTTCAAGAGGAATTTATTGATTGATAAAATTAAATTAAATATCCCCAAAATATCCCCAACTGAGCAAGCCAAAGGCAACAGTGGCAAGGAACCGAAAAACTCCATCAAGTGACCTAATGGTGTCCTAAAACTCCATCAGGTGACCTAATGGAGAAAAAAAACCTTGGGAGAACCCAGGCTCAGTCGGGGGCCAGTTCTCCTCTGGCATTTATGAGCTAGAGGCCGGATTGTAGTTTGAACTGTGGGATTATATGAATGCCTGGCTGAAGAGATGCGACTTTAATCTAGTTTTAAACTGGGAGAGCGAGTCTGAGCAACGAACAGTATCAGGAAGACTATTCCAGAGTTTTGGAGCCAAATGTGAAAATGCTATCGAACGCAGCACTAAGATCAAGTAAAACTAGTATTGAGATACAGCCTTGGTCAGAAGCTAAAAGTAAATCATTTGTGATTTTAACGAGCGCAGTTTCAGTGCTATGATGCGGTCTGAATCCAGACTGAAACTTTTCATAGATCTCATTTTGTTGCAAGAAAGAGCCCAGTTGAGCGGACACCACTTTTTCTAATATTTTAGACATAAATGGAAGATTTGAAATGGGTCTATAATTTGCTAGATTATTATGATCTAATTGTGGTTTCTTAATGAGAGGTTTTATAACTGCCAGTTTAAATGTTCTTGGAACATGACCTAGAGATAAAGACGAGTTAATAATATTGAGGAGAGGCTCTTCCACTACAGGTAACACTTCTTTCAGTAGTTTAGTTGGTATAGGATCTAATAAACATGTTGTTGTTTTAGATGAAGTGATAAGTTTATTTAACTCTTTTTGTTCTATAGTTGTAAAGCACTGTAATTGTTCTTGCGGGGTGATAATTGAAGCTGAATTATAAGGCGCGATTGAAGATTGAACGTTTACAATTGTGGTTCTGATGCTTTCTATTTTCTCAGTGAAGAAGTTCATGAAATCATTACTACTGAACTGTAACGGGATATTTTGTTCGGGTGACGTCTGTTTATTTGTTAGTTTAGCCACGGTGTTAAATAAAAACCTTGGATTATTTTGGTTGTTTTCTATTAGTTTGCGGAGGTGCTCAGCCCTGGGTCCATGTCTAAATGTAAATGTAAATGTAAATGTAAATACACCCAGTCTGCACTAGGCCTTGAATGTCATGACCCTAACCTCTGGCCATACATATAATTTTTTATTCACCATCATTAACAAATCATATAATGTGCTTGATACAAGTTAAATTAGGGTGTTTTCTAATTGTACCATTTAAACAAAATAACCAAAATACACTGCAGTAACCAACCTGATCTCATGGAAAAACGTAACTATGTTGTGAGGTGGTTCAATGTGATTTTATTATAAAGAAAAAAACACCCCTAAACATACACATCACTGGGGAATAAGCAGATCGTACAAAAAAGTAAGAATGAGACTTCAATTTGCCACATTGTAAAATGTTATGAATTGTCATGAGATTGGGTTGCCAGCAACCGGAAAAATTTGTCGTGTTTCATTGAGGCAGTCAGTAACGGCTTTAAACTCAGATTAATGACGAGTCTGAATCAAATCGCTAATTTAAGAGAAAGACTGTTTCATAAATCTTTGTGATTGACTCTTTAAAAAAAATTGTTCAAAAGAACCATTTGTTCACTTACCACACATCATGGCTCACGTGGTTAGTTTTGAATGCAAACATTGATGAGCACCAAAAAAATAAAATGAACTAATGATGTACAAAACATATTGTAGGCTACGAATTCACACAAATTAGCCACCAATTTTCCAAAAATTTAAATAGCTATGAATTGCCATGAGATTATGTTGTAAGTAACCGGAAAAATAAGTCAGTTTCAGTGAGGCAATCAGTAACGGCTCTATACGATTAATGACGAGTCTGAATCAAATCGCTAACTCACGAGCGACTGTTTTATGAATCTTTGTGACTGACTCAAAAAACTGTTCAAAATAATAATTTGTTCACGAGTCACACATCACGACTCACACTGTGTTCGTTGTTGAAACATTGGCGTGCACTGTAAATATGATAAACTATTGACAAATCGCATATGGACACAAACAAAAACGTTTTCCTGACTGAATTACTACTATTGTTGCAAAGTTTTTAGTCACATTCTGGAGCCCTGATGACAGCAGTGGTAGAAGTAGCGCTTATTAGTAGTTGTGTGAGATAAAGGGTGAATGTTTTGCAGCTGAGACAGGATGTGATTAAAAAACCCATTTGACAATCTCACTCACAAATGGTCTATGGAAAATAATGACAATGATGGCATAATTGTGGCAACATGGTGATAAAGGCACTCACACGTCACAACTGATTTTATCGGTTTACTAGTCCTCCTGCTCGTAGGGCATTCTGCCTATGCATGGGATTTAAGATCGGAGTGTGAATATCCATATAGCACCTTCAGTTCATGCTGTTATACCTATAACAAGACATGAACCATCTGTTAAGACAGTGTTCCAACAGAGTCTTGATAACTGTATTTGGGCCAATCAGCTCATTATTGTGACCCTATTTTAAACATCTCTTAAAATAAACAGTCGGACCTTGGGAACACTTCATATAATCATGCTTTTAGAGGCTCAATATTTTTAGCAGTAACAAGAGATTGCATGTTCTCTATGGTGTCTCATTTTGGTTTGCAGTAATTGCAGAGGCAGCAGGAGTCTGCCAGGCAATCACATTTGCAGACAATCAATGAACAACTTTTTAAAAAACACCATTATAGGCCTAAAACTATATAGGGAAAGAAACAAGACATCAGAAAACAGAAAAGAACAGCTGAAATCAGTGCCAACCTGTGAAACAGATATGTACGACCAGTTTGAGTTTCCTTCAGAGTATAGCCGAATGTTACAGAGTTGTTTCGGATATGTTAAATCTCAGATGAAAGCAGATTGAATTAACCAAATAGTATGAAAATAACTTGTCATAAGCACTATTCAGACGGTAATTGTTTCTCATGGAGCCGTAAGGTATTTTCAACATTTACAGATCTGTATTTATCTGCTATTGTTTTTTCCTCGCAGCAATCCCTGGACTTATTACTTTGCAAGTGTATGACTTTAATAACTTTAAAACTATAATTTTGCAGAAATGTAATAACAGGCACGCTTTTCAAATGACCATGTGTTGAAAATTACATTGAAATGTGATATTTAAATATACTAAATATTTTATTTCATGATTATGTATGTAAATCATATTAAGGAACTGTATGTAAGGGGCAATGCTAAACTACAGTTTTGTTTTGTTTTATAAGCAGATATATATATGAAGACTTCAGATGCAAAAGCCTCTATGCGAAGGAGATGTGTTGCACTGCATGAGGCAAATGGTGGTCACACTAGATACTGACTGGTTTTCGGACCCCCCAAAACAGTAAAACTGCACATTTTAGGCCCTGTTTACACGAGAACGCTCGCGGGTGAAAACGTAAAAATATTTTATCAGATGTGCCTTTCGTTTAGACGGCGACGGCGTTTTTGGGGCTTAAAAACGCAAAAAAGTGAAACCACCCTCCAGAGTGGAAATCTTAAAAATGCTCCACCGTCGCGTTTCCGTCTAAACGGTAAAAACGCAAAAGTCTGCTAGACAGTGAAGGCACCGATCAGTGCTTCACATTGCCACCTAGCCGCCTGGAGTGCATACTACATCGAATTTCACACACTTTTGCGTCACCGTATGCACGCAGATTTCCCCCCCATAACGCTCGTCTAAACGCAGAATAAAAAGTGATCACTTTTGCGTTTTTCTCTTCAGATCGTTTCCGTGTAAACGTAGCCTTAGAGTGCCCTTTCATTGTGGCCAGCCTAAGGCACACCTGTGCAATAATCATGCTGTCTAATCAGCATCTTGATATACCACACCTGTGAGGTGGATGGATTATCTCAGCAAAGGAGAAGTGCTAAGTAACACAGATTTAGACAGATTTGTGAACAATATTTGAGAGAAATAGGCCTTTTGTGTACATAGAAAAAGAGTTCAGCTCATGAAAATGGGGGCAAAAACAAAAGTGTTGCGTTTATAATTTTGTTCAGTGTATATATCATTTTTTATTTTTTTATTTTTTTTATTTTTTTACTTTAATACATCATTTGTAACTTGCGCACAGCTAGTGCAACGGTCCCTGTTGTTTAACAACAGTTTCTTCAACACAAAATTACACATTCATTTAAGAGTCATCATTTTAAAATCATTGTTAATAGACATACAATGAGTAAATCATTTCACCATTGATTAGAGCACACAGATGCATGTTGCCCATCATTTGACTGGGAAAATCATTTAGGGAATTGGTGCAGAGTGCTCTTCAAAGAGTTATCACCACAGTATGAAACCTTTCAATCCTGACAGAAGGTTGAAGTGCACAGTTTGCTTATCTAATTACAAACAGCATGAAGGTCGTTTGTTTAAAGACATCTGTGTGTTATTTGATCAGGGTGAAGTTTTTAACTTTGTTAGTCTAACACCATGTGTTCTGCACCGTTGCGTGTCGCTGAGCAACGCACAGATTGGTAGCCTCTCTGAAACGCTGAGAACAAACAGTGATACAAACACTTCTGGAAGGAACTTGTCGAAATCAAAGTAGAGGACAGGACAAAAAACAGTTGTATTAAAATAAATAAAAGTCAGAATTAATGAGCATTTTAGTTTTTTTTCTCACTTATGTTGTCATGACGGCCTTTGCAAAGCATATTTTTTTGGAAACTGCTCTGCATATTAACTGAATTTAAATCCCTTTCAGCTAATTTATTTATTAATAATTACCATGTCTGTTTTGATAAGGTCCTTTTTTGAACGATTGCAAGGCTCCTTGTGGTTTTTGAACTAGGAGTATATTAACGCAGTCCACAAACAAGGATACACACACAGAGAGAGAGAGAGTTACACACAAAACACCATAATGAAGTCATTCTGCTTCCTCTCAGAAGGAAGTGTGTTAAACACATTTCAGACTTGCACTTTGTGCTACATCTATAATTAAGCTGCCAACGCAGCTGTATTATGCCCAAAGCACTAATAGGTGCTGTAATGTCAGAATCCTACCAGGACTAGGTAATTGAAAGTCTAGAAAACTTGATGACTTTATCACCTAGTTTGACTAGTTACATATTATAATTGCAATAACTCATTTCAAAGCATTTCAAAGCACAGGAACAGCCAAAGGTTAAGTATTAGCTGCAGAGCATTATGTCAGAAGGGGGTACTAAAAAATGTTCACAGTCTAGAATTTACTTTGATTCAATTATTCAAATTCGTAAATATATTTAATTTAATAAATATATAATGAATTTAACTAGATTACCATCTTAAATTGACAGATATCTGGAATGTGTGTGTGTGCATGCGCATGTGTGCGTGTGCGTGTGCGTGTGCGTGTGTGTGTGTGTACACACATACTTAACCATATATTGGGGACAAAGCCGAGAACCTTCTTTTGGGGATGTAATCTTTTGTAAAAATTTTTTATTAAAATAAATAAAAACCGGAATAAAAATAAAGGAAAGAAAATGCACAAATACATAAAAATGCATAATATGTATAGGTCTACACATTTACAAAAAAAGTAAGATTCCAGATATCAAAAATTAAAAATAAATAAATAAATAAATAATGTAAAACCTATTCTTGCAAATTTTCACTTTAAATACAATCCTTGGTTGTATGTTTTGGACATTAGTGTGTCCGTCCAGAGACATCCTTGAGTCTTTGTTCAGTCCTTGAGACCTCACCCCCCAGGGCTCAATCATTACATCGATTACAAAACAGGATTACTGTGTATTCTGTGTCCATACATGGGAACCATGGCATGAAACGGTGTGAAAATCCACAGCAGTCCAGGAGATATGTACAGGAAAAGAGCTCAGCTGGATATCCAAAAATATATAGATGATGAAATCTGACCTTGGTTTCTCCTTGGGCACATCATTAGGTTTGGTACTCATTATACATCACTGAAAACCCATGCAGGAGAAACCTTAAAAGGGAATATTTTTTGCAAGTTTTAATGATTTCTGTGAAGACCTAGTAAGGCATCATCATACTCTCATGATAAATACCCAGTTATGATTGATGTCACATTATACAAAATGAGAAAAGGTCCTGGCATAGTCATCATTTATAATAGTTAGGACTTTTTCCCCCTGTGCAGGTAGTATCTTTATCTTATAAATCAGTCTGGTCTCCCTATTCACACATCAACATGTGGTAATGAAATTAACAGTCATTAATATAGTAAATATCTTATCCAACAGGCACAGTGGCATGTAGGAGAACTGTCGCATTTGCAAGGTCATCTGCTAACACCTAATCAAAAAGCAGCAGTCAAAGACTCAAAGCAAATGTTTCTGTGCTGTCAGTCAATGCATATAAACCAGGCATAAGGTCAGAATACTTTAGAACTCTACACAGAATAACAACTATTCAAGCCTTTTTATAAACAGAAAAACAAAGAAACGTGAATGCAAATAAGATAAAACGCAGAAGGAAAAAATGGAGAGCAAAAAAAAAAAAAAAAAAAAACTGTAGCCAAAAAGAATCAGGTTTTACTTTGTTTTTGCATTCAAAAGCAACTTGTAAAAGTATGTCTAGTCTAGCGCAAGAAGCTGAAAAGATAAAACAAAAGGCAGATGTAAACCGTGCTTTTGTTGGCTTTGCCCATTTAAAACACAATCATTCCACTGTTTGAATTAAGAAAGGGAGATCTTTGCATTGAGGAAGTGTCTCTAGCCCTGCAGTCAAGTGTTCATTTGTGTGGTGGGAGACGGGAAATAGACAGCTGGTTGAAGATGATCCCTGCAGCTGATCTGAGCTGTTTGATTTGATCATTGCTGGCTACACAGCATGAAGAACAGAAACTGTGCCTTGCAGGACAGACTATCTTCTTCCTTATCAAAGGAAAGGATACTTGAGGCAGAGTGAAATAGGACATGCCAATACACACTTACATAAATCCTAAATGTACTTGCAGTACGGAGAAGTTTTAAGTGTACGTTTTCAGATTTTCAACCTGCTCTGTATTGTTAAAATCTCAGTGATATATTTAAATAAACAATGTTTACACTTTCTCCGTGTTTAGAGTTGATAGTGTTAATAGAGACGATTTTCAACCCAATCTGTATTGTTAAAATGTCAGAAGTATGAACAATATTTTCTCTTTCTCTGTGTTATCTGGACCGAGAAATTCATGTTTGTGTGTCAACAAAAGACTGTACTTCCGCATTTTTGTACCCAAGTCGGACAGTCAAAGGGTTATTAAGCTACCGTAAAAATGTAACACAACAACTGGTTTCTTGCCTATCCGCGACAGCAGTTTGCCTCTTCTTCCTAATTAACTGACGGAACGGCAGTTTCTTTTATTTCCCCTCCCACCTCTATTTGGCCTAAAACAATGTTTGTATTCATCCAGTTTGAAATGTTGACAGCAAACATGGAGGTTTTTCAAATTATCTGTGGCGGTGTTCTCTTTATATTTAGGATTCTTTGCTGCCTTTAGCCACTGCCTGCAACGCCCTGGATCCTTCACTGAAAACCAAAGTAACTCACTCCCGCTAAAAATTTACTCTCTGAATTTTTGCACCCGGGAACAATACAAGTCAAAACCACTGCATGAGAATTTCCTTCTCAAATAATGCTTTAATGCTTTCTGTATTTGTGAGGATTGACCATATTATGCAATAAAAGGAAAATCTGTCAGTCTGCTTTGACAACTTCAAGACCTTAACAAAAGATGTTCTCTATGCAGGACAGCACCATGGACAGCTCCCCATTAACACACCTGAAAATAATGTTTTCCCCAAAAGGAGAAAACAAGGTGTCTTGTGTCATGCAACTAATCAAAACACCAAGAATTGTCACAGGAAGTGTCTCGCTTTGGAAATCATTTAAATACGCAAACAACTCCCTGTGCCGCGTGTAACTGAATTGGCCCACTTGTCTGAATTCCTCTTCAGCAGCTTTCGTAAAGCATCATCAGTATTCAGCTCCCGTTGTTATGCTACAGTTCAGCCCTCTCGGTCTCAAATATTCAAAGAGCTCTCAACATCATGCACACGCTGAACTTACTGTATATAACAACATTCTCTGCCTCATGAGATGCTGCCTTTCATTCTTGTGCATGGATCTACCCGGATCAATGGTGGCATCATTCATAAACATAAAACACAGGTATACTGCAGAAGAAGTGTGGTGAATGCTTTAATATAAAATCACCAACCTTTAGTATTTACTTCAAAGCCCCAAGGGATATGTCCCTATATATGACAACTTTATTTAATAAAAGTGAAATGTATTCATAGATCATAACAACAGGTGTTAACCAAAGTTCTGCACAGCAATATCAAAATGACATTTCATGCATGGGGACTGCCAAGACACAAATCCAACAGTCCCACAACACGGGGGAAATAACTGTGGGGCTTCACAAAGTCTAACAAGTATTGCATAAATTGATTTAAACATTGTCTTTTGATAGTGAAATAAATTAAAATGGATTTTCAAATGACAATACATGCACTCTTAAGATTGCTACTCGTTTACAATGTATAAATCAATAAGCCAACTTAATTTCAAATCAGATTACAGCAATATCAAAAATCACAATTCAACAGCAATTTATTTTAAAAAAGACTGGGATTATGTAAGGTTATTCAGCTACAGGTCTGCCGAGAAGTCCTAAAATGTTCTTTTCTTTTTTGACCTGTGTGTGAAGCAAATTTCTGACATTATTTACAGATTAAATTTAGCTACATTTAAACAGTCAGTAAAACAAAGTAGGTTGAATATTTGTTCTTCCGAGTAACAAACATGTTTAGGGAGACCGGGGAGTGTTGTCACACTGTCACAAGTCAAAAAAGAGCTGTGGTGATGTCATCAATATCATACACTTGCATCACCCAGTGAACAACATTGTACATTTTATTACCAAAAAATTATTTTCAGGAAGGAAAGTAAAAAATGGTATCAAGATTCATTTTTGCCAATCATTGTATTGTAGATGCATTTATTTGACTTGCACAATCTACAGTAGTTGTTTATCTAGTTTTATTTGATGCTTTGCATTCATGCTACTTCAAACCCACATGCTAAAAGAGTTAGCTAAGTTGTGACTGTTAGAGGGGGGGGGGGGATAGTTGTAATGGTTCATTAAAAATGTTACAACCAACCCTTTATGATGATTCCAAATATAAATCACATCCCCTGTTAAGACAAAATCATGTGAGTTTTTTGTTGCACATTGGGGGATTTGTGGTAAATATGACTCCATCATAGTTAATACGAATGTCTTATCGTGATAAAAACTATATCCACCTCAATTTTTCTTTGCACATTTATAGAATGTATGTGCATCTCTGCATTTCCATCCAGCGCTTTTTAAGTGATATCCCAAAATTCACAAAAAATAGGTGACAACATAGCTAGTGACTGAACTGTTGTGTGACATGATACAAACACACTCAGCAATTGTTTTTGTGCTAAATATAAAATCCTACATACAATACAATGTTTTTTGTTACTTTAATTTGTTCACTTTATTCAAAACTGATTATTCTTTGTTCTTCAAAAATATTCTTACATAAATGTATTTTGTGTGGATCTTATTTCAGCAAATTACCTCTCATTGTTACATCTATCCCCAGCCTGTTACAACTCACCTAGTGTAACAACGGAACTATTTGTGTTTGACATTAACACATCTGTGATTGTGTTGTACATGTCCAAGTGTGTCATATTTGTATCAGACAAATGTGGCTACCACGTATCAAATTCACAAACAACCTCTGAGATGCTCAAACAAAAAGTGTTACTTTCATACCCAGTCTCCCCCTAAATCTAAACGAACGTGTATGACAAGCAGCACATATCTGAACCCTTTTGAGAAACACCATCTTTTATTTCTCTCTTTTTTTTTTTTGTGATTCTGTAAAAAAAAAAGAAAAAGAAAAAAAAGGGGGTAATTTGTCTCTAAAATGTTTCATTTTTGCAGCCAATAGCTACAGTCATTTTTTAGTCTGCAGTCCTGGCTTTCACAGGAACGGTTTATGAGAACACTGCAGATCCCTGTGGGACTAACCCAGGGTCAGATGCACTGTGATAATTGGGTTAACGTCATTTGCAACACGCAAATGCAGAGGAGAAAAATGTTTCAAAATAACCTATATTTCACACCAGTATAAACCTTTCGAGAATGTGTCTTAAAAATATATATTTGTAAAGACTTTTTCTATAAAAAAAAAAAAAAGACTTGTCTGTAAAGCAGTCATTAAAACACTTGAAATGTCAACGTTAATTGGGTGCATAACATCATATGGCTTTTGCATTTTTATTTATATTATGCACCTTTTTTTTTTTCTTTTTTTTTTACCAGGGGTTTGTTTCCTGAAATAGTGAGGGGAATCTTAGGAAAAGACAACCAAAAACTGTAAATAAATGCACGTTGTCTCTAAACTTTCCTCGAAAACATTTAGCGGTCAAAAGGCAAGTGCGGAGCGACGGTTTGACGTCAGGAGCTACGGACACCGGAGAGTGCGCTCAGACACATCTGTCAAATATCCAAACAGTGTGTGTGGGGTCTGGCGCACCTGGCATAATGTTCCCGCGCAGAGCTCCGCATTCACCGCGAGCGCAATGAATCACAACAAGTCTGGCAGTGTTAGCGGTCCGTCCCGTAGCAACTCCGGTTCGGTGGACGAGCTTGTGATAACATCGACTTTCGGGACGCTGCTGTCGGTGGTTTACATCGTTGGAGTTTCGGGAAACGTCTACACGCTGGTAGTTATGTGTCATTCCATACGCTTCGCCACTTCCATGTACATCTCCATCATCAACCTGGCGCTCGCGGATCTTCTTTACCTCTCCACGATTCCTTTCGTGGTGTGCACGTACTTTCTGAAGGACTGGTACTTTGGGGATGTGGGCTGCAAGATACTGCTGAGTCTGGACCTGTTAACTATGCACGCGAGCATCTTTACTCTGACAGTGATGTGTATGGAGCGATACCTGGCAGTGACTAAACCATTGGATACTGTGAAACGCTCCAAAAGCTACCGAAAAGCTATGGCGTGGGGCGTTTGGATTTTGTCCCTCGTCCTAACTCTTCCCATGATGATCATGGTTAACCAGACTACTAAAACAACCGCAGATGGAGGGGTGAAAAGGATGTGCGCGCCCACCTGGGCACCCCAGGCGTATAAATTGTACCTGACTGTCCTGTTCTGCACGAGCATAATGGCGCCAGGGCTTGTAATTGGTTACTTGTACACCCGACTAGCCAAGACGTACCTGGAGTCTCAAAAGACGTCGGCTGTTAATAAAAGCAGCAAGCGCTCGCCAAAACAGAAAGTTTTGATAATGATTTTCACGATCGTGCTCGTGTTCTGGGCGTGTTTTCTGCCCTTTTGGATTTGGCAACTTGTCCCCCTGTACCACAAGCCCTTCAGTTTAACCTCACACACGCACACGAGCATCAATTATCTCGTGGCGAGTCTGACCTACAGCAACAGCTGCATAAATCCGTTTCTGTACACGCTCCTGACCAAGAATTATCGAGAGTATCTTAAAAACCGCCACAAGAGTTTTTACCGCTACACGTCATCGTTTAAAAAGCGCCCACCGAGCTTGTACTCTTTGGGAAAGTCTGCGTCATCCAGTAATCAGTTTGAGTTCAACTCTGAGACGCTTGTCATGGCGCAGTTAAAGGTGATGCAGTGAAGAGATTGGAAAGCTTAACCCGGTCGTGTAAAGGTAAGCATGATTCTTCAGTTAAGTTTACTTTACTTATTCAGAAGCAAATTATTTATTTTTAAGCATTCCATTTTAGCAACAAGCGAACTCCAATATCCACTTAACTGATCAAGGCCATAACCTTATTTGAATGATGAACAATGTTTGCAGATAAATGCTGAGAATTTCCCCCCCTCCATTCACAAAACAACCAACTCATTCATATTTTCCACTTTAGCTTGAACCTAATTTATCCATTGCACTAATGCCACATCCTTTGACTTGTAGATGGAAACATGTTCAGAAAAGTGACATCCAAGCAGGACTGTCTTGATTTCAAGGCCTAAGAGATACCCCTGTTGGGTATCACTTTATTTTACAGTCCTTTTCCCCATGTAGCCTACCTATTATAGTAATTACAATAACTGGGTAATAAATACTAACCCTGAACCTAGCTAAACCTAACCTTAACCCATGTAGTTTCCTTATATTAGCCAGTACTTTCTTAGGGAAGTACACTATAAGTACACGTCCTGTAAAACAAGTGTGCAACCCCCTGCTGAGATTAAATGATAAACCTAACCAATTCTCATAAACAAGCAGCAGATTTTCTAGCACTTGAATGTGACATTTGTAATTACAACTGCAGATGTGGGAAGAAGGATCTTTCAACAAGCATGTGAAGATAACGTAAGGCTATATACACCTATCATACATATGTAGCCAACACACTACTGGCATAATCACTCATTACTAAAAAAAATAAATAAAAAAAAATCTAATAAAATTGAATAGAAATATTGCTACATTCACAGTCTAGATAAAAATGCATGCTTTCAGAACTATTAATAAGGTTTATTGTGCCAAGAGTAACGTTTCCCACATATTTCTGGTAAGTCAAAATGCTGTGTCTTATCACAGAAATGTTACATTATTTTTCATAGAGTTGTAATTAAGTGCATGACAAGGATTTAAATCTAGTGTGGGGGAAAAAAACAGTGTACAACTATGTAAAATAAATATGTTTAATGAACCTACACTAAGATATATCATTGGGTCCATATCATTGCAATAATACACAATGACACTATCATTTCTTACAAGATACCAACTCACAGTGAGATTCCACATAGCCAATCAACAAATGGTCCACTAATCTGAGACATTAGTGCACTAATACTAAGCACACTAATCAGTAGTCCATTCAGCTGTGCTTGCACACTAAGAAATGAATCAACAGACGATCTGGGCTAAAATTATCTACAAATTGCTTTTCCAGCTCACAATCCATATGGTGGCATTTGCCGCTTAGGGCTAAATTGGCCTATGCATATTCATATATTTGAACTCTGAGCATAATGCATTAGTGCTTGAGGAACAGTCAATGAGTCTAGCATATTTATGGGAAACACTGATATAGAAAAGTGTAGCAGGAGGCTACAGTGACGATTTACTCTCAATATTCTTAGCATAAAATAGAAACCACGTAAACTTGCCAGCAACACCATATAAATATATATAATTAATTATATATATATATATATATATATATATATATATATATATATATATATATATATATATATATATATATATATATATATATATAAAATATATCAAGATTAACAATACAGCAAGCCAGTTGCTTAGATAATCCATTTGGATGGCTAAGAGAATGAATTCCTGCATTGCTCTATTTTGGTTCTCAATGTCAGGAAGGACTCAACGGTCTTTCAATTGTGTAAAGTGGGGACATTTTCACCCACTCCATCTATATCTGGCAGATCCAAGGATGTGGAAGGATAAAATTGATTCTCTCAGTCTCCATTTCTCTGGAGACAAAAGAACTGAAGCCATACAACTGAGGCCTGACGCTTTCATGCAGTCATCAAACTCAAGAGTGGGATGACGCTCAGACCAGGGTCATAGAATTTCTTGAGCAGCTCGAAGTGCCAAGCCTCGTGCTGGCAAAACACGCCGAACATGGTTTATCATGGAAAGATTAGCTCAAAAGTGGAAGAACTGAGTGTGGTGTCAAGAGAGAGCGTATCACTTTACTTAATGACACTTTAGAGAAAGCACTCATATTAAACAAACCCCCCTTTAATAATAAATTGCACAACCGAAGATTGAAGGCGCCAGTCAAACGTTTCACATTTCCTTTTGTATTTATCAGTCTCTTCAAGAAATTAAATAAATCACAATCTCGCCTTGCGTGTTATTGTTGGGCTCTTCAAGTGGGTAGTCATAGGAAATTGCATGACTTAAGAGTAAACGGTGAGGAATGTTGTATCGCCAGAGGGAAGCTTGTGTTACTGTAGCCATCTATCCAGACTTTCTTGTGAATTGCTTATGGTCGGACTACAAGCTCGAATGTGTCCTCCATTTGTTTTGTCGCATCATTTAATTAGCAACATCTGTTCTTCAAAACCGTAACACCTACTGGCAAACCCTCTCTTCCAAAAGGCATGCTTATCAGCTGTGATTTACATACCAGATTAAAAATCCATCTTAACAATGAAGCAGCTGCCAATAATCAGGCAAAATTTTAGCTTCAGGACTATATTACACATGTAAGAATGTAATGAGATTAACATAGATCCTAAAAACATGAAAAAGGTTTTAAAATGATTACAATATCTTAGAATAGGACTAATGCACTACTATACAAAAATTAGCACATACTGTAAGACACTCCTACACTTGCATAAATCCATCTACTTGAAGCCAAAATGTCTATTTATAGCATTCAAAATTTTGTCAGTAATATTTATGAAAATAACACTTTTATTCAGAAAGGATGCATTACTGTTCTTTTTAACTTTCTATTCAAAGAATCCGGAAAAATATGTAGGACTGTTTCCTCAAAAGTATTAAGCAGCACAACTGTCTTCAACATTATTTATAAGAAATGTTTCTTGAGCACCAAATCAGCATATTCAAATGATTTCTGAATGATCATGTGACACTGAAGACTGGAGTAATGATGCTGTAAACTCAGCTCTGCCTTCACAAGAATAAATTTAATTTTAAAATATATTCAAATAGAAAACAATTTGCAATAGCATTTTACAATATTACCATTATTTAAAACCATTATTTGAATAAATGCAGCCTTGATGTGCATAAGAGACGTTTTAAAAACGCAGTACATCCTCCCCATATTTCAAAACAAACAAGCACATTTATACGCATGAAGCACATCCAGCATGTTCAACCTCATCATTTCATGCAAACGCAGCTCATCATAGATAAATATGCAACGCCACAAGATATAGACGGATTGTATTTCAGTCTATTGTATACAGTGGCAATAAATCAACGGTTCAGCCTAGTCACTGAGGGGATCTGCCCTGACACACAAGACTGTGATTGCTGTTGGCAAAACTGACTTGTTTAGCATAAACCTTAAACGACCATTTTATGAAGAGTCTTTGAACACTTGTTAATATTCAGCCTTACAGTAGCTAAAGCATGAATGAATTAGCAACTGAAAAGGGGCATTACTAACCAAGAGGGTTATCCAATTAAAATATTGGTGATGCAACAGGAACAGCAAATTAAGCATCAGCCAAAATTCATGAATCATCACATATGAGGAGACTTGGAAAAACAAGGAGCCTAAAGAGACTGCTCGTCCGATTATAATAAAGCTGATGTGTATTATTCAATGCATTTGAATAATAGGCATTAAATGTTTAAGCGGATTCAGAATGTGTCTAAAATTCTAGGTAAACAAACATGCTAAGTTTTCCTTCGTTATTCATTAAAATTCACCACAGATGTTGACAGATTCATAGCATAAAGTCTGAAAAACATACTATTGAGAAGATTTTAATAGTTACCTAAGCTTTACATGAGAGAAGTAACAACCTTCTGTTTTAAATCTTACTCCAACTCACACAAACAGAGGTGAAAGCATCCAGTTTTGGGCATTGGGTCTGTAAACCGAGACGCCAATTAGCTCAAAACAAGCGTGTTGTGATTGGCTGAATGACCACATGATGTCAGTGTAATTAAATCTAACACACTTGAAGGAGGGAATGTGTTTCCAAAAGGTCATCAGATACACAATACAACATTTCATACAGACATATAAAGTCAACTTTCTCTCCTTGAATATTACAACACACTTGTTTATCAAAGATATCAAAAAAGTTCTCTTTTAAAACTTTCATTCAAGTAGAAAGACATGTGCGAAGGAATAAAATGTTCTTTTGGTTATCTGATTAGAAGCATATGCAGTTTTTGAAAGCAATTCTACAAAGAACTTTCTTTTCAGTTGGTGACATAAGCAGAGATCTTTGACAGTCGGGTTCCCAGCTCCTTGTTTTCATTACATACACCTGTTTAATCATCCCATTTGTGTTGCCTGTCTAGACAGTGATTTAACTATAATAATATAAAAGATTTTAAAGAGTGAAGCACAGCCAGGAAAGACAGAGTTCAATTGTAAAGAAGCACCTTCCAAACCCAAAAGATGTGTGTCTTCAAAATGACAGCAGTTCAAGTAAATCTCCTGAAAACACCTCTTAAATTAAAAACATAAAGATAGACAAAACCCATCTGAGCACAGAAAATCCCCAACATTTTTCTAATGGGACAATACGTTTTTTTTTTATGCCATGAACCTGACTGTTGAAAGTGCCAGATGAGAGCGTTTCAGCATTTTCCTTTGTTTCCCCTAGGTTTCCTGTCACTCATCCGTCCCTCTGAGCCAGGTGGATCCTACGGCAGGGAGGGGTCATCAATGGCATAATCGGGGTCACATGTGAAGGACACCGTAATGGCGTATCGTGTGCCCCAAACGACCTTCTCCACGTGGTGGAGGTTCTCAGAACCGGATGAGAAGAAAGATACTCGACCTGCAGGAGATGAAAGGAGAGGGACGATGACAGAGAGAAACAGGAAAAAATGTTGAAGTGATATGCGGAAAAACTGCACATGAAGAAAGCTAACATCAGGCTAAAGTCAATCATGATGTTCGAACTCTAAGGATTTTCTACAGACTTTTCCCCCTCATGATTAACAAGTAGTTTTAAGTTATATCTGAATTTAAATGTTTGTGTTTGACAATTATCGTTGCATTTCATGTTCACAGTAAATCTGAGTGCTGATGGAAAAAGGTTCCAAAGCCTCACAGTTGGTGCTGGGATAATTACTAAAACATGCTAATTTTGCTTGGTTGGATTGTTAAATTCATTTTAAGACACTACATTTTTAAGAAGCAGAAAGGAGGCCTTTGCTAAACTTGATTTTTATGTAAATTACCTTCATTATGTCTGCCTGGTACTGGCCTTTGTAGACCATTATTTATCATGACAGTTAAACAGAATCTCATTAAATGTTCATGTTTTTTGAAAAAACGACTTTTAAAAGTGGAAATGCATGTGTAAAATTCCATGAATAAATGCTGTATGTTGAACCGCATTGCTGGAGGAATATCCATAATGCAACAGAGATCCTGCAAGCTGAAAGAAAGCCAGACTAAATTGGAAGTAATAGGCGATGCAATTTGAATTCTGTAATGGAAAAGGATGGAAGGAAGACGCAATATATGCGAAAGTGGAGAAAATGGTTAATAAAAACAAGCATGATATAGGAGTGTCAAAGTATGACTTTGTAATGCACCATTCAACATGTTCAGTCCTGAATTTACCAGGGGATAAAACACAATCTAATAAAAAGTAACTTAAACCCTTTCAGTGATGGAAGCATGGTCAGCTTTAAGTTGTTTTGTAAATTATTCCAAGCAACAGAAGCATTAGATTTAAAATCCAATTTTCGAAGATCAGTTCGGACCTGAGGAACTTTGAAGTAAAACAGGTCATTTGAATCAAGATTATAGCATGCATTTGTATTAGATAAACAGACACAAATAAGGAGTTTGGATACAGAGATTGTAACTCAAGACTTATCATATAAAATGCAGCGACGAGTTTGATATCTACAACTACTAATACAACGTAAAGCACTGTGGAAAAACAATATCCAGAAGGTTTTTTAGATAGTGTACTGGGCATTCATATGAAGCAGATCTCCATAGTCCAATAGTGGTAAAGAGGTTGCAGACACCAAATATTTCCTTGTAGTGAAAGAAAATAAAGTAATTTCTGTTTCTGAAATAATAATAATAAAAAAAGTTTAAAAATGAATTCATCAATATGAAGCTTAAAAGATAAATGACTATCAAAAAGAATACTCAAGTACTTAGAACTTGCAACACATTCTATTTTTGTTCCCTGGGGCTGGGAGGATATAATATCAGAAAGATTCCTTGGTAGAGCTTTGGAATTTGAAAATATCATTCATTTGGTTTTATCTGTATTTTAAACCAGTTTAAGTTGACATAGACGTATCTGTACAATATCAAACACCGATTGCAAGTATATCCAACAATAAATGGCAGTATCATAAGCATAAAGATGATACCTAGCATTGGGAATGTTATAACAGATATTACAAAGAAAATAAAATGTGTCCCAAAACAGACCCTTGTGGGACACCTTTAGAGACTTGACACCTTTTTTTGCACGGAACACTGATACAGATGAGACGATTTACTCTTATGAGCCGTCGGCCGGTTCTTTTTAGTGAATCAACAGAAAGCAAGATTTGATTATTTTTCGAGAATCAAATTGTATTTATGTCACCTCTAAAAATTCTTGAAAAGGTCAGTTCTTGCATAAATTGTTATAAATCAGTTCTGTCAAAATGGGAAAATTGTTTTATAAATCAATACAGTTTATCTACATCTCATTATTGATTCTCGATTAATTAATTAAACAAATTTCAATTAATTGATCTAGTACATAATTATTTTAATTTTTTTAATGGTGCTATTATTGAGATTTACAGCAAGAGGAAACGAGTATTTTAAACTAGACACATTTTTAATAAAAACATTCCTCCATAAAATGTTAGATTTCACACTAAACCATGCAGGTTGAAGCTGGACGGATATTATTAAAACCGCATGCTGCCTCCATGCTAATTAGCCAAGTCTAATTCTGTACACTTCAACTGAGGATGCACAAGGAGACATTTGCTAAACAGGATATTTATGCAAATTACCTCCGGTGTGTCTGCTTTATTCTGACCCTCGTTGACCATTTTTTATTGTGAAAGTTACATTGAATCTCATTAAAATGTGACGATGCTACACGTTTAAGAAAATGAAACGTTTCTGAAGGAAAGTGTATAATGCCATAAAACCTGCAAGATGCCTAAGGAAATCTGGAGTATTAGGCTTGGAAATTTTAAATCCTGATTACAGTGTTTGCATGAAAATTAGAAGAGGAATGATATCAAGCAAGAGAGAAACTGGCTAAAAACACCAGATTCAGTGATTTAGAAATTTAACAAAATCAACAAATTAAGCATGAAAAGCTCAGAGAGCACATGGTTTGTCAGCATGTTGTCATTTAACTTGGTTCACAGGGAAATTATTTCAGAGTTTTTAATGATATGATTTGATTGTGTTTCCATGGAGAGGAGTTTAATAAGAATATTTTCTCTGCACCCATTAGAAAAAAAAGCTACTTATGATCTCTAGTCTATTTTCTTGGTGAAAATAGTTTCTATTTCTAGTTTGGTTACGTTTAGATTTATTCCAGAAAAAAAAAAAATCTCAATACAATGCAGAAATTGATGTGTCTGCATGTTGTCAGATATTATTCCTTTTTAAAATGTTTTTGAAGCTTAATCATGACAAATAGTCCTGGTCGCACAATGAACTGCCTACTATTGGAATCAATAGGTTAAATGCAAAAACTGATATAAGATAAACTATAGTTAATGTTAAAACCTCTAAATGCATACTATAAAGTCATAACACGACAGTATCTCACCACTTCAAGGACTTCTGCTTTTAAAAAAGCATCCCTATATTTGCACTTCAAAACACTGTCACACATCTTAAACCTTTCGTCTGCCACCACAGATAAAAAAAAAAAAAAAAAAGGCTTTTGTTTTTCCACCTGACAATAAAAATGCACCTGTTGCCTCCTTTAAACTCCTCAGCTGGTTCTAACCGCACTCGCTGGGCCAAGAGCACGTTGCTCCTCTGTGACTTCCAAATCAGGAGATGCAGCTGTGATCCCACAGGATTCATCCAGCGGCAGGCGTCAATTTTCCCAGTGTGCCAAAAATAAAGTGCTTTTTCCCCCATCCAATCTCATCTTAAAATATGACGTCATCTTTCACACTCTCCTTATGCATGTATCAGCACCCCCCTTCTCACCTCTGTCCTCCTCCCTCGTGTCAAGCACTGTGTATCTCAACAGGCCAATATCTCTCCTCACATCCATCATGGAAGAGGGAGGTTGATTGTCAGTCTAGTTATAATTACAGCCTGTTTGACAGAGTTATCCATCAGAGTAATAATTACCGTAGTGAAGATCAGGGCTCATCAGCCACACCTGATGGATAATCAACGCACCAACAGAGCACACTGCTTCTGCCACCCAGTGAACAGGAACATGTTCCACCTGCTATATCTAACGCACTGTATCTCAATTCATTTAAAGCTGGAGGCAGGCATTAAAAAATCACCACCCTGGAGACGGGGCACGACGGGAGGGAGAAATCCAGAGCTAAAAACACTGGGGTCTGATGAATAATGCATTAAAAATGGGTATTTTAAGCCTAGAACATCAGATCAGTGACACACATATATACATAATATATATATATATAATCTTAATAATGTCAACACCTGGGAAACAGGCGATTTTTATTTATTGTGTTTCACCACAATTTGCCTATAACACAGCTTACAAATCTACTTAGAATAGGTTAATGCTACTTTTTGTATAGTTTTCAGTGACATGTCATCCATCAGAGCATCTACCAGTTGCTTCAGAGATATTGGAGTGGGAATCTGCTTCTCACTCTTCTCTAAAATCTGGAAGGGATCTGCTTCTCTAAAACTGCTCACATTGGTTCAGTGATATTCAAGTCAGGTGACTGAGCTGGCCACAGCAGATGTTGAAGTTCATCTTGGTGCTCCAGCTGTTCAAGTTTTATGATTATTAATGGCACCATCTTTTCCAAATTTTAGCATTGGAGTCTGAGATTAAAGTTTGAGCAATTGTGGCTCTTTCATGGATGTTGGCTTCTAAAAGTTCTCTATGGTGTGAAATCAGAGAGAAAGAGATAGAATTACTTTCAGCTTACTTACTGTACCTCTTAAGCTAATGTTGTTTGCTCTTCACACTTGCACACACGTTAGGTATCCATGAGCTCATAATGTGCTAAAACGGACAGGATTGCATTGTGCGTGATTTGTTAGATTACTGTGAATGATGAAAGAACACTACCCTAATGTACTTCCAACTCTTCAGCCCTGTCTGCCTTAATTTCCTGTTTGTCAAGCTTTGACAGGTACATGTTATACCACCAACTGTATATATATAAATGTAAACAAATAATGCCTGATCACTCACATAAACACGCACACATATTTATGTCAGCACCAGTACTGTTCTACAGGAAATAAAAACCACAAATTATCTCTCTTTAATATTTCTCTAAGACTTGATTGGAGATCTTAATGTCTCAAACTGTGCATTTCTCACCTAATTCTCCTAAAATCGAATTATGTGAGCTATATTCACATTCATTTAACAGGTCAGTATTGTGTTTTATCATTTGTTTCTGTTGTATTTCTCACAAGGAAGAAGAAAAGACTGTTGATACCTCTTGTATTAAAAAAAAAAAAAAAAAAAAAAATCACGTTGCAAGTTTAATTTAGCGAATGTGGTGAACTTATCTGCTCGGAAACAAATGATCACACATTTTTAAATGAAAGTTATTGTGCAGTTGCCAAAACAAACCAAAAAAATTCTCAGCAATGTACTTGCTAAGGTTAAAATCAACTAGCTGTTCATAAATGAATTATTTATGAATAATGAATTACAATTAAAATTGTATGTATTTTTTTTTTTTTTTTAAAGGTGAAGTGCAGTGCATTTAGGGATACACTTTTTCTGTAGTAGCTCTGTGTTGTTTGAACACAATCTTTCTTAGTGTTCGATGGTTTTCGCCAAAGCAAGTCTTGCAATGCTTTGTGTACAAAACTGTTGTTCTTAAAAGACCAAACAATTGGGCTGTTAAGGTTGCAAATGCACCTGCTAAACAGGTTCCCGTAATCGTCCTTTTTAGAAGTCTGACAAATAACCCATTTTACCATCTTGTACCATTTCAACCCATTTTCACTTGTACTAATGACTGCTGAACACAACTTATACAACACTATACAATATACAACCTAGAGTATATAGAGAATAAAAAGATAATGGCAATCTTTGTTTTTTTTCCCTGTAGCCTAAATTACATGCACGTACAAAAGCATATCTCTTATCTGCAGTCACCTGCCATCTTCTATCACCTGCCATCAATCTTTAATGGGTTCAGAGAGCACTCCATGATCAAATGTCACGCTGCATGGCAAAACACCTCTAACCGGCCCAGTGGGGATATGTGGGGGCAGATTTTAAAGTAGTGGTTCTCAACCTTTTATGGGCCAGCGCCCCTATCTATTATCCAGGTGCCTTATCTGAACGCCCCCGCTGAGAACCACTATTTTAAAGGAAGGAGCCTGACAGTTTCTGTCATCATTGTGTGACGCCACCGAGTGCACCTTGGAAAATAGCAAACATTATCCACTCAAAAGTGACAGATTCTAATAAAGAGCTGAAAGGTAAATGAATTCACAGGCACGAGTCAAAATAAAAGCTTCTCCGTGCAGACCAAATAATCAGGCAGCTATTCATGGATGGCGTCATCATGGGACCTTATCAAAATGCCAGGCTGAGAAAACAAAACAATTAGTCCATGCAAAAGATATGTAAAACAAGTCATAAAGAGGTTTTGGAGTGTGGATGTAATCATTGCAATAGAGGAGAGAGCCATAACGAAATTCCATATTAATTCATGGTGGCATTCAAAAAGTGATAATTATTGCTTATCCTTTCGCACTTCAATGCAACTGCAGAACCACTTACATGATTCAGTAAATGGACTCCAGTGTGCGAAAGAACCTCAGCCATGCCAATTTAATAACCTCAAAGTTTATACACACTACCAGCAGTGCATCTTCATGACAGATTTATTATCAAATGGTTTTAGTACTTAACCATTGTGTCTTTCTACAGGAAGTACACTTATTGCTACTTTAAGTTGCAATTCCCCCTCCCAATAGAATTCAAAGACTGGAAACTTACCATGTTATACAAAACTATCATTCTACTTTGCACATTATATGCCACATTAGGCACAGTTACCAGGCAGAGCGTGACTGATCTTAATTTAAGCAGACGTAACACCTTGTCTGGCAAGAGGTCATTTGAATACTCAGGAGCACAGAAATTAAATAAATTCCCAGTCGGCATTAAATGCAAATCCAACAAGGTCGAGTTTAGCTTTAAGCATTTTCATACATATATTAAATATGTTTAACTTATATTAACGTACACTGCCATTCACAGGTTTGGGCTTAAGATTTTGTTTATGCCCCCCAAGACAGCATTTATTTGATCAAAAGTACAGTAAAAAAAAAAAAAAAAAAAAAAAAAACTGTAATATTATTATTAACGATTTCTATTTAAATATATTTTAAAGTATAATTTACATAATTTTCAGCAGCCAGTGTCATCAGAGTATTATCATCATCAGAGTTGAAAACAGTTTTATAAAATTTTGCATTTTTGTCCAGGATTCGTTGATGAATAAAATGTTAAAAGAAAAAGCATTTATTTGAAATAGAAGTATTCTTTGTAAAAAAGTTAAATGATACCATCAATTACCAGCCTATTTAACCTATTAATACAAGTACAAATAATTCTTTTAAAAAGATGTTGATTTTACCATGCCAATAATCTGAAATTTACAACAGCCTCAACAGATCACAAAGCGTTTTCCTGTGGTTTAAAAATACCATAGAAAAGATCCTAACTAATATACATTTCAAGCATTATTAAAGACAAGTAAACACTCAGTAATTAAAAAAGAACAAAAAAAAAAAAAAAGCAAATCGCAACAAATAGATACAACTGAACGAAGATATGATTGAAATACATTTTTTTTTAAAGATTTTCAAGTATTCAGGTACAGAAACTGTAATCAAATGTAAAATAACACTGCACTTTATAAATAAAATATACATTAAAAATATAGTTAGAAAAGTTATGCAGTCAAGAACGAGTGAATTTTCTCTGTCTTTTGTTGTTTGATTAGTGTTATTATAGAGATGGCAGCAGGAATATTAGGCTGCCATCCCTTTAAGAGTTGCAAAGATACAATATAGTTACATATGCCTGCAGCTCTGTAAACAGCGTGCAAGTCGTCTCGCGCTTGAATGGTTTAAAATCATACTGATATGCTCACAAAGGAATCGATAAGAGAAATCGACATTTTATTTTATAACAAGAATCCGATTCCTGACCTCAAGTCAACAACAATTAATATCTTCATTTTGGTGAATTTCTCATTAAACATCTGCACATACTGTACATAATTAATTGGATTAATCAGCATATAATTTAATTAATCTTACCATAAATTCTATTTAATTTTTTAAAATCAACTGACAGCCACAATTTAATCCTTATCTTGCTTGAACACACTGCATTACTTTCATGCTTTTATACAAATCCCGACAATGTGTGTGATATTGTGCGTATTTACCAGCCCTTGGCTCCACCGTTCTGTTGCTATTCGGGTCCATGAAGACAAACCGTCCGCCACCAAACTCCAAACCATAATCGGACAAGTAGAGCAAAGATGTGTAGTCAAAAGATCCATAAGTCTCCTGTTAAAAAAAAAAGCACATTTTAAACCCCATGAACATTTATTTTCTGTAAAAACCTCAAAAGAAAACTCAGCATTAGCCTAAAGCATTAATTAAGATGTTTTAATAATCTTAGTTGGATGGGGAGAACCAAATGGATCATGACGTGATGTGTAATGGGTTTTTTAGTTGTCTTAAAACAATCTAATCTCTGTTGATTGACAAATATATTAATTCATTAATTTTTAATTGCTGCAATTTTTATAATGTAGACAAGTAAAAATAAAAATACAAACATTTTAAAAAAGCCCTCAAGTAAAACCTAAGATTTCCTGGCTTAACGAAAAACAGTGGTAGAATTTAATGGCATCCCTGGGACTTTAAACTCTGCTCTGCTTTATGAGGGAAATCTCTTTAGTGATCCCAAACCACACAGGCGTCACTTCTCTGCATGTCGGATCACACTTTTAACTACTTTAATCTAATCTAGGGTTTAAGACTGGCAGTATTCTGGCAACGACACGTTGTTTCCAGTGGTTTTTCAGAGACAGATTAATGAGGAATATTCCACACACCTACCGCAGAGGGAGTACATTCAGCATTTGAGACGCTTATTTGCTTTTATTATTCTACCAATGCCAAAATTTCATCCCACAACTCAAATGGACAAACCCTACCAGCACAGCACATTATCACTTCGGCGTAATGCATTTCTGACTAAACACGAGCTGATTCGAGTGAATTGTAAAATTGTATAAGCAAATGACAGATGATGACGCAATGTGGACAATTACATTTCAAAAACAAACCAATAGGAGCAGCCACAAGCTACAATGGCCTTCTCAATCTGTTTATCTTTTTGCCTCTCATGCAACATGAAGAAATCCAAAACACAAAAGCAATTTATCTTCAATGTAAGCAGTTTATTCCTCTGTGTTACAGCCAAGCACGTAAACCTCGCCTGCAAAGTGAAATGACCTGATGGCCACATTCATAATCGCACAACCAACTCCGAGATCAAAGGTACTTCTAAAGACCAGACATAAATGAACTTGAACTCGTTTTTAAATCCCCTCAAGACCTAATTTCAACAGCTAGAAAGTTATGTAGGAACATTACACTGTTTCAAAAATGAATCATGTCTTTTAAAGGCAATGTTGTTGCGATAAATATTGCGATTTTAAAGGGATAGTTCACTTTGAAATTAATTTTTGGTATGTTTTAGCTTACCTCAAGGGCATCCAAGATGTAGGTGTCTTTTTTTCCGCAGTAGTTTCAATTTTGATATTTTTAGGTCAAACCGTTCTTGTCTGTCAGTCATATAATGCAGGTCTATGGTCACGGTCTCAAAACACAAGCACAGAGTCCAAATTAAAACAATTCCCCGTCGTCCAAATTAAACAATTCCCCATCGTAAGTACACATTGATGGCCTAAGACACGAAACGAGTGGTTTGTGTGAGAAAACGAACAGTATTTATATCGTTTTTACCTCTTATACGCAGCCATGTCCGAGTGATCTGATCTGACGTGTGCGCAGACTGGCGCATAGATATATACACACTAGATGTCGCCTTGTCTACGGCAGTTCATTGGAACGAATGTCTTTAAGGCGACATCTAGTGTATATATCTATGCACCAGTCTGCGTACACGTCAGATCAGATCACTCGGACATGGCTGCGTATAAGAGGTAAAAACGATATAAATACTGTTCGTTTTCTCACACAAACCGCTCGTTTCGTGTCTTAGGCCATCAATGTGTACTTACGATGGGGAATTGTTTAATTTGGACGACGGGGAATTGTTTTAATTTGGACTCTGTGCTTGTGTTTTGAGACCGTGACCATAGACCTGCATTATATGACTGACAGACAAGAACGGTTTGACCTAAAAATATCAAAATTGAAACTACTGCGGAAAAAAAGACACCTACATCTTGGACGCCCTTGAGGTAAGCTAAAACATACCAAAAATGAATTTCAAAGTGAACTATCCCTTTAAGTCTGGGCAAATAAAGAATTCAGGTCCTAAATGTGCTGTACCAAACATTGTTTTGGGTACATATATTGCTGAGCACTTCCATCTTTATGCATGAGAAAAATCTGAGAATAGTCTCAAATATGCTAAAACCATAAGAGCCTTTTGCGTACCGCAAGTTCTGGCCCCTCCTGGGGCTCGTTACGCACGAGTAAGCACGTAGCACTATTGGAATTGTTGTGATTTTCAAAGATCAACATTCTGCTTTAAAAGTGATAAGGCAGACCATAGAGTCTTAAAACTTTGAGGGATGGTAGTACCCACCCCATCTACAACATAACCAAGGCTCGCCCCGATCGGCCTGATGGTAGCAGTACAACAATCAAAAGTACGAAATCTCTCATAACTCCTAAACCGTCAGTCGCAGACTCACTTATATCAATTGGAATCCTTGGCTCAGTCTGTGGTCATGTGAAAAAGGACTAGGGATGTCCCGATCCGATCCAAGGCATCGGTATCGTGCCGATACTGACCCAAAACGCTAGATCGGATATCGGAGGGGAGAAAAAAAAATTATCCGATACCTATGATCCGATACCCATTAGGGGTGGAACGGTACGTATTCGTACTGAACGTACGTTCGGTGCATGGATTTACACAGAGAATACACGGTATAAAAATAAATAAAACTCGCGTGCACATTAATCAATGTAATACGGAACTAACTGTTAGATACGCGCATATGCGGGTTCTTATAGGGACACCTAATCTGTAGCCCCGCCTTAGCTCTGAACGCGCGTCTATATCGCTTCAAACGTTCACTTTATCATTATACGCGCGCGGCGCGTCCTCGCTTTGGACGCGCGAATGGATTCAAACTGTTCAATCATCGAACTAGACGCGATAGACACGAATTTGATGTTCTATTCGCGTTTGGTGTGAACGCAGCAAAATGAACAGGCTGCGATGTCAAGATTGCAATGCTGGTGTGTGTGTGTGTGTGTGTGTGTGTGTGTGTGTGTGTGAGTCAGAGAGAGAGAGGCACGGGCGCGATCGAACAGTGGAAACATAAAAACATACTCCGTCATTTTCATACAGGACATCATTAAAACTGCAAAAAGGGTTTAGCCTACTTATATTTGTGTAAAACACAACATTGTGCTTTTGTCAAACTGTAAACTCTTGTCAAACTGACTGTCACCCAAAATCACACACACACACACACACACACACACACACACACACACACACACACACACACACACACACACACACACACACACACACACACACACACACACACACACACACACACACACACACACACACACACACACACAGTTTAAAAGCAAAAATGATCTCATCTTTTGGACATTCATCATATTGCATTGGTTTTCATTTCTTGTCCTAAAACAGCACAAACCTGTTTATTTTTAAGTTACACATTCTACAGTGAATAAAACAGAAAATCAAATCATGTTTTTAATGGTAGTATTATTTTATACAGAAATAAATTATTTATAATTCAGATGAGAATAAAGTTAAAGTTAATTACAATTTTAAGGAAACAAATATATTGATCTGAAATATAGCAAATAAATTTTAAATTCAAGGTCTTTTGAATAAAGGGTGGCAGTCTTTCATTATCAACTGTTGTTGTGGACTATATGGAGAAGTATTTGTTCTCCATTTGAGTGAGATGTTTTTATGTGGCTAATTGTGCAAAGTGCTTCCATATATTTTATTATTAGTAGTATTCGTTCAAGAATAAAATAAAAATATCGGATTGATTTCGGTATCGGCAAATAGCCAAAGCTGCGGCATCGGTATCGGAAGTGAAAAAGTGGTATCGGGACATCCCTAAAAAGGACGCAGCGACTGGCCACTTGGTGAAAAAAATTAATTCATTAAAATAAAATAAAAAAACACGAAAACAGCTATAGCTATGCAACAGTGATTCTGAATAATTTGAAAACTGTCATCTGGTATCTTTGTCCAAGGTGCCATGATGGTCTATGAGGACATTCACGCATCTCTAAAAACAAGGCTTTGGCTGTCGACATTGGCTGTTGGCCAATGAATTTTGAGCATCTGTAACATAAGGTTAGATTCGCTCAACCTCTATAACTGCAGTACAACTCTCTAGGTCAATAATAATAATAATAAATAATAAATAAAAATTTACTTTAGCATTTGGATAGCTGTAACAGGGTAATTTATCAAATGGCCGAGTGTACCCAAAAGTCTATCAATCCCAAACGAAAACTCATAAATTCACGAAATTAGGTGAGCATATGCAACACATGATTCTTAAGAGGCATGCAAGCTTTTATGGAGATAGGGACTTAGAATGACACTAACTGTTAAAAAGGTGTAAAATGCTATATTTCTATGGCAAATCACATGATATTGCTGAAAATTGTCTTTTTCGTGTCTGATTTACATAGAACATCCACGAAATTAGGTGAGCATATGTGACATACGATTCTAAAGAAGCATGCAAGCTTATGGAATTTGGGCCATAGGTGGTGTTAGAACTGTTAAAAAGCTGAAAAAAAAAACCCTGATAAAAAAAAACATATTTCCTAAGTAAATTACCTATATTGGCTTTAAATAGTCTCTTCCATCTATGATCTAGGACGGTGGTTACAGGCTTAAAACATAATACCTTTTTACGCATGTGCTTAAAGGCTTTAAAGCGATTGAATCCTGATAACTATATAGCTGAAAGCAGAAGTTATGTTATATTGGCCAATTTAGCCCGCTCTTAAATAATACTCTTTTATGTTGCCAGTTCGGCTCTGAAATATTTTTTGTTAACGTTTCAAGTCAGACTTTTAGAAAGCATAAATGTCTCATAAATCAGCATGTTTCAGTGAAAATCAATAAATGAACATTACAGTGTGTGATTCATTGTTCCCTGTGATTGTGATTCATGTATAGAATACATCAGTGCAGCATTAAAAGTCTGTGTAAATACAAAGTATATTTGCCACTTTAAAATCAAATTCAACTATTATATAACTGGTTCATGAAGCCGGGCACCACAGGGCTGTGGGGATCTCCCATTCGCCAGTAATTGGGGTTGAGTGCCAATTAATTTCATATCTGTAATAATTAGCTGATGTGTGGTTACATCATGAATATAATATTAATTTAGTTCCATTATTCATATCCAAATCCCTTTGTGTTTGATATAAATACTTGTCTAGTGAGTCAAATCTTTAAAGTTCTGCTTTATTTCAAGTCACTGAACTAATTTGATGTGAAACGTTATTTATTTATAAATGTCAACTTTGTAATAATATGGCCTATTAAAACTAGTTCAAAACATCTGAGCCCTTGCGCATGGAGATATTTTTGGTCCATGTTCTGAGAGAACCAATGTGATTGGCAGTTTCAGAACACTGGTCATAGAGTAAACATTAGCAGTTCTTTCACATTCCTAGGATATGATTTAAAAGCTAGACGTTAAGCGTTTTCTTGGATGTGCCGGTTACCTTATCGATATGTGGGTGCCAGTACTCATCATGAGTGGTTTTGGCAGAGGTGCTGTTGATGCAAGAGAAGAAGGTGGGCTTGGTGAGGTACATCTGTTTGGAGTCCAGACCAAACGTCTCCGCTATCGCCTTTTGAATTCGGCCACGAACATCCCTGGTTTAAAACAAAGCACATTAAAATTCTTTATATAGTTGCCATCAGCTCGTGGTACTTTTATCCATCCATATCCATAATAGGCATTACAAAAACCACAGATTTTCTAAACAACTAGTTGGTGGGCAAACTATTTTTGACTTGACACATTGGCGTAAAAATGCTAATGGTTTAAAACCTACATGAGTCACAATGCAGTGATCAAAAAAGTCTCTCTGCAGGTGTATAGTTAAAGTGACAATGACAAAGCTAAAAAGAAAAAGCACACACAATAAATATTAATTTCAAAATTAAGCAAAATATAAAAAATACAATCAAATAAAGTAAAATAAAAAATATATAATAAAATAAAATAGACCAATGTTGGACTCATCCAATATTTAAGAACTGAATGATTTGCGTTAATAGATTTTGTCAAAAGAAATGCTTCAAACATTTCCACATCACTCACTTGTATAGTTCAAAATCTTCTTCTGTAAAAACATCACTTATCTCATTCTTAAAATATCTGTGGATGAAAAAGCATATGGATTGATTTGAAATAAAAATAAAGACCAATATCAAACACACCACCTTAAACATTTGTAGGATGGCAGCCATTTAAATACTGCCGCCACATCAAAATGCAAGCATCAATAGATACACACCAAATGTCACAACAAGCGTGCCAACACATGCCAGCTGTACAAGTTAACTGCCAGCACAGTACCAGCCTGTGTGTGGGCACCAAAGTGTAAACCTCATAAAAAGACATGAGGAAAATCTCCAGGTGTAAGAGATGAAGACACGATCTTTCACAATCGAAGTTAGAAAGTCATTCCCATCATTGCCGCCATTGATTTCTGCTCATCTCCTCGGGCACAGGGGTATACTTTGATGTTTACATGAAACGCACCTCGAGAAATCTGATAGAGCTGGGATTTGAACAGATCAAGCAGCCGGTGGAGTTCAATTGTAGACGACATCCTGTTAGATGCCGTATAAATCCACACAGAATACTCACCTATAGATATTAACAAACTGCTTTCCCATCGACAGCGCCCCAGAGTGAAGATCCAGGATGGAGGCCTGTACACAACAAAAATGAACAGAATCAAGACAGTGGAAACACTTTCAAAGTGGAAACAGTCAATATTTGACTATAAAAGCCCAGCTTTCCCTAGTGTCCTTGGGTCTGACTCAACTCCAAAGACAACCACTGAGGGCCTGCATCTACCCGAGTGCTGGACTGTACCGCTGAGGTTGTTGTTATTCATGCCTCATCATAAGGTCAACAGATGGACTCCTCTCAGCCCTGGTATTCCCTGCTCTCTGTCTCCGCACACATCATAAATCATCATGATGGGGCTGATCTGCTGTTAAAAACTCAGCGGGACCCTCTTTTAGTTCACTGGTTACACTCTATAAAAGGCCTCTTTGCCTGGTGAGATCCCAGACTAGGTTTCTACCTGAAAATGTCATTG
This sequence comes from Leuciscus leuciscus, assembly GCF_965113295.1. Classification (NCBI taxonomy): domain Eukaryota; kingdom Metazoa; phylum Chordata; class Actinopteri; order Cypriniformes; family Leuciscidae; genus Leuciscus; species Leuciscus leuciscus. Next base: position 25,311,522 of record NC_138745.1, read on the forward strand.
TATATAACATTATACAGGTATCAGATATTCTCTGTGTAATCCACTGCAGTTAAAATAAAGTGAACACCTCATAAAAGTAATCCACGGTCCTTCCATAAGAGGGGTTCAAGTCACCACAAGTGAACATGCTTCAATTTTGCATTTTTCTACACATGTCAATGTATAATTACAAATGGTACTATATGGTTATCCGGACCACACCCATTTCTGAATTTTTTAATCAAAGTTTATTCAAAAACCACGGTTATCCAGACCCGTGGTCACGTGTGGTCCGGATAAATTATTTACGTGTGGTCACGTGTGGTCCGGATAACCGTATAGTACCTTACAAATTATATTATCAGTATAACAATGGGTGAAAGGCTTGAACATCAACATTCAAAAGTTTGGGATCAGTACGATTTTTTTTTAAAGAAATCCATACTTTTATTAAATTGACAGAAAGTGACAGTAAAGACATTAATAGCTATACAATAGATTTATATTTCAAATAAACGCGGTTTTCTTGTGCTTTCCATTCATAAAAGCAACCCGAAAAAATTGTAGTCACATTATTAGTCAATCAGCATATTAGAATGATTTCTGAAGGATCATGTGACAATGGCTGCTAAAAATTCAGCTTTGCCATCAAATACATTTTAAAATAGAAAAAAAGGTTTGTAATAATATTTCACAATGCGACTGTTTTTAGTGTATTTTTTTAAAAGTTCATCGCCACTCCATGCCACTATAGCAGAAACATCACCAACAAATCACTTAAGGAAACAAATCAAACTCTAGCTGCTTAACTATTTCACATAAAAGGATCTTATATTCTCTAAATTGTTTCTGGTGCATTATTTTACAACATGGTTCAGGTCTCGACACCACATGTACTTTCTATTATTATCTTTTTAGTATTTTACCATTAAGCCACAGAGTGATGAACTGGTGAGTTGAGCTTAATCCGTTACGAATGTAAAATGCTATTTCACCACTGGCAATGTCACACGCTGTTCCCATCAAACATACAATAGTTGCTTCCAGAATCTGCCACCCTCTGAATGTGAATTCTCAAATGCACTCTTAATGAAAGTGCTTTCCTGTAGAAACTCAATCATACCAAACAATATGGTGCCATCACAATGGAAAAGAAGTTTGCTTTTGAATTCCAGCTGAAGTCTCAAACATAGTGTGTACTGCCCTCTTGTGTTCTCAAGCAGCTGCTTCCTTGATAGACCAACATGCAGCAATTTTTAAACACCGATGCAAGCATATGAAGAGTTTCTACTCACACCACCATCTGAGCCAGCAAGTGATAACCCCCGCTCAGCTAACCTGTGGAATTAGAGGAAACACACATATTAATGTATGTACACTTCCATTCAAAAGTTTGGAGTTAAGATTTTTTTTCTTTTCTTTTTTTAAGGACACATTCAGTTGATAAAAAAAAAACAGCAAAGACATTTTCAAAGACCCGTTCACACCAATAACGAGAACTATAAATATAATGATAACTATATTAGCATCCACACCACCGGACGATATCATTCTGTTTATTATAAGCACGCTGCAGTTTTGTCGTTTGCCGCTTTAAATTCCCGAGCTCTTTAAAGCAGGATGGATTCTGATTGGCTGTCAGTGTTTTTATCGTTCATCAGCTGGGAAAAAAATATTCTGAAAGGGATTCCAACTATATAGTTTCTCGGTGGCGTTATCTTTGTGGTGTGGACTCTGCTCATCTTTTATATCTAAATGATTTTAGAACTATATCTTTATCATTGTAGTTATCCTCCTTGGTGTGAACGCGCCTTAATGTTATAAAAGATTTCCATTTCAAATAAATGCTGTTCTTTTGAACTCTCTAGACACTTTCAGTATCACGGTTTCCACAAAAAATATTAAGCAGCAAAACGGTTTTCAACATTTGTAATACTGAGAAATGTTACTCGAACACCAAATCAGCATATTAGAATGGTTTCTGAAGGATCATTTTACACTGAAGACTGGAGTAATGATGCTGAAAATTCAGCTTTGCCATCACATAAATGTATGAATCCCCTAAAGGAACATGGTGATGAAAAAAAAAAGAAATGGGTGGAAAAATGATATGCAAATGCATTTGCATTTTTTTTCCAAATGTCCCACCGAAAAACGTTCATAAAAAATAAATAAAAAACTCAAGTACTTTGCGAGGGAACAACGTTTTTTGAGGGAACACAAACTTTTTTCCGAGGGAATGCAAATATTTTGAAAGCAAACAAAATTTCTCAGAGGTACACGAAACTTTTACGAGAGAACACAAAAGCATTGAAATATATTTTTTCCTCACATCCCATAGTTTTTCCAGCACATTGTCCCTTTAGGGGCTCGTTAGAAATAAACTACATTTTAAAATATATAAAAATAGAAAACATTTAATTTTTTTCATAATATTTCACAATATTACAGTTTTTCCAAATAAATGCAGCCTTGTTGAGCATAACAGACTTCTTTCAAAAACATTAAAGATTCTTCCCGACCCCAAGCTATTGAACGATAGTGTATATATTTTGATGTATGTCTGTGTGAATGTGTACCTTCTAAGCTTCTGTGCCTCCTCCAAAGTCACAACACTGTCTGAAATAGCTCTGCCGCATTTTGTTGGGGTGCAACCTGAGGACAGAATGCATTAGCCGTTCATATCGATTTATTAATTATGACACCAATTAAAGTAACTGGCTCTACGCCTCTGCCAAATTTTCTTTTCAAACTGCATATTCAATGACACATTCAGGGAGGCAGCTTGCCTTGCTAAAAATGTAATGCGTAATGACTCTGAAATGTATTCCAGCATCCTCTCAAAGAGGAAGCGCTTTTGGTCAGGCAACATTCACAGTGGGGTGTTCAATTCACAACAAGGCTCTAAGTCCAATCAAATTCCACATTATACAGTATTTTGGCATAGATTCATATGCCACTTGGTAGAATCCAGTAGGAATTCCTGGAGGGATTTGTAAGACCTACCAGCAAAATGGCTGCGGTTGGCTTCGGGACAACATATTTTCCTGAACATATTGTCTCTTTCCCAGAGTTTATTTGCACCCGTCTTAAAGAGAGTGGTATGAACTAGAGCCAAGGGAACGCTTGTTAATTCCAGGGTTTGCTTTGTCTGTGGAGCGTAGAGCTTTATGAAGCTGGTGTGAGGTTCGGTAATGAGTCCTATGTGGGAGGCTTCAGACTGTCAATCACAGCTCTGGCTCCTCAACAAATATCTCCCTTCATGATTTACACCGATGGAATGCACAGGTGAGGGCTTTGTTCAAGCAAAGCTGTTTCCTCCTAGAAGTTGTTTGGGAGCAGGTTTCCTCCGATACAGCAATGCCCATTAGTTCAAAGTATTTTCATAAACTTTTGGAATAACTGCGCTCAAGAGGAAAACATTTAAATGACAGTATAAGTTAAATACTTAAATACTTTCCCCTCTTGATTTTTACACTAACTGGCCACTTTTTAGATACACCTTGCTTGTATCCGGTTGGACCGCCATTTGCCTTCAGAACTGACTTAAATCTTTATGGCATAGATTCAACAAGGTGCAGGAAACATTCCTCAGAGATTGTGGTCCATACTGACATGAAAGCATCACGCAGTTGCTGTAGATTTGTCATCTGTACATCCATGACGCAAGTCTCCCATTCCACTTCTTCTCAAAGGTGCTCTATTGGACTGAGATCTGGTGACTGTGGAGGCCATTTGAGTATAGTGAACTCAGTCATGTTATGCCAAATTCTGACCCTATCATCTGAATATCGCAGCAGCAATCAAGACTTATCAGACCAGGCAACGCTGCTTCAGTCTTCTCTAGTTTTTTTTGTTTTTTCTGACAGCACTCTAATTTTAGTGAGGCAATGCAAACTGTAGCCTCAGTTTTCTGTTCTTAGCTGACAGGAGTGGCACCCGGTGTGTCTTCTGCTGCTGTAGTCCTTCTGCTTCAAGGTTGGAAGTGTTGTGTGTTCAGAGCATCATCTGTAACGAGTTGAGTTACTGTGGCCTTTCTATCAGCTTGAACCAGTCTGGCCATTCTCCTTTGAGATCAACAAGGCATTTTCCCCTGACAGAACTGCCGCCACTGGGATATTTTGATCCTTTTTTGGACCATTCTCTGTAAACCCTAGAGATGGTTGTGCATGAAAACTTCAGCAGATCAGAAGTTTCGATACTCAGACCAGCCCGACTGGCACCAACAACCATGCCATGTTCAAAGTCACTTAAATAACCTTTCTTTACAATTCTGATGCTCAGTTTGAACTTCAGCATATCGTCTTGACCATGTTAACATGCCTAAATGATTTGTTACAGTGCAGCAATGTGATTGGCTGATTGGATATTTGCATTACCAAGGAGTTGAACAAGAGTACCTAATAAAGTGGCCAGTGAGTTTATAGTACAATATCATACATATGTGTTAATACACATTTTTTATTATATTTTCTCTACAAAAGTAACAATACATTATGCATTTTAAATGTCACAGTTGAAAACTATAAAAAATACATGCAAGGTAGCAAAATTATTGTAATGAAATATAGATTGGATAAGTATACAAAAGACCTCTTCCAGTTCAATATGCAAACAATCTCAATAACATAATGGTTGAAAGGTATGGACACATTCGATCTGTGTTGGTAATAACTTTGCTCAAGAAGGGAAAAAAGTTAAATGACAGTTTTAAGTATTATAACTGTCATTTGACTTTTTATTCCTCATAGATTCTATATTATACAGTGCTATGCATAAGATTAGACACCCATGCTAAAGTTGACTAAAAAGAGGAAAAAAAAAATCATCTTTTGGAAATTGAACTTAATGCCTTAATTAAAAAAATAGGAAAAATCCAACCTTTAAGGACACCAATTACCTTTGTGAATGAATAATGTATCGTAAATATATAAATGTTCTTCCTTAAAATACAGGGTGCATAAGTCTGGACATAAGTCTGATAAAGTTCCCTTGGCCTTTGGAATTAAAATAGCCCCACATCATCACATAGCCTTCACCATACCTAGAGATTGACATGGTTTTATTTCAGTTAGCCTAATAGCTGGGTTTGATTTGCATTGAGAGATGATCTTATGGAAAGTACTCCATGCCAATCTCTAGGTATGGTGAAGGCTATGTGATGATGTGGGGCTATTTTAATTCCAAAGGCCAAGGGAACTTCATCAGGATGCATAGTATCCTGGATCCATGAAGTAACTGGCCTTTAATAATAAAAATCTGCCTGCCTCTATGGGAATTTAACATAGGGGTGTCCAGACTTATGCACCCTGTATTTTAAGGAAGAACATTTATTTATTTACGATACATTACTCATTCACAAAGAAAATTGGTGTCCTTAAAGGTTGGATTTTTCCTAATTTTTTTAATTAAGGCATTAAGTTCAATTTCCAAAAGAAGATTTTTTATTCCTCTTTTTAGTCAACTTTAGCATGGGTGTCTAAACGTATGCATAGCTCTGTATATTATACATATTACTTTTATAATTTATAATATTTATAATATTTATAATATATAAAATTATATTTTCTCTAAAATAAAAAAGCAGCTCAGTTAAAATAAAACATACTAGCCAAATAGCAATAGAATTGTAATTAAATATGAATACAAATAGAGAAAGAGTTTGATGGTAATATGTAGTATAGGCCTAGATAGAAATATAAAAAGACCAATTGCAGTTCAATATGCAAATTTCACAATAACATCATCGTTATTGCACGTTAAATTTATAAAACTCAGAAATGCACACCAAAACCAAAGCTGAAATCTCCAATAAAATGTCCAATGTAGTCTGCACTTTGAGGGGATGAAGCTCAGTCAATGGAAGAAGAACCACCAACATACCTGGGAATAGCTTGTGCTTCTTGTAGTCTTCAGAGCAATCCACCGTGAACACTCTGGGCTGAGTGAGGATTTCACCTCTTGACACCAAAGTGTGTGTAAAGTCATCAGTCCATGTGAAATACACCAGGCTCACCAGTCCGGTGACTCCTATCAACAGCAACAGCATGGACCAGTTACCTCTCCATGAAGAGGCCTGTCTCTGCGCATTTCCCCTGAATGAACACACCATATAAATACAGCCTGAGAACACAGGTCGCATAAATACAGCCTAAGAACACACAGGCCGATGATGGACTGTCAGGTGTGCATTTCTTTCATCCATTCATTTGACTGTCAGTTTGCAAGGAACATGAGAAATACATTTATTTTCCACTATGCAGGGAGTATTCTGCATGTAAACAAGGATTTGAAACAACACCACTCATTATTTTTCTGCAAGGCAAAGTCAATGTGTGCTCATAAAGTTTCAGAAATTGAAAATCATTAACGTTACCTCTTAATTTTCTTTTCAATGGCGCTACTTTCTGGGTTTTTACTGATTACTCGTCGTTGTACAGTCATGTTTAATACATATACCTGTCTGCGTGCATCAACATAACACGTGTATGGTTTCGTTTCACTCAGTGTTTGTACTGAACTGCTCCATACAAGTTCAGAGCAGGTTCAGAGTGAAAGCGCCCGGAAGGACGTCGTCAAACACCGGACGTTTAGTGTCAAAATAAAAGTCTAGCAGATCAGATGGCACTCTTTTGTATCGTGTGACGGAATTTAAATTATTTTTATGATTCGAATAAATAAATCTATGTTCGAAGCTTGAAAAAAGGGGGAAAAAAGAACCAATTAATTATTACAATTATTACTACATTTATGCAGGTTTAAGTCATAGACTGTAAACCTGAGGGTCGCTTTTGTTTTCTTTCTTTTTTTCAAAATAAAGGTTTACCATCTACACAGGGTTAAGTTGTAGTACTTCTACGTGTTCTTGTTTTTTATCGGTTCTGTTCAAATCTGAATTAATATTACCATTTCAACAGGCTGCCAAAGGTACTAAACCCAACCTGATCAAATTATAATAGTATTATGGTTCATTCAAATAAACTGTAATATGGAATAAGAGAAAAGTACACTACACACTTATTCACCCAACTACCAAGGTTGTTTAGTTGTTGTTTTATTATAATTGTGATTTATTGTAATTATTTTCTCGGTCCCATCAGTTCTGTCTGGCATAAATCGTTTAGCAAGAAATACAAAATAATACATTAACCCTTTAAAAAAAAATGGAACTTAAAAAGTATTCTGCTTTAAGCGTTTATATTGTTATCAAATATAGCAATCTGAGCTAGTTTGATTTTAAAAAGAGTCAGTTACACAACTGACTAAAATAGGTTTTCCAGTGAATTTTTTAACTCATTTGAGGATCTAATAAATTATGTGGTTATTGTTTTTCTATTTGAAAGGGGTGTACATTAATCTTTCTTTATTAGCAACAATATTTTGGGTTATTTTATAGTTCTCATGAACTTAAGTCCTTGTGATTTAGTACTCCATCTTAATGTACAGTATTTGACATGAAAATCCCCTAATACTTCATCACAAGAAAACACATTGCATAACAAACGTGCATATACTTCCACATAAAGGGAAATTGCCCTGTATTTATACCCATGTACACATAAGAGATAAGGATAATTTCCCTCAAAACCAGTAAATGTAATCAAAACACTTTAATAGTGAACAGGCCAACTCATACAAAAATAAAACAGTCACTTTCCTCAAACTGTAATATGCCTTTACCAAGATTTCAATGCTTGAAATGTTGAGCTTTGATAGTGGACATTTGTGGACCATAAAATAAAAAAAAAACTTACTTTCCAAAGTGTTTATTCTCTCGCTAAATATCCGACTGATCAACGCTAGATCGCCACTACAAATCAATCACAATCACATGCAGGAAGCTCTCAAATCAACACTGGACTTTTAAGTCTTTTAAAAACACCATTCTCCCATAAGAACTTTTATAATTGCACACTAAACAGAATAAATGAGAACATAAATAATTTTTTTGCAAAGGATGTGTGAAAGTATACATTTACAAGAAAATCGATAAGATTAAAAAAAAAAAAGTACAAAACATTGAATTTTAAAATAATATTGCGAGTATTTAACTTATATAATGGTCTATTGCTGGCAAACTAGAAATGGAGTTTGCATTGAGATACTAATCGGGGGAAACAATTATTGAACGATAAAAGAATAAACTTCAGTACAGTGGGAAAATTATATTTTAATCAAAGATGACTAAAACCTTTGTATGATTGGGCCATTTAATATAACCAACCTAACTTGGCAAACAGTACACTGTAAATACAAAACCGTAAAGACGGTAGGTATACTGTAAAAGTAAACAGCAAACAATACCCTTGATCATACTAAATTTTCTAGTGTGTGTGGTAATATGATTGGCAACTGTGCTTATTACAGAGCCTCTTCATTACAGGCAAGTTCCTTTGTATCCCTCACCTACAACAATCAGATAAAATGTGCATCCATAAAATGAGAAAAAAAAGATATGCACTACAGCAAACAACCGATGAACCATCGACAACCGAAACCAGGAGTCTGTATCACAAAGTTGCTGTAATTAAAAAACTTTAAATGTAGAAGAGCTATACATTTCTACATGACATTTTAGGATTTTATTGTAGTTGTACAACATTCCCTGATGGCCTGTGTTGGCCGTTGAGAGATACAGAGAAGAACAACAAAAAGGTCAGAAGATCAGAAAGATGAAATTGTCCATTTGAAAGAAAAGAAACATTAAAAACTCTCAACTGGGGAACAAGTAGATCTTGCTCAATGTTGTCCCTTTTTGCTGTGAAAAAAAAGTTCCACATGTTGGCCATACACACATACACACGGGCACTCACACGCATACAACCATTTCACACAGCAGCAGCTTCTGATGTTTATTCTGCAGAAGAAGAAAACACAAATACACATTAGAAACTGGTTTATGAAATCAGACTGAAGAAACCAATTATAGACAAACATTTAACACCTCACCTATGTTAACTTCTTAGCCTTGTTGTACAGTGAATCCACAACTTTGCTCATGTTCTGTATGGTTTCGAGAGCTGCCTCATAAGTCTTGTCCACAGGTGGCTCCTCAAATATGATGAGCACTCCTTCACCTTGGTCAAGGATGCCTGCAATAGTAGAAATCCAACAGACATAAGACATACCTTAAGCTTAAGACAACCTTTTTCACTCAAAAACTGTGCGTAAGCTCAGATCAATACTACAGCCCTGAAGTGAATTTCATTCAGAGTTGTGCAACAGTCAATCACGGTTTGCAGATACTATAGAAATGAATGAGTGCCATAAACTAAATCCTATATGTCCATGACCTCTAATTAAAACAGCATTTTTCTTTTTTTTTTCAGAATAAACTAAAAAAAATAGATAAAACCAAAATTAAACAAACAAACATTTTGAAGATTAGCCAATAGGCTGTCGATTCATTAAATAAGCCGTTTTATGAATTCAGCACATCAAAAATAGTAATACATTCAAAATGTAAAAATATACAATCTACTCTACTGCAAAAATGTGCATTCTTTTAATTCAGCCAAGAGGTCAAGCCGTGACATCGATCTTCTACTGGTCACACGTCTTCACGTGATGCGAATGCACAGGTCAGAGTTCACCAAAGTAAACTTTAGAACACAGCGAAATGCGAAACTTTTTGCATGAGTTTGCGGTTCCGGTCTGACGCCGTCGCATGCGTATGAATGGAAGTCAATAAAACAAAATGTGTAGTTTAATCGTACCTTTACATTGATTATTGGAAATAATCACATTATTGGTGCACACGTAAACAGTCAATGAGTCCATCGATCAATCAGTTCCAATAAGAAATACAAAACCTGTCCTAATTGAAAAAAGTTGAGAAGACTGAACACAATATTTGGTAATAGCATAGCAAACCGAGAGATTCATAAGTAATTTTTTGTAGGCCAGTCATTTTTGACCGGAAACACCACAAGATGGAAACAAAATATTACAAATTATACAAAAAAAATAATCAAAAAAATTTTGGGGAAGTTGTTATATCCTGTGTGAGTCAAGTCAGTAGGTTTTAGTCCAATGTGATAACATTAACTAGCCTTTTCGGGAAAAAGAATGTCAATATTAGGTCAAAATGTCAAGAACGTAACATGAAGCTTAAGATATTTTCGCGATATTGTGACTCTCATTCGATAATTTAGCTATATAGTGCAGAAAGAGACACAAAATTAATGGGAAGAGAGGGGGAATGGTATCAGTACACATCTCAGACTGGACTTGTCACCCATAAGCACTATTGGTACAAGATGTCTGCAAAAACCACAACAACATGGCTATGACATTTTTTTTTTTTTACTTGGACTGGTTGCGACTTTTTGTAATGCTCTGCAATAAAATCTTCTTTCTTTTTTTTTAAATGCAAAAAGATAAATTACAAAGAAAGGTAATGACAAAAAAGATAGACTAACCATGAAACTTTTTGTCCAGGACCATTTGTGACAGTTTCCTCTCAACATCATCCTGTGGGCCACAACAGATAGAGCATTTTATTTTAGCGATCTTAAATGCTTACATATCGATTGTTTCATGATCTAGTTTGTCATATTTTTGGTTTATGGTGACATTAAAGGCATTGTGATATCCTAAGCTAATATTACTTTAAAGCTATACACAATACTCTGTATGAGAATGAAAATCTTCTGAAAAGAAAAGAATAGTTCGTACCTTTGAGAGTTTGATGAGACCAGCTATATGTGTAATCTTGAAAAGAGAGAAAAAAGGACATAAAAATCATAGTAAAATCTGTTAGAGTTGTCAGAGATATAAATTGGTCCTTTTTAAATAAAATATTGAATTTCTTAAAGCTGCAGTCCGTAGTTTTTCCTCTTTGTCGCCTTCTCTGTTCGGAATCTGCTATTGCAGTTATTCGCGGAATTATCAACTTTATGTGGGTTGTGCCTCGGCAACCCAATGAATCCAATGTTTTTAGGAGAATGTGCGTCTGTCAGTCACCGCGCTGGTGTGGATCCTGTCATTCGGAATCACAGATTCTACTTTTTGGAAGTATGACCAACATAAGAATTTTCACCGGAAAATGTCATCTGAACAAGTAACATCCACTTTTGTTCTGACCAACTAATGAAAAAAAAGCATTGCAGTAAATCGCACTGATTAACGATCGCTTATATCACGTCAAACCGTGCAAATAATACTTTGTTCTCAAATTGTTAATGTTAACAACATCAGCATTGTGTGACTACATTTAATGCCCTTCCGATATTTGTCCTTGTTTTCGCATGGGCCCGGTTGCAGTCTCTTTTTTCTGTAGCCACTCCGAAGTCTGAAGTCTTTTGCATTTTACACTGGTGATTGTCATTTGAACCTTTCTGGACCCGCCATCAAATTGATACGTTTAATTATATCAAGTGCTGTGAGAAAAGGCTATTAAATCTCCACCTCCAACATCCTCACACGCAATATAGCCTACTAGCCGAGACTCCTCCTTTATGTGTACAGATGTGACGTAATGACGCAAAGACATGCTTGAATTTCCTGTGGAAATCCACCAGTACCACTGGAATTAAAAACATTATTACAAGCTTACCGTTTTGAATCGAGCTAAGGCAAGCAGATAATTTTGAACACTGGCAGGTTATGTACTTTTTATAATGTATAATTTTTAACCCAAAAAAAGTTACAGATTGCAGCTTTAAAGTATTATATTTACAATAAATAACTAAATGATGCACTTAAGGCTAAAATATCTATGAAAGACACACACACTACCTGTACTCTGGAAAAAGGCTCAATGACCCGAATGAGGTTCTGTTCCAGCAAATTATCATAAAGCTTGGTCAAATGCGTGCTGATGATGGGGTCGTCCCTCAGCTCTTTAGTGTACTCTGTCAGGGCCTTCATGTGTGAAAGAGCAAACAGAAAGCTGAGCATGACAGAGACGACCGTTGAAAAATTATACAAAGACATCAGTCAAAATCTCACCTTTTCAAAATCTGCTAATGATCTGTTCTTGCTGGCTTGTGCTATACATCTCAGTGCATCGGTCTGATGGAGAAAACAAAAATTATAGGGCACAACTATAAATGAGCACTTGCCTAAAAAGAAAAAAGATTTGTCAGATGCGTAACAGGTTGTTAAAAGCACAAGGCCAAACATAAAAGCCTGGTGCACAGAAGAACCATGGAATGCTTCTGTAGAGTATTTGTTTATAAGCAGTCATTTCATCTATAAAAAGACACTGGAATTTTAATGAGCTTACCTGTCGCCCAGCATATCGCAGAGCCAGTTTGCCACTGATCAAGGCCTGAACCTCCTCTGGCCTGGAAGAAAACAATAGAAAATGTCTCATATAATCACTCACTCTGAGTGGACAACTTAATTTCCTACATTCGTTCACGTTTATACCCACAATGCACTCTGATTTCGAGCGTACATCCTATGTACACTTGCTGAATCCCTATTTCCCAAAAATTCTACGAGGAGAGGACTGAGAGTGCGATTAATTGATTTTTTTATTTATTAATCATTACTTGATTAACATTCAAATATAGAGAGACAATATTATACAGATGATTTTAAAATTAAATTAAATGATATAAAGTACATTTTTGATTTATATATTATTATTATTATTATTATTAAATAAAATATAGTATTTAGGAGTTTCCTCAATTTAATGTGTTTTACAAACAGCCAAGTGTTTTACTAACTTGTTGTGGCATTGTTGTTAACTCACAACACAAAGAAAGAAATGATAATTTAGTGGATGATTTAAAAATATTCGATTTATAAATATGTAGGTTGAGTAATGTAATCATAATGGTGACCTGAGGGCACTATGTGACCATCATCATCTCTGAGGGCAAAACGCTGCTCGGGAGAGTTTCACGAACTAAAAATAATAAATATATAAAAAAAAATACACAAATTAAGCATGACAAACCAAACTAATATTTATTGTATTAATATATACAAATAGATGAAACCACAATGCTGGCACAGATGGACGTATAATTCCATTATAAAGTCATTATGATTGTTTCTGCTATTAATATTTTCTAAAGTTACATTTAAGCTAAAAGTAGTTTTATCACTATATGGTTCTGTGACAGCTCCAGCTCTCCGACACACAGTGTATACGTCAGTGTCCGAATTCACTCACTTTATTTCGTTCACTCCTTGCTGATATAGCAGTGGCCTTCACTATTTTTTTTCATGAGAGTCACACTCACACTGATAGGATAAAGTCAGTAGGAAAGCCAATTTTACCGCAAAGTATCAAAAGTTAAGTCCAGTCATAAATACCATGTCGGCTTATCAATCTGTTATCCCTGAACATACAATATGCGATGCAATAAATAAAAAAGGGTGGAAACAAAAACCACTTTTTATGATTTAACAGTCAAATTTGTAACCGAGACAAGATGATTTCCCTTAATGACCAAAAAAAATTAATAATAATAATTCAGGATATTCATCCCAGAATATATTTAATGATCTTAAGTTATTTTTTCTACATTAGCCCATCATGTATCTAACCATTCCAATTGATGAATCTGAATGTGTTGTAGTTTTCACGAACGCTAAACACATGATCGGGTTGATGTGCGTGTGTGTTTATATGTCACAAGCTTCAAATCGGAAATAAATATTTTGACATGCCGCACACTGCACAAATTTACAAAGTTTCCCGCTGTTTGCGCTTAATAACCATTCTCCTACATTGGTTCTTTATTTGGGTTACACTTTATTTTAAGGTGTCATTGTCACAGTGTGATTATATATTTAAGTACTGAGTAATATTAAAGCAACTACATGTACTTACTATAGGGTTAGGGTAGGATTAGGGTTTGGTTGAGGGTTAGTTGCATGTAATTATGCATAATTTACTGTTAATACTATGGTAAGTACATGTAACATATGTAACAAGGACACTGTAAAATAAAGTGTTACCTTTATTTGTTTTAAACAGCAGACTTAAAGGTATAGCGGAGGATGTTTTACTTCCTGGTGGGTAGTCTAAACTATTGGTCCTCCTAATTGTCAATCATTCTGGTGAATCAATCAAACTTTTCAAAAAGTGGAGAGGGCGGGTCTTATCTAAAATTTGGAAAGATCCTCCGCTATACCTTTAATATTTATCCATTTCTGGTCATAATTCGGAGACTATGAACATATGAACTGTTGTGCCGTGCTGTTTGTATTTATCACGCAGTAAAAATGCCCCTCCCAGCACCCAAAACCAGTTGTCTGTGGATCAGAATCCGAAACAAGGACTGGTGGGACGTTGTCCTGCTCCACTTAACAGACACAGTGAAAGGAGAATTTTATAAAGAAGGGACACTCATTTATATGACACTTTATTCAACAGGAAGAACAGCTAGCTCGTTCCACGCGTCATACGTCGTCCTTTCAGTTTCGGTTTTCAATCCGATCAAGAATTTACATGTTCTTTCGATCAGATTAGAAAAGGAATAAACCACCCCTTTCAATTCGATCGGAATTATTTGTAAGTAGAGCTGACACTGAGTTTTTAATGGGTTATGTTATAGCCCTAGTTTTTTCTAATGTTTTTATGAAATATCTGTAGTGACTGCATGATCATATCAAAGCCACAAATTAAAGCATGGCGAGCCGCAGGAGGCGCAATGAGCAACACTTATATAGAGTGCACTCAAATGCCATACACTATATAGGGATTAGTGAATGAGTATACGAGGGACAAAGACACAGCTAATAACTAAAAATAACTCTAGAGAGTAGCATTTTGCTGATAAGTTATTATTACAGCCACCAAACAAACTGGTATAGAAACAATTATATAATTAAAAAGTCAATATAAAAACTGCATTGTGTGCAATATAAATGTTTATATACAACTCAGCTTCCATTTGAGTGTTGATTATTAAATAAGTTTGATAACTATTAAACATTATTTTAGTTTTAAGTTTACTTTAAATTCTTAAACTTGAATTTCGAAAAAAATAAAAATAAAAAAATAAAAATATATATATATCATTTTGGAGCATCAGTAGTTTTTACTGTATTATTGATAAAAAATAAATGCAGCCTTGAGGAGAATAAGACTTCTTTTAAAAACATTAAGAAAAACTTACCAACCCCAAACCTTTGAACAGTAGTGTATTATTAATGTGTTTTTTTAATACATGCTACACTTTCTGTATTTTAGCTACACGGGTCATTAAGCGTAGGCGATGCATTATGGAGATGGATTGTACGGAAGAAATGATAGCCTAAGTATTAGTTAGAAAGTCGGCATTACATAACAGAGCTTGGCGTAACTAACACAATAACTGTTCTATTATCCTGTGGCCTCCCACACACAAACAGGGATAAAATGCAAGCGGTTATCACACTTACAAGCTGAGCATGATCTTGCAGAGAAGCATGTATTTCAGTGCAGTGACTGCCTTGGGGCTGTCAATGGAATCGTAGCCCTCAAAAGCCTCGAAGAAGTAAGAATAGGCAGTTTTACAATCTTTTTCCTCAGCTGCATGGATGATACCTGGAGTGAAAGGAAGAAAAAGTCACATATCAATAAGTACACGTCCAATCTCAAACGCACTTGTAGATCGCTAAAAAGAGAAGTGAGACTTGCCTGACTGCATATCAAGAGCTGCCTGGAGCTTTGGGGGACAGTAAATGGCATTGGCGGTGGTCCTGGCTGAGGTGAGGGCAGCCCTGGCTTTGGGAAGGTTGCTGAGAGCGTGGTAGGTTTTACTCTCTAGCAGCTGGACTTCCACAAGCAGAGCTTTATCATCCATCTTCTTCAGCTCCTGCAGCAACTGGGTGCCTGAGGGGAAAGAACAGATCTTATAATGTTCAAAAATAAAATCAAGTACATCAAAAGTATAACAGAGTACAACAAAAATTGAGATATACAGTAGGGTCCAAAGGACAGAAAGCTCTATTGAGAATGCTTATATTGGCATTTTCAAATTTAATACAATCATACAAGAATTTGAGCAAAAAGTGATTAAATAAACATGATTGATCATTTCTTATTATTTGGCTCTGACTTCTGGATATCATTGCAAATACATATATTTTTAGATTATTCTTACCTAGATGAAGGGCTTCCTGGTATCTCTTGGTGTCAAAATAGAGTGAAATGAGTCGAGCCTGACAAAAAATGGCAAGGAATAGAGATAAATTAGATAGTTGTCTACTGCTAGTTAAATTGAATTTATTAATTTAATTGAGAATATATACACATTTAAAAATAATTTATATAAAAAAATATTAATAAACTTAAAGTAAAAGAAATAAGGCCAAAAATAATGTTTTTGAGGTGTGTTATAAGACAATGCAAAGCTCCAAAAACACTGTAATATATGGAATGGCTTGTTGCTTTCATAAAATGTGTTAAATCTTTTTTTTTTTTTTTTTTTGGCACAGTAATATACAATTCACTTGATGTCACAGTTCTGCATATTTATGCACTTTTGTGGCATCCAGTCAGATCTTAGAGTTTGAACTACCCATTTTATATTAATTATTGGCTTGTGTAGTAGCTCTAATCGTCCTGACAGTTCAAAGCTGATGCTCAGTTTACCTCTAGGGCCTGTCTGAGGAAGGTTCTCTTCTCAGCTTTAGCCCATTCAATGCATTCCAGACACAGCTCAACCTCCTGGCCCGTGGCTGCCTCCATGTCCAGAAATAGATCCAGGAGCGAGCGCACCAACCGTGCTGCCTTTGCCTTGCTTATGGAGATCAGGAAAGGCCTCACAAACTTCAGCAGGCCTCCAAGCTCTAAAAAAAAACAAAAAAACATACAGAATGATGATGATGATGATGATGTGTCAAAACAAAGTAAAAAATTCCCATAGCAGGCACAGAATCGCCCCAGTATGTTGATCGTCACCTGCAGCTTGTCCCGTCTTGGCAAGGAGAGTGCCCAGCTCCAGGATGCTTTGCTCCTTGACACGAACCGCCTCTTCATCATCCTCATGGACATCCCGTCTCACTGGAAAAAAAACACACAAAGTTAAACGGTAACTAAGACCAACCCACCTAAGCCTCCCATCAATAGAAAGTAATTGACCTATAGCTTTTGTACATAAGCCGCGGTTAGAATTAAAGTTACTAGGAGATATACAAAAAATATATAAAATTAGAAGTTTTTTCAGTTAACACATTTGATGTCAGAAACAGCTGCATACACACACAAATATATATATATATTCGTCTTTGACATCAAATGTGTTGACTGAAAACTTTTCGCTAATCAATGCATCCCCCCCATCAGCCATTGGTGGGAAAAAAGATAACCTCAACTGCCCTCATGTCATTGGTTGAGTCACTGTTGTCATGTTGGGCTTGTCAAGGTGCTCAAAATAACAGTAATGTTTCACCACAATTTCTAATTGTATCACATAGGCCTAGTTGCTGACTCCTTGTAACAAGACCTCATGTAACAGTTATCGGTAATGGTTTTGTTCTTGTTGTAATTGTTTTTATATGATTCTTTTTCCTTTTTTTGTACACATCAAGGAGGGGAAAAAAGTAAACTTTTTAATAAATAAAAGTAAAAAAAATAACAGTAATGTATTATATAAGGCCATATTATTTACACTTTTCAGCAAAATCAACCTACAAATGACTAGTTATAGTTGTCTCTGCGAATTAAAGTGGTTCTGAATAAATACTTTAAAAAAAATCATCATTAAGAAAAACATCGTAAAAATAACCAATTAATTATGTCTAATGATCTTAGGTAACGTTAACTCGTTTAAAACCAACTTGTCATTATGTGCGCCATGAAAAAAAAAATAAATAGTAATAAAAGGTTGAAACGAAAGAAACTTGGGCCTTGTTGTCGACAAAGATTGACAGACATAAGAGTGCAAATAATCGGCACAAGTTTTTATTAGTCAAAAAGGAACTGATTTTACTATACCAAACTGCTTAAACTAAGAATGCGTGTTATGACGTAAACAGAAAGTTCATATATCTACGAAAAAAATTATTATTTCAGAAGCCAACAAAAAAAAGAAAGAAATCTCAGTCAAAGTTACGACATCAAAAACAAATGTCAACGATTGACTTATGGTTGGTATGAAGCACGTCAAGTTGATCAAGTTAAGATTGTCAAAAAAAGTGAATCTCAAAATAAAATGTCATCGGTTAAGCTTATTATTAATACAAAATTAAGATAAACCCCAGATAAATGTGTTAAAATGCGCCTTGGCCTGGAAGGGTGGCTAATAGTGCAGCTAACTGTCCATACACATCGGGCTGTGTCTCAAAACGTAGCTAGCTGCCTACCTAGACAGTTCTTTTAGGGAATCGGGGGCGCGTTCGAACGTTCGAGTCATATGTTCGAGCACGCATACGAAACCATAACAAAGCTGTCTTCGTTCTATGCTCGATTCGTAAGTTCGAATGCCGCCATTAGGTCTAAAAATGCTGTCTGTGGAGGCAGCTTACTATGTTTTGAGACGCGCGCACACACACAGTACAGTGAGTCAGCACCGCAGCACCGGCTCATGGTACCTTAGCTTCCTAATACTGAAGCATTAAAGTACGCAGAGTGAATAGTAAAGTTTTATAAAATAATGTAAACACAGCCTTACCTATTGAATGTAAAATGTCAATAGAAGCGTTTCTGTCTGTGCTAATGAGAGACTGAGCTCTCTGAAACTCCACCACTGCCGCGGCTGCCATCTTCCCTATTCAAAAATCTCACTGCCCACAAGCACTTGCGACCTCACCCGGAAGTGCGTTCATCCGTACGTGCGTGCGTGCGGTGGTAGGTTGGGTTTTGTAGTCTTTTGACCTTTACGTTTTCTAGAGCAAGGTGCAGTACTTAAAACATTTACATCTTAAACATTGCTGTTTCTTTTATTTTTCTCATTTGTAAGTTGTTGTAAATAAAAGCAACTGCTACATGATTAAATTGACTTATTTTTTATTATAATTAGCCTAATGTAAATATTATTATTCAGATCATGATTTACTTTAGCAGGCTACCATACTGCTTAGAGAATTTGCTTTTGTTGTTGTTGTTTATGGTCAGTAGGTGGTGACAGACCCTACCGTACAATTATCCTTCCATGCCATCGACCATCCTGCATTGCTTTGTTTAAGGGTGAAATTCAATGCCTTTTTATGAATGAAAAATCATATCAAGATTTTCTATAGAGATTTATGTATTTTGAATTTCTTTAAAAAAAAAAAAAAAAAAAAAAAAAAAAGTGTGATGGTGACTTTTCTACATGGTGAAACAAACATGGCCTAGTCTAACAAATGTAGTAATGGAATCCGGAAGGGAATAGCTAAACATCTGCCTAAACTATCAGCCTGTGTATCAATTATTTAAAAAGTTATGGTGCGTTAAGTCCTCCTGTGATGTTTATGAGTTATAAGGGATTCGGAAGTCATATTTACGTCAAGTGCATTCAAGTCACATTTTGTTGTAAATAAAAAAGCCTGACAATGCTAGATATCTATAGCTAATAGCACGTACATCTCAGAGACGTCTATTTGATGTGCGTTTTCATCCAGAAGATGTATTTTCAGTTGTAGCTCATCTGCAACACGTCTCTAAAGACATTTCCTGTCAGATGTTAAATAGACAATAATAAAAAAGGCTTTAAGATGTTTATTAAAACGGACTTTTTAAAGATGTTTGTAGGCTACACAGCAGGTGCTTTCCAGATGAACCATCTTTAACAGACATCTTGGAGAAGTACGTGTGTTATCTTATTCCGACACGTTCCTCACGCCCTAAACTCGTAAACTCGAGGCTTAAAGAAAATCCCGGGCTTCCCAATCGTATTCATGACTTGTATTTATGGTGGGGTGCGTTCAACTCGTAAATAAGATCTGTCCGACATGACAAGTAGCACACCATCAGTCAGTCCTCCTGAGCAACAATGTTATACGAGACCATTTAAACTTAAATAATATTTAAAAAATGTATGTAAATAAGTAGGCTATACATTACATTTAAATACATATTACATTTTTTAAATGTTTATTTAGTTAGAGGATATAGGCTATACATTTTTATAGGCCCCATCTAAATGTATAGCCTAACCTACTAATGAATTTGGACGCATATAATTATAAATAAATAGCCTATTAGTTTTCTCTTTAGTCTGTGATTTGGTCGACATTTGTTGTGATTGCCAGGTGCACGAAGGCGGGGCAGTGGAGAAACAGACCACAATGAGGCGCTCGAGAACAAGCTTTCTAATAGCAGGACGCAGTGCGCGCGGATCTGACAGCACAACATCAACCTAAATCCCGTATCTGCTGGTGTGTGGACCAATAGCACAGCTTCACAGTTCTCAGCATCACCAACCAAAGGAGACATCCAGCATCCCCAGACCTCTGGAGCGCCTACAGAGACCTCCGACAAGACGGGAAGATTGTTTTGTTTGATTAAAAGCTTATTATTTTATTAGATTTTAGGCGTCCTGACAATCTTGAAATTAAATCTTTCACTTGGTGTGGCCGATTCTTCATCTCCTTGATGCGCAGTTTATCAAGGATAAACCCAGACAGCCATTACTGCGGCTCTTGTTTTGCCAAAGCATCGTGGAGGAGAGCAGATTCCTGTAAGTGAGCTGCATTTCATCGAAGCTTCTGTTATCATATATGTTGTATTTGGTTGATTGTTGGTCATATTTTCAAGGTTTTACAGTATTTATCGAGGAATTGTAAGCTGGTTTGGTAAACATTCATTTTGTAGATCTTTCTTTCTTATAATTGTATTGACGTGATGATGAAAATCAGTGTCGGTTATTTCTCGTGCTCATGTAAAAATCGCAGGAGGATCTCACATTTTCAGAACCTTGGACAGTGGCTGACATATTTCAGCAACAAATGCATTATAGTGGCGACACGAAAGTTTTTTTCTTTTTTCTTTTCGTTTGTTAAATAATCTACAAACATGCATTGAACGAGAATGAGGTATGCTGTTATACTACAGGTCCCGTTAAATTCAGATTTACGAACGGTGATACAGTGGGATCAGTATTTACAAGAGAGCAGTAAACACTGGACTGCCATGATGGCGATGTCTTTATTTATGTTCATTGGCGGGTTTGAGTTTACTGTGTAAAATACAGGCTATATACGTGGGGTGTCAATTGTTTTAAGTGCGGTAGAGCTAGATAAATCAAATGTTTTATTTTAGCCAAATGTACAGTTGAATACGAAGGATTCGGCATGTTATTGTGTGCATGTTATTGAGTGCGTGTCAAGAAATAAAGAATTCATGCATCTTACTTGAATCTACGACACAATGCTTGTATGAGGCCTGTTTTCGACATAAAGAAAACAGTATAGAGTGTCGTCACATTTAAAAACACAAATAATGGTCTTAAATCATCTCAAGTAAAAAGGCAATTAGGTTCACATGTTCAGAATAGAATAGATCCAAAAATATCAATAATACGGACATTTTGACCTAAGATAAATATTTTGGCACTTGAGAAAACCCATTGTCCAATCATCTTAACATTAATAATTTAAGATTATTTTAATGGAAACAAAAGGCCCAATTGCCAAGTTAACATGCACCATCTCTGTTGTTAGGACACTACAGGTAGAATATTTGTTGATGACCAGCTAAAATAAAACAGATCAAATTCAGCATCATAAATACAAGAAATATAAAATAGCAACTAATAGATCAATAACATAAAGATAAAATGTACTCATATCATATTAAAAATGCATCTTTTAATCTGAAGAGAGCCTATATTGCAACATTATACTACATAGGCCTACAACATGCATGCTGCAATATAAAAAGTCTGTGATGATAAAATGTTACAATCAAAATACGTACTTATACTATTGCTATCAGAAATGTGCCAGGAAAGTACCAATTTAATATGTATTTATATATGTTTTTTATTGTCTTACAGGCTTTGCAGAGTCCTCATCCATCCAGACATCATTCTTCTTTAAATAGAGCACCAACCTAAATTTGGATGTCTTACAGATTTAACTAGTCTCAGGAAGCAGTGGGGCTCCAGTTTGGCACCTTCTTTAGCTGACCCCTAACCTTGAGATTCAGATAACCCGCTCCCGGAATCATGGGAACCGTGCTATCGCTTTCACCCAGCTACCGGAAGGCCGCCCTGTTCGAGGATGGCCCGTCCACTGTGGGCCACTACACGGCGGTTCAGAACAGCAAGAACGCCAAAGACAAGAACCTAAAACGGCACCCGTTCATCAACGTACTGCCGTGGAAACGAATAGTAGCCGTCTCAGCCAAGAAAAAGGGGTCTAAGAAGGTGCAGCCTAACACCAACTACCAGAACAATGTTTCTCACCTCAACAATGAGAACCTCAAGAAGTCACAGTCTTGTGCAAATCTCTCGTCCTTTACGCAGGACCAGTCGAGTCCATCAAACCAAGGCTCCAAAAACTCCAATAACACGGCTTCCTCTGTCAAGAAGGCGCCTCTTTCCAACTCCAACATTGTTCCCGGGACACCCAAGAGGGTGATTGTCCAAGCCTCCACCAGCGAGCTACTGCGCTGCCTGGGGGAGTTCCTCTGCCGGAGGTGCTATCGGCTCAAGCACCTTTCCCCCACCGACCCCGTGCTGTGGCTCCGCAGCGTGGACCGTTCTCTGCTGCTGCAGGGCTGGCAGGACCAGGGCTTCATCACCCCGGCCAACGTGGTTTTCGTCTACATGCTCTGCCGCGACGTGGTCTCCTCTGAGGTGGCCACGGAGCACGAGCTGCAGGCCGTGCTGCTGACCTGCCTCTACCTGTCTTACTCTTACATGGGCAATGAGATCTCATACCCTCTCAAGCCATTCCTGGTGGAGACCTCCAAGGAGACATTCTGGGACCGCTGTCTGTCCATCATCAACTTGATGAGCGCCAAGATGCTGCAGATCAACTCGGATCCTCACTATTTCACCCAGGTCTTTGCAGACCTCAAAAACGAAAGCCAGAAGGAGGAGGAAAGGAGTCGTCTGCTCATCGGCCTGGACCGGTGAGGAGGCTCTGGAGATGTCTTTGGTGGAACTCTTGTCTGGCATTTTGAAAAAATGGATAGTTCACCCGAAAATGAAAATTCTGAGAAATATACTCACCCTCATGTCATCAAACCTGTATGACTTTCTTTTTTTCCTGTGGAACACAAAAGATGATATTTTGAAAAATGTCTCAGTGTTTCTTAGTCCTGAGAATCAATGGGGTCCAATAGGGTTGTTTTGGACCCCATTGACTTTAACTGTACACTCTTAAAAATAAAGGTTCCAATGGGGGTTTTCACAGCAATGCCATAAACAAATGATACTCAAAGGACAATTTCTAAAAAGTGTGAAGGACATTTTAAAAGAACATTTTTACACTATAAAGAACATTTTTGTGGAATGGAAATGTTCAATTGGGGTTAGAGGTTTTGGTTTCACTTTATTTTGATGGTCCCTTTAACACATTCTGTTGACTATAAGTAACATTGCACCCACATGTCTATCAGCTCTCATTAGAGTGTTAGTAGAGCATTAGTAGACTGGTAGGGTTAGGGTTAGAATAAGTTGACATGTAGTTGCATGTCTGTAAACAATGTCTGTATGAGAACCATCATAATAGTTAGCAGATATTAAGCAGAAAGTCTACTAATACTCTAATGAGAGTTAGTTGACATGTAGTTGCAAAGTTATAGCCAACTGAATAGACCAACAAAATAAAGTGTTATCGAGGTTTTTCATGGAACCATAATTGCCAATGAAGAACCTTTATTTTTAAGAGTGATGTGGATGAAAACAGTTCTTCAAAATATCTTCTTTTGTGTTCTGCAGAAGAAAGAGGTTGAGTAAATGACAGAATTTTCATTTTTGGGGGAACTATCCCTACATGGTTGGACTAATTAATGGGATATGTTTCAGTGGATTATTCGCATTCATAAATATTATAGGAAGCCATGGGGGATGCTAATGTTGTTTAAAAGGAGTAGTGATTCTTTCATTACCTTTAGCAATGGCAATTGGATAATTTTGGACCTGAATTAAAAAAATGCCAGACTTGAGTGGACTAAACGCTCTAAAGTAGTGAATATTTAAAAGCACTGACCGAAAAGACTTTTAAAGACACAACGAGATAAAAAGAACAACACAACCATGAATGTGGACAGGACTCCAGCTGTTGTCTAGCTGACTTCTGGACACTTTGCACCAAGATCTTTGCCACCACTGTCAATAGAACTGGAGGTTGATTCACTCCTATGTCCATGAAACCGAACACACACTGAATGATAAACACATTGCTGTTGCAAATGATTTGTTACAGCCAATTGCAAAAAGGGAAGAGCGTCATAATGTCCGCAAGCCACAAACAAAGAATAAAGGGAAATGACTTTGAGGCCAGCATTGCACAGTGGCTGTTGATATAGAAGGTGAAGAGAGGTTGTCAGCACATTTGTAAGAAAGACCTACTTTATTTTCATCCATGATACAGAGTTAAACAGACCTCTCCTGTGGTTTACGTCTCTGAAGCTTTTTCATTTTTTAAAACAACTGTATTCATCTGAATGCACACACAACCTGGATGAAGTTAAGTACTTTGAGTTTTTTAAGCAACTGTATATGTGTTTAGGGAATGAAATCTGAAACAAAACAAAAATAGTTTATCTTGCTATGCCTGCTTCGATGAGCCATTGTTTTGTCATTTTGTTTTATACTCAGACTAGTTTCAACAGGAGGCTTCTGTACAGAAAAGCCTGTAAATGTATCAAAAAAACAGTGCCATACCTTTGATGGAAATCATGTAGGTCTAAAAACACATACCAAAGGCGGCAAAGTTTGGAACAGTAGGATTGTCATTAACAACAACAAGTATCTATCGGAATCGTAATTTATTGTTATTTATTAATTATTTTCACACATTTCTCTCTTGCATTTAGAGATTTTAGTAACGTGTTGTGCAAAAAAAAAAAAATGTGCAGAAATTAGTTTGATGGCTACCTTTTGGTGAGAATGAAGATTACGGTTAATGCACATTTGCATTCGAATGCATTATTCATGGCGATAACGCCTTATAAGAGCTTAGTTTAAAACCATTTTCAAATCTGAGAAACACCAAGGTAATTCATCATAGTGACAGACGATCGGTTTCAATCGAGGTTAAATACCTGAAACCAATTTCTCTGTGAAGTACTGTTGGGATGTTCTACATATCAGCACTGCAAAAGCAATCGTGAGTTATTATCCCATGACAACACGTGCCAAACACAGACGGCATCAAGCTCCGGGCATTAAATTGGATGAGATGTGGTCTATTTCTGGAGATAAGCAGCATATTTCTATCAGATTCACATTAAAGTACCAAACAATATTACAAACTGACATTTGCAGGCATATTGATGACATCAATCAAACTGGACATTGGATATTGGGGGATTGTGTGTTATATGATCTACTTGCCCACTTTAAAACATCTCAGCAGTGCTAAATTGTGCATGCTTTCTTTCAGTAGTTATGTATCTCTTTCTTTATAGTCAAAAAAAAAAAAAAAAAAAGAATGTGACAGTCATATAAGCAAACATTATTATGTCTCTGTTAATTCATGCAAAAGCCTGTTCTTCTCATGACATGAAAGTGGGATGGATGGATTCTGTGCGACTGCTCGCCCTGCTGCATTGCTTTATGTGACTTTACGTGCCAGGAGAGGTTTGGATACAGGACTTGCACTTTTCTGTGAGCTATTTGTCTGAGGAGACCGCAGGGGTTTGAGGTTGTGGGGGTTGAAGTAGGTGAGCCCTATTTCACCGCTTGCCTGCTATTATTTGCCCCCAGCCCACAACAAATGTGCCATTTTTTTCACTTGCATCACAGAGTAGTCCTTTGAAACCAAGTAAAACACTTAAAAAAAGAGAAGTAAAAAAACTCCTGTCAAACTCTCTCTGTATCTGTTGTGTAATTCTTTGTAGAACTGAAAACAGTGTTACAAAAAAAGGATTGCATGAGCGTGCGAGTGCGAGCGAATGTGTTTGTATCGAAGAATGTGACGTGTGTATGTTGATTTTCTAGGATCAGAGCATGGCCGTGCTTATTAGAGGGTAGGACTCTATAGTATCGGGCTAGAGTTTGACAGGCGGGTGGGAGGGAGGGGTTTTGTTCTTTTAAAAAAGACGAAAATCTGTCGCTGTACATTTTTGCATCTTGTTTCTGCTTATTTTTATTTATTTTTGTACTGTGATGAAAAATAAAATGCACTGATCGTTAAAGATAAACCACGGTGTGGTTGTTTGAGGAAAGTAGGTTTCAGCAAAAAAAAAAAAAAAAAAAATTCTTAGCTGGACTCCAAATTGTACCTAGTCACATAGGTTGTTATTGCAGCTTAGCGACATGAAAACTGTCAGTTTACCAACATAACATCCTTTTTTTTTTTCAATTATGTGGTGTCATATTATCATAGATCGGTTTAGTTTATAGTATATTCATAGCTTCTTAATAACATTTCCCTACTATAATGGATACCACTAAAACTAAAAAATGATTCACAGTAAATACATTCTATTTTTAGATACTAACCTTAGCTTAACAGCGGAGTCATAAGTCTGTGCCATTTTAACTACAGTATATAACAATTTAATCATAATTTTGATTAAAGTGTCACTTTTTAGACATCTTAAGACGTTTGAGCACATATTCAGGAATAGTGTGTGCCTCTATATCAAAATCTACTAGTATTTAGAATTATATTATGTGGGTTTTTGAATGAATGAACAAACCCAATTAGGGATTGACAGCATCACAGGTGATACACTGTATATATGAGTCAAAGACCTATGAAAAAATAGGTCTTTCAGATTCGAAACGCCCACGTTCACCAGAATGAGTTGGCCTTTCCAAAGAGGTCTGTTTAGGACGAACCGATTCATTAGAATAATAGTCGTTTCTTCCCTATAGAGTGGTGCAGGTTTGAGGTCACTTTGTAGGCCAACCGGCAGTTAGCATCACACTGGTTCCCTCGACAAAAACCCAATAGGATTTTCCCATAGGCCTTTGGATTATCATAAATAACAAGCTCTGTGATCAGCAAAAGTTTATGATACTTACACGTTTTGCCCATCAAGATAAAAACATAGATGAACACAACTTTTATGAATTTTGAAGCCTAAATGCAGTCACCAGAAGTAAAAAGCTAAAGGTAGGCTATAAACTACTCCCAAAGCTTCACAGAAAATTTGAGTTAGAAAAGTTTATGAGAGCACAATTATAAGCATAACAAGGCTGTAAAAGCGAACTGAGCTTAAAATTTCGGCGTGATGACATTTAATCTCCTCGACTGGCTCTGTAGTCCCATTTAGCCACTTGTTATCCACCGCCTTTTTCAAGACACGTTACAGCTTAAAAAAAAATCACGAGTGGAGTAATACTGATGTATTTTATGACAGAATAACACGTGAGCTTGTGTTCACATGCAGACCTTATTTCAGCCATTTAACAAAAACCTCATTCAAAAAACCCATTGACTTCGGGACGATGGGACCAGAAATGCTAAAATGCTAACTCGTTTCCGCGTTTTGGCCTACAAAGTGATGTCATACCTGCACCACTCTATTGTGAGGTAGGTTATATCTGAGGCCCTGTTTACATTTTGACGATACTAAGGGGCAATTTACATGACACCATTTTCAAATAAAAACTGAAGACTTTTTATGCATTTTGGCCGTTAAATTACACGACAACAGTGTTTTGGTGGCATGAAAACGCAAACTTTTCAAAACGGGTTTCAACGTGCAAGTTTTTGAAAACGACACCCTTTTCACCTCCGTGTAAAGTACAAAAACGTGAATCTGTGAAAACGGTGACATCATGCACATGCATATTAGTTATAGTGTTTAGTTATAAGAATTACAGAAATCAACACAATATAACATTTTGTCATCATGAAACATTAAAGGTTCCTCGCAACAGACTCAAGGATATGTTTTCGAAGCCTTTGTGTTCAAAGGATTTGACATTTTCTTAAAGAAAGTAAAAAGGGACTTTATATCAGAGAACATTCTAAAATTGGGATTACTGTGAATGGTTTGGGCTTTGGGAAGATGAAATTTACCCAGAAGATAAAGTAATACTGTAGTAAAAGAATGCGTATGTGAGCGGGCACATAGTTTTTCTTTACAAAGTGACATCGCCAAATACTTGTCTGGCATTCATAATACAAATTTATTAGTTGTTTTCACAGATCCGTGTGAACGGGAATCATTTTGATAACGTTGTCATCGGTACAAAGAAAAAAAACAATTCCGTTTTTAGCACATCGTTGTCATGTAAACGTACCCTAAATACAGGTGTAAACAGGGTTTGAAATGGCTTTGCAAACAAGAAAAAATGTAGGGCCGGACTTGATTTTGTGATTGGATCGTAGATGGCCATTGCTGTGATGTCATTTGGACAAGTTGTCCCGCCCAACACATGAGTTTTAAAATTAAATGATATGTACGAATAAATAAGTAATAAATACTGCAATATCCCATAAACATCAGGATTGTCAATTTTAATTTCATGGTGACTTGTATTCAGAACAGTAATAAAGATCATTCATACACATGCTAGATCTCCATCATGAACTTAAGAACTATTATTAAATGTGTGATAGTGTGATTGCTGTCAGTGGATGTGCTGTAGCCACGCCCACAGCCGAAAAGATTGACAGGTTCAATTGTCGTCATCAACTTCCCAGCGGCAAACAGCTGCTCTCCCTGGATTTATAGCCATGTGCAGCAAATCAATGAAATAATGACAATATATCAGTGTGATGGAGCAAAAGCCTCGGAGTAGACACTTCAAGGGCATGTTTATTTTCACGAGCAGATATTTGGTACAGCGTTTACTTGATTAAAAAAACAAACTTATGATAAATCAGTACTAAGATTTCTATGCAATATAATTAGTTTTTAAAGCGTACTTGTTTGGTTTCCATATAATAATATTCATTTCTGTAAATTACTAATGGTTAATTATTGCATTAATATACATATGAAAAGCTATTTTTAAACAAACACTATAAACTGGATTCCCTTTTTGATTTGGTCCAAGCATTCCAACATTTTAAAACATTTTAAAATATATTAATTAAATAAGAGAAATATAAAAATTAGGCACATCATTTGATCAGATCAGGCTAATAGGTAAAATTACAACAAAGAGCATAAACAAATCTGGGAACTGAAATTATTCGGCACTTGGAATCACTGGGGATCACGACAAGAAGAAAAGAAATTATAATATATTATAAAATGGTCATATATTGTATGTCTATCACTGCCAGAACAAAGCAGACTGCTCGATCCACAAAATGGGCTGGATTGTATGGAAATGAACAATCATATAACTCCTATTATCAAGGTAAAAGATCATTTACACATTGTCAGTACGTTTCAGATTTAGTGTTTGATTCAAGAAAAATAGACCTTTAAAACTTTTAGAAAATGCTGTTAGTCCATTTATCTCCTTGCTTTTAACTATTGAGGTAAGAAACGGGGTTGTCCGACAGTACTGTGTGTTCATGCTTTTACTGACACACTTTACCAATCCAGGCTAATAGTCAAGAGAGTGAACAGGGACTGAGGAAGAAGATAAGAGAGTGTAGAGAGAGAGGGACAAAACATAAATATTCCTTCCAATGCAAAAGCATTTTAAAGGGAGCACCTGTTTGAAGCAGACATGAGCAATAAAGCAAAATGGAGATTATGTGATCATCGTCCACATGCGGTCGTTCACATCACATCGGCCGGTCTGGCCGATCACTTGCTCAAAAAGATATTCGATCTAGGACGAATCAGTAGTCGTGGCTCACACAAAACTCGCCATCGAATCCACTTTACCCCATTTTAATCACATGCAGTGGAACATCCCTAACACTACTGATAGAAGCTTAGTGATATTTTTGGCCACGAGAAATGATCCTAATTAACTGATAAAAAAGATCTCTAGCTACTAGCGATGAACGAAACAATAAAACAATTATGGGAAAACAAATTTATGCAAACACCTTCTTAGAAATGAAGAACAGCAGTCAGTTTTTAGTTTGGCACTTTCTTTGTCAGTTGCGAAAGCTTCAAACTGGGTCAGACATCTTGGGAGTTTCCACTCAGAACTCTGTTGATTTTGTTCTATGAATCAATACTGCTCTCTTTCTCTCTTATTTGAACACATTTATACACATAAATGTGCAAATTCGTAATATCAGAGCTTGTTGTTTGCTGCGTTATTCAATGTTGACAAAATATTGAACTAAAAATGGAACCTAATTGAACAACTGGTTGCCTGTTCTTCAAAAATGATGACTTAAGAGTTTGGAGGATTTTTATTATCTTGTGTATTTTGGTGACAAATGCATTTTTGGCTCATGTAAAATGGCGACTACTTTGAATTCAGTCTTTGTAAACATCTTTTTAAACAAAATTTTGAATGGCTTTATCAGTACAGAAATTACTTTTGTTTTGCTATAAACCAGTGAGGGTGAGTGGAGGACTAAAGGGACCACTATTGGCAGCAGGGTCTATTATTTCATAAAATGGCAATTGAAAATAACAGTCGCCATCACTTCCTGCTCTGTGCCGCCCTATCTGATTCTACTCCAAGATATGTGAAATATGTGAATAAATGACAGTTCTCCGCCTACCTACATTATATATATAGTGCATACAGTACATTACATAAGCTATATCAAATATGACAGTATCCGTATACAACGTGCTATAAATGACCAGCCATATGCAGAAAAATAGAATGGTTTAAATTACGAGAAAGTTTAACGCTCCTGTAAGAGCAGTTGATGAGTTTAAGGATATGATCAACACATCCCGCTCAAGAACATATGATCAAATTCAGCAGCAACCACAGGACTGCTTATGATCTGTGCAATACGTCGAGACACAAGCAGAGCTGTTCTTCATCCTGCAAGAAGCAATGATCAAAAACCAACATATTCCCTTTCAAGGAAAAACCTCAAAACACAAGCAAGATACTTTTAAAACCCTTCGTATCCTGTTCCTCATAAATATTAAATTTATGATTACCCATCATTTGGTTGTAATGTTAAATAAATACACAGAGCTGGGTCTAGTAAATCATCTCCGAGGGTCTATCTCACTACCTCCTTGTCATCTTGTAAATAATCTAAACTGAAGTTTGGAATTTAAGGATTAATTAAATTAAATATTCTGCCTTGCCCGTCTTCAGGTGAATTTGGTATGGCTTCATATCTGAGGTTCAACTCAAAAGTTTTGACTAGCACAAAATAGATACCCTGCTGTCAGTGTCCTGTTAAAGGGATCGTCTGGGATCCCCGGCCCTCTAGTTGCCTGGCACTGAGAGAATGTATCCCGATCGGCTCTTGGTGAAGTCTGGCTGTGATTGGTTGATCTTGGTTTCCACAATGACAGTGCACTTCCTCCCATTCATACTGCAGTGAATGGGGCTGAGGATGTTCACCTGTAGCTTCCTCTTCTCACTAGAAACAGAGAGAGAGAGAGAGAGAGAGAGAGAGAGAGTCAGTGCAATAGTCCATATGTTCTTGTTTGTGTTTGGGTCCACAGAGCTCTGTGTGCTTGTCTCATCTGGTTGGCTGTTTCTGGGTGGATGGGCATTTTACACCAGACTGTCTCGCTTAGGGGATCAATGAAGCACAAGAGTAATTGGTTGAGAGCGAGAGTGGCTGAGTTTTTAGAGAACGGTGAATGGAAAACTAAAAGTTCGACTGTAACACACACACTCTGCATTTGAAGTCAATAGATCTAACCACTAAAAGCCTCGTTACACCTAGAAAACCCATTAGCTCCATTTATATATATAGAATTTCCACTAGTTTTTCAACTTGTTTTATTTAAACAAAGCGAAATTCTGGGTTCCAGTGAGGTAATTACAATGGAAGTGAATAAGGCCAATCCGTAAATGTTAAAATACTCACGGTTTTAATAGTATAGCCACACAACATAAACATTATGTTTGTTAACATGATTTTAGTGGAAACAATAGTTTACTAACCTTTTTTTAGAAGTGTAGAACCTTTTTTTTTTTACACGTTTAACATAAGAATTAATGTACAGTAAATGCTTTTATAAAAAATATAAACGGCACATTTCTGCATTTAAATCTTTTAAGACATTTACTTTTAGTGTAGGTGTTTAACTTAATAAATGTCACAAATTCTGTCAAACACTGAGCTTACCAACCAAACCCAGAATATTCCTTAAATAAACTCGCATGAAGAATTCTTTAACAATATGAAGGTTTTATCTTTGTGTCTATTATAGTAGAACCAACATCTTCTAAATTAGAAGTCTGATTCAGAAGAGTGACCTTTACCAGGCAGCTTATGTAAGAAATCCTGCAGATGATAAACTCTCCATAAGTTACTGTACCAGCAGGTCGCTCCGCCAGATGTTTCTATGGAAACCCAATGAACCCCATCATGTGGTAAGGCTTCTCCTGTCAACCAGCATCAATCTCTCCTATCATTCACAATCTTATTCAAGGGTGTGAAAACTCTGTATTTACTCATTGTACTAGGTATACAGTTCAATCCCTTCAGCTTCCTGTTGAGGCAGGAATGAAAGGTTAGTCGAATTGCTTGGGGTTTAGTTGAGTTTTGATGGTAGCAGCAGGGAACGGCATGAAGACTGTAGATTTCCCCATACTGAAAGTCTCTCTGTGAGCCGGTATCTCTCACACAGTGCTGGTCGAGTAGACGGCTCTGCATGGCCCACTGGAAAATCAATTCTTTCCAGCCCTCCTCTCCCCTGTGCCTGTGCCCTTCACGCCAACTGACTCACCACCTTTGAGGCCTGCTCTGCTACCCAGAATAGAAGGAGTATTAAAGGAAGGTAAAAGGGGGAGGGGAAGTGAGCACTCAGGAGATGCAGAGGTAACTGGTAAATACAACTCAAGCCCATTTGTCTAGTGCCAGACAGCATCATGACTGTGTCCGTATATATCTCTACACTTTCACACGTTATTCTGGGATTCTTCAGTTAGGGGAAATTTCAAATGAAACCAACAAAAGTACTTTTAACACTAAAATCACACACTATGCATATGTGTGTGTGTGTGTGTGTGTGTGTGTGTGTGTGTGTGTGTGTGTGTGTGTGTGTGTGTGTGTGTGTGTGTGTGTGTGTGTGTGTGTGTGTGAGCATTAGTGCCCTCAATCGATTTAAAAAAATTAACTAATTAAATCACACATTTTTACTGTAATTAATCGCAAATAATAAAACCAAACATTTAAGTTTTTAATATAGATTTTTTATTTGAATAATTTCACAGTTAATCTTCAAATTAACGTAGCAACTATATAAAGACAGTAGCCTATATTTTAAATATTTGTTTAATGGCATCTTTTTATGAAAGATGGCATCACCAATACCGCTACTGATGTCTCTATGAAACTGATTTTTCCCCATCAATTTTAGCCATTAATTATAGTCATTCAGCATTACAGTATAATTGAAAGCTATCTTTTTTTTTCTTTTTTTTTTCATTTATTAGGCTTTAACTAATATAACAACTTTTCATTTAAGTGAACTTAAAATAATCTTCACATAAATCCATTACAATAAATGCCACATTTACCTGTGCCCTTTAATATATATGAGTTATTTTTTGTCTACTGGCCAAGTCAGTCTGGTTCAGATTTTTTACTTGCCCTGTCAAAATGCACAAAAAGTTATTGTTTTCATTATTTTTGACCCATTTTAGGTAGGTCTAACAGGTAGGATATATACCCAACAATAAAGTTATCAAACACTTCACTGCATACATTATAAATTAAATATATATTAAACTAAAATATATATTCAGTCAAGAGTAATGAGAGGTTTTCTCTGTCTTTTGTTCTTTGATTAATGTTAATCACAGACATCACAGCAGTGAGTTTAATAGGCTGCTGTCACTTTAAGACCTGATGTCACACATGATGCGGATCTGACGCACATCCTATTTTTTCATACATTTATTTTCTGTACATTTACATACATTTAAGACTTCATTTAACTGTGCTTGCGAGGATACTCAACAAAATGGGCATTTTATAATTTTGTGTGTTTTTGTCCATTCAAGCATTGGCCACAGATCATATCGTGTCGAGTCATATCGTGTCGAGTTTTTAAAATTATTTATATTAGTTTTACAATGGGACACCCTGATTTATTTAATGCAACAAAATTCATCAAGTTTAAAGTGTGACAGTGTCTCCAAATACTTTTGGACCACTTTATATTAAAATTACCATCATTGAACTGTAATGCTTTGGTTTTATATGTACTTGTTATAAACATGCATCCTATAGAGCAATAAAGTTTAAATAAATATTTTCTCTCTCAATGTCCATGAGGTCAGCAGGCCAAAAAGAGGATTTTCTTCATCTAAAAAGAGCCCTTACTGACACTTTCTGTTCTACTGCCACAACAGCAGATGCAGCTGAGGTTCAGAAAGGTGTTAAACGGTCTCTTATGATCACTGTTCTGCATCTGTATTTATCTGCAAAGCAATTTTGGCTCTAGTATATTTTGTGGGTCGAGGACAGAGGGGAAATGGGAGAAGAGAAGAATGAATGCGTGTCTGCAACATAGTCACGCCCCACCTACAAAAATAGCAGATATGCCCTTGGGCTAATCCGTCTTCACATCCTCAAAAAAAAGGGGGAAAAAAAAGAAGCTACAAAGTATTATGCTTGCTGTGCACTTGAGAGAAGAGAGGCAGCACCGCAGCATCCTTCACTTCATACCGCCCCACTCCAGTAATCAGACTGCACTGCCTTACACACACACACACACACACACACACACACACACACACACACACACACACACACTTAGGCTGGAAGCACCTTTTTGAGGTTGCTATTATTAAACCTTGTCCTAGGGATTAGAACAGAGAGCGCATCTTGTGATGGTGTAAGTGTTTTTTTTTCACCATGATCCTTAAATAAAAAATAAAAAACATGGAATAAAATCAGTCAAATTATACCTCACTGATTCATTAATGAACAATTAAGCTTTGATACATTTAATTTTCATTGGCATTTAGTTGATTTTCAATGTGTGAAATCTACCAAAATGAGCATGACGTTCATTGAAGCACCAGCACAGATGATGAATAAGCCAAGTAGATAGATTACTGTAGAAAATATAATAATTCAGCTTCCTCAAATCTCTCTGTGCAGTAAAGCCTGCCCTCTAAAACTACTATTTATCAAACACAAGCAGGAGCTTTAGCTTCTAATATGTATCAGATCAGTGGCAGGGCTTCGTTGCCTCTGCTCTTTTTCACAATTTTAAGCTGTTAAGGAGGAGATTACAAAGTAGGTCATTTAGAAGAACAGGGAGAAAAGGCTTAGCAAGAAGAAATATTGATCAAAGCTGGGGCTCTTCTCAGAGAACAGCAGGCATGAATTCAAAAGAGGCAAACAAGAGTGAGGAGGGGAAAAGAGATAGAGGGATGAGAAAGTAAGTGAAAATGAGAGAGCAAAATAATAGGACAGGGAGGAAATAATGGACGACAAAGAGGCCAGCCCTACAGGGAATACCGAAAAAAATGTGTCAGGTAAGCTAAAAATGTGCTTCATGTGGTAACATCTAACCCCTTATTTACACTGCAAAAGTCTGCGGCGCATCACGGCTCCTACATGGCCACCGGATCTTAATGCTTGTGTATATACCAGCTTCGACACGGCACGTTTCAGAAGCTTCCTAGAAGTGCCTAGTCTATTTTTGACGGACGCCGCGTCCAAATGCCAGTGTTCTCCTGCTCACAGGCACTGTATGTGAAATATAGATACAAGATATTTGACGATGTATTTTAAACTACTAAAACACAGCTACAAATCTTTTATCCTTGTCGTTCATGGACTTTTAAGTGTATTAACTTTGTCTGTAGGCTACAGCACAACAAAGTAGGACAGCAACACAGCAATACAACAATAAACACAATTAAACCGGACAAAACATAACCATTTAGCCAACTTAACCATGGTAGAACCCCAAAAAAGAAAAACAAAAAGAAAAATATCGTCAGACGGGTAAATATTGTGTTCTCGCGAATCCAGTTGCTTTGCTTCTGAAATGGTCCTGGTGAGAGTTGGCACCGCGTGGAGGATGGAACAAAACCTTGCCGTAATGCGCCGCAGACATGTGCCACAGACATGTGCAGTAGCCTATATGTAAGGGTACATTAACATGACAGTGATGCACTAAAAACAGAAAAGTTTTCCTTAGCGTTTTTTGCGTTACAGACAGCAATGTTGTCAAAACAATCCCCGTTCAAACGGATCCACGGAAACGGCTAAAAACGCTGCATTGAATGCCAGGCCAGTAGTTGGCGATGCCACTTTGTAAATTAACACTACGAATCAATCATGATCTTTTGGATACAATATTACAATCTGACTGGTTAAAACGGCATTTAAAATGTGTCAAGCGAGATAATCAACATGCCTCTAATATGTTAAATCATATTTAACCTATGAAGTTCATTTTTCCTATGGAATATCAGCAAGATTTCAAGCTTAACAGACACCTGCAGATTTGCTCACTGACTAAAGACAGACCGCTGTGTTCCAGTAATCAGCAACTGAAGCTACAGACAGCAGGTGTTGATATGAATCAGTAATATTTGGCGGTAAATTTGCTGATAGTGTGCAGATACACTTCCTGTTGAGAGTTCACAGAGATCAAAGTGGACCTGAGATTACCTGTGCTGAAGGTTTAGAATCAATAGAACTAAACCTGATGAACAGCAGGTGTGTAGGGTGCAGTATGGACCTAATAATTTGTACATCTTCCAGACTTCTCTCCCTTTCTCTGCGAAGGTTGAGGAAAACCATTCACTGATTCACAGTAGACAATCTGTTCCTCAATGGTCAAAATACAATAGGACAGATGCCCCATGAAATTCAGCACACCCTAATACATACACCACCCATTGTTATATGCCCTGCTGGCTACTGAGGAGACAATGCCACTTCCTAAAAGAATCCCCATGGGAGCTGTATAATCAACAAGACATTTTTTGGGACAATACTCTGAGTCAATTTCTGGTCACTCAAAGTCACATAAAAATAATCCTGACTGGTAATGAGAGACACTTTTTAAAAATCAACAAACTAATATAATGATATTAGGGCCTAATAGCAGGAAATCAATAGTGTTAATGCAGATTTCCCAGAGCGTGGCGGGAAGCAAGGACAGCTTAGCACTTCATTTGCAGCAAGAGGCTGTTGCTTGATCCAAGCATGACTTACCAAACATCCAGATAATGTCTAGTTAGCCATAAAGCTCCTTACTGTCATTCATCAGCTTCTGAACATCAAAGTAGAGCCTCAGCAGAGGATCACTGCAAGAGGGTCAGTGTAGGTGACAAGTGAAAGAGGTTAGTTAATAAGAGATGATAGAGATGTGAAGAAAGAGAGGATAGACAGAGGAACTGAGAGGCTGAGTGAGGATGAAGGTGCTATGAGTGATTTCAGATGTTTTGCTAACTCCAGACCATTCTCCAAAACCAAGCTTGATATCAGCAAAATGAATGACAGAAAGAGGTTGACTGGACAGAAGAGAGATCGACTGTTTTTCCTATTGACTTAAAAAGGCTATTTCTTTGACTAATGTATTTCTAGCATATACACTACCGTTCAAAATTCTGGGGTCAGAAAGATTTTTTAAATGTTTTTGAAGTGCACCAAGGCTGCATATATTTAATTTAATAAAAAAGAATAGTAAAAAAATACATTTTAAAATGATTTATTCTTGTGATTGCAAACTTTTCCGCAGCCATTTCTTCAGTCACATGATCCTTCAGAAATCATTCTAATATTTGGTGGTAAAAAGGAAACATTTATTAGCTATTATTAACTGTGCTGCTTAATTTTTATTTTTTTTATTTTTTTATTTTTTGTGGAAACCGTGATACAATTTTTTAGGACTTTTTGATGAAGAGAATGTTCAAAGGAACGGCATTTATTTAAAACAGAAACAAATATATATGTAACATTATTGATGTCTTTAAAAGAATAAAAAGACATAAAAACAATAAAAATGTAATAAAAGCAAAAATTACAAAATTACAAAATGAACTAGCAAATATACACATTAATTAGCAGATATACAAATTTAAAATGTACTCTTTTTCCTCTTGGAAAACTCGACCAAAGTATTGATGACTCATCCTGCACTACACTGATTTTCATCCAATCAAACGTTCTCTAGAATGAAAATGTACCTCCTTCTAATATCACCTAAAAAAAAGACTAGTATGGCTAAATATAACAAAAAACCTACATTACGTTAAAAAAGGAACAAATCCTTCAATAAGTATTGTACAAAATTGTGTGTGCTTTTAAATTCAATTTAATTCCTGCATTTCAATTAAGGAAGCAAACAGGAAGTAAAATGATATTCTAATTTCATTCAATTGAATTAAATAAAGTAGAATTCAAATATAAATTCATATAACTTAAATAAGTTTAATTTTTAAAATGATGGACTACACTACACTCTAATGTACACTATATACATAGAAAAGGCAAAAAGCCAAAAAATAACACTAATAACTGTAATAATGAGTATTGTAGCTGTAACAAAAGCAAAATAGTCATAATAACAGCTTTAGAAATAGCACATGTAATTGTATTAGTAATAGTAAAAATAATAGTAGCAATTACAAAGACAGAAACTGTAATTATGGTAGTGGTGGTAAAGACAGCTACACAAACGTAAATGTATAAGCATTTGGTTATGTTCAATTAGTGATTGGAGAAAAAATGAGAGGACGGTAAAGGAATAGGATGTGAGGTAAAATGGCTGTGGAGACATTAGATGCAGAGCAGGTGAGAGTCACACAGACATGAGCCAACGAAGCATCCTCCCATTATCACATCTCTGGCTGGTTGGAACGCAGAGAGTGAAAGAATGTAAGACACAAGGGCAGTGGGGGTGGAGCGGTGAGAGAGAGCGAGCGAGACACAGCAATGCAGAGCTTGCACAGGAGAAAGTAGGTCAGATTCATCCACTCCAATTCAAACGCACACAAGTACAATATCATAGCCATCCACCGACACCCCAACATCCATTTAAAAACCCCAACCAGTTCGTCAGCTAAGCCTTTCCCTCCATCGGTTCAGTTCAGGATGACTAAACACAAAAACACATTCAGCTCATTAGAGAGCAAAACAAGCTCTGACAGAGAAACAGCAATTTACTGTACATACTTGATGTATTTGAATTTTCTCCAAAGGGAATTTATAAGGACAATAAGGACAAAAATATGATATAATATATAAAATATAATAATATATAAAATTAGATTATTGTGATATTGAATGAATACTCTATAAACCACAGATTTATTTTGAAGCAACACTGTCCAAAAGTGACCCCAGTGGTGAAGTTTCCTCCATGAGCTCATTGTGTTTTCGAGTGCTGTGTACATTCATTGAGCTGGTAATGCTGCATGACTGTTAATTAATTGTTCTGATTGATTGCTATGTTGTGCCTGACAGTGTTTAGTGTTCAATGTTTTATGTCTGGGGTTGTTGTTGCTCCACCTACTGGACTGGATGTTGAAGTGCAATGGCGGTTGCTGCAACTTTACCGCAATTGTAATATTGTTACTGTAATCATAATTTACCATTACTGTAATATTGTTTATAATATTGTTATTACTTTTAATGCAATGTAAAAAAGGCTTAAAATGCAAAAACTTTGTAACACATTGTATATTAATATCGTTCAAAAGAGGTCAGTAAGATAAAAAACAAACAAATATAATACTTTCATTCAAAAGGATCAAAAGTGACACATTTCTAATATAAATATATAGTAAAGACACATTTATGTTATAAAACATTTCAAAGAATCAAAGAATTTAAAATTAAGAATAAAAAAAATATTTAGCAGCACAACTGTATTCAACATTGATGATAATAATAATAATAATAATAATATGAAATGTTTCTTAAGCAGCAAATCAGCATTTTAGAATGATTTCTGAAGCATCATGTGATTGAAGACTAGAGTAATGATGCTGAAAATCCAGCTTTGACATCACAAGAATAAATTACATTTTGAAATATTTTAAAATAGAAAACAGTTATTTTAAATTTCAATTATATTTCACAATATTACTGTTTTTACTGTATTTTTGATCAAATAAATGCAGACTTCTTTCAAATAAAACTGTATCAACTCCAAACTTTTGAATGGTAGTGTAAATACACTATAAAAACAAAATATTATAATAAATGTATCTTTTATGTCAATAGTGTAGAATAAAAGGTTCCACCTGCCTTAAAACTTCAAATTATGTAAAAATCTAAAGTAAATTGTATTATGACTATTACACAAATATCACATGCATTATACTTCACTAAAAAACAAATGCAGAGGGAACTGTACCACTGAAGCGCATATGTGTGTAAATGCACACTGAAGATTGCAAATTCCCACTTATTTGTTTCGCTCGGGTGGGGTGAAACGAGTTTTCCCTCTGCAGGCTACTGTAAGCGACTAATTTACATACGAATTCCAGTATAATCACTGCAACAGGCAATTCATAGCAGCCTTTACCTTGAAAGGGTAGGCAAATGGAGCTATTTAGAGAAGCATCTCTCTCTCTCTCTCTCTCTCTCTTACTCATTAGTATTCTAAACCGGCAGGCCAACTAATGGACTAAATATCAGACAGACATGGATCGTCTAGTTGCTATGGGAACTGCATCTGCAGCACCAAGAGTGAGGTGAGGTGAGAAATACAGAGGAAAAAATAAACACATGGAATGAGAAACAGAGCTAGTGCATGCAGGCTCAGAGAAATAATGGACAAAACAGAAGAAGGAAAAGCAAAAATGAAGCACTGGAAGGACAAGAGGGGTAAAAACTTGACAATCTGGAGGCTGAAAGAGCGTTCAGCATGAAGGATGACCTTGCTGAAGGACACAACGATTGCAGCCAGCACCTCAACACAGAGTCACTGGCAACAGACTAATGAGGCCTGAAAAAACATTCGCATTATTGTGCGCATTTATAATACAGCACATTAGGCACAGAGTAGCTTCCTGCCCAGCTCGATGCTGTATCATGCCCGTTTCTCATTACACTGGCGCTAGAACACACACTTAAGCCAGCCAGCGACTTTAGAATTAGAAACCTGATCCCATCAATGGAAGAAATTCACTTATGCCTCTACTCGGAAACTCTTCTCTCAGAGTCATGATTGATTTATAAAAAGAATGAAAAGTGCTGCAGCACAAATTACGGTCTGGACAGAGACACTCTTATTATTGGTATGTTTTGTGTTTTCAACACTGACAACATAGGTTTATGGAGATTTTTGTCATTTAGAAGGAAGAAAAAGATTAGCCAGACTGTAATGTACACTACAAAGTAGTGACCCCAAAAAGGTTTGGGGTCAGTAAGATGTGTTTGGATTAAGTATTTTATGCTCACTAAAAACCGTAATATTGTGAAATATTATTACATTTTTTAAATAACTGTTTTCTATTTTTAATTTATTTTAAATTGTAATTTATTGGCAAAACAAATGGGTTTGATTTAACTTGTTAATTGTCACACAAATAGAAAAAGGGTAGTGAGGAAGTGGCCAGAACCACTATTATCCCTGTCCCATCATGCCTTATCAACCTCAGGACTACTGCTGGACTACTGAGGATTGCTGTAAATTCCTCTTCTCTCTCACACAAACACACATTTTCAGAGTCTTTGTCTAACAGAGTTACAGAGAAGTGCAGATTTGAATCTGGCCCAGTTTGGTTAGTGATGGCATGGAGGTCATTCTGAGGCACTCTGGGTAATAAGCATGCAGAAAGTGATCAAAGAACAAACGGGGATCAATAAAGAGTAATGGCATGTGATTTTGCTGAGTTGAGAGATTAAACAAAGAGAAAAAAAGCAATAAAGTGAAGCCCAGAAGCCAAAAGAGCACTGAACCTGAAGGATGATTTCATATCAGTAACTGCTGATTATTGTGTAAGAGCATTTCAATGACCCTGTGACCTTCTATATGCATGTCAATATATAATTACAGTGGCAGGAAATGAAAAGCCCCACACTTGCTTTCCCACTGCCTGAAGCACAAGTCTTTGCCCCCCTAATCCTTAACGCTATAATGATGTCAGAGGTTCAGAAACGACACTCACTCAGACATCCAAACTCCTGGTCACTCTCCCAGGAGCTTTGAAACAGGATTTGAGTCCAAAAGGCACCATTCATTCCCTCAGAGAAGTGTTAAAAGGAGACAGACTTAATGGATTCCTGTAGAGAACTCTTTCATTTAATTTCACAGGGCCTTTTAGTTCAAGCTACAGTGATCAATAGAGACAAGGGTCTTCATTCAGATGAGACACTAGCTGAGCTGACACCAACACCTTTGTTTCGAGCCCAATTTAAACAGATTAGACCAACACACTAGATTTGGCATCTCACAGAGGAATTCCCTCTTTTGAAAGAGTTACACAGGCTAATAAAGGAGACTCAGGACCTTTCTTGCTGCAACAAAGTAGTCAACAGAACCTCAAGACTCGAAATAGTGTAGCTAATCCTGATCTGGGTCTTCACACATTCTGTTTAGTGCATGAGTGAAGCGCTCCTTGATAACTGTGACAGGATGAGTGACAGCTACGGTGATGCGGACAGATGTGTGCGAGCGTGTGCGCATGTCGGCCAGAGAGTGTGTGGGTGTGTATCTGTCGGGCTGTGGCTCGAATCTCTTTGAATAATGCTTAAAGGCAGGTGTGATAGCTGGAGCGATGAGGCATTCCCTCTGTAGAGAGAAAGAGGTGCAGTGCTTCCTGTGTGCTGTGCATGCCAATGATGAAGAGCCTGGTTAAAAATAGAGCTGCAGTCACACAATCTTAAATATTTAATCTCCTACATCTCATCCCTGGAAAAGAAGAGAGAAAGTAGGGTAGGATAAGAGAAATATTGAGCCTCCACAGGCAGCATTTTAAAGGGATAGTTATTAAGAAAAAAATTTATTGTCATTAATTACTCACCTTCATATCATTCAAAACCTGCATGACTTTCTCCAGAGCATTTTTTGATAAATGTTTTATTTTTATTTTCCATGTAACTAATGAACAATGAATGGGAAAGCTTTTTCCCCCAAAGCATACATTAGCTTTGTGTGATGAATAGATGGACATTTATAAATGCAGACTGAATTTGTTTATATAACTAAAACTATTGAAAAAAATTATTATAAAACATATTAGATGAAAAATATTAGATAAAAAAAATAAAATAACTGAAATAATTGAAGTTGAAGCACAAACTACAAACTGGAAAAAGTACAATTAAAGCTGAAATAAAAATAAACTTAACATAAGTAGTAATTTCAGTGTTTTTTTATTTTATTTGTTTTATACAAAACATTTAGCTACAGAATACTTCCATGTAAGAAAGTAGAAAGTCATTTGAGAGTTTACGATTTTTGAATGGCGTGAGGGTGAATAAATGTTGACAGAATTTAAATGTTTGTGTACTATTCCTTTAAGGCACAGGTAGGATCCCAATGCAAAGGTTGCTCCAAAAGACAGGCAGCATAAAAATAAATGAAAAATAAATCATTTATCTATTTTTTTCCTTCATAATATTAGTTTAATATTTAGTATCTAATTAATAATTATACAGAATGTTGATCAATTCAAATAGTTTGATATAATTTAAAAATGTATTCAACATGTGTGTGTTATATCTCTTCATGCTTATTAGAGTATTGCATTGTTAACATAAAACTCAATTGTGAAATTAATTATGAATTAATTATGAATTATGAACCTTCACTTGAGGTTCAATGCTGCCTAAATAGACAGCAGACAGCGAGGCAGCTTACTAAGTTTTGTAACTGGGCAAGAGAGATGCTGGAACAATGGTGAGGATAAACAAAGTAAGTTTCAGAGAAAAATAAAAATGTTGAGAGAGAAAATGGGCACTTAGAGAAATAATCCTCGATTTGAGATATCAGAGACTTTGTTAACAACAGTCTTACTGTAGATAAGAGGGTTATGATTTTACTCGCATATGGCACAGTCTTTGCCAGTCAGACTGATTTTCAATACATGGGATGTTCTTCCAATCTATTAATAGCACAGAAAAAACGGTTATGTCTGCAGTTTTCCCGTAAAGCCACTCTGGCAGAAAGTCAAACTAGTTCAGTGTCAAACCTCAGCGAAACGTGCCCAGAGATCCAAACTCACTTAACGTCCACATCATGCATAATGGCATAGGTTCGGTATAACTGAAAATAATTTAAACTGACTACTATTTTTGTATTACTAGCTCTCAAAAGCTGCTATACAAGCTCTTTCCTAGATGTCACCGTTGAAATCGCAATAGGAAGTGAACTGAGAGAGGAAGGACTAGCGTCTCTGCGGTGGCTAGTGCTCAGGCTGATGTGCAGGACAGCAGAGGAGAGATAAAGGTTAAGTACACATCTACAGGGAGAGGAAAGCAGCAGAACACAGCAGCTTCAGAGCCTGGCCTTTTGTTCGGCGAATGGATCACGCTGATGGATGGATCCAGAGAGAGCTTACGGCTGCAGGTCATTAGCAACGAAACGTTAGCAAGGTGTTTTCTGAAAAACACCCTGCTTGGGGGACACAGGGCTTTATTTACAGGAAAAGCAGCGAGGCATCTTTGTAAGGAATGTCGATATCACACATTTACATGCACAGTTGTAAAACGGTCTTCATCTATCCGGCCAAGTACACATGATACGAATGGCCTTATTTTAGCGATCTAAGCGCATGGTCTTAAGCGCACGGCGCAAGTGCACTTGGGGCGTGTCCGAAACCACTTTTGCTAGTTGAACGACGGGAAAAATGGTCAGCTGCTCTGCGCATGGTCTAAAAGGGTTGTCCATATTCTCTTAATGAGTAATGGGTGTGTT
Organism: Leuciscus leuciscus; assembly: GCF_965113295.1. Lineage (NCBI taxonomy): Eukaryota > Metazoa > Chordata > Actinopteri > Cypriniformes > Leuciscidae > Leuciscus > Leuciscus leuciscus. The sequence continues at coordinate 25,356,367 of NC_138745.1, forward strand.
TTGGGCATAACGTGCAATAAACCAATCAGAGTCTCATCTCCCATTCCCTTTAGAAGGCAGTTGCGCTCGCACAATGGCGGATTCGCAATTAACATGGCGGAATTTGCAAGCGGAAAAACTGAATGCTTCTCTAGAGAGGAAACAGATCTGCTCATGTGCGAGGTTAATGCGCTCGAGCAGACCATCTACGGGACAAAGTGTACGCGCGTTGTGGACCTGCCTATGGCGCACAATTCTAACGCGCTCTTTAAATAACAAAAAATATATATTGCGCCGTCTATTTCAGTTGCCTCAAAATAGTAACGCGCCAACAATGTGCCTGAATACACCTCGTTTTCAGACCAGCTCTGAAATGGGCCATGGGTCCATGGGTCCTAGTCATGGGCCATGACCAGCCATGGGCACACAAATGGGCGCAAATGCATTTGCTATTTAAACAACACATGATACGAATGGAATGGCAGGACGTGAAAATGATAACTGCGTCAGGTTGAAATTAGCAAGACAAACTTGCATCGTGCCTGGCACAGCATTGTGCCGGGTGTATGATAGGTCCCAATGTGTTTTCGAATATTTGAATTTTGAACATGTTGTGCTTCACCTCTGTATTTCAGAGCAAGCCTGAGGCCAATTGTAGTCTGATTAACGTGTATACTTTCTGGACAAAGCCTAGGTCTGTTATTGTGCATGTTTTTAAAGGTTGTTTCAGGGCACTGAAATCTCTTGGCTTTCCTCTAATCTCAGTACATAGACAGACAGACAGACACACTCTACATACCTCAGATAACCTTTTGAGTCCATCTGATTTTTTTTCTAATTCATAAGCCATACAGAAAAGAAAAAAAACATCAAAAGGACTGTTATAGTATCTACCGCCTGTCGATTTCAGGAAGTGTAACCCCTTAGCCATCACAGTATGACACACTAGGACATAATTTAGCAAACATCAAGCAGAACATCTATCTCATTTGGCAGCTTCTTTGAAGCATAAAGTAACTCTCAAATCTAGAAGACACAATTTCTTCTACCGCATCATAAAAAGCCAAAGGGGGTACCAATCTGACAGGGCTAAGCTGGCTGCTCTGTCCTTAAAAGCCCTGAACTGGCTCTACAGAGAAGACAGTGGGTGAATTATTATGGTTGGCATTCTTAGCCTTATGTGCCCTGGCCCTGTTCCCAGAGTCTTGCTATTTCTCCCAAATCGCTCTCAGGAGCGCCCCTTGCTGGTGTCACCTTTTGAAGTGGCCGAGCATGGTCCCCACCAGCTCTCCGATGCGGCTGTCCCCCGCTGGCACCATGCCTTGCAGGCACACGATTAGATCCCGGTTGTCTTTGGTGTGGAAGACGACCAGCTGGTCCTTCCCAGGGGAAACGCTCACTCCAGTCACCTGAGACAGAAAGAAAGGGTGATGCGAGTTAAAACCGCACTCATACAGACACAGCAGACCAGTGTTCACTAATAAGCCCTGCCATAATTTAGTTCTCATTATCGTCAACCTGCTAATGTGGGCCCAGGGTTTTGGAGGTGCACTCACAGGAAACATTACACATCTGTTGGTACATTGAAGTGTGGGAGCAACTAATAATTTACTGTGTTACAATGAACAAGGTGAGATGCATATTTCCAGAGCAGATGACCTTTAAAACCAGTGTTATTTTAGTATAATTGATATACTATTATAGTATTTATAAATATTTCTAATGAACTTTTATTTTTATATTTTCAGTTTTAATTAATTTTTATTTCCATCCCGCTTTAATTAATTTTTTTATTTCCATTTTAGTTTTAGTAATTTTAGTACATTGACTGAAACTTTTGGGACCATTTCTTATTTTTATTTAAGTTTAAGTTTTACATCTAATGTTTATATTTTATTTCAGCTTCATTTCAATTAATTCGTAACAGTTTAATACTAGTTAATATTACAATAACAACTGGTCAAAACAATAATTTAACATGGGACTGGTGATAATTAAAGGGATATTAGATGTTTGAGTGTGGTGGATTGGTGTTTGGGACCTTGGGTTCTAGTTCAACCATGTGTCAGAACAGACTGCAAAGGTCAATGACTTTACGTTTCTATTATATGCTAAATTAAGTAATTAAAAATATAGTCAGGCAATGGCAAGACAAAAACACCTAAACTATCATCCATTTCAGTGTATTAATTGAATTTCATTTTCACATTTGTTGTAGGGCTTTAAGCAAAATTTGTAAAAATGACAAAAAAAATCTAGAGATTGTAAAATAAAGAAAATCATTTAAAAACCATTTAAAAGACAATTAATAATTATAATAACGTTGTCTGCCATTTCAAAGTCAGTCTGGTTTAACCACCATACAGGAAGCCACTTTATTGTCATTTGACAAGAAAACCATAAAACAGAATATGATAGAGCTGTAGACTCAGCAAGTCTCTTAAAAATGTCAGATTATCAACCTTTTTATGACATGGAAAGGCTAGTTCAGGTTGGCAAATGGAGAAACCACACAAAAAAAGAAGTGAATAAAATAATAAAAAAATGCATGGAATTTATAATAAAAAAAACACAATAATTGAAGACGTTTCTGGAAATAAAGATTAGAGCATTCACATTTCATGGTCACACCACTCAACAATTTTTGTCGCAAACTTTATGCTGAAAATTTCATAAATGTTCTTCAAAAGTGTTTGAAACCAACATGAATAATTTCTAAGACCTAGACTTTCAGACATACTTTTATGACCCAAATACAACAGCATGCCTCCGTACATAGCTGTTCTTATCCAGATGAAGCACTTCAAAATGTGTGATGCAGTTTCCTTGAGGTAAAATGTCTTTGTTTTTCATCCTCTTTATCTCTCTCTCACTCTCTCTCTTTCTCCCTTATTCACCCAGATAGGGGCTAGGGTTCAACGAACACAGTCTGGGCTAAAGTAAAAAACAGCTAGGGGGAAATCGAGTGTACTGACTCCCCCGTGGATCAGTATTCCTGGGCAAAAATCACTAGGTGAATAGATTAAGAAACTAAGGATCTCTACCACATCTAAGATCTTGGTGATGGGCACATAGAGAAAAGATGCAAGAGGGCGACAGCTGGTGTGACCAAATTAGGACCACATTTTAATACAGTCATTACGGGATGCCGGATATGAGCAATTTGTCACTTACAGTATGAGTAAATATTTAAAGAACAGTTACGAAAGACAAATGTGAGCATGACACTGATGACCAGGCCAGAACAGGTTGTGATATCCTGATATCCATATAATGCTTGTGGAAATATAGACCAGGCACTTCCTGTGTTTGAAAATGATTGAAGGAATAGTAGTGCTCCCACTGTTATGTCAAAGATTCATTAATAAGTATAAGTAGTATCATGCAGTGTGATTTTGTGCACTATAGACTACATATCTTCTTTTCCCCCTTTTATTATTATAATTTCTAATCGTCATGCTGAGATAAATGAACCAAACAAACAGCATTCAGGAAAATATATAGAATACAAAGAGGTCTATGAAGCGTAAAACAGTCTGCAACAGGAGAAAAAGAGATAAAAAACAAAGGCCACAGAAGTGCGAAGACACAAGCAAGCCCGAGCAGAAGGAACACACAGAGGAGGCAAATTTGTGCACATGCTGGAACGATACTAGACATCAGCTGATCTCCCCTCCCGCTCCGTCACCATGACAACCCCATCCCCTGGGATGTTGGCATGACAACAGTGGAGAAGGAGATGGATGAAGAAGGAGGAGCGTAGCTGAGTTGCAGAGTGGATTGTTTTGGGGGGGGGGGGGATTAACGTGGTGATTTTTTAGTGTTTTTTTTAGATAATATCTCTGTAATAGTTTTTTTAGGACATGGTTCCAGCCCAACCATTTAATAATGCAATGAGTGTCCTTGATATCCTTTTGTCTTTGAGTTGTTAGCTGTCACATAAATCATTTTATCAATTTCCCTGACCTGTGCGTTCTGTGACACTGGAGCAATAAATAAATGTGAGGGGCAGGAAAGGTTTAGCTGGGAAGTGACCTTTCCCTAATCAAGAGATGATAACTGCTCTTTTCCAGCATAAAAAAAATCAGATATTTACACATTAGGAAATTTCTTATCTGACCCACTGTGCATATAGTCAAAGTAATAAAAAAAAAACGTATAAACGCGGTATTTGTGTTGAATGAAGAACAAAAGAATACTTAAAGGGATAGTTCACTTTGAAATTAATTTTTGGTATGTTTTAGCTTACCTCAAGGGCATCCAAGATGTAGGTGTCTTTTTTTCCGCAGTAGTTTCAATTTTGATATTTTTAGGTCAAACCGTTCTTGTCTGTCAGTCATATAATGCAGGTCTATGGTCATTATCTCAAAACACAAGCACAGAGTCCAAATTAAAACAATTCCCCGTCGTCCAAATTAAACAATTCCCCATCGTCCAAATTAAACAATTCCCCATCGTAAGTACACATTGATGGCCTAAGACACGAAACGAGCGGTTTGTGTGAGAAAACGAACAGTATTTATATCGTTTTTACCACTTATACACAGCCATGTCCGAGTGATCTGATCTGACGTGTGCGCAGACTGGCGCATAGGTATATACACACTAGATGTCGCCTTGTCTACGGCAGTTCATTGGAACGAATGTCTTTAAGGCGACATCTAGTGTGTATATATCTATGCACCAGTCTGCGTACACGTCAGATCAGATCACTTCGACATGGCTGCGTATAAGAGGTAAAAACGATATAAATACTGTTCGTTTTCTCACACAAACCGCTCGTTTCGTGTCTTAGGCCATCAATGTGTACTTACGATGGGGAATTGTTTAATTTGGACGATGGGGAATTGTTTTAATTTGGACTCTGTGCTTGTGTTTTGAGATAATGACCATAGACCTGCATTATGACTGACAGACAAGAACGGTTTGACCTAAAAATATCAAAATTGAAACTACTGCGGAAAAAAAGACACCTACATCTTGGATGCCCTTGAGGTAAGCTAAAACATACCAAAAATTTATTTCAAAGTGAACTATCCCTTTAATTGAACGCTGTTGATAAATTTAATTGTGTGTCACTTTCACAACTCGCTTCTCCCACTACTAGTGCTGCCAATTTAATGAGTTAATTTAATACAGTTAGCATATATATATATATATATATATATATATATATTTTTTTTTTTTTTTTTTATTTTTTTACTTAAACTATTTTAAAATAGTTTGGGGTCAGTATATATATATATTTATAAATTTTTTTATATACATTTTATTCAGCAAAGGATGCATTACATTGATCAAAATGTTTTCCTCGTTACCAAAAATTATTTTTCAAATAAATGCTTTTGAACTTTCTATTCATCTAAAATATGCATCGAGGTTTTCATAAAAACATTAGGCAGCACAACTATATTCAACATTGATAATAATAAGAAATGTTTCTTGAGCACCAAATCATCATATTAGAATGATTTCTGAAGGATCACGTGACACTGAAGAACATTCAGCTTTACCACCACATGAATAAACTACACGTATAATATTTCATATTACAGTTTTAATGTATTTTGATCAAATAAATGCAGCCTTGATGAGTATAAGAGACTTCTTTCAAAAACATTTTAAAAAATTACCGACCCCAAACTTTAGAACAATATATATTATGATTAAAAATACAAATATCACTAAAGATGATGTTTACTGATACAATATATTTATTGATTCATTCAATAAAAATAAATAAATAGCTCACCCACTCAAAGGTCTAACCCCATTTAAAACTAATCCCCGAGACAAAGGGTTTGCTTGACCAGAGCTGTATTTCAAGCACAACAGAGAATTAATTTAGTGTAAAGCTATGTTATGTAAACTAACCATGACTGGAAAGACTAGATGTTGTACCAGTTTTAGCTCAAGATAAAACATTTTGGGTTTACAGATTAAAACAGACCTTATTAACCCTGGAAGTATATAAACACAATCCATTTTGATTTTAACTGTGAAGAAAATGACAGTACTATAATCTGAATAATCAAATAAAAAAATCTGGATTGCAACCATTCTTAAAATTCAGTTGTGATATTGAATAATGTGATTATCATTCTCTTTAAACACCAAACTGTATTTAGCACTTTAAATATGATTTGCAGTCGTATTATGCTGCTGTTTGAATGCAACCTATGATTACTTGTGTAAGAATAAGGTAAATATTTACATTATAGAGTGGGATGCTCTTCATGGGCTTGTACTGCTTGACAGGGTCCATTTTGTAGAGGTGGCGATCGGTGATGAGCAATGCTCGGTTCTCTGCTTTATTGAAGCGATTGATCTGTTGAGATAATAATATTGCATAGGTTAACAACACACAAAGCAAACACCTGCGACTTGAGCAATGATACACATTAACTGTGAGTCAGAGAAGTCTGAAGCGATTATAATCAAGGACATACTTTGCGGACATTGCAGGAGAAGAGGATTCTCATGAACTTATCTTTCCTCTGCAGATCACTGGACACCAGAGTAAAAGAAGATGCTGTCCCAGGACTGTCCCTTTTCTAAGAACAGAAAAAAATTGGTGTTAAACATTCTATACTAAATGTATTCTGATTTATTTTAAACCATATGTTAATCTCCGATACATTGCATGATTTTAAACACTAACCAGGTAGTTGCCCTCCCAGGCTCTCTGCAGTCCTAGATCTGCTCTCTGCCCCTTCAGGCACTCTAATGTGGCCACTTTAGCCCTGACCTGCATCATCTCCTCTGGAGACAGGTCTTTAATGAGCGTCCAGGCCCACCATCTAAAATGATTTCAAATAAATATCCTAAATACAAATCCATCACCTGCAACATACACCGTAATTGTGACAGGAATGTACTGTAACTTAAAAAGTCCATTAAAATATATTGAAACCACACTCAAAATGCTATTCAAAATATAACTTAAACCTGGAAATAAGCAGAAAGTTTTCTGGTTTAAAAAAAATGTGAACAAGAAAACATAATGGAGTAAAATAAGTAAAAAAAAACAAAAAAAAAACTATTCAATAATTTAACAAAACATTTGCATGTTAAAGGGTCATGATATGAGATGAGATATCAAATTTGCATAGATCTTTAGAAATAAAAGAGGTCTTTGTATCATTAAAACATCTTGTAAGTTTCATAGTTTAAAACAAAGCATCTATTTAATCAAGCTCCAAAAACAGCTCGTTTTGATATTGCGGGATCCAATTATTAGCTTTTTGTGAAGTTTCCTGACAAACCCAAATGAGTTTGCGAACCCCAGTTTAAGAAACCTTGCATTAAAGCAAAAGGGGGAAAACCAAATACTGATGAGAAATAGAGGAATTTGTGTTAATTTCAGTTAGATTTTACACTCAAGTTGTTATGCTGATATTATAATTTGTATTGAAAAAAATTGCTTACATTTTTTTTAAATGCTGTAGGTGCAAAAAATATATATACTGATGAGAAATTGTAAAATTCCCGTCAATTTCGGTAAGATTTTATACTCAAGTTATTATACTGCTATATTTTTATAGAATTATTAATATAATTTTTTTATTATAATTTTTTTTTATGATGTAGGTGCACATCTGCTGTCTGACTAAAAATCTAAACACCAGGAATATTATTTTGACTTTCAGGCCATTTCCTACATTGTTTTCAGGGTCAGAGCTGTGTTAAGGCTCTTGTGAATACATCTCCAACAAGGCTTTGATCCAAATATCAATATGTGCTTCAGGCTCAACAGCCCTGTTGAACACAAGAGAGCCTTTCCATCCTTAAAGACCTAGGAAATAGACAAGCCAATAGCCAAAAAAAAGAACATTTCCCTGTCCAACAATGATAAAGAGCTGAAAGCACTGAAGTGAGTCAGAGACATTACATTATTATAATAACATTAGTCCAGACCGTGTTCCCCGTCACACGGCTGACGTTAATGCAGAACAGCTGAAGCCATACATGACTCCCCTGCCATGAGTCACGCAGAGCACCAGTGAGCCAGTACACTTCCTGTCCTCTGTAACTCTGACCTGTTGTAGATGTTCCTCAGCGCCTCCTCAAACTTCCGCAAGACCTTGGGCGGTGTGGGCCACTTCACATGTTTGCCATGATCCTTCATGCCGCGGACATTTTTGAAGCGTCGGTTGACCTCTCGGATGTACGACTTAACCTTGTATCGTCTGTACGCCCGAATGATGATAACAGCGGCACGCATGCGGCGGTAACGCCTTCTGGCCAGTGTTCCACGCCACACCTGAGAGAAAGAGTGAGATAAAAAGAGTGTGAGTGAAAGATCAAGATTAACATTGTAACCTAATGCAAATATCACAATATCAAAGCTGAAAATGTTGGACAATCTCAAGGAAAATGCAAATAAAGACATGACAAAAGCAATATCAACAACAGACCTTTACTTAATCATCTTCTGTACACAATTTTTATCATTTTGAACATGGTCAACTAAAAATATAATTTTTTGACTAAATTGAAATGCTATTTGACAGTAAAATTGACTTAAAAATGACATGGAAAAAAAAATGTCAAAAGACAAACTCAAAAGGAAAAAAAGGTGAAAAGTTTTTTTTAAATGTATTGTAATCTGATTTTTTATAGCTGTATCTGAACACGGTTCAGATGCCATTCCAAGTATTTCCGTTACACCTCAGGTCTAAATATAGCAAATTTTTTTTTGTTTATTTGTGTGTGAGAATACCCCTGGTAGAGATACAGTATATCATGATGCCAAATATAACACATCTGCTCCAGTGTGGGATATAGCTGGACTCTCTAATGATACATATAATGTGATCCGTGGCACCCAAAGTGCATTTCTGAGGATGTAAGGCCGGTCTTAGACATGAATAATAGATGATAATGGACCTCTGGGGAGATGTTTAAGTGGCTCAGTACTCAGAAAAAAACCCCACCATATGTTGAATCCACTTTACATTGACTCAGGTGGGAAGAAGTGAAAGGAGCCTTATGTCTGGCAAAAATGACATCATAAACATGAGGTTAAACTTGATGTGTTGTCCAAAGATATCAATTCCAATGTCCTATTCTATAATACTGTCTTAAAAATTGAGGATGCTGCTTTTTGGTGACCTGGACTGTCACCACAGATGCCTCAAGCTTGCATTATACGGTATTCAGTGTAAAATTTTGTGTTAAATTAAATTAAATAAAAATCAGCGCTGTAGTGTGGGCGAGTACCCCTACATGGTCTCTAGTCTTTGCCTGTGTGCTAGTACTGACCTCAAGGAAGAACTTGCTTTGAGTTCTGTGCTACTGTGACTGAACCCATTACGTAACTTAACTGTATGACTAATGCAGAGGAGTGCAAGAACAGCAGGACTCCACATTCATACTCAGCAAATCTGCTACCCTAGGTACCACATCACTAAATTGATGCGATGGACATGATGTGCACTTGTCTCATTTCTAAACACATTTCAATCAATCAGTCCGAAACAAATGCAGGGCAATTCAGAGAATAACTTATTGATATTATTGATTAGACATTAATTATAATGTATTACAGAGTACATAAAGGTAATTAGCTTTGCTAATTAGAGGTTGAGGGGTCCATTTCAAATATTGTACAATGCTGCATGTTGCCCAGATTTGGATTATGGGTTTAATACACTTACTCTTTTTTTAAACACTTTGAAATGATTTGCTTTAACTACAATTTCGTTTTTAAGTATATGGAAATGAAGCTGATGATGATTTGCAATTTTAATGTCAAAACGTATTTACATATTACATATGGGAATAACTTATTGCATAACCAATTGTTTTTGTCAGACTAAAGTCTGAACAGATGTTTTTAGGCTGTTTCTGTTCAAGGGGGAGAAAGTGATTCTGAAATAAATATTGACAACAAAGCATGAACAGTAAATGCATGTCAATTTAAATCGAGCCTTCACACATTCATTTAATATAAATATATATTGAAATTGTGTAATGCACACCTAGTCGCGTGTGTGTGTGTCTGTACATACATACATGTATATATATATACATATACATACATACATATACATTATATATATATATATATATATATATATATATATATACACACACACACACACACACACACAGTTGTAATCTAAATTATTCAACCCCCATTGCAAATCGGGTTTATTGGCAAAATTTACAGACTTTCGGCTATTTGCAATGAACAAATCCAACAAAAGTAATTGAAATAGAAATAGCTTTAAACAACAAATGTTTCAAGTGGTTTCCCCAAAATCAAATGAAAATGCAAATTTAATGACTTCTGCAGTCTCAAAATTATTCAGCCCCTTGAATAGAATCCCTCACAACAGCACAAATCTGCAAAACAGGTGTAATCTCAAGCACACCTGATGCAACGAATCAAGGGCTTCATTAGTTACACCAGGAGTGCTTGAGCTAGAACACATGAAATATCTGAACTGGCTGGGTTTGTTGAGTGTCACATTTGACTGCATATTAGAAATATGGCCAAGTCAAAAGAATGGTCCATAAAGTTTAGAGAAGACATAATCGCCCTTCATAACCAAGGAACAAGATACAAAAAGATAGAAAACGTTGGAAGCATAGTTGGCAAGTTCAAAGTTAAAGGAACAGTGGTTACACTAAAGCCCCTTTCACACAGAGATTCCGGAAAATACACGGATAAAGTGACCCGGGATCTGACCCGGGTTCGTTTGATTTTGGTTCATTCACACTGCCAGTGATTTTCCGGAATCAGAGAGTGCGTTCACACACAACCCGTAAAAATGCCGTAAAGACACGTGACATCGATGTGACTTGTAATGTCTCAGCAGCGTCTTAAGTTTGCTTATGAGCTGCGATCTCTCTCTTGAGAAACCACGCTTGTGCATTTTCTTCTCTGATTCGATCATAAAATTGCGCATTACGTACCGTTTCACAGCTGGCGAACGATCCCGCGCTTCAGCGTCATCACTACGACACGGCATTATTACGGCTTTTGTTCACACAGCGCGCGTTCCGGGACTGAACACGGCAATGTTACTAGGTCCCGACCCGGCATCGATCCCGGCATAAATCCCGGGTCGAGTTTGCGTTCACACAGAAGGCGCTCTGGCAATTTGCCGGCAATTTCCCGGGTTCAAAGTGCTGTGTGAAAGGGGCTTAACTGGACGGGGCAGAAAAAGGAAGCTATTAACAGATTTCTGAGAAGGCAGGTTCAGAATAACCCTCGAGTGACTACTAAAGACTAGGGCTGGGACGATACACCTATCTCCCGATTCGATACTATCATGATACTTGGGTGCCGATACGATGTGTCTTGCGATTTTTTTAAAGAATTGAACTGGAGAATTAAGAATTACAAGAATATTACTGAACTGAAGGCCATTGCCTAGAAGAATGGGTTAAGATTCCTCAGAAACGCTGCACAAAGCTGGTGTCTGGTTATACATCTCGTTTTTAGCAGGTCATAAAAGCAAAAGGGTGTTTCTACTAAGTACTAAAGATGCTTGCCATGAAGGGGTTGAATAATTTTGAGACTGCAGAAGTCACTAAAAGTTGCATTTTCAGTTGAATTTGCAGAAACCACTTGAAACATTTGTTGTGTTGAGCTATTTCAATTACTTTTGTTTGATTTGTTCATTGCAAATAGCTGAAAGTCTGTACATTTTGCCAATAAACCTGATTTGCAATGGGGATATAATAATTTCAGTTACAACTGTACATATAGATCACACATTCATATAGGTATACTATTGTATATACATAGTGTATGTAGATCTACCTTCCTGCAAAGTTCAGCTCCAACCCTGATCAAACACAACTGAACCATCTAATTGAGATCTTCAGGAACACCTGATAATTAACGTTATGTTTATATTTACTATATTATTTACACGCACACACACACAGACACACATATTACATATGCAAATATCCAATTTTACAAATATTCCATACATAAAGTCACCATAATTTGAATTGTAAACAATAGCAGAAGGTCTGAGTGAAAATCAGCCTGAGCTGTTCAAATTGTGTTTATGGTAATTTAGAGAGTTAAGGCCAACTGCACATTCACACTGGCCATGCTGATGACATTGGAAATGCTTAAACAGTGGGTGGACAGACGGTTTGGGTTTTTTGGGGGGGGGGTTTTGAGAGAGAATGGTGGTAGTTGACGACACCCGGGGGAAAGTGGGTAAATCAGGCCAATAACAAGACCTCAACTCACCCCGCCCCCTCCAGTCAGCTTGTCTGATCAGCGTTTAACAAACCCAGCACAATACCGCCTCTCCGCAGCAGATTTACACACTCATCAAAGCCAAACTGGAGAAAGCTATGACAAAGAAGTCTCATATAACAATTTCAAATAATGAATGCATAAATCTTTCAATCAAACCCATTGCTTAGCACTTTTTCTTTTTAACTTTCTTTTAAGGGCTGCCAAAAAAATTTTTATTAAAAAGAAAGAGTATGACAGGACAAGATCTATGTATTTTAATGGCTATAACTGGTGTGCAAACATCTTTATTGAGATGAAATAAAAATGATATATAAATAAAAAGGGCTGTTGAATCTCTCATCCTGCAAAAACAGGACAAAGAAATTCTAGCAGAATCTATTCAGTTGTACCATCAGGTGTCAAAAGGCAATTACAGATGGCTGACAGAATGTGAGGTGACTTATCATTAATCAGAGAGGCAGGCAGGCAAATCCCACAATCCCTAAACACACACAATTTCACACACTGGCAGGACAGAATCACGGTCAGGGTATGTGACAGAGTTAAACGCATACACAAAAGATCCTAACCACAGACAATCCCACAAGACAGTGGGGGAGGAAAATGCGAAAGAGCCATTTTCATAAATCAATAACATGTGCTTGGCAAACCACTGACTTGGTGATGGAAGCCTCCATCTTCACTGTGTCTTCTGGCAGATTGTTGGACAAGTGTGTGTGTGTGTGTGTGTGTGTGTGTGTGTGTGTGTGTGTGTGTGTGTGTGTGTGTGTGTGTGTGTGTGTGTGTGTGTGTGTGTGTGTGTGTGTGTGTGTGTGTGTGTGTGTGTGTGTGTGTGTGTGTGTGTGTGTGTGTGTGTCTGGGGAAGATGTTGGGGTGCTGCCACTTTCTCAGCCAAATAACAGCAAGGCTCCTTTTGCAGCTGTCATTGCATTTATGTTTGACTGCTGTAATATTTTATCTAAGTTTTATCTGAATAAAACTAGGATACTGCTATATTTACTAAGGTGTTCTCAGTGTTTTCAGCATATTGCTATGTGGTAGCTAGGCTATTTTGACTGGTTTCTAGGTGGCTACTTACAATATGAAGTCAATACTTAATTTGAATTATACTTAGTTAAGCTGCTCACATCCTAAGAATGAGAAATTCCAGTGGTGTCTGTACTGTATCTGAGTATTTATTCTGAGAAACAAACTTTCTTCCACTACATTTCATAAAAATGTATCATTCCTTGTCATTTTTAAAATTAATAAATCGATATGCAAATTTGTGAAAGAGATTTTTAATGAATTGGTTCACAAATCACACTTAATGATTTATTTGTGAACTGGACTGATCCAATTGCAGCTGTTCTCGAGTCAACAACTGTCTGATTCAATGATACAGTCAGAGTGCATCTCCAGTTAACAATTCACTGAATTGTTTATGTCTGACACAAAATGCCAAAAATCTGTAATTCTGTAGTTAGTTACTGACAAGGAGTCCCTGGTAGAAGAGATACTGTATCTCAATGCCTGATAAAAATAAATGAAATAAGTTACTACCTGAACATTTTTTTAGTGATGGTTGCCGTAGACATGGTCACTGCACTGCACATTTCTCATCTTGTCTTATCTCTAATCTTAGCTCTTATCTCTAAAGTGGTTGAATTAATGATTCAGTGACACACTCTCTGCCACCTACTGGCAGATGTAATGATGTAACCACCAGAAGGAGAGAAAAATCCCCACCACTAACAGTATAAAGAACAATAATAAACACAAACGTCAACCGATTTCTTGATAATGAAAATGGGGTTGAGGAAAGAGTAAAGATATTTTGATAGATGAAAGACCTTGAGCACATCTGAACTGGCTCTTTTCAAGGACAGAATGGTAAAGCACCTTCATTAGATGCAGTACATTTCCATTTCCCACTTTGCCAGTGATGGCGTGTCCCCATTAACTGTCATCTCGTGAGCCATCAGGATGGGGTTATTGCACCAGGCAAACGTTTCACTAAAACCTACAGTTTTTACATGACAAGTATAAAATGTTAGTATAAGATGCTTCATTTTTTTTTTATAAAACAGTGTTCATCTACTACTGCAATCAGACACAGCAAAAGGAAAATGCAGCAGTAGAAAAAATCGGAGCAAAAACAAACAATCCTAGAGGAGGTATAAGGGATTTATGGGGGAAATATAGGAGATTTAAACAGGGAGTCTGACATCTCTGTGCATTGAGTGTTTGTTTGCCTCAGCAGATGCAATAAAAATCCACATTGTATTGTCAAGTCTTAAATCTGATCTATCATTTCAGAAATTAGTGATATGGGATTTAACTCAGTCCATAAAATAAACACAGAGCTTCTCTCACAGCAGAAACCACAACTAACATGGGCGATGCTGTGGATGCTGGGGCTTGAACGAATGAAATATTAATTAAAGGAAGGAAATTCATGAATAATGCAGCCACTCAATGTTTGTGTTTTGTACAAGCTGATCCGATTTGCTTCAAATTGCCTCCATTCAAAGACACATCTTTCTGATGAACCGAACAGAGGGTCGTACGGCGAGAGTCAGCATTCATCTTGCCTCTGCCCAAAGGAGCTCGCTGGCAGAGCAGAGCATCCTGGGTATTTTCATCACCTACGGGAGAAGCGCTAAAGCATAACGGCTTAGAAATGGCAGTGGAGTGAGGGGGCGGAGAAAGGCAATGGCACAGAAAAATGGCAGGAGATCTGTGAAGCAGTGGTGGGGTGAGGCAGACAGGAAATCTGGAGAAAGTGGGAGGTGAGGAATAACAGAGCATTGATTGGGGGATTGGGGGTTATTTTGGTTTACATCCTTAAAAAAGATGAAAGATAAATGCATCCCCATGTGCTACACACTGAGAAATGAGAGACAAAGGAGAGGAAGCAAACCTCAAAAACCTACAAACAAGGATATTCATACAGATGAGCAGTAGCATTTTCAAATTGGGTTCATTGGGAGCCTTTGGCACAAATGTTAGAACCGCTGGCAAAACCGGTAGACTTGGCACAACTCAGTCCAGTCTGCCATATGCTGATAAAGGGATTGTGTGTGAAAGAAAGATGATCCAAACCTAAAGACACTCATGTGAACGGTTTTAGTTTTTAGGGCTAACCGTATGTTTTTTTTGTGTGTGTGTGTAAAATAACACATTAGCGCCTGTCACTCACTGGAGATAAACTATGGGACGCATGGTTATTGCCTGGAGGTTTACAATATGATTAATACAGAGACAACATTTCCCCCAAATACTGTTTTTTCCCCCTTAGGGAACTCAAGATGAACCTGTTTCAGGATGACACCTCTAACTCCGCTCTGAATCTTTGATCCAAGCAGAGCAAAGACTCAACACTTTGATATCTGCATCTGCTCATGAAAGTAGCAGTCTGGTGAGACCACGAGAGCTTGAGTTTGATACTGAATGTAGGCATGGTGAAAAACCATGTCAGTTAGTGTTTAAAAACATCTCGAAAATGGGTATCCCCTGATAACATCTTCTGAAATAGAGAATCTTGCAACGGGGGAAGTGGTAAAAAAACAACAACAAAAAAGCTCAATGCACAGACAGGAGCTGACAGAATAGATGCTTTGATTTCTAGCTGTCAGTCACTGAAGACAGTAAAATGAGAATGGGGAATATACAGTAGCGTGCTAAGATCCCCCAATCATTTTGTGTGACAGTGAAATGACACTGGCAGTCAATAAATCTGCCATTCAAAATATGTTCATGTTCCTAAGGAAAAATAAAAGTAGACACATCCCTTTAAAAATATCAGAAAGCACTGTGTTTTGTGTATTTATACAGACACAAGAAAATGCCCTGAGCCAAAGGGATTTACGTGCCATATTGTTGCTTTGTTGCTTTGTTGTTTTGTCTGCTGTGGTGTGAGGTCTGCTATTGAAAAGTAATGGTGTCAATGAATCAAAGGAACTAATGGTGCGGATATGGAGCTGGAGCTGGAGCTGATTAAGTAAATGTGTGAGTGTGTGCCATAATGGAGTTTTGTCAAATTCCTGATCAGAATTAATTTTTGAAAACCAGCTGAATATCAAATGAAATACGATGAATGTCTTTTATATTTGGACACTTAATGTCTTAAGTGTCCAAATATTTTTTTGAAGCCACTGAATATATTTATATAACTACACACTAGTCATTTAAAATAAATTGAATTAAGCCTAAGCTACACATAACAAGTCTCGAACCTTCTGCAGAAAGAGGACGATCCTCTTCACCATCTCTGCTCTCTGCTCCTCCAGGCTGAAGATGGTTCGGGGAGTACGGATGAAAACTTTGGTCTTGCCATAGGCCACGTCATGGTCGAATCCGCAACCCTGTAGGAGACGTTTCACCGCCTCTTTGTCGGACGGCAGGTCGTGATTGGGCCAGGTGAACTCGGAGATCATCTTATACCTGAAAGGTGAAAAAGAAAAGATAATGCCGGGTAAAGGATAGAAAGCAACACTTGACAGTCTCATACGGTTTATATTATTCTCAGCATTTTAAACTTCTTTCAGTATTCTAAGATCATGCAATTAATAATAATAATAATGATATAAAACATTTAAAAAATACATTTATTTATTAAATAGTTTTACATTTATAATAATTATTATAACCTCTCTTTAGCAGGAAAGAAGCAGTTAAATATTTTATAACCAATAATCAAACTAAACAATAATTTTTTTCAATGTTTCTATAAGGCAAGTCACTTCACTCGGCAGTTATTTCAGTCAAGCAAGCACAGCTCCTATTTCTTTGAATGGGGAAACATCAAATTCTCCAAAGCTGTTCACCAAGTTTACAATTAAATTCCATATTCGAAATAACCAATGAAATCTGTCAACAACCGCCTCATAATTTTTTTTCCAAACACTCGAATCATGACAAAAAAAAAGAAGCATTTTTCACAAGCACGGCATGCATCTCAGAACAATGACTGTTTCTCAAAACACTGACTAAAAGCAGCTGCAGTGACGCAATGACTGTACCAATTGGCGATTGGGTCTTTTATTTAAAAGGCAGGACTAATTTCACCATATTGCATTTCACACTTTCTCCCATTCATAGTAATATGAATGCACTGTTTTTGTATATCTAAAGTCTTTGGTAATATGCTGTAGTTTTTTAGCCTGTTGGCTGTATAAGGTTGCCTAGCAGCGAACAATAGCAACTTTCCGCATTAATATAGGCTTTAAGCACGGGTTGTCCAATCAGAATACAGAGTCTGAGCTATCCATTTTATTACAAGCATTATATAACACACAGTGAGTCTTTATTTAAGAGAGGTATGAGGCTGGGCCCTTAGGATCAAATCCTCATTTGTCCAGTCTCGCATCTTAAGTGGTACATTAAATTCCATGCACATCTGCAGCCTTGACAGAGACACAAATCACTCCTGTGAGTGCTGTTAACACTGCATTCTCAATTAGATGCAATTCAGTCTAACTTCCTCTTAGCGACATACATTTTGTCAACTCAGGTGTTGAATCTCATAAAAATCATCAGAGTTGTGGCAAGTGTGTTTCAGGGTGTTTTTGGGGACTACTTCTTTTGAGCAATATACAGATGCCTCAGAAAGTATTTGGACACTACTGGGACATCAGAGAATGTTTTTTTTCTCAAGGATTCTGGTCCTTATATATCAAGAATCATTGTATATTCAGTGACAAAGTACAATGTATGCTCTACTAACTCAAGGCTATTGAAAAAGACTTCAGGATGAACACGGACTGCACGTCATTGTTACATAAAACCCTTCAGTTATCATGACACTTGATGAATAAGGGACTCCGAAGGATGAAAGCTTTCACATGTTGCGTAAGATCTTCACAATCTGATTGATCAATCTGTAGTTTCAGGTGTCAGTAGCAACCAAAGAGGCAACAGTCTCACACAAGCTGTCATAAGAGCATTGAGTTACTATACATGAGCTGAGACTGTACACCAATGTGACATTATGCAGAGCATCAATTAAAAAGACTATTAAAACAGAAGATAAACAAATGATGATGTAACGCTTTGAAATGGACACAAGAAAAAGAGTAGGATGGTCACCTCTGAAGGAATCGTGGGTAGGTCTGTCGGTTAGCAAAACCAGCTCGTCGTACCCGGACGTTTTCCAGGAGGCCAAGATACTCCACTTGGTGCTTGCAGCGTTCATGTTCAAACAGCAGCGGTGACTTCACATCATTTGGCTTTATGCAACGCACATAGTACGGCTCCTATATTAACAAACAGAGGGCTATGATGAGTAATTGCGCATCTACAGAGTGCAACAGTGCAACACTTGTTCAGCCACCTTGGTTCCGAAAGTGTTTTCCTCATAGGGATTTTTAAAAAGTCTTTGTTAAAGAGTTATAATCCATGAACCAAACCAACCAGCTATGAGATGAAACACAATATTAATATATTCAATTTAAAGCAAAAAAAAAAAGACAATGATACAAGACTGTGTATTGCTTCAAAGAGAGAAAGGAATACAATCCTATGAACTAGATAAAATTAACTATTGATTAAAAGATGCTGATTATATACACACTATATGTTACATTTATTGCAAAATATACATATATATGCAAATATTTAAGAATGCTTCAATGGAGTGGGCAGGTGCTAAAGAGTTTTTTTATTGGTGACAATCTGCTTGTCGCAATTGTGTGTATGGTGGAGATTTTTCTGCAAAATCATGGGTTATGGAGTTTCTCACTAGAAGTCCCACTGTTAAATTTGATTATTTAAAAAAAATAAGTCGAAATAATGTGGGCTGGTGGCTTCAAAAGCATATACCATTGATTACCAACCTCGTAGCTCACAGTAGGTCTGTCTTTAAAGATTTGTAAGTTGTCATTAAAAATCACTTCCCAATGGAGAAAATTAATGTGATTTTTACTTCCAGAAGGTGACTGCTGCAATCAGACTCCATTAAATGGCGCTTTGGAATTCTTGACTCTGATTGGCCATTCAAATGTATGATAGACCGTTTTTCCCGACTTCCTACATAGCTATACTGACATCATATTGTATGATATGGTGTCTATTTCTTCTCACATAAAAAAAAAAAAAAAAAAAATCTACAGAAATATTTAATGTCCACACCTGCCAACCTGCCAAATGCAGGTGGATTTCAGCAGTTGCATTCACTACTACACTCATTTACACAAACTAATGTCAAAATGCCAGTCTTGGCGACTGTCGGTTATGTTTAAAGTGAACGTAAACAGTTGAGAAAGAAAAAGCATGTGTAACAGTATAATGGATCCATGTGTTGGGTCTTAAAATGACAGCAGCCTAATATACCTGCTGCCAAATTATGAGAAAATATACAAATATATATACAAATATATATATATATATATATATATATATATATATATATATATATATATATATATATATATATATATATACATACATATACACACACAAATATATATATATACACAAATATATATATATATATGGTATCGATGTCAGAATTGTGGCCAGTGAAAATGTTGAGTGGCTAGTAACTTTGGAAAACCACTAGCCACAGTGGCTGGAGAGAAAAAAGTTCAAGTCAAGCTCTGCTTATTTGGTAAGATGTCGTGTAATAAGCAGGATAACATACATTAGTCTGTCATTATCGCAAAACTAATTCTTAAACCCATACATTTTGCGGTAATGACTGTCTGACTTTACGTTATTACTTCTATAGTGTATGCATTAATCTTGGTCTACACAAAAATGCTTCAAACACACTCACCTTGCTGGCCAGGTTCTCCACCAGAGCGATCATGGAGTTTTTGAAGAGTGTTGCAGCAGTCAGGGGTCGTTTGGTGACCTCTGTGATGCTCAGCTTGCCCTCTGGCCACATGGCCTTTAGCACAGGATTTGAGCTGTAAAACAGAAGGAGAAGGACAGATATAAGTCACAGATGTCCTGTGACATCTGGCAGGTATGTAAATAAGGGACGTACTTTATGGTAATACTGACCTGTTGTAAAGTAACCTCTTGAAGTCCTGAAACAAGGTGTCCTTGTTCTTGTCAATGAAGCCTACAACGGAGTAACTGAAACAAAACACACAACCAACTAAAATACACAAACATACAGTATACAAAGAGTTTGCACATGGCAAACTGTCTAAGACTTAAAGGTGAAGTGTGTAATTATTTTTCCAATGGCAACACAAAACTAATTTAAAAAATAATGATTGTTTATAAACAGGCTTATTTGAACACTCCCCCATCTGCAAGTGCAATAGAGTGCAACAGTCGAGTTCCGGAAGTAAAAATTCTCTCCATTGGGGAATTCATTTTTTAATGATAACTTATAAACCTTTAGACAGACTTACTGCTAACAAGATTATTAACTGATGGTATATGCTTTTGTTGATGCCATCAGCCCGCATTATTTTATTGTATTGTCGTAAAAAAAAAAAAAATAGTATCAAGGACCCGCCTACACTCCTGCTCCCACAGACTCAATCACAAGCCCAGTTGTCAATCAATCATGATGTTACGCAGTTTTTATAGCATCAAATAACTAACTAAAACCAAACTTATTGAAAAAACTAACACTTGAACAAACATCAACGTCATACGAACTACCTAAAATGACAGAAACCAACTTTGGAATTTGAAGTGTAATTTGATTTATTTATTTTTAGTCTAGCTCGGATCCCATTGAATTACATGGAGAGCGAGGGGTTTATGACCTATATCGCAGCCGGCAAGCCACCAATATTTTGGCTTCACTTTTCAGGATGTGTGGGGCACACTTGCAACTGATACAGAGAAAGCTCTAGCTCCATAATTGAGAATATATATAATTTTAGATTTCATTCCCCCACCCGTTTTTCACACACACAAAGGAACCTGAGCATAAACAAGACGTTTCAACTTAGTGTTACATCACACTTACACCCACAGAATTTTAGCAAATAACTGACAGCCTGCAATCTGGCAAACCACTGAAGTGAGAACATGAAACTGCATTTACATTTGGAATAAACTTCTTTTTGCGACCGGTGTTTACATCATTCGGACTGACTAATAAGTTTGCAAAATGTTTATTTACCAAACCTTTTCAAACGGAATTCATTCCCAAGGGAAGGATTAGATATCTTTCCACTTAGTTAAGCCTTATGTGGGTAACTAACAGTGATTGTTAATTACAGCATTTAAGGGCTTATGGTCTCAAACAACAGAGAGTGCACTTACGCCTCCTCTAAATGTACTTACGCCACATCTCCAGCATAATGGCGAATGCGGAAGTCTCGGTCAAACTCCAGGTTTTTGTCGGTGGGGGAAAGCTGTGGAGAAAGAGATGGGAAATTAGGGTCTTTTTTAAACAGAAAGTAGACTCGCAAAACTTGGCAGGCAACTTAAACAAGCCTGCGCAAAGTGCAGCAGTGTCAGAGAAAGAGCTAGGCAACTCAAATGCGGGGAGGGGGAATCTAACAAACTCTGCGCATATGAAAGATAGATGAGATGCGCTCTTCTATCCAGCATAAAACAGCGGAGCTGAAAATAGTTCAGTGAACGACTGTGAAAGAGATGGTGCCCTTTTAACTACACAATTTAGTTATGAATGCCAGTGCGCCTACTTAAATTACAGTTATAAAAATTATAGTTCTGACTCTAAATTCTGATTTCATGAGCTGCATTCAAAACTGTAAAATACTAACCTATGTCACTGTCAACATGCTATAATCAGCCTAAGGTTATTTTTATTTATATTTTACCTGCCAGGAGAATTGTTAATTCCGAATAATTTTTGTTGATCATTAGTGTCTTTTGTCTTATTACTGATGCCTGTCCGATTACTTTTTACTAATTTGAGAAATGAGAAATGTCAAATTTTACAGAAATATTAGTTTTATATCCAAACTTTTTTAATTCTCCTCTATGATAAATTTAAGTTAAAAAAATTATAATAATACTAACATAATTTGGTATTTATGTGCACAATCTTTCAAGCATGTAACAAGCATGTGTTTAAAAAATAAATAAAAAAAATGCAGCAATGATGCTTGCAGATTGCATGTAAATATACAAGTATATACACATATACACATAAGTGTGTTACATGTTTTCCATTTTGCACGGCAACAACTGTGCATATACTCTATGTTCTAAGACCCTGTTATCAGTGCCAGATCACTGTCTTCCTTGAGGAGCCTCTGCATGCTGGCTGAGGGCAGCTAGTGCAGTTATATAAGACTCAGTGTCATTCATAAAATACAGCAGTGACATCAAAGGCAAGCAGCCTCAGCTCTCATTAAGATACAGAATGCTGCTGATCCACTGTGTGAACAGAAACGCCCATTTCTGCGGATTAAAGCAGAACGGAACAATTACACTCAGTATCCCTCTAGCCACAATCCGTCACATGTCCACATGCTGGATTAATTAAAGGATTGACTATCAGTAAGTTTTAGTGAGCTTTTGTGTCACTGTCCCCATTGTAGTAGATGCCAGCATCTCTATTCTGTGCCGCGTGCCACTTTATGGGACTCTGTTTGGTGTTTATGTGGTGACTCACTCACTCAGCTTATTTCAAATGCAATACAGATAAAATGGCCCTCTAAGGGAAAGGATGAGAAGCCACTATCTCTACCAGAAAGGACAAAACTGAATACTTCAGCCGAAGTGGAAGAGCAATCAGAATCAATTTAAATGGATGGCTGGAACTGTGTTGAAAAAAAAACTCATTTAACCGTTTGAAATTGCAATAGAGATTTATATTTGATGTGGGATATCTGAAGACTGCATTTTGGAAGAGTTCAAAGACTTTATGGGTAGTACCCAGACCCAGGCTCCAAACACACACACTGGGTCTCTTAAAAACATGAAGCTGAATAATATTAATTAACTAAATACACTTATTATAGGGTTAGGATTATGTTTGGCTTAGGGTTAGTTATGCATAATTTATAGTTATTGCTATAGTAACTGTAACGTGTACCAAGGACTCTGTAGAATAAAGTGTTACCCAAATATCTGCTCATTTTAAAAACCTGACGACGCAAGAAAACAGTTGGATAATAAGTTGAGGATGTAATTGTACTTAATCACTTTGCCAACAAAAACATTTGCTACATATAAAAGAAAAAGATGTTGCTAATTTTCAACATTACGTTTCATTATTGCAAATGTGTGTTCGCATTTCCTATTTATCAAAATATTCTGTTTGTATAATGGCAGGATAACATGATGTAAAAAAAAAAAAAAAAAAAAAAGTTGTTATTTTAAACTTTCTATATAACAAACAATTCTGAAAGAAAAATGTGTAACGTATTTAAAAAATTATTATAATATTAAGCAGCACAAAATCAGCATATTAGAATGATTTCTGAAGGATTGTGACACTGAAAACTGGAGTAATGATGCTGAAAATTCTGATTTGTCAGAGGAGTAAAAAACAATCATTTTAAATTGTAATAATATTTCACAATATTACTGTTTTATTGTATTTTTGAGCATATAAATACAGCCTTGGTGAGCATAAGACACTATTTTCTTACTGGCCCCAAACAATTTAACAGTAGTGTGTGTATACTGTATACTGAACTGACAAGAAAAACATATTTTGAATACAATGCATTATTTTATTCTACTGACTGCCTTTATAAGGGTTAACCTGCTTAATTAGGACTTAGGTGCCTTGTTCAAGGGTGATAGCTCATGAATCCTTAGGGATTGACTCAAACTCACATCATCAACATAAGAACCACAGTTTGGGTCCACCTGCACTAACCTCTAGTTAACAGCTTTAAACTACGTGCACTCCAATTCTACCCAGTCCAAATTTACAGTGTTTTTTAAAATATTTTTTTGAAGTGTTTGATTGTACAGACACATTTAATCCTGGATCCTGCTGATCGCACAGATGCCTCCCGCCCTCCTTCCCAAAAGCTCTATTCTCACCCCCCAGGACCACACCATCCTGTCTAACACCTGTGCTTCTCAATACAGAGTGCTGGTTAAGCCAACCATATGGACAGCAATGGCAATGGCACCTGCCAATAAAGCCCAAAATCTGCCATTCACACACAAAGCCAACAGCAGCCAGGTATCCAAATCACAGTGGACTCTAGACGTGTAGATCAAACAGATATAATATAACAGTAAACCGTAAAAACAAAACTCATTTGTCTTCAACATTTATTTTAGTCAAAAAAATTTATTGCAACTGCTTAGATACACAGTAGAAAAAACAATAGGAATCATCAAAAGTGGCTCACAAAACTTTGTCTCGGGATGCTCATGGTGAATTTAGTTCTCTTACGAGAGGTCTCTCGTACTGCGTAAGATATCTTACGCTAGGGGAAAATCCTTTTCCGCGAGATATTGAAGCCAAAAATTATCCTTAATTTTGTAATAATGCAAAACGCGTTGCAGCAGCAATGCAGACATAGGCGAGACAGCTCGCGCGCCTATTGGCTGCTCTGCGGCAACTGCAGCAGCCTATCGAGCGAGGCCTGGCGTGACGTCAGACCCAATCAGGGCACTTCGCGCCCGCTGCGTCACGTCCCGCCGAAATGGGCGTGGTCTAGGCCTATAAATATCGCTCGCAGGCAGCTATTATCTGATTTTTCATCCTTCAAGCGAAGCACACGCATCGCTGGAGCTGGATAAGAAGCCGCGCCGTCTGAAAGAGAGCACCTTCAGCGGGACGAGTCACTGAAGTCGCTGGCCGCGCCGCCTTCCTTGCCTTCCTGCTGCGCTTTCCGGCATTATATCCTTTCTCTGCTACTGTGTTTATGTATGTGTGTGTGCTCGCCGCCGCGACACACACTCCCATTGCACTAAAAGAGCTGGGCGTCTTTTTCAAGACGCCCCTTTTCCTGATCACGCAGCTCTCGCACTCGCTCTGCCTATGGTGACTCTGAGGACTCACCTGGCATCCTTCTCCGAGACTGCTCCTCCGCCCCCCCCCCCCCCCCAACCCGCAAAGCTTGCCGGTTCGCCCGCTTGCCTTGCCTGCTTGGGGGACGATACCTGTTCTCCCTCTGTTCGAGCCGCGCACACCGCGCCGCTCACAGAGGATGTCAGGAGCGGGCGGTCACGGGGCTAGCTTTCTCTCTCCCTCTGTTCAAGCCGCGCAAACTGCGCCGCTCACAAGGGAGGCTGGAAGCGGACGGTCGGGGTTAGTTTTTCTTTACGTTATAAGAAAGCTACCCTGCCTTCTGCGCCCCATTCATGCGTCACTCACCGGCGAAAGGAGAAAGGTGTGTTTTTAGTCCCTCCGAGGATGGACTGACCTTCAATTTCTCATACATATTCCCAGTTCCCTGACCATGCGACTGGAAATATCAATATTGCAGCAGGCGAGCCTGTTTTAATACAAGCGCGCCTGCAAGCATACGCCGAAGAAAGCATGTGACGCTCTTATATGCTCGTGCATCCGAAAACCTTTGCGTTCCCCCCCTGTGGCTCAGTGGCGGAATCATTGGTTTTTCTCACGAGAGACCGGAGTTTGAATCCCGGTCTAGCGGCAGTTAAAATTATGCCGCCAATGCTTCGCTCTGTCAGTTCCCTGAAAAGCGACTGCAGACGTGCATTTTGCAGCCAACGAGCGCGTTGCACAACCCGCTCGCCTGCACACAAACAACGTTTCTATGGTTTCCGTGCGTCACTGGCGAAAGGAGAAAAGAGCGTTTTCTGGTCCCCCCGCGGACGGACCGACCTCCTCTTTCTCGTACATTTCTCATTCCCCTCTGAAGTTCGGGCGACTGGAAATGTCAGTATTGCAGTGAGCAAGCCTGTTGTAATACACGCATGCCTGCAAACAAACGCCAGCACGTTGACGCTCTCTTATGCCGTCAATGCTCGCTCTGTCAGTTCCCTGAAAAGGCGACTGCAGATGTGTATTTTGCAGCCAACGAGCGCGTTGTACAACCCGCTCGCCTGCACCCAAACACCGTTTCTATGGTGTTCCGTGCGTCACTGGCGTAAGGAAAAAAGGGAGTTTTTCTGGTCCCGCTGCGGACGGACCAACCTCCTTTTGCCTATACATTTCCCATTCCCCTCTGGAATTCAGGCGACTGGAAATGTCAATATTGCAGTGAACAAGCCTGTTGTAATGCACGCAGGCCTGCAATAAACGCCAGCATGTTGACGCTCTCTGTTTCTATGGCAACTTCTCGCTCGTTCAGTTCCAGTAAATGTGACTGTTCCAGTGTATCCTGCAGTAAACAAGTCGGTTCTGTCACCCGCTTGCCTGCACACAAACGCCGTTTTTACGGCTACCCAGATAAATCCCATAAGTGTGAATTTTTCTGGTGTCCCGGCCACGGCCGATGGTGCTTTATGTGTAAGAAGAATGCCCACTGCCCAGTGCCCATCTCTACACACAAGCACAGCCCGTCACACAGGGCTCGCGCACATGAATCGACTCAGACCGATTGCGCTTCAAACATGGTGAATGTGCCCACTAACACCACGTTATGCATGTCTCACGGTTTCTGTAAAAACGAAACCAACGTGCACTCGCTTCACGCAAGCGAACGATGCTTTCGGTGTGATAAATGTGCCCGCTGTCCCGCGCCCACATCCACACATAGACATGACAGTTCCCACGGGAACCGCCCAGCCCTCCCCCTCGCGGTTAACCACCGCAGAGGAGTCGAGCGCGGGCAATCTGCCCGCTGTCATCAGCGCGCCCCATGCCTCAAATGTCACGAGCGCCACGCTTGTGTTACAGCACACCGAAGCTTCTCCATCGCTGAGCGAGCGGAGCGCGCTTCGTATTCAACCCCTAGCGATCCATGCAGACGCATGGGCAAAGCTACCCGGGGTTTCGAAGTGGGTGCTGAACATTATAGAAAGAGGCTATTCGCTGCAGTTTCGCCGACGCCCTCGCCGCTATGTGGCGCGCGTCGAGACCACGGTAAAAACAGAAGTAGCACATCTACTTCGAGCCGAAGTGACGAAACTATTGAGCAAAGGGGCCATAGAGCCTCTCTCTCAAGTTCAGAGCGAAGGAGGGCTATACAGCAGATACTTCCTGGTACCGAAAAAAGACGGGGGTCTCAGACCCATACTAGATCTAAGGCAACTGAACAAAGTGCTTGTGAAGCGACAGTTCAGGATGCTCACGACCAGGCAAATCCTTGTGCAGATTCGCCAAGGAGATTGGTTTGTGTCAATAGATCTGAAAGACGCGTATTTTCAAATACAGATAGCGTCACGTCACAGGCGATATTTGAGATTCGCCTTCGAGGGCCAGGCATATCAGTACACAGTCCTGCCGTTCGGTTTGTCCCTAGCACCCCGTACATTTACGAAGTGCATGGATGCGGCGCTCGCACCCCTCAGAATGAGAGGCATGCGAGTGCTGAACTATTTGGACGATTGGCTGATTCTAGCGCAATCTCGCGCAGTGCTCATAGAACACACGACCATTTTACTCGATCACCTCGAGGATTTGGGTCTGAGTGTCAATTGGGCGAAGAGCTCCCTGTCACCCAGTCAGAAAATATCTTTCCTGGGCACAGAACTGGACTCACTATCCATGATAGCGCGACTATCACAACAGCGCGCGGTAGACATTCGATGCACAGCGAACTCTTTTCGCTGCGGCGCGTCTGTCCCGCTCAAGAGATTTCAGAAGATGCTAGGTCTCATGGCCTCAGCATCGTCAGTGCTCCAGCTGGGTCTGCTCCGCATGCGCCCGCTGCAGTTTTGGCTGAAAGCGCGAGTCCCACGCGAAGCGTGGGCACCCGGTTTGCTTCGCCTCAGGGTCAATCAGAAGTGCGTTACAGCTCTGAAACCCTGGAAAGCGAACGACTGGTACCAATCAGGTGTAAGCCTGGGGACTTCCTCGAGGGTGAAAGTGGTGTCCACGGACGCGTCCACCTCGGGATGGGGAGCGCTGCTCGAGGG
The DNA here is from genome assembly GCF_965113295.1 of Leuciscus leuciscus. Taxonomy (NCBI): domain Eukaryota; kingdom Metazoa; phylum Chordata; class Actinopteri; order Cypriniformes; family Leuciscidae; genus Leuciscus; species Leuciscus leuciscus. Next base: position 25,384,463 of record NC_138745.1, read on the forward strand.
CAGACCGTTCTTCGGCCAGTGGTCAGAACGGGAGAAGCTCCTGCACATAAACTGCCTCGAAATGCTGGCAGTAGACAACGCGCTGACGCGTTTTTGTCCCCAAATAAAAGGTCACCACGTCTTGGTCAGTTCGGACAACATGTCTGTGGTGTCCTACATAAATCGCCAGGGCGGCATCAGATCCGAGAAACTGTACAGGCTGGCAGAACGCCTCCTGGTATGGGCTCAGTGCAACCTGCGCTCGCTCAGAGCAGCGCACGTGCCAGGGATCTTGAATATAGGACCGGACAGACTGTCCAGGAACAATGTTCCGGCAGGCGAGTGGTCTCTACACCCACAGACAGTCCATCTGCTGTGGAAGAAATTTGGCAGAGCGGAAGTAGACCTGTTTGCGTCTCAAGAAAACGCTCACTGTCAAGAATTTTTCTCCAAGAGCAGGAGCGCGCTGGCCCATGTGTGGCCCCGCCGCCCGCTCTATGCTTTTCCCCCCGTCTCTCTCCTGCCTCAGGTGATGGAACGGATCAGGGAAGAAGGATGCTCAGTACTGCTGGTAGCACCGTTCTGGAAAAAACCAACCTTGGTTCCCAGTCGTGATGCAGTTAGCAAATACTGCCCCGTGGCCAGTACCAATGGGGAGAGATCTCCTCTCACAGGCCCGCGGCTCGATCTGGCATCCTCACCCGGAACTATGGTCCCTTCATGTCTGGGCCATCAACGGGTACATGTTGGACTCCCCTAAAGGAGTATTAAACACGATCACGCAGGCTAGAGCTCCGTCTACAAGACGACTCTATTCTTCGAAATGGTCGGTGTTTTCGGGCTGGTGCACAGCCCGTGGTGTGTCACCCACAAACTGTGGTGTGACGGAGGTGCTTTCCTTCCTACAAGAGCTGTTGGATGGGGGCAGGGCCCCCTCCACGCTCAAAGTTTATGTGGCGGCTATAGCAGCGTTCTCAGAAACAACGCTTGGTCAGTCAATAGGAAGGAACGATTTAGTCATCCGCTTCCTTAGAGGAGCTAAGAGACTGAATCCTCCCAGACCTCCCTCAGTCCCCGTATGGGACCTTTCTACGGTTCTGGAAGCCATGAAAGGTGCGCCATTTGAGCCTTTACAGTCAATCGATTTGAAACACCTGTCTTTCAAGACGGTGTTTTTGCTGGCTCTCGCTTCAGTGAAGCGCATAGGGGATCTGCACGCGCTCTCTGTGAGCGCGGCGTGCATGGAGTTTGGGCCCAATGACTCAAAAGTTATACTCAAACCTAAGCACGGTTATGTTCCAAAATCCCTCAACACACCGTTTAGGGCGCAGGTTATCTCCCTGTCAGCCCTACCGGTCCCTGATGAGGAAAGAGACGCGAGCCTCCTTTTGCCCAGTCAGGGCATTACGAGCTTATGTGTCTCGCTCGTCTGTTTTTCAGACAGACGGAGCAGCTTTTTGTTTCGTTTAGCGGACGTTCTAAGGGACTAGCCGCGTCGAAACAGAGCCTATCCAGATGGATAGTTGATGCTATAGCGCTGGCATACGCCTCCAAGGGCATGCAGTGCCCATTGGGTGTCAGAGCGCACTCCACGAGAGGCATGGCCTCTTCGTGGGCCTGGTCAAGTGGGATTGCCTTGCAAGATATTTGTATGGCGGCAGGCTGGGCCTCCCCGTCTACATTTATAAGGTTTTATAACCTAGAGGTTCCCGCCCTGCAGGCCAGGCTGCTGTCGGTCTAAATTTACCAGTATTATCTGACCTGATGCGATCAGCTCAGAATGCTGCGTCTGCTGAGCACAGCTCAATGTTCGACAGTATAAAGCTGGGCAAACTGTGTAAGACCCACATTTTCCCCATCAGTTCAGGCCGTACCCCGCCCTGTCTGTATGATGAAATTCGCGTCCCATCGATGCTACTATATGTGGAAAAGTGAGGCTGCACCCCTCCCTCTTCCCGGACTCCCTGTGAGTTCCCTGAGTGATTGTGCACTATATGTACCCTGGGTTTTCGCCCTTGGGTCTTTGGTGTCAGATCTCAGCATGCACGGCGTTTTACATTGGGTCCCCTAGCGTAAGATATCTTACGCAGTACGAGAGACCTCTCGTAAGAGAACGTACTCGGTTACTAACGTAACCTCGGTTCTCTCTAGAAGAGGGAACGAGTACTGCGTATCTTGCCGTGCATGCACACGCTCTGGTTGCTTCGATGATGAAAAACCAGATAATAGCTGCCTGCGAGAGATATTTATAGGCCTAGACCACGCCCATTTCGGCGGGACGTGACGCAGCGGGCGCGAAGTGCCCTGATTGGGTCTGACGTCACGCCAGGCCTCGCTCGATAGGCTGCTGCAGTTGCCGCAGAGCAGCCAATAGGCGCGCGAGCTGTCTCGCCTATGTCTGCATTGCTGCTGCAACGCGTTTTGCATTATTACAAAATTAAGGATAATTTTTGGCTTCAATATCTCGCGGAAAAGGATTTTCCCCTAGCGTAAGATATCTTACGCAGTACTCGTTCCCTCTTCTAGAGAGAACCGAGGTTACGTTAGTAACCGAGTACGTTCAGTTCAATAACCAAGGAAACTATAACTGAAAAGAACAAAAAAGGAAACAATTTAGTTAAATTTAGGTTTACAATAAGGTCCCAATAATGTTAGTTAATGGAGTAACTAACAATGAGAAATACATTTTGTTACTGCATTTATTAATCTTTGTTAACATTAGTTAATACAAATATAACTGTTCACTGTTTGTCCATGCCAGCTCAGGTCCATTTAATAATTTTAACAGATACAACTTTAATTTTAATAATCTATTAAATTAACATTAATTAAGATTAATAAATGCTTTACAAGTATTTGTCATTGTTAATTCAGGCTTACTAATGTAGTTGTAATGTAATGTAATAACAAATAGAATCCCAAGATCTATTCATAAAGTTTGAATGTTTTTAAACTTTTCTTGTTGCTTTATACTCCAAAATAAACAAGGCATAATTTCATGGACTTGTGTTTGGAAAGATATATGTCATGCAAATTGGCTGCACTTCAAAAGGTCAGCAGCAAGTAAGGTCAAAGTTGAAATCGCTTGAACTTTGAGTTGTGCTTGACCAGCACTGCAGAGTAAAGCTGAAGCAGAGTTCAATGCACTGGGCAACACTAATGTGAATCATGTGAAAAGAACTTTAAGAAAAACAACCCAGCTGATGCTAAACCTGCAAAGCTGTGCCAAAAAAACAGGTACAAATGACATGTCAACTCAAGTCGCACTGGGATTTTATATATCAATTACCCAGTAACTTACGTACGTGCTAAACGTGTGTCGGTGCTTCACAAGTCACCACGAAAACAATGCAATTACTTCCACAGTGATGGAAACAAGTCATGATCTCTTCCTAATGAACAGTTCTGCAAAAGAGCGGGCCACAGAGGCCAGCGGAGCTCTTCTCCAGGAACAGAAACCGACGGCTAATTGACCATCCTACACAAGCCTGATCGGATAATGAGCCTGCCCTTGCCTTCACACAACCAGGCATCTATGTGCTCCCATAGCAGCATCCGCTCACACAGCCACACCTGCAATCAGCACGTGATGAAGAGAGGGAAAACAAGGGGGGAGGGGAGGGGGAAATTGGGATCAAAGAAAAGAACAGGAGAGAGGAAAGAAGCCCCCGACGCATACCGCCAGACAGCCGATGTGTCAGCAAATAACAGTAATTAAAAGCTGATGGGAAAAGAGGCATTTTTATAACACACACCTGGAAGGATCAAAGCTGTTTTAAAGGTGCAATGAGAATGAGAGAAGCACAGTGAACATCAAGAGCCTGTGAGGAAGACATAAGCTGATAAAGCACGGTGAGACGGTGAAAGTGGTGGTAAATGAAGCACCTTATTGAGAAGGATATGGCAGCTCAAAGATAGATCTGCCATTACATCTGATGTTTTCATCTTAGGTAAAACATACATAGACTGAGGCAAACTCTTTATTCAAGCAATTAGATATAAAAGTGGGGCTTCTGCAGTCAAAACACTTTTACAACTAAAGTTTTTGTCATTTGACATTTAAAGAGGGCAAATTATAGGGTAATTGAAACCATCTCCCGTATACTAACTAGACCACAACTCCAGCAATATTTGGTTTTTAAATGGTATACATAGGGCAGGGATATTTGGAATGCTCAATAAAATGAATTTATTTTAATGCACAATGCACTCATATTGTAGCCTCAGACAGTTATCAGTAATGATTAAACCAGATTTTTAATAGCAGTTTTATAAAAAAAAAATCTGCATTGTTCCTATCTGCATGAATATAACGGCTCTAGGCCAGTGGAAATGGGCTGTGCAGAGTACAGAAGGACACCCAGCATCCATTTGCAACAACTATTAATATTAAAATGTGGACAAGTTACAGAACTGCAATAAGTTACTGTCCACAACTGCAATAAACTAAAATGAATTGTGTGTGTGTATTTTGAGTGTGCTCCCCCACTCAAAAATATATGCCAAAGATAATATGATGCTGCTAGAAATTTGCCAGGTCTGACTTAAATGGCTATGACAGGCATAGCCATCCACAAATCATAATTTTAAAAGTCCAAAAAGAGCGACTTTATGAAATAATGAACCATTTATCTCATCCTCACTGCTGTAATGTGCTATGCTATACGGCCTGTGTAGCTTATGGCAGAGCAAGTTCCATGTGTCCTGTCAGGACCAAGTTAAGAGAAACAACTACAGAGAAAGAACTCCGGTCCACAGAGCATACTTTTCATACTTGAAATCAACCAAGGCTGAAGCTTTCCCTCTTAAACAGAGACTGCAGAGGAAAAAAGCACAGCGAATATCCTCAGTGAAGAAATCGCGAGAGACTCGGCCACAGATTTTTAACAAGCGGCAACCATTAATTATGCTGTTAAAGCGGCCTGCACATTTCAAGTTTCAGAGGTGACTAGGAAAGACAAAAATGTCCCATTCGGTATTTAATTAGTATTTGGACACACAGCTGAACATATTAGAGAGCTTTCTTTTTCTTTTTGACCCATCCGTTTCTCTTTCATATGCTCATATTGCATGTCGAATTTAGTGAGAGTGGTGTTTACATAAACTGACTAGTTTACTATGAAATGGGTACAGATGCAGATGTTTGTGTTCACACACACGCAGCAGGAGAAAGACACATCATCTATCTAGCTAACAGGCCTAAGATTCCTTCACAGTGAGGAGTAACCCTCTGCATTACAAATGAGCTCTGAAGGACACTTATTATTCCTGCATCCAGGGAGACTTCTGATTATTCACATAGCCTGACATCGGGGCAGACGATGCCTGCTAGCTTTTGCTTCCTCCCTTCGGTGTGAATGCAGCTAAGCTGAGGGAAGATTCTGAGCACAGTTTGATAAAGTAGTACCTGAACTGACCCTCAGCTGGGTCTGTGCCCACTGGAATGCATGATCAACCCATCAGTGTACAGAAATCACGTCTAGAGCTCTGCAAGGTGGGTTATGTTTACATTTGGTTTTGTTTACTGCATTTTTCTATCTTTATCTCAGTGCGTCTCTATCCATAACTCTCCTACTCCCTCTCACATTCTGACACTTTGCCAAGGCTGTGAGACACCAGTCTCACTAGCTTCCATTGGTTGCCAGTGACATCACCGAAGGCTCAGTAGTGAGAAATACTGGAGGACATTTTTTCACTGACCATTATTGCCTCCTTGTGTTGATTCAGGGTAATGCGTAAAATTCAATTAACATTTCTGTAATACCTAGTCCTAGATGAACTACTGGATTTGCCTAAATGTGCATTATTAATCACTGCACTGGGTACTGTAAACTACTGTTCAAAAGTTTGGGGTCAGTAAGATTTTTTTTTTTTTTAAGAAATACTTACTTTTACATAGCAAGTATGCATTAAAGTGATCAAAAATGACAGCAAATACATTGATAATGTTACAACAGATTTCTATTTAAATTAAATACTGTACTTTCAATTCATAAAGAATCCTGAAAAATTATACATAAAGATTTCCACAAAAGTATTAAGCTGCACAACTGATTTCAAAATAGATATAATAATTAGTAATGTTTTTAAAGCACCGAATCAGCATATTAGAATGATTTCTGAAGGATCATGTGACACTGAAGACTGGAGTAATGATGCTGAAAATTCAGCTTTGCCATCACATATATAAATTACATTTTAAAGCATATTAAAATCCAAAGCAGCTAATTTAAATTGTAATTATATTTTACAATATTTCTGTTTTTACTTTTTGATCAAATAAACGCATCCTTGGCGAGAATAAGAGACTTATTTCAAAAACATAAAATAAAATAAAAGTCTTACTGACAGGATAAATAGCTTTTATCCAGTTATTATTATTTTCAATACCTTGCGGCTGGTGTAGTGGGCATGTTTCGCCAGTTTCCCATTGAGAGCCTGCAGGAACATCTCATCCGTCACCTTCCCCACATTCATGCACGCCTCATCCAGGACCGCAAAAATACCCTTGTGCTGCTGTTCCACCAGATCCACGATGATCTGGTTGTTAAAGTAGTCAATCTGTTTCCATGAACACACAAATCACGACAAAGTTTATTTAGTTGCAGTAATGCTAGATCAATACAAAATGAGTTTCTTTTAGTATAATACAAATAGTGAAGATGTGAAAAGTTTGTGGAGAAACCCACATGCTTCCAGGGGATGCCCTCTCGCTGATACTCTTCCTGTTCTTGCTTCAACACCAATTGAATGAAGAGCTGCTGTAGTTTTTCATTACAGTAGTTTATACAGAACTGCTCAAAGCTGGACAAAACAAGGAAGATATTCAGGATAGACACACTTATTATAGTAAACAGAGCAGAATAATACAGCCAGTAAAGATCCTCATACCTGTATGGAACAGCATATTCTCTCACCTGTTATTCTGAAAGATCTCAAAGCCATAGATGTCCAGGACTCCAATGACTGTGTTCTTCCCATGAACCCTGGCGTCATAGTTTTTCACCTCAATGACGTCATTGATTCTTCCCACAATCCAACAGAAAAGCCGCTCATAAATGGCCTGCGAGTAGGAAATAATGAGTGAAAGTGAACTGGTGGAAGAAGAAACGTAGATGTGAATAGTTCTACTAAATAGTCAACCAAGTTTATCTGTCTTGGTAAAGTATTTTATTGAAATTTGGATGGCTACGACAAGATTTTTTTTCTCTATAGCTATATGGTGTAAACCATGATACTTTTTTTTAAGGATTCTTTGATGAATAGAAAGTTTAAAAGAGTATTTGAAATATAACTTTTGGGGGTTTTTTCGAGAAAAAATAAATCTTACTGATCCCAAACTTTTGGTACAACAAATAATATAAACGTAAATTAGATTAACTGTGCTCTATCATATTTAGGGCCTGTAGAAGTATTAATTTAGACACTGGCATGAAATTCATATGCAAAATTTTGGTCCAGGTGTTTTATTTACACAATTTTGTCTGTCTCCTAAAGAAAGTCTCCCAGAGTCCCAATTCATACCTTGGCCAAGGCATCACGACCATAACTGGCCTCTTGATGAGTATGCTGCTTGTCAATGACATCACGACCGGTGGCCACAGTGCGATAGAGCATAGCCTTCTCAACATTCTCCTCTTTGGTAGACAGCAAATCCCCCAGCACTGACACCAGCTTAGAGTTCTCAATGAGAGTCACATCTCCATCACTTCCAAACTTCAGATTTCCCTGGAAAGATTAAATAATTCATCAGTCAGTTAGTTTGGGCTATATTAGCACTTGGTAATACTTTTTGAACAAGCTTAGGAAATACTAAACCAGATGCAAGATGGTAGCCAGGATCTTGTAGACTGTCTGAATCTCCTCAACAGTGAAGCCAATGACTTTCATGGCATCAGCGACAGCTTTAAAATCAGCACTGTCATTTATAGACGACTGCAAGATTGGAAAGAGAATCTGGGTGAGTTACGGTCACAAACAAAATCACATCCTGATATATTAAATAAAGTGTAGTTAAAACATCCTCTTCCTGATCTTACTTTTAACAGTATGCTATTAATTCAGCTTTAGGGATAACAGAATGGTTGGATGTAGATTGGCTAAAAGCCTTTTATTTAGTGAAGGTAAATCAATGATATTGAAATGGGAGGTCATTAAACCTATTACTTTGACATTAAATTTATAGCAGAGCAATTAAAAGCTGAAAATTGCTGACACAGCAACTAAATCCCCAGACTTCCTAAAACAAAAGCGCAACACTCGAATCGCTAATTATTCTGGCATGCTCATGGCTAACAGCTCCTACAGAGTAAAGATGATTTCATTCAGCAGGAACCTTTTACAGCCACAGTTGTGCTGGACAGAGTGTGAAGTTTAGCCAGCATGTGCACCTACAAAAGACTTGGGAACTGGCATGAAATGTTCAAAGCACTTCAGGCTGTTTGTTTCAGACCTCTGTGAGCTCAACAATCCAGCTTGTTCCATGACAACACCTTGTTTGTTGCTATAAATTTGTTTTCGTGCCCGCTCATTAAACTCCCCGCAGAAGCAATGGAACAACGCTGGGTGATCTCACCTCCTGAGTCCTGACTCAACAGGCTATTACATATGAGGCAATTACAAATAGGTTTTAATATGCACCAATGGCTACTGTATCCCAGAACAACAATAATCAAATTCCCTGTACAATTATTTGTGATTGCCCCTGCAAAGATTTCATTTTCCAGAGATCCCAAAGGTCTTGAGACTCTTTATGATATCTATAAAAATCCCCAAACATGTATAATATTACACACACATTACCACCCATAATAGTCTCTTTTAATTTGTACATGGTGCAATACCTTTATCTGGCCTCCAACTTTAATGTAGGTATATGCAGTGGGATCTTTCTGAATGTGCAGTGACCGCAGCTGAGCATCTGGAGCTCCTTTCACCAGCTGAAAAACACATTTAAAAGCACTTTTGACTTTCCCCACAGGATCATTTCTCTTGCGTTGATATGGAGGAGCATGTAAATTATAGTCTTGATAATAATGGTTTGTAGAGCACTAACAGACAGATGGAATTTTGTCTGATGTTTTGAAGCAATAGGACATTATTTTTGTAGGGGCAATAAAAGTGAGAAATGATTGGCCTTTGAAGGCTCTGACAGTGGAGTCAAACAGGTTTGGTAGGATTTGTCTGGTGTCTGGCAAAATAAAAAGAGCACATCAACTTCTGCGACGAGTTCTTCACTCACCTGGTAGAAAGAGTGGAAACTCCTCTCTCCTTCCTGCTGAAAGATGACTCGGGACTATGCAAGAAATCAAAGAATAAGTGTTCAAGATAAAAATCATATGCATTTATAATAAACATAAAAATGTCACAGCTTCTCGAGCACATATATCACGATCAAGCAAGACAAAACTGAGTGGTCTGTGCCTGAGCAAAACAGTCTGCAATAATGCTAGGGTGTTGTGGGTGGTTGCCAGGGTGTTGCTATGCAGTGGCTAAAGTTTTGAGTGTTTTTAACATATCTTAGTGGTTGCTACATTATTTATAAGTTGATGCTAGGGTGTTATAGGTGGTTACTAGGTGGCTTCTGTTTTGAAAGAATGATATATATGTATAAAAAATTAATTAAAAAGTGCTCTTTAGCACCCCTACCTTCTCAAGCAGGTAGTTGTTGATATGGCCGCCAATGGGGTCTCCCTTAAAATCAAAGTTGATATCCATGTACTTGCCGAAACGGCTGGAGTTATCATTGCGGTTGGTCTTGGCATTCCCAAAAGCCTCCAGGACACAGTTGGACTTCAGCAGCATGTTTTTTACCCTGCATAAACACACACACTGTTCATTTCTACATTTACAAGCCACTTGTGCATCAGTTCACCACTACAGCAAAACGAGCATCAGTTTCAATATGAGGCTGATGGATCTGATTGCTCCTGACATTTGGTATTAGAGTAAATACACTAATCTGTCTGTATGAAGCCTTTACGAGCCAGTTTGCATGGCTATATCTGGCTATGTTAGTGTATATAGTATCACCATGTGGTATCCCAGCATGGTGGTTAAGAGCGTTTCAGTGGATGATTTATGGGGCCTGCTGCATGGGTCAGACCACAGAATGCTCAGCATTGGTTCTCCTGCCGTACAGACATGCATGACCTAAACTGCACATTAGAGGAAGGTGCCCTGCTTAGTGCCTAGTGAAGAGGTCCTAACCCAACTGTTACAAGTCTGTCAGTCATTAAGCGGGACACTTTCATCCATGTTGTGACCCAAATAGCTACAACATCCTGTAAAATTCCACTTTGCTTTTGCATTGCAAATTCTTTTGCAACTTCTTTCGCTTTAGGTATCCCAAAAGCCCCATTAAAAGTTAATTATTTTTAATTATCTTGTTTTAACTGTCCTAATAATTTATTTATTTTAAAGTCATCATTTCTGTTTTATAGGTTTAGCAAAGCAAAATCTATTTTAGCAAAGCAAAATCTTATTACCCTCTAAAATCTGCTAAGTACCCCCTGAAGTATACAGTATGTTACCCTGGTTGGAAATTACTTTAGAATACAAAAACCCCTGTTTTGGCAGAGCTTTAGATGTACTTCCTGGAAAATGTCACACTGATGAACGCCCAGTTTGGAAAGAGCTTTAACCTTTAGCAAGCAGAGAAAATAAACCATATCTGCAGGGTGCAATAACAGTGATATGAAATGTAGCACAAAGCACTATACATCTAAAAGTGGATAACAGTTGCAAAGCCTGATATTATTGTTATAACTATTACTGCGGTCATAGTTAAGATACGAGAATTAAGGTATATGCAGAATGTTGCATAAGAGAGGTATAAAGATCTTTATGATTAAATAAACATTAAAAGCCCGACATATTCCTATACTGAGTGATCTATTTCTCAAGTTACATAGATAAAACATTTTTTTTAAAAGGAATAGTAAAGATTCTTATCATTTATTTATCGAGCTTGATCCATCGCATTTCAATTAGCATGACCCAGCACTATTTTAATCTCTGCCCTACATTTCACTTCTATCACTATTGCTCCTTGTGAAGCTAATTCCAATGCATTATTCATTGACTCACTACCATGAGAAACTTCACATTGAAAATTCTGTTTTCTTTTAGTCAAAACTAAGCAAAGATTTGTATTATTATGAATGACATCCACATAAAAACATCAAATACTTGTGAAATGCTCAGCGGTTGTTGATTATAACATTAAGGAGGCATGCTATGAGAGCATGCTCTTAATATGACTCTTCACTGCAGCAGCGAGGAGAGAGGAACAGAAAGGCTTTTGTTGTACGTACCTCTCCACCTCTGCTCTTTGGCTGGGATTGGTGATAGCAGCGATATATTGCATTATGTATTTACTAGCCTCTGTTTTTCCAGCTCCGCTCTCCCCTGCAAAGTAAAGAAACAATGACTAATGCTTTATAGATATAATAATATAATTGGATAAAATGAAGTAAATACCATTACAATCTACAATGAAATACAATTCGAGACCACTGATGAAAATGTCTATATTGCATGCAAATTTGCAAGAACATACATAAATAACATACCAATTTGAATGGAAAAAGAATTGAAAAATTAAAAATAGTACTTTTTTTTAATGTAAGTTGTGATAATGAAAATGTTTTTGTTTTTTTGAAATTAATACTCTAAGGGTTTATTAAATTGATCAAAAGTGACAGAAAAGACTATGTATTGTTAAAAAAGGTTTCCATTTGAAATATATAGTGTTCCTTAGTGTAACTCTTCACCAGAGAATACTGATAAAATATGTATTCCAGTTTTCACCAAAATACTGAGCAGCAAAACTTTTTTTATAAAACATTGACAATAATAAGAAATCTTTCTAGAACACCAAATCATCATATTATTATTTATTAAAAAATTTGTTTTTATTAAAATAGAAACAGTTATTTTAAATTGAAATAATATTTCACAATATTACTGTTTTTAATTATCATAAGTATCAAATACACATTTTTACACTAGAACAAGTCTTGGGGAAAATTTAAGGGTACAAACAAAAAAGATCCAAATATCACTATTCTGAGTTGTTTGGTAAGGCCCTTAATCTATTTATTGTGTAAGACAGTATTATGCTAAACCACAAATACATGCTTATGGAATTTATTTGTGAAATTAAGACAAAATTATGCTGTAAATAAACAGCAAGTTCCTCTATTTGCCACAAGATGGCACCACACATACCACATATTTTTGCAGTGTAGTCACCACCTGTGGTCACTCTCTGGATAACAATCAATGTTTTCTTATAGAGGCTATATCTGAGTGGTCACCAGATTATTCCCCTTGAGCTATGTGCCCCACCTCAGCATAGTTCCACAGCGTCCAAGACAGAAAACAAACACCATCATCATTGTAGAAATTGTGAAACCACCATATTGTCATTAATCTTTTTCGCACAATGGGTATGTCTTGAGAAAGCAATTTGCTCATGCACTGAACTCTATTGTGAGCTTCTTCTCAAGCAGTCCACTGTGACTAGAAAACCACAAACCACGTCAGTGCCGAGCAATTGTCATCTGACCACAGATCTAATCACATCATTCCCAGTCATAGTGAGACCCCACAAGAAGACCCCGGAAAGCCTGTATTCCAGTAAGGCCTGTTATTTAATCAAACAGAAGGAAGGCTATTTTTATTATTATTTGAAGATGAAGTAATGCCTTTTTCCCCTTAAATTGTAAGATTACATCTGTGACTGCTCCTCAGAATCACCCATGACCTTGATGGTGTGTCACACTCAAAACACATTAAGACATAGTCTACCTGATATAACAATGCAGGTGTCTTTGTTCCTCCTCTTCATGGCTTTGTACGCAGCATCAGCGATGGCGAAAAGATGTGGCGGTCGCTCGTACAACTCTCTGCCTTTGTACTGCTCGATGGTTTCCCGCCCGTAAATGTTCATGGCACGGTAAGGGTTAACCGACACCACCACTTCTCCAATGTAGCTGTAGATACGACCCTTTTCGAACCTGCAGCAGAAAGACAAGCACATAATTGATTATCTGTAGTGACATTCATTATGGAATATTTGTTTAACTATGACTTAATAAAGATCTGTTTGGTTTGTGGTGTTGCGGCTTGTATAATCAAATTTCAGTGCCTCGTGTAAAGAAAGGGCAGCTTAATCTCCGTCAAGAATCAAAAGCAAATAAAAAGCACAGGTCATGTTTCATGAGCTGCATAATCTGTTTGCACAATAATAAATCCTGCTGAAAAGACCAGCATGAATTTCCAGGCTGGTTAGTGCTGGACCAGCACCAGCCAAATTGACTAGTCATTCAGACAATACAACGACTATTATATCTCCACATCCGCTCAACTCCTTGGTCGCATAAAGCCAACAGTTGACGTTCACCCTGCCTTGAAAAAGCAGGCTGCTTTGAGCTCCATCCTCAGGGGAACCTGACTTCCTTGTTCTTCTGAACAGACCTGGGTCATGCCTGGTAGAATAAGGCACCCTTTCTTCTCAACCTGTGGGTTTGCCAAGCCTCCCTCAGCTCCATCCTGCCCCAGGCAGTGTGCTTAGAAGTTTGAGGCATGACCTCATAATCTCATACTGAACTAAAGAAGCCATATTATGCCATTTTACAGTCTTGATTTTGTTTTTGGGGTCTACTAGAATCAAAAACACATTATTTTTCACATATTTGATATTGTTGCAGCACCTCTCTTCCCAGTCTGTCAGTAACACTCTGTTTAGTTCCTGTCTCTATGAAGCCCCTACTTTTGAAAAGTGTAATGTGCTTTGATTGGTCGGCTGGACCTGTGTGGTGATTCGTCAAACGCTTTGAGATTGTTTCGGAAATATCACGGCCCTTCCGATAACCGCGAGTTTCAACACACTAACGCAACTCAACCAGGCTTCGCACCCTTTTTTTGTGTATGCTTGGGTGGAAATTATTTAAATGATGAATATTGTGATGTGTGTTCCCAGAAGAAAACTCAAGACTACAATCAAAATTCAAAAACAGTGCTTACTGCTTTCTGATAAAGAATAACTCCATTTGGAGTGACTTTCTGCTTTGTAAACTTGCAGACCTTTTTCATGCTCTAAGCAACATTACACACTAAAGAATGTTGAAAATGTAAAAAAGCATAATACATCCTTTAAGGATTGCGACTCAGTTAATTAAATGTAAACATCCAGGTATAAGTTGAACAGTTAGACTCAGTAATATAAAGAACTACTTCAGTCCTCGGGGAGTACCGCTTACACCCTGTAGAGCAGAAATGTACCATACAACAACATTCACACAAACAAGTCACAAGAAACAGGTCTCAATTCCCTCAGGTCTTCTTACAAATGCATCAAGGATTTATAGAATGAGCAGCGATCCATTAAACAAGAACAAATCACCATGGACACATCCTGAAGCATATTTAAAATGGATTAAGTGAGATCCAAGTGTGCACATGGTGTGTGTATTTTAAACTCACCCCAAATAAACTCAAATTTCGTCAACATTGTCACCCTTTCGTTGCTACAATTATAATGTTACAAATGACTTCTATTTCAAATAAATTATGTACTTTTGACCTTTCTATTAATCAGATAATCATGATCAAATATGCATGGTTTCCACAAAAAACATAAAGCAGCTTGACTGTTTTCAACATTGATAATAATAAGAAATGTTCCAGGCATGGCCGTGATGCTTGTGCCTTTGGTGGCAGCAGCCTGTCAGGCCAGCCCTCGAGCAGCACGCATGAAAAGGCTCTTTTGTGCCAGCCTGCAGGGTAAGATACTGCGGTGTACCCGCTCCATTGTTCTTCTGTCAATGTGAGGTCTGTGTGTAAGGAGCACAGGCCAGGACCGCACACCCCTACACAGCAGGCTGACTCTACTCACCCACATCAGCCCCTAAGGGACAACAAAGTCAACTAATGGCAATGCTAGAAGGATCATTTTGAACTATATATTTGAGCTATCTATTTTTCTAATGTGGAGAGATTGTAGTGTTCAATTCAGAACCTAAGGATTAAATAGGCAATATCATACATTTTTTACTTATTTTTTACATCTAATGCCTCTATTAACATTATTTTTTTATTTTTTTTTGGTACCAAAATAGTCATAATATAGTTTTTCATCCTGATATTTAATCCTGAATTTTTTGGAGTAAAAAAAAGTTCAAGGAAAATGTATTTCACATTATATGAGTATTCCTCAAAATTCAAAGGTACAGTGCTGGTCAGAATTATTGGACCCCTTGGTAAATATGATCAAAGATGGCTGTAAAAAAAAAAATCTGCATCTTCTGCTATAATGCCTAACGAGTTTGGAGAACACCTGACAAGAGATCAGAGATCATTCCTCCATACAGAATCTCTCCAGATCCCTCAGATTCCCAGATCCCTCAGATTCCCAGATCCATGTTCTTCTCTTCAGTTCAGCCCACTAATTTTCTATAGGGTTCAGGTCTGGGGACTGGGATGGCCATTGCAGATGCTTGGTTTTGTGCTCAGTGTCCCATTTTTTTTTTATGTTTGTTTTTGGATCACTGTCCTGTTGGAAGATCCGAACATGGCCCGTTATAAGATTTCTAGCAGAGGTTGTCAGGTTTTGATTTTTTATCTGTTGGTATTTGATCGAATCCATGATGCCATGTATATGAACAAGATGTCCCAGACCTCTGGCAGAAAATTAGACCCACAGCATTAAAGATAGAGCAGAGTATTTCATTTTACACATGGGGTACTTTTTTATCCCTGTATGAACCAAACCCATATTAAGTGTTTGCTGCCAAAAAGCTCTTTCTTTTGTTTCATCTGTCCATAGAACGTTTGAAAAGTAACTGACACTACTGGAACTTCAAACGGGACGGGTTCTATGGTCAGATGAAACAAAAAAAAATAGCTTTTTTGGCAGCAAACACTTAAGATGGGTTTGGTGCACACAGGGGGATAAAATAGTAATACTCTGCTGTATCTTTAATGCTGTGGGCCTAATTTTCTGCCAGAGGCCATTCGCAAATCCACTACGATTCTGAGAACCTGTCAGTAAATCTATCTAATTCCATCGTGTTTCATTTTCATCCAGAGACATGGCTCAACCCTTTAGGTTTACCCTGCTCCCAGAGGACAACTGCCTGAAAAAATCCATTGTTGATTGAAACAGAATCCAAGCATGCTGTCGGGTGTGTGGGAAAGCACAGAATCGTCATCTCCCATCTGCGATCAGATTATCATCAACATCAGATAAGCAGGCCTGTGCAGAGTCTACTCTTGCTGAAATCAAGATGAAGCTTCATAGATTTACCCTACTTTACTCATTTTATCATATTTACCCCAAAAAATCAGTATTGAAAATGCAAAAAAGTCATTTGTGGTTTAACTTTGAGTCAATGTCCTCGAATTTTCAGTGTGTTTTTGATCAGGCAGGTCAACACAGGGAGATCGATATGAAGTGTTTGAACAGAGGAGGGCTTTAAGGTGGGGTCCAGGTTTTAGAAGTTTCTCCTGGGAGTTTGTAGAGAGATCTGGGAAGGGTAGCAGTGGATGAGGCTCTGTCATCCTTTCCCCTCCATTTCCCAGAAGGCCTATAGGGAGGGGTTGCTGCTGCATAGAGATTAAGGACGTGTGTCAGACAGCAGCAGGCCACTTCCTCTAACAGCTGGATCTACTCCACAGGTTGAAGCATCAGCATTTTTGTCCAGTCATTTATTTATCTGAACAAAAATGATGGGAGTGTACCAATACTAGTATTTTTTTTTTAATACTTATAATTATAAGTCATTATAATTATAATGACTTATAATTATAAATACTAAGAATATAATTCAAGGGATAATTTCCTAAAAAATTTACTCACCTTCATGTTGATCAAAACTATATGTCTTACTGTGGAACATAGAAGATATTCTGAAAAAAAAGGTTTCTGTTTGTTTTTTTCCATACAATGAAAGTCAATGAGGGAATGTGTTGTTTCACTGACTATCATTATAAGGACAAAAACAGTTGAAGAAATGAAGTCACAGATTTAGAAAAACATGAGGGTGAGTAAATAATGACAGAATGATTTTTGGGCTAACTATCCCTTTAATTGCTCAACACCTTTTCAATTACTTTAAAAAATACTTTTTCAGTAAGCTAAACGGTTTTAAAGTCAGAGCTACACCCTTTAAAACACTTGGGTCATCCGAAGTCCCAAACAATAAGAGCTTGACACCAATTTTAGAACGGGATCACTTGCCAGGCTGAGGATAACTACTGGTTTCAGGCTTGTTTGGGTGGGTCTCTTGTGGTTATTTGCTTGTGGTTGACCAGGGTGGGGTGCAGCCTGTAAATTCCCTCACACCAGTTGCAAGTAAAAGTAAAAAGTGAGAGGAGTGAAAATTAACTGAACTGGACAGTAGTACAGCATAAATAAATGAGGAGTGGGGAAATTTAGAGACAAAGAAAGAGATGAAAATACGATGTGAAAACAGATGAACACAGGAATATGAACATATAAATGCCTTCACACTAAAGTGTTGACTTATAAGATGGTCCAACCCCAAGAAAGTACATTAAAGCCTGTGTATTCACAACACCAGCAATGAAAGGATAATCTGTTCCTGATCCATGTTTATCCCCTGCACACAATTTACCACCAAGCAATCAGTGTTCCTCAGTCCACAGCTTAACACAGAACAAGCACAGAATACTATGACCTGATAGTGAATCGTCCTCTGGACTGTCTATCATGCAACCCCAGAAAGGTTTTGTCTCAGATGTTTCAAAAATTCCTTAGGATAAGAGACGATTGTCAAGAGTTATAAAATGAAAGCATAATATTTTGGGGAGAATGTGATGAGAAATGTTGGAGATCATATTGAAATCTCACATATGTGATTGGAGGCTTTAACATCTTGGCAAATGGCTCTGAGCATAATTTGAGACATTTTTCACATCTTATTTAAATCTCTAGAGATAACACATGTGAGATTACTGGGGTCGTTTTCTCAGCACTTACGCAAAAGTCTCCATTTGACCTCCATTGAATCTCACTGATGTCTAGAGGAATAGCGGAGATATGAAAGAGATAATTTGTGATTTGTCTTTCCTATTGGCCTAATATAAGCTATTAGATAAGCTAATAATTAGTTTCATGTTATGGCAGGTGATTAATAAGAGGTCAAAGAATTTGACTCACTTTGTCAAAATAAACTAATAAATGAACACTTAAAACTAAAATCAATCATTTCAAATGCTACAAGTGAATTTAGGTATCTTAATATTGAACTGCGCAGTATAAATAATTGATATTCATTTGAAGACTTACATGTAACAGTGTTGGTAAATTATGTGTTGTGTTTTTAAAAGCAAACTTTAAGTGAGCATAAGATTACATCAAAGATAATATTAATGTAAAAATATAGGAAATGAGCATGCACTATTAAATATCCAATAGGCCTATATCCCTTATTGTATATGAGACAGCTGCTGTCCTCTTGTTCCTTGAATTTAATCATTGAAGCAGCGCAACCCCCATCACAACAACTCATCTCACACATTCTAAATAAGTTTCTGTGCAACTTTACATTTCTTTGCCGTTTCACACCAACTGCTTCTGTACTGCTGACAATCCTTTAAAGCTTAACACACACATCCTTCAATGGCAAAAAAAATTCTTGAAAGCTCTTCATTGCCAATGTACTCGATTTGACTCAATCTTGTCAAGCTAACCTCCTTTACAATCATACTACTGTGCGCAAGCCTGAATGGAGAAAATGTGTGTCCCACTTGGCAAAGCTTCAAGCCATGTCTTAAATGTGCAGCTTTCACGCTAACTTTCATTAGCTTTGCACTGACTACTCAGGAAATGAGAGCCAGGTGTAAATGTAAGAGCGCGCCAGAAAGCGGTTTTTGAAAGCAGAAAAAGGTTTTTGTTATTTTGGCCCACTCCCTTCATTGTCTCCCTGAGATCATAGGCACTTTTTTGTTCTCCCATCATGACGAGGGAAAGAAAATGAGGGAAAACGGGGGCATGTTTTGACGACTGTGTTTCAGAGGTCAACGGTAAAGTGACTAGACAAGGCCCTGAGCCAATCTCTAACTCATCTGAGCTTTTAGCACATGGTTCTGATCCCAATATGATGTCACTGAGCAGTAGCAGATGACATGACGGCCAACTTGAGAAGAAAAAAGCAGACAAAAAGACAAGACCAGCCAAACGGAGTCAGACATTACTCAGCAAGCTATTTCAAGAAGTGATCTCCATCAGGGTAAAAAAGAGGCCAGGGATGGAGAGTACAAAAACAGACGAGAAAGAGCAAGAAGTACAGTTAATGAGGTAATTGGCTAAAAAGGAAATGAAAGGGAGAAGCAGAGTGGAAATTAGTGTGAATGTTACACCTGGCTGTAACACAGCTGCCCTTACACAGCAGGACACAGACCTGCCCGGAAATATGTGACTAAACTGTGTGATTGTCTGCATCGAGAACATAAAAACAGCATTGAAATACATGACATCCATCATTGTGTCCAATCGAAATGTTAATGGCTAGAACACATAATATATAATCTCATTAATGTGTCTATGGAATCAAATCAAACCACATCATCGGTTAGAGAGGAAATGGGCTTCCAGCAGGGACGAATACACAATTTGGGAATTATTTAGGAGTCTCTCATGTGCACAAGGAAAAACAGAATAATGAAATTTGGGGCTGTTGTAAACATGAAAGAGAAAGAGGTTATGAAGAGGGTGAGGGGTTGATCGAGACCATAAACCTGTAGGCTATAAACCCTAAAGACAGTGAATGTGAGTGAGAGAGCTCCTCTTACATGCTTAGTGATCTCAGTGACCGCCAGCCAAGGCACACAGTCCACAAATGAGACGTCTGTGGAGCTTGAAGCTTATTCTGGGGGGAAAAAAGGCCAAAAAAGCAACAGCCTTGTTTATGTAAGGCCGGTGATATGTTTCAGATTACAGGGGGTTGTATGGAAATTCTTGAGGGCAGACAGGCCCTTTCTTCACTGGAGAGTGAGAGAAAATCAGGCTGTTTTTTGAAGCAAACTTTGAAGCAGCCTTTTGAGAGACATATTCACCTTTAGAGATTCTTCTTGGAATGCGCAGAGCCTTTGACCAGGCAGCAGTGCAGTTTTATGTGAAGAAAGAGTCACCAGCATATATCATGTTTTGGATGCTACTAACCAGGCTACTTAACTAGCTTAACCAGCCAGATCTGGTTCAGCAGGATAATAAAGAGAAAGGGATATGATCTGAAAAGTTGTTCTAAATAAAAATAGGGAACAATCCTTCAAAACAACAGGGATAGAGCTGAACAAAATTAAACAGAAAAAAAAATAAAAAAAATAAAACACAATTAAATTAAATTAAAAATAGTTACAAAATCATACAGTTGCCGAATTTTTTTTTTATTATTATTAAAAATGTTTGCTGATTCGATATTATTTTAACACAACCCTGATGGATATTACAATTTTTCCCAATTCAAGCAGGAGCTGTACTTGCACGCCAATTGCCAAGATGATCAGACCAGACTTAAACTTGCCTTATAGGGATTATTGAAAGCGAACAGGTAAAATACTCTCTAGTTGAACAAGGAATAATGTCTGCGTTTTTATAAAAAAAAATTAAAAAAAGACAGAAACTATAAATGGAAGATTTGACCACACAAGAATCCATAGCTGTGATTAAGCACAGAACTCAAAGCTGGACAAGATGTACAATGTCTTTGGTCAGAGGCTATTATAACATCACAGGATAAAAGGAAAATATTTTTCCAGTGGCATTCTTTCTTCATCTTTTACACTGAGGACCTTTTTTAAAAAAAAAGCAGTGCTGGTCAAAGTACCTATAAATATATACATAATGCACTGACCATATAAGGATTTGCAAATGCATCATTCTTTCTTACCAAAATGCCAAAATGTATCTCTGTTGCTGCATCTATCCTTACAGGATAGGGAAATATAACCTTTGACCTTGTTTCTGGCTCTGTGCAGTGCACCTGAGCTCCGAGGACTTTGATCCCTCTGTTTGCTGTGCAGGATGGGAATCGGGTTGCCATGTGTCACAGCTGGACTCCACGCGGCCCTGCTGTTAAGGCAACAAGTGGGGCTTTACACAGTTGATATGGGAGAGGCTTAAACTATTTCAGCCAACAGCTTCACACAACTGAAATCATTAAGATATAACATAACTATGACAGGAAGATTAAATTCAGGAACCGCTATTATGGTAAATGTTGTCTTTGTGATCTGCCCCATGAGGAATTTTAAAAAGTGAATTTCATTCAAAGACACATTAAGGCCTGAATTGATTTTTGTGCCTGAGTTTATATTTGTCTTCAGTTTGTTTTTGTCCAGTGGCACCAGACTGTAAATATGGAACAGAAACAAGGATATGGGCTCAGCTTTCATTATTTCCTGTAGCCCTCATTAAACCTAACCTTAGACCCCTACTTACGGTTATCATCCGGCTGATTTTTCTCAACAGAGACCCTGATAAAAAGCTGAGGAAATGGCACAGATTTACAACCTTCTGCTTTAAAGTTTCCCTCATTCCACTCTATGACCACACAACACAGCATGTCAATTTTTAAGCAATCATCTGCACTGGACGTGTAATTATTCTTAGGAAAAGGAAAGAAATAGACCCCTAATACTATAAACCTGTAAAACAGATGACTAGCAAGGTATATTACAACAGTGGTTCTCAGACAAGACAAGACAGAGCAAGGTATTTAGATATGAAACAAATCTTCAGCTTTCAAATTCTTTCAGTTTTATTGTGAAATTCAAACAATAAATACATGGGTGCCAGATTGCTGTAGCGCCTCAGAAGTGGCACTTGAACCGATCTTCTCTTCCACTTTACTACTAGTCACACTGTCACAGCAAAAACAAAAAGCAAAAAAAAAAACAATTCCTAGGGTATTTTGAAAGAACCAGTACAACTTAAACTCAAACACCTGAAATGTATCATGTCTCATGTAATTGCTCAGTAACTTTCAACCATGCATGGAAAAAATTTGGCATGTAACATTACATTTACCCTAAAAGCTATTAAGAGTCCAAATAGCTAGTGAGAAACATGTACTCTAGAGAGGAGCATTTTGAACATTACATATTTATTTTTACTCTAATACCGTTAAAAAGTTATTCATTTAATGTTATTTTGATAAAACAGTCCCTATATGCAATCAGATGTTAATTTTAACCTTCAACAGAAATGTACCAGTTGACAGGGTTTCTTATAGCATTGATACAGAAAGATGTTAATGTATATCCAAATGAATCAATACTGAATTGAACTGAATCAAACGGAATCAAATTGAATCATTAAATCATGTCCAAGCTGCACTCAAAAGTTGGCAGCCCTAATTCAGAATTGTTTTTGCAGCTGTCTGACCCTGCAACCTATTTCTGACTGAACCACTGCATTAGGATAATAAAAATTCAACCATTTGGTCCTTTTTTTCCCTCTGTTTCTCGCTCTTAGAATACCCACACAAAGGCTTTGGATCAATCAGACCCATTACGATAGTGTCTAGTATAGTGAGGGTGATCTGGGAAATGCTAACTTTAGCCTGCTAGCAGTGAAAGCATACGATCCCACCCTCCCTGCAAATCGCCATCCAAAGCCACACCTCCTCCAAAACACATGAAAGCGCACAGACCAGAAGCGAGACAACCAGAGACAATGTTATTGGATTACATCATGTATCATTCACCCGAGAGAAAACTTTACAGTACAGTGAGTAACAGTTCTACAATAACAAACGTAAACAACTGTTTGCCTGCCCTTCTCGCTCTGTCTGCACAGCGTACGATGATGTCTGCGTGAACAGGCTGCGCAGTGGTATGCAAACACACGTTGACTGATAGGGAACACATGCTATCAATTCATTCGAACCGAATGCCATGATTTAACTAACATTGTATGGTCCTACGCATTCCACAGACGATATATATTTATACAAATACATTTAGACATTTAGACCGCTTAACATTTCATTGCTATCAGAATATGAAGAGACTTTCAACCAGCATAACAAAAACAATTCTTTTTGAGAATCACCTATTGCACCTTTAAGTCTCTACTCCAGGAAAATGTCCAATAGGAAGAGCAATGAGGCCTCACAAGTTGCCAATGCTCTTTTCCCGAGACCATTCTTCCAGTCACTTCCAGCCACAACAGTAGACCCTTAGGCAAACTCTAGGCAAGGCAAGTTTATTTATACAGCACATTTCATACACAATGGTAATTCAAAGTGCTTTAAATAAAAATGATTTAATAAAGTGCATAGCAAAAACAAAGAAAAAAACATTGATTCAAATTTATTTAAAATGTATTAAAACAGTTATAAAAAGATTTAAAAGAATAAAAAGAGGGCAAATGGATCAAATAAAGGCCAAACATGTGTTGTTTGAGCACTGTGCTGATTTGCTGTGCAATCAGTTAGACGTACAGTGCAGTGCTCATTCAGTAAATCCAGCTAAACAGATGTGCTTTGAGTCTGGATTTGAATGTGGCTACTGTTGGAGCACATCTGATCTCTTCTGGAAGCTGGTTCCAGCCACGGGTGGCATAAGAGCTAAAAGCAGCCTTGCTTTGAGCGAACCTTTGGTATTTTCTTGATCCTAGCTGAGTGATCTGTTAGGTTTATATTCAATGAGCATATCTGCAATGTACCGAGGTTCTAGGCTATTGAGTGATTTACTGTATAAATGAGTTTAGTTTAACCTGAGTCAGAGGTTAAACTAAACTCATCATCTAAATAAAGTGAAAATGTCAATCAACTCAAAGGAAAGGTTCAACTATATATGAAGAGTTCAGATGCAAAAGCCTCTAAATGCCATCTGAAATTTTCTTCTAGAATGATCATTTTTATCAAGCTTGTATATTTAAGTTCAGTAATTTCACTTAAATTACAATTAATAGGTAATCTTTATTGCCATTTAAGTGAAATTATTGAATTTAAATATAAGAGCTTGATAAAAATGATAATTCTAGAAGAAAATTTCAGATGGCATTTAGAGGCTTTTGCATCTGAACTCTTCATATATACATAAAGTATACAGTACCACAAAGTTCAAACCATGGAAATTGCTAGTTTGTTGAAGACTTTTTTTAGACTTGACTTTCTTCTGAATGACACAAGATGTGACAGAAAGCTGAAAGGCACTGATTATCAACTATTTCATCTGCAGTATCAGAGCCAGTGTCTAAAAGAATTTAGAACATGGTCTCGGGCAGCACTTGTAATTGTTTTTGGAAATGTGCAGAGGATTGCCAAAAAATTCCCCAAGATCCTAGCGGCAGACAAAACAACACTGCCATATAAAGTCAAGCCCTGAGCACACATCAAATTAAGCAGTGATTCCAGAGTGCCTACACAAACCCTTGTTTCAAAAAAGGGGGCGTTGTGTAAACAGTCTTGGGCAGAGTTCAAATCAAGCTACAATGTACAGTACGTGTCAGCAGTCCTGACACTTGTTTAACTTTGACACCTCACTGTAAGAAGCTTAAACGCTCACAACTAAACAGACTGACAAAATTGCTTTAAATCTCATTGGTAAAACATTATGTCATTGCATTGAATAGAAAGGTTGCACTTCAACTTTGTTATACAGGAGCTTTTTCAGCAGAGCAACCCCAAGCTGACTGTAAACACAGCTGATTTCACTGGATAAAAGGTATCTACATTATCCAAATTAGTTCATCCAGTTCAGATCAAGTTTTACTTTGACAAGATAAATGGTCTTTTTGAATACAAAGCAATAGGCCTTCAAAAGGCATCACGTAAAAAGCCATTTCCAGTTCAACAGCACTCCTCTTTAACACTCCAGAGGGCACAGGAAGTGATCTGGCATCACATAGCTGCTGCTGTTCCAGCTGAAGCCCCAGACACAGATGTGGAGACTGAAGACTCAGGAAGCTGGCCTGGTCACACCCTCTGCAAATAACAAACTGCACACGCCATCCCCCAGCCAGGGAGAAAATCAGGCCATGGCTGAGAGAGAGGTGAGAAAAACAGACACCCTGTGCTTTGAGTCACTGGAACCAGTACGCATCTCCTCTTGCTAATTAATGGCCAAGTTGTCTATCCATATCCGCATGGCATTTTAACAACGGATTCATAATTATCTATCAGATTACAATACTGTTGAAAAGTTTTGGGCAAGTAATGTTTTTCTTATTTAGCAAGGATGCATTAAATTGATCCAAAGTAACAGGAAAGATTTCCATCTCGAACTAATTCTGTCCTTTTGAACTTTCTATTCATCAAAGAATCCTGAAAAAAAAAAATCTGTCACGATCTCACTCAACTGTGTTCTATATCGATAATAAACATATTTATTGAGCATATCAGCATATTATTATCTTTTCTGAAGGATCATAAAGACTTAAGACTTGCGTAATGGCTGCTGAAAATTCAGCTTTGCCATCACAGGAATAAATTATATTTATATGAAAATAGTAAAAAAGTGATATTAAGTTAATAATATTTCACAATGTTACTTTTGTTATCCAATAAATGAAACTTATTTCAAAAACAATTAAAAAAATCTTACCAACTCGAAACTTTTGAATGGTGGGTTTAAAAAAGGGACTGAACTTCATGACTGACTAAAATTTCAGAGGTATTAACACATTTTAAATTATTATTATGCAATATTTATAGTTTATTATGTGATCCAAAAACATCTCCCTCAATTCACAGAAAAACACCCGCAATATCATCAGAATACATAAAATATGTAATTTCATGCTATAAAATGAAAAGATTAAAATATCAAATCAAACATTTCATAGCTTATTCAGTGCCCTTGCGAGACATCCACACATAGGTCACTTAGCCTAGTTGACATTAGAATCATACAATAGATTTTATGGCATTGTTTTATTAACCATTAACTGCATGCTGAAACCACATTGTCCATCTTATCAGAGCTAGCAAGTCATTTATTTACAGTGTGCTGATGAGGAAATGTGATCCACATAACCAAAAACATAAAACACAATGGCAGGATATCCACTGCAAACTTGTTTGAACAATAAGGCCAATCAGAGTGGGTGTTACCATGGCCAACACACCTCTGTGGCCATCCCACAGCACTCTGGCTCAGCAGGTGCAGCAAGTTAGGCTATATGAAGCTACAGAGAGATGCAGCAAACACAACAATGCCATGAATTCCCTAAATGTAGACATGAGATGTGTAATGCAGTGTTCCCTTGACCTGAAAAACTTTTAAAACTATTCCAGATGCCTAGTATCAGTCAATTAATATATGATTACACTTTAAGATGTTTTGCAAGATGATTTGAGGAACTCTTTCTTTCTTTTTCTTTTTAAATTATATTTATATATAGTAAAAAAGTGATATTAAGTAAATATTTCACAATGTTACTTTTGTTATCCAATAAATGAAACTTATTTCAAAATCTTACCAACTCAAAACTTTTGAATGGTGGGTTTAAAAAAGGGACTGAACTTTATGACTGACTTAAATTTCAGAGGAATTAACACATTTTAAATGATTATTAAACAATATTAATTTTGTAGTTTATTATGTGATCCAAAAACATCTCCCTCAATTCACAGAAATAACCAATTTCATCACTAATCTGCATCACCATTTTTTGATAGATAGATAGATAGATAGATAGATAGATAGATAGATAGATAGATAGATAGATAGATAGATAGATAGATAGATAGATAGATAGATAGATAGATAGATAGATAGATAGATAGATAGATAGATGAAACATTTTTGAATTCTTTTCATTTAACACAATTGGAATTTTACTTCAAACCCCAAAACAAAGTTTAGGGCAAAATACAGGTAAGCTACAACTATAATAGGCTACCTGGTAACAGGGTGAATTATCTTACCTGAGTTTGAGGTTGGCCATAAACTCTTCCAAAGACACATTGTCCAGAAGAACAAAGTCCGCCTTTCCGAACTCCAAACTTTCGTGTTCTGCCATTTTAACGCGTTAGAAATATAGTAGGCAAATGGAAAAAATGTAAAGCTGACTGTTGAATTTCCGACGAATACTCAAGTCAATTCGACAAAAACAAACCGAAGCGATAATGCATTTTCCTGAATTTGTTTACATTTGCCTAGCGCACTATTCGTCGGCTTCTTTTCATGTTATTAGGAAAGGAAAAAATAAACAAGCAATGTGCGTTAACTATACGTTGTTTTCGTCTGTTTAAGGTTACAAGACTTAAAGCCACACACTCGTCCGTCGCCTGAAAACTTCACACAACTTTTTGAGCCTGCCGGTGTTTGAGTGATAGTCCGCTACATCGAGAGTCGCACCTTTCATCCCTTTTTCCACGAGCTTCACTCGTCTCGCCTAAACACTGTGGCTTCGGTATCCTGCCCGTCTCGCGCAAGCCCCTCCCCTCACGGGCGCGTTCGCGTTCACCTCAATACATGAATGACACAGTTACAAAGGTGGATACATTTGCCGTCGACTATGGTAAGCAGTGGTTAACATCAGTCCCTTAATTCTTTTCTTTTTTTCTTTTTCTTTTTCGTCTTTTTTTGCTACTAGCAGCATATACTTGTATTACGAAATCCCAAATTATCAACGCTCGGAATTCATACTATTCAGAAGTGAATAGTTGATCGCTGAAGCACAGATCACAATAGACTTACAGTAAATGGCAAAAATGTTTATTTGTCACCAACTAAAAACGTAAGCTAGGCTACTTGCCACTGTTTGTGCTAGCTAAGAAATAAGTAGCCTAGCCGACTGTAGGCTAATGAATAAGTTGTAGGCTTACTATAAGTGAATAGATTATTGGAAAAATTACAAGTAAATAATCTAGTAAATTTACAAGTACAAAAAAAAAGCATATATTGCACTGGATTGCTTACTGATAAATAACAAAATGTTTGTTTAACATAAAATGCGTAGCCTACTACTTGAATTCGTTTAAAGGAGTTAATATTTTAATTATTTATATAATTTGACAATATATATCATTTATATTGCCTAATTATAACATTTGACTTTGAATTGTGCATAGTTAGAATTCTTTAAGACTATTAGTCATCATCATCATCATCATCATCATCATCAGTGAGTATCTCTGGAATGTCCGTCTGTCCTCTAGCCATATAAGGCAATGGATAAAATCCCATTTGAGTGAACTGCTCAGCAGTAGTTCTGCATAGAACTTCAGTTAATAACAACATATCTGACAATTGAACTAATAAGACCAAATTTAAAGGAGCTCACAGGTAAGCACAATGGTGGTTGACTATTTTTTGGTCTGCTAAATCGTTTTCGTCATTTTGTTAATGTAGCCTAGTAAAATATGATTTTGGGCTGGCATGTGCTGTCACCGTGTTTGCGGTGACCTTGGGACACAAGAACGTGTTTAAGTTTAATGAGGACTGAGGATGGCTTCAGGTTGCTCTGTGCAGCTACTTGTGACCCAGTGACATCTTCCCTGATTAAATACAATGAGAGGACTCTGCTGCCCCCACCTGTATCTCCAGGACACTGGGACAATGCTATTACTTATAGTTACATATAAGTAGTTTACCAACAATAGTTTACCATCAATAATAGTGTAAAAGAAAACAATGTTTGTTAAAACAATATATATATATATATATATATATTTTTTTTTTTTTTTTTTTTTTTTAAGAATATTTATTTAAAAATATATATTTGCATATATATAATGACAAAAAAAAAGCTATGTCTTTTTTCAAAATAGTCTTAGTCTCCAAAATTTGTCTCAGAGTAAGATTTGTCTCATTAGAAAAGTGTTAAGGGAATTTGCATTTGAGATGTTTTATTATTTGAAACAAATATTGTTTTCTTTAATTTGCACTATTATTATTGTTATTATATTAGTCAACTATTATGGTAAACTATTTAAAAAAATAACAATTAAAAATTATTAGAAATAATGACAAAAAAAAGTTTTGGTTCAGTCTTAAATTCAGACGTTTTATGGCAAAGTATTTTTATAGGGGGAAAAAAGCACTAAGAAACTGGAAAGCACTTTTTGCAATGGAAATATCTCTCAGCAAGACACATGTATTAAAAACTGTTAAATGAATAATAAAAAGCAATGAATGAACAGAACTAGCTGGACATTTTACTATTGTATATATAATATCAAACCTAGTTGGTACTATTAAATTGGCCTCCATTTAAACTATAAGGCCTGGTTTCACAGACAGGGATTAGATTAAGCCAGAATTAGGCAGTTCAATTAGGACATTTAAGTAGCTTTTATAAACGTGCCTTAGGGGGGAAAAAACATTATTGGTGTGAATCTTGAGACAAAACAATGGCACTGACATATTTTAAGATATGTCAGTGCAAGTTACTTAAGGTTAAACCAGCTCGAACATGCATTTTAGTCTGGGACTAGACTTAAGCCTTGTCTGTGAAACCAGGGGTAAATGTTCATAACTCTGCTCCAGTTGCCTTTTACATTCTCTTAGATTTTTCTCACCATAAGTAATGAACCCCCAAAAGCGATGGTGTTGGATGCACTATTGGCCCAAGAGCGGCCACTATTATGGGTCACATAAACCGTAGCACCCTTGCGCAGAGTCGTCATATACGTAGAGAGATTTCCAACTGAGTTAGAGCCCTGAACATTACTATGGGACATAGCCACCCAGTAGTTATTAACAACAAGCCATAGGTTAGTTTGCCCACTCCCCCCAGTCTGTGTGGAGAAGAAGAACTGATAGACGCCTGAAACCGGAGCTCTGAAGATCCCGGAGCGAGAGTCGAAAGCCCCGCCTTGATTCACATACACTTTCCTGTACACGATCTTGTTCACTTTTCCTGAGATGTTGGCTGGGTAGGTGGCAAAAAAATGGATGTTTGCTTTCACTACAGATCACAAGGAAGGAAAATACTCCATTATTTGTATTAAAAGGTAGATAATTGAACACTTCACAGCATTGGTTAATTGAATGATTATTAATGAAAAGAAATGGCTCACCTCTCATTGGGTTTTTCTTACACAACCAGGTGATTTTGTCTCTGCTGACGCAAGACTCACTTTTTTTGCACTTCCCACAGACAAGTGTGTAAATGTCTGAAAGGATGGTGTGCAACAGTCAATATATACACAATATTATTCTTTTTTTTTTCTTAAAGCCTGAGTCATCACATCTTACCTGCACAATATGCCAAATGGCAAGCTACCGGTTTGACAAACTTGTAGACGTAGTAGTTTCCCCGACATGCTTTGACTTGAATGGGAGGGGATTTGAACAAACAGCAGTTGTCTCTCCAGTTTCCACACACTTTGCGGGTGACCACTCCGTCTCGTACCCGGGGGTGACCGCCGACGAGCCACAGCGGAGCGTGCGTGCCACACATTTCTTTCCTCACGCACCTCTCAGGCATCTGGATGGTTTTCCCACGGTAGAAGAGACGGTACCAGCCCTTCCACTGGACACGATTGTCACAAGCAACATTCTTGGTGCTGTAGTTTGTAGCTCTCCAGGCTTGGTCCAACACGGTGTAGTGAAAGCAGGGGTCAAGGTCTGCGCCACTGTCAACCTCACCGGAGCCTTCGACTCCATCTTCACCCTGGGTGAGGGTATACGGCAGATGGCTGCTGCCTAACAAAGACAAATATATATAGTCCTTTATAAAACACACCCAAAACACACACAGGAAAAAAAAGAAGAAAAAAAAAAGAATTTTTTTTTTTTAATGATAAGGATAGTACACTAAAAAATGTGGCTGCAATTAGTTATAACAACTTAAAATGTGTTGAGATAACTTAAATATCCAACTTAACTAAAGTTAACTAAACTTAAAATTTTAAGTCAAGCATGAACACATACTTTTTAAAGTTGAAACAATGTTGGATTTTAAGTTGTGATAAATAATCGCAGCAATTTTTTTTTACAGTGCATAATGTAAAAATAAAGTTGCTGCCTTACATTTTTTAATACAATCAACTTTGACGTTTAAGTCATTTCAACTTAAATTACATTAAACTGGCTTAAAATGAGTTGAATCTTGTATAACTTATAAGAAAAGAGTTGACAATTGCTTAACTTATTTTGATGAGTTAAAGCAATGTAAAAACAGATAACCTATTGATCATATTTTTTTTTTTTTACAGTGTATATCTATCTATTTTTTAAATAAACCATAAAGAATACTTTATCAACAAAAAAAACTGACCAGTTTGTAGTGATGTCAAATTCATCTCCACATCCGTATCAATAGGTTTCTGTGAACAGTACGGTAATGCCTACAAAAAAACAAAATAGTTTCACTGTAGAATGAATTATTATACTTCAGCCATATGTTGACATTGGCATTCATGTTATATTTAATTTTTAACAACAGCTTAAATGTTTTTGCAAGTCCAACAAGATCCAGTGAGACTGATTAGAATACTTTTTAATTTTTATTTAACCAGCAAAAAGACTGTAATTATCAACTTTAATATTACCTGGCTCAAGGCTTCTTGCTTTTGTTTCATTACTACTTGTTCATGTTTCAAGCTTTCCATCTCCTAAATCAATACACAGGTAAGAAAAATGATGTTTATACCACTCTTCCTTTAGAAATTGAAAAATTTAGGATATACCAAATCACTTTAAAAGCACCACTACCTTATACACAACGGCAAGTTGCTCCTGCAAACGCTGGTCAACCATATCCCAAGCTCTGAATGTATACTGGAAGACATTGCAATAAAATAATGTGAAATAACATTTGCACAGTAACTGTATTGCAGTTATAATGTAAGAATATTGTAATGTAATGATGGTCTTATTTTATTTATAACATTAATTAACAAATTTGATCATACTTACTGAAATATCTCCGTTCTCAGTGTCAGCTGCACATACAAGCAGTACCGCAAACACTTGGATGCATAAGGAAAGCATCTAAAGGTAATATATATATATGTATATGTTTATAAAAAAAAAATATGAAGTACATTTCTAATTTAAAAATGGATTTGCTATTTTAATTTGCCTCAATCAAGAATGCAAACTCTTGGGAATTACAGGTAATTCAATTAAGTGATTTGGTTTAAGTGATCTGTTTTTTTTTTTTTTTTTAGAAATTCTAAACATTTTAAGCTTACCTTTTCACAAAGAGCAGTTCTCTATGCGTTATGCAAGTCAGCTATATAGGATAGAGTTTATATATATACTGCACCAGTGGGGTTGGACACTACAGCCATGCAGAAGGAAGTTTCTGGTCAGACTTTCACACCAACATTTTCTTACATGAAACTCTGGTGACACTGTTCACAAATAAGGTGCTAACATGCACATGAAAAGTAGCCACAGGCCGTTTTTGAGCTCATGAGGTCAGCAGAAAATGTTGTGCAAAAATGTATTTGCATATATGCATGCAAAATATTATTAAAATAAGTTCCTTGAAATAAGTTAAAACGAGTTAAACAAATTGGTAGAAATATGTGCAATGTTAACAAACAAAAACAAAGAAGAAATGCATTAGAATATGTTTTAAAAGGAATAAGGTCAAGGCTGGGCCAGAATTTTTACACTAAACCAAGTTTTCATTGTTTGAGCATTTGGAAAAGTTAATTCGCTTTTTGTGATCGACCAGGTTTTAGTCATGATTTACCAAGTTAGCAATTACTTACTCTCGCATTGCAATTTAACAAGTTATTTGACTGTTATAGATTTTGCCTTTTCAAGCATCATTCTGAAACCACATGACAAGTCATTGGTTATAGCAAAAAACTTGTTTTGCATTATCAGCAGTGACAAGATCTTAACTCCCTTTTGTGCAAACACACATTATGTTTAATAGCATATCTTAAAAAGCACTTTAAATCTGATTTGCTAAATCTAATGTGTTAGTAGTACAAATTAATGTTGGACTCCTGAAAAATAAATTAGATTGCTTTCACATTTAAAAACAGGAAAATTTGGTTCAAAATTCACATGGTGGGAGAAATATGACCATTGAGGAAGATTTAAAGAGGAATAATTAAGTATAAATTATTTTGAGTAGGAAATAGTTTCGTGGAAAATATGCGCTTTGAGTTAAATATGCGCTTGCTTTGACTGGTGGAAATGAAACTGCCAGTGTCTGTGTGCAGGATGCAAGTATCTGCAATAACGAAAGCCACCACTAGGTGGTGACCTCTAATCTATTTTAAAACATTGGGGTTTTCCAAGTTTACTGGACAGGAACAAATCTGGTAGAGTCTAGATATACACTTTAATATACTACTTTTAAAAATATTCTGGTGAAACACTAATTATGTAATTGTTGAATCGTCACAAACAAATGTTGAATCATATTCACTAGTCTAGTGCTCATTATTGGCCAGGGTTATTAACTGAAATATTAACTGAAATTACAATTAAAATTAAAACCATACAAACATATCATTTTGTTACTTAAAAAAAAAAAAAAAAAAACAACGTATTTTAATAAGTATAATCAATGTATTTCAGCTAATTTCTCATTTTTATTTAAACTTGATATAAAAAAAACTAAAGCTGAAATAAAACTTATTTATAATATATTAAACAATATATTGACATTTATGAAAATAAAAAAAAACTTTTCACAATGAAATGTGTGTATGTGTGTGTGCGCATGTGTCTGTCTGTGTGTGTGTGTGTGTGTGTGTGTGTGTGTGTGTGTGTGTGTGTGTGTGTGTGTGTGTGTGTGTGTGTGTGTGTGTGTGTGTGTGTCTGTCTGTCTGTCTGTCTGTCTGTCTGTCTGTCTGTGTGTGTGTGTGTGTGTGTGTGTGTGTCTGTCTGTCTGTCTGTCTGTGTGTGTGTGTGTGCGTGCGTGCGTGCGTGCGTGCGTGCGTGCGTGCGTGCGTGCGTGCGTGCGTGTGTGTGTGTGTGTGTGTGTGTGTGTGTGTGTGTGTGTGTGTGTGTGTGTGTGTGTGTGTGTGTGTGTGTGCACTTATTTTCTTGTGTACTGATGCTTTGGCAAGATTGTATAAAACAAACATCCCAAACTTAACTGTCATTGTTAAAACAAAATCTAACCGGTTTAATGAGTAAAATGGGAGTAATGTGTTTCACTGGTATCTAATTAAGTTACAGTCCTTCTAAATAAATTGAATCCAATCTTATCTCATCTGGGCATAATATTAGAATAGGGCCAACAGAACATTGTGTTTTGTTCTCATTCCTTAACCATTTGGTAATATATTAAAATACTTGGCAGCAACCTCAGCTCTCACTGTCAACAGAGCAATGAGCCGTCGACTGTGTGATTAGATAAGACCAGTCCAGCCAGTACAATAGTCCACCCAGGAAAACAATGTTCATGTTTTGATGTGAAGCACAGGCCCTTTACATAAGCAGGAGACATCAGTAAACCGCCCTGGGGAATGACAGGCGTGCTAGAAAGAGAAC
Source organism: Leuciscus leuciscus (assembly GCF_965113295.1). NCBI lineage: Eukaryota > Metazoa > Chordata > Actinopteri > Cypriniformes > Leuciscidae > Leuciscus > Leuciscus leuciscus. The sequence continues at coordinate 25,418,840 of NC_138745.1, forward strand.
AGTCACCTGGACAATCCCATGTTACTGTTGGGAACTGTGATATGTTTGCATACATTACTCAACCCCATACATCTCCACTCACCCGCAGAGCAACACGTACACGCCATCATTTATGGCCTTCTCTGAGGGCTGTACTTTTCCTATCATAGTTCCTGGAACTGCTCATTGCTATACTCGCATGTCTCTGTAGATTCTAGCACATGAGGGTTCAGTCTTTAACAGCTGCGTAACAGGGCACTCTATGAGGGAAGTCATCTGTTACTGTCTCTTTTTTTTAATACTTAGATAATCATGCAGTTATCTGCATCTGTCTATAAGTAGTGGCCAAAAGTGATGTCCAGCCTAGGAAAATCACCCTTTTTTCCAATATTATTACAAATTTGTTAAAGATTTTGTAAGCATATTGTGTAAATGTGCTTGGAGTCAACTGTTTTATGAATGATAACACAAAGTCAAATTGTTCCGCACCATTTTTGGCCTGGCTGCCATACAAAGAAATTATGGACATGCAAAAACAAGAGAGAACCAGCCAAATATTAATAGCTGATTATATAGTATCATCAACATATGCTTTTCCTGTGAGCTTTTTATTTATTTATTTTTTTATAGTAATGTAAAATTTGCTAATTAAAAAGTTTTTCCAAACCAGAATAACTTTCCCTCAAATGGAATGTTTCAAATGTTTTTGTCCATCCAATTAAAGTCAGTGGGGTCCAAAACAACATCTGACTAAAATTGTATGAACAAAACATTGAGACATTTTTCAAAATATCTTCTTTTGTGTTTTATTGAAGAAAGAAAGTCATACAGGTTTACAATGACATGAGGGTGTGTACACAAAGAATAATAATAACGATAACTATATTAGCGTCTACACCATGTCACATATACGTCCAGATGATGAAGAGATAGATTTAAAAAAAGGTTCCAAAACAAAGTATTCATTTAAACAAATTAAATTGTTCAAATGCAATTACAAGAAACATGTAACAAAGACACAAACAATACCAGACACGGCAGTGAGCACGAAGAGGAACTTAAATGGACAGTGATGATGAGACAATGACAAACAGGTGTGATAATGAATGAGTGTCCATGACAACTAAAGACTGGCGGGAAACTAGAGAGAAAAAAAACAAAAACAAAAACAAAAAAACATAGGAAACAGGTATCTGACGAATGAAAACTAAAAGTCCATGAAAACGACACTAAACACACAGATCGTGACAGACCAACAGACGATAACGTTCTGTTTATTATATTCAAGTTTTAGTGTATTATATGGAGCTTTTTAAAGTCAAGAGGATTAGTTAGCTGTTTTTATTTGTTGGTAAATCAGAAATCAGAAATACTTTATTGATCCCCGAGGGAAAATTAGTTGTCACAATTGCCCACCTGTCAAAGCATAAGGAAAAGAAATAGTAATAAAAGTAGATAAATAAAGAGTATATAAAAGTATAAATATAAAATATAAATAAAATTATATATTTTATAGAGTATATAATATAAAAGTATAAATAAAATATATAAATAAAATATATAAAATATAAAACTATAACTTTAAATATGGAAGCCCATTTCAGCCACATGAGAAAAAAAGTGCTTTGTCAAATCATAATTACTTTTTTCATAATTATGATTTACCAAAGCATGTTTTTTTATTACGTGGCGGAAATTAGTTTCCATACTTAAGGGTCCATAGAAATATGTGTTAGTTCCATTTTTAAGGTTTCTGTCTCAGTGACAAACTGTTGTATCCCATTTTCTGTAAGTTACTACTTTAACTGAGAGTGTAGAGATGTGAGACATGACAAAAAAACAAACAAAAAAAACACCATTCAAATATACTGAATATGTGCAGAAGCTATCTATGATTGCTCAAAAAATGAAAAGTACTTAGAAAGGTTATCATATTGATTTATTGTTTACCAAGGCCTAAAACATTCCAGAGGCTCCTGCATGTAAACAAGCTATCCATCTAACCTTATATGGAGTACCTCATAGCATGTGCTTTATGGCATGTGATGTATTGTAAGAGGAGCACTTGTTTATCAAGCAGTTAATCCATCCAGAACACAGTCTCTACGGAGACAAAATGATCCTGACGTTATTTTCACATTTAGCAGGAACTAATTTTGTTCTATCACTGCACATCTGATTTGCTAAGTTCATTGTTTCTTCCATACTTGTTGCTCCATTCATGCCAACTCACTTTCCATGAAACCTCTGACCTTAAAAGGTATGTTGTTTACTATGAAATTTAACCTCTGCCTTACTGGGCAAAGGATCAATGTGTAGTATCTCGATTCACACCTGTCAATCATATCTGTCCTCTCTATAATCCATCCTTGCACTAATAAAACCATCAACAGAGTTCAGAGTACTTGTTGACACATAAATGACTCCCATAAATGACATAAGTGACAAAAATTGTTTATTTCAATTCTATACTCATCATTTGATTTAGATGGAAAACATTACAAAAATAAAGTTTAGATTTTCTGTAATAACACGACAAAAACATAAATACACAAAATATGGTCCTTATATGTAAGGTTATATGGTACAAGTTCAAAGCAGATGGTTGATTTAATACAGTAGGCATGCTTTCAAAAGAGCAGTCTTAAAATTAGAAGCTCTGATTTCATGTTGTATAATATTCGCAGAGAACTAAAGCCCACAAATCTGAAAAAGGCAACAGCTGAGCGATGGTCTTAGAGTTGACAAACTATCTTCAGTCGATGAGGTATCTAAAATGCTTCAGCATGTTTAAGAACAAACATGCACAAAACACTGTGTTTGAAATGCTCGGTGCATTTCAGTTGTAAGTGTTTCAAGTTTAAATCAATGAGATAATTGGTACATTCCAACTGATCCCCTTCTAGCGCCTTAATCGCAAGTGTGAAGAAAATACTAGGCATCACATTGACATATTGGCCACACACTAATACAGATACAATAATGGCCTCTATGATCTCTTTCTCTCAGCTTTTGGCCATTCTGAGTATGAACACTCCTACATTCAGTAATCAAACTCATTTAATTACAAGTGTTCCTTGATTTCAGCATTACTACTGCAGTGCAACATGCACTTCTAGCACACTCTTGCATAAATGACACATCATAGGTTGCATATGGATTTTTATCACCCAATCTTGGCCCTTAATCTCTGATTTCATGTGCTTTTAAGTTCCTTGGCACAAGCCTGTTGTCACTTTCTGGTTCCAATAACTGGTCTAGACGGCCCTTGTCCGCTAGCGCAGGCTTCAGAAAGTAAACTGACTGTCTGGCTCACTTTTCCACACTGGAACATCCACTAAACAGTCTTCCAACAAAGGATTATCTTGGTACTTTGTTCCACTTTATATGAGTTAGTATGGTCTGCAGGTAACACTGTGACAAATTTCTCAAATAAAAAAAATTATATGATATAGTCATGGTGGTGGTGCAGAGGAAAACCATTGCATGCAACAACTACGGTATTGCTGTGAGACTACACGGCTTCACAGTGAGTGGAGACTTGGGGCTCGGCCATGTGGACGCCATGTCCTTTCCAATTCACTCATGTCAGTAGGCCAGAGAACTGTCCTATTTCCTTCCTGGAGGCTTCATGGTTCTTTTCACTTGGCCAGTCTGAACCTGGCCAGGTCCAGTGGCTCTCGACTGGGAACGCACCAGTCATCTGCCCCCTGCGTGACCTCGTAGTTCCGTCGAGCTGTCTTATTAAACACAGGGAGCCTTTCGACTGAGTCAGTGGATAAAGCCTGAGGGAAGAACACGATGTAATCTGTTAGAACACAACACAAAGTATTCTAAGTACTCTCATTTACAACAAGTTCCTAGCATTTTTAAACGCGTTCCAAAGACTTTTAACAAAGCAGGGGTGTTAAACTCAGTTCCTTGTGCACTTTCATTCATAAATCCTCTCCTGTGGCCTCATGGGATAGTAAAGTGTCAATCAAATGCACACTCCAGAATCTCCGCGGAAGTAGTAGGTTATCCGGGTACTTTTCACCTACTCTTTTGGCGTGCTGTTTTCAACATATTATAAAGCAGGGAAGTATTTGATTTTGGACGCGGCCCCAAAAACTTCCAGGCAGGTGTTTTAGAGCTAAACTCTTTAGGACAGATGTGGAGTTTGACACATGTGCTTTAAAGCGATAGTTCCAAATCTGTCAATAGTATCGCTCCAAACCTGTCAACATTGGACCCCATTGATTTTTAATTGCATGGACAAAATCTGTTGAAACATTATTTAAACTATCTTTAAAATTTGTGTCCAACTGAAGAAATAAAGTCATGCAGGTTTGGAGCTCCACAAATAATGGAATGACGTAAATAATGACCTAATTTTCATTTTCTGAAAATGGACCGAATTTTAGGTGAACTATTCCTTTAAGTAGGTTTTAAATGTACCTTCAGGTGAATGACTGCATCAGTACCATGGCCCTCCATAGAGTAGAGCTGGAGGTCACCCTGGAAGTACTTGGCATAGAGTCGAGAAATGGGCAACCCATAACCAAACCCAGCCTGTGGACAAAAGGTGGATGATATTATAAAGAAGCAGTGTTATTTTTTCTTTGATACTTTTTTAGTTTTATTTATATTTTCCGCTTTCATTTTCATTTTAGTAAATGTTTTAGTAATTTTGTTGTGTTTTTTTGTCATTTTTGTTAGTTTATTTATTTATTTATTTATTAATATGTCTATATTTTTTATAAAATTTTATTTTAGTATTAATTTCAGTTATTTTAGTACATTAAAAGTTAAACTTTTTAATAACAATTTTTAACTAAATTTTTTAACACAAGAGAAGATATTTTGAAGAATGTCGGTCACCAAAGAGTTGAAGTACCTACTATGTATATGCATAGTGAATGTTCCTACTATGGAAGTCAATGGGGTCCATCAACTGTTTGGTTACCGACATTTTTCAAAATATTTCAGAAGAAAAAAAATTCATACAGGTTTGAAACAACTTGTTGCAGGGCGAGTAAATGATGACAGAATTTTCATTTTTAAGTGAACTACTCCTTTAACTATAATAACCCTGTGAAGAGGACCGTTTAAATTATATATCTTGCAATTCCATTTGTATTTTATGTATAATGCGGTGAAGTCTCACCAGGGGAGCCATTTGTTTCTCATCCATCTGGGGTGTTGGTGCTGTGGAGTACATGTAACTGAAGAGGTTCTCCATCTTTCTGAAAGGAACTCCACCACCTCGGTCACTCATCTACAAAGACAGAGAAGACATTGTTAGGATAAAATCTAGAGCACAGATAAAAATTAGGGCACAGAGAGAAAAAACTGGGCAAACAGTGAGAGGGGTGAGATGCAAGACGGACAGACGGGCACTGGCCGTGACTTTGACTCCTGAACACAACTGTTTAGCAAGTGAACGACTGAAATCAGCATTGTCAAGGTAACTAAACAACAAGGTCAGTCAGCTCTCATGTACTGTGTTATGCAACAGCAGGTGTTTCACTGATGGGAAAATGACTGATGGCTCCAGTTACATCAGACTACAATCAATAAGGTGTCAGTGAACTCACAAATCCTACTCACTTTTTCTGAGTTTAAAACATGAATGAAAATGTATTGGAAAATGTGCATAGTTGAATATGAAAATGTCTAAACATTTTCAACATAAACAAAAAGGGAAAAAAACTTTTATTATTATTATTATTTGTCAACAACAAATTATGCTTGATCAAATTAAAATCACCTTGATAGTGAGGTCCTCTCCTCCTATGGCCACCATAACTTGAATGGGTGGAAGATTACTGCCTTCTTCATGGTTCTCAATGGTCGCCCTCATTGCATTCTGAGGAAGAAACCATATTGTCATGACAACATTCAGATCTTACGTAAACAGCATTGTTTCAGGGCAGAATATGAGATGGGCTACAGCTCACCTTGAACAGTTCAAATAGCATATGGTACAGATGGGAAGGCACATACACAATGCTGATAGGCTGGTTCCTATTGTTAGCTGTAAAAGGAAGAACAGTCACAGTGTCAAAATTGTCTATAGCTGCTAAAAAATCTATTACAACTTAGCTCTAAGCTATTATGCATTAAACAAATACAGTAGAATAGGGTTTCTCAAACTCGGTCCTGGAGGGCCACTGTCCTGCACAGTTTAGCTCCAACCCTGATCAAACACACCTAGCTGTGAGTCTCTAGTGATCCTGAAGACATTTATTAGCTTGCTCGGGTGTGTTTGATCAGGGTTGGAGCTAAACTGTGCAGGACAGTGGCCCTCCAAGACCGAGTTTGAGAAACCCTGCTGTAGAACCAATAGTTGGAATACATATTTAACTGATCTTACTGTTGAGTTCCTGAAGTACCAGGTCAGGTGAGCAGAGGTAGTACTGATAACACAGCATCTTGGCACTTTCATATGCATCTACATGAAAAATGTGTTGACATAATATATTTTAGAAACATATAAGTGTGCGTGTATTGACTAAACAAATGGGTCACTGATTTTAAATGGTTTGTTAACCCAAACATGAAACTTTCAACAATTACCCACCCTCATCTTCAGAACACAAATGAAGATCTTTTTAATGAAATCTGAGAGCTTTCTGTCCCTCCATTGGCAGCAAAGCAAAAACCACTTTGACGCTTCAAAAAGTTCATAAAGAGATTGTAAAACTAATCAATATGAATTGAGCGGTTTAGTCCAAATTTTCTGAAGAGAACAAGGTCACTTTATATGACGAACAGATTGAATTTAGACTTTTATTCACATATATTATGGTGTGGTAGTTGCATAGGCTGTCAATGGAGGGACAGAAATTCAGAATTTCATTTAAAATATCTTCATTTGTGTTTCACAGATGAACTTGTTTCACAGATGAACTTGTCTTACAGGTTTGGAATAAGGGTGAGTAATTGATGATGTTTTTTTATACAATCACCCACTCATATATGTTTGTGGATTTTAGCAGATACATTTTTCACACTATACCTTTAACAACGTCTGCCACCTGACAATGAGGGTCTATACTGCCAATGGTATTGGGGTGAACTGGATTTGTGGCTCCATCAAATACAAGAGCTGAAAAATCAGAGAAAATAACATAAATACAAGCAATTTAAGCAGCACTGATGCTCAGAGGTATTATTTGGCTTTAATATTGTGCTTACTGTGCTGGTTTATGAGCATTCTGATGGATATCCGGCTCAAGTAGAGGCGGTCCAGGAAATACTCAATATTCTGATTAGTGACTGGATCTTGACCAAATACTTCTTTATATTCAATCACACCTTGGGCCATAGTGGGCACAACATCATTGTGCCTGTTTCGGATGTTGACCAGAGCATCCACAAACCTGTGTGCAGAGTCAAGAGTGTCAAAATGTGCAATGAACAAATGAAATATGTACATACTTAGTTTGACAACAAAGCCTATTTTAAAGACCAAAATAATTTTCATGACAATAATTAGACAATCTTTTCAATTCTCAATATAATGCTTAAAAAAAAAAAAAAAAAAAAAATGTTTTACATAAAACACCCTGATGCATTATACTCATGAGAATGTTTGTAGGAAAATGTGCTTAATTGCCATGAAAATAATGGCAAACAATGAAAAAATCTTGATGGTTGTAAAACATGCTTCTAAATATATTTTCCTGTTTTTCTTTTGATTTTGAGGCCAAACATCAGATGTTTTCATGAAATTTAGTTATTCTACTTACTCTTCTAACACACTGTGGTCATCTGGACTTTTCTCCAGGAATTCCAAGATATCCATCAAACTCTGAGTATACCTTAGAACACAAAAAAGCAATATGATTTGAATTTATGTCCAATAAAGGCAATTAAAAAATATAAATAAAAACTTTGGGAAACAAGCTTGTCCAGAGACTCTTCTGCTAACTTCTTTACAGATCTTTGTGACATCATGTAGGCCTAAATTTAGTTAATTTAAAAAAATTATAATCAATACAAACTGCAAATCTGAGATTTCAGTTAAGATGTGCGATAATTGTATTGCACTAAACGGATGCAATTCACAAAACCACTGACCTAATAATATCTGTGGAAAAACAACAGTTAAACAGTTGCATACCATGCATAATAGCAGACTGTTTTGTTTTTGCTATTCCTAAGTTTCCACTCTTGCTAAAAGGAAAAACAAGGGTAAGTATGACGCGTTAAAGCACGAGGAGGTAGTGAAAGTGGGACAAAGTTCACAGCAGACGAGACGAGTCCCTTCTTGAAGAAGTATAGCTCCCACACCCTGACGTAGTATGTGGGACAAAGTTCACGTGCTCTACTACTACGTCACACAACTTTGAATTTGGCCTAGTCTCAAGTAGACCGCGGTGTTTTCGGATCATACTAAAAATAAGTAACACGCCTGTGGTAATCTAATCGCTTTATAAACAATCCATCGTTTCTACAACAATACTAATCTTGGTAGATCCGTGTATACAGTAAAATGTTGTATAACTCACCAGCTGTGAACCATTTGTACAGAAGGTGTGGTAAGTAATCTTTTGGGGAGTAAGTTGATTTCTTTCATGATGTTTGAAAGACGTACGGGCAACTCTTGTCTCAGGAAAGCAAAAGACGTTTTCTCACATGCGTTGGTGGAACCTGGACAAATAACGTTACATGTAAACAAATATGTTTGGCACGCTGGACACACACTGCACAAGTGTCATAAATACAGTATATGAATGGATGGTATGGTTCGGGACTGAAATGTATACACGTTGCTCATAATGCAAATAAGCAGTCGAATGCATAAGCGTAAACATGGCAGTGATGCAAGGCAAAGCCAACAGCAGTTAAATGATGCAACAACCAGTCAGTATGAACAACAGTATTGATGAGAACATTCCGAGTCATTGCCGCGAATCGGATCTTTCGAATAATTCGTTTTTAAGAACCGGTTCAGAAAATAGATTGAGCCACTACTTCATCGCGTTTTCTCTGAGGTGCTTTAAAACTTTCAAATAAAACAATATGTTGGAAAATATAGCAGTTTATTGCATTTTTTTTCGTCGATTAAATTGTATTAAAATGGATGTTTAATTTAATTTCTTGAGGTACAGTTCAGTTTGTTTCAGCCAAACATCTCCTAAAACATAAACGTAAACATTACTAACATTTATTTACATCTCCTACCTGAATTTTTTTTGAGTGTTTTAATAAAATGTTACTTATTAAAAACGGATAAATAAAAATAAAAAATATGACCAAGTCGAAAAACGTTTTATTTAGCATTTTTGCTATTCTTAAAGTAATTTGGCTTTCAGCCCATCAGTCCTTGCTTCACTCTAAAATACTCTTACTATCCCCTCAGTTCAATTTCAAATTAGAGAGTTGTTGATTCAGTCAGATTTGTAAATGTCTCGTTCAGTTATTTTCGTAAACAAATTCAGACTGATTCTATGAGCCGAGTCAGCGGATTCACTGAAAAGATCCGAATCAAAAGAACAGTTTGTTCCCGAATCTCATTGCTACAGCTGGTAGAGCAGTATCACATAATTTCTGCATCAGGTAGATGTAAAATTGCACGAGCAACTACATAGTCATGCACGTAATCATGAATGTAGTGCATTATAATAATAATATGCCATGATAAAACTGCCTGTTCTGCAACTGACTAACGTTACACACGAGCACTTCCATTGGCAAGACAGCGCCTATACTCAGGCTATAAAGCTATTCTTTATCAATTTAGGGATACAAATGATTGATTTCATATACGAGCAAATAACACAGCAGAAAAATCACTCACCAAAATCGAGAAACTGTTTCATGGAAAGTGGAGAAGGTGAAAATTTGGAGAAGTGTTCGATGTGATGAGGCACATTGGCCAAAGCAGCATTCTTCATTATAAACCTGACGAACTTCATTTCGATGATTGGTTTGAAACTGAGATATACCAGATATAGCAGCTGCAGAGATCCAGTTTTATCAATAGCTATGATGTTTATAATGCATGTGATGCCCTGTATATGATGGTCTAAGAGGCAGTTGTTTTCCAAGAACACTCAACAGCCAATCAGAGTCCGAGTTTCCTATTACTACTCCAGATCCGTCCAATGGCATGTGGAGGCTTAAATAAGCATTCAGTGAGGGACATAAACACGTGTATTATAGTCCTCGACCACTGTGTTGTTTGCGTCCTGATGAAGAAGCACATCTATTCTTTACATAATAAACTGTAATGATCATAATGAAAACCATTAAAGCTAAATTAATATGCTTATCAGAATCTTAGTTATATTGCGTTAACAATAATGTAGGCTACCTTATTAATTTTAGCACACTGTAAAACATTCCTTTGAGAACTTTAGTTTAATTAGGCTACTAATTTATAAAATCAAGTGCAAAAGTTAGGCTACAACCCCGTGGTATTAAATTAATTACACTTTATTCAAGTCATTTAAATTTAATTAGGCCTACTCAAGTTGAATCAAGGTAAGAATTATGATTATTATGAGGACATGCAGGGACAAATCAATATTAGAAATAATATATTGTTCATATCCAAAGTTTTCTGTTTTGAATGGTGAATGCGTGTTTGAGGACATTATGTTTTATGAAAGACTAAGTGCCATAAATCCATTCTTGCATAACCAGGACAGTCTCGATAAGAGACAAGTCATGCATATTTCACTCTCTCCTTCCAGCCAGCAGTCAGCTGAGTAAATCAGAGGTTCCCCCCATTTTTAATTAGAACTTAGACGTATATATAACAAATGTCTATCTTTAAATGCATCTTTAAAAATGAACAAACAGAGATTAGTCTGCAGATTTCCATGTGCATTCACAATTATGGGTTATGCAGTGACTCTCATCAGATGATTTATCACAATGGAGACCTAGATGAATCAATAATTTTTACAGTGTAGTGGCTCTTTCCATGATTAAATCATGACAAATAACGTTTCCCATATGTTCAGCTATACAGCTCCACGCTTAGCAAGTTATCCGAGGCTCCACCTTGTGGTCAGTTTTGGAATATTTTATTGAACCTTCCACCACAGTAAATGGGGAGTAAACCTGTTATTTTAGAGCAAGGGTGGGCAACTCTGGCCCTTGAGATTTACTCTCCTTTACTAGAAAGCTGCAGGCAGATATGTTTTCTTAGGGTTGGAGATAAACGCTGCAGGAAAGTGGATCTTGAGGGCCAGAGTTGTCCAGCCCTGTTCATTACATTTGTGGTGTTTCTGTTTGGAAAGAGAGAGAGAAAACAATCAGTAAAATGCTATAGTAAAACCATAGCTGTTAAAACATTTTATTTGGCACTACATCATGCTATTTGGTTCTATAGTTTTAAAACGCATGATGGAGTACATTTATTGTGTACTGCTAAATAATAAAATATCAGTTGTAGTAAATTTATCTGCCTTAAACTGTGTTATCTAAACTCCAAAGCATCTGTCTATGCAGTATGCAGTGATTGTACAGCCATTAAGACCTGGGGACCTGGGGAGAAGAAAACATGCCCAGTGGAAATTTCCTTTATGGTCAGACACGGGTCATTGATGTGCTGTTACGTCTATGAATGGAACAGCCTAGAGCAAAATGTCAAACTCGCTCTCAGGCCATTCCTTAGGAGCTATTCTCACAACAAGTAACAGATTCCACAATAAATCCTTTAAATTACTTATAGATGCAGATTTGATATTCAAAAGCATATTTAATATCTTAAGAACTTTTTTGATAACTAATTCTAAAGATTTTCACTTTAAAGTTAAGTTACAATATACAGTGGCATGTACTCTCACAGACCCCTGCCATACAACATGAATAAATGCTACAAATTCTCTGAGTCTAAATATGCATAATCCCTTACTATAAATATGTCAAAATGAGTCGAATGCGAGAATACACAGTATTCATGAAGGCAATACCAAGATGACGTACTGTATCCAGTGAGAATCTATAATGTATAACCAGATACTTTGCTGAGGAGCCGTCAGATTTGAAAGGATGGAAATGTATTTAAATCAAACATGTGGAAAACCAATATATAGCCAAGATTTTGTCTAAAATGTAGGTTACTGCATATTGAACGGCCCCTATTGCTTTTTCAAATATTACCTTTCATGTCGTGTGTAATATAGCTGTATGTGAATGTAAAAGTTCTGCAAAGTTTCAAATATCAAAGTGCACGACAAATAAAGTTGTCTCCTACAAAAAATAATAGATTCTGAACTACTGAAAGAGTCATCAGCAATCCCAGTCTCACTTCCTGTTACATAACCTATGTAACAATGTAATACATTTGCATAATACCAGCTTATGGTCTTCATTGGCTGCCTGTGAACGATGTCTACTTTGACCCGCCCTCAAACTCTGTAGTTGTAGCTGAGGCCTGGAAGTGATGTTGACATGTTGAAAAGACTCTGTTTTCAGTGCTGTGAATCCAATTTGCATGCACTTCAAAATAATAAGGACTTGCGCTGGAGTTGATAGGGAAAAACGGATGCCATCGTTCTCATCACTGTGTATCAAGCACCGAGGAAGTCTCCAGAGCTGAAATTCAGATATGATAAGAGGTGTTTTGTTTCCGAAATTTCTAACACGCGCTGTAAGCAGTAGACCAATCATAATAGACTTGGCCGTCTGACCAATCAGAGCAGAGTGTAGGCTCTCGGAAAGGAGGGGTTTAGAGAGACTGAATCTTCGAACGAATTGTTTTCAGACACTTTGGCTGCGTTCACACTGCAAGCCTTAATGCTCAATTCAGATCCGATTTGTTTTGTAGCTGTGCATTGTTGTTTTGAATGTGGCCAATATCAGATTCCAGTGTGAACAAATCATGGTCCTGAACTGCCCCATGCTCAAAAGAACAATAAAAAGACTTCACACACGACACACCACTCTATGATGCGGAAGTAAACACGGAGATGATTACGCATTTATTTATTGTGTGATCTGCTGCAGAACCAAGCGAATTTATGCGCAGGTAATATTAAAATTGAATATGAGAATGTGAAATAGAGCAGTTTTAAACATTTACGATGTTTTGCTTTTATATAGAGCAGTCACATGTAATGCATGTAATAACTTTGGGTAGCAATTGTAAAATCTTTAAAGTGACTTCCACGTGTGCAGAATTGTGATAATTGCAGAATATAGATGTTGCTCTCTATAGAGTGATGTAAAAGTCGCATGAATTTTGATATTACCGTTTAAACTGAGGTCACGCTGCAAAACATCAGACCTGTATCGGATTTAGGACACCTATCTGGAAGTGGCCCAAATCAGAATCGTTTGTGCTGTTCACACTGTCATTACAAAAACAGACCTGAGTCACATATGAGCAAAAAAATGTAAAAATATAATCAGATTTGGGCCACAGTCTGACCGTAGCCTTTGAAAAATGAGGTGATGTGCAATGGACATATTGGGAGAACCTTTTCTTTTTCTTTTTTTTTTTTACCTTGGATGCATGTAAACCTATTGTATTAGACCTCAAAAAACAAAATGAACCTTTAAAATAGCATAATAGAGCCACTTTAATTTCTTGTTTATTGTATACACTGTATTAATATACCACATATTCATGCTGTTGAACTGAATATGTGCCACTATGAATCACAATTATGCAGCACACCTGTGTGATATGACTTATTGTTTTTAGCATGCTATTTTTCAATGTTCTTGTTTGGGGTCAAACTGATCCCAAAATAAATAATGTTCTACTTAAAAGGGTTGCAGCTTCATAAATATCTCTATAGTGGCTTCTAATTAGGTCAGATGAAAAAATAAGCGTTTTAGAAGGGACAATAACAGGTTAATATACTATATAATGACTATTTCTACTCGCACAGGAGGAGTCTCTCAGAAACAACCAGGAAGTAAAGCCCATCTAAACAGGACATGAGGGTTAGGTATATCGCTGTAGTGCCTGACTCTGTCGGAGATGTTTTCTATTGAATCTTCAGCAGTGGCGCTCAAACTCTCTCTGATTCCTCACTGAGAGCATCTGAACCAACAACAGCAGCGGAGAGCATCAGGCTCATACAATTAACCAGCACTCCTAGGGTGCCTGGCCCTTCACTGAAGACATGTCAGCAAAGGACGGATCTTATCACAGTGAGTGCGTCTTTCCTTATTTTTCATGTAATATGTATTTTGGTGTGTATGCTCGGAGTATTGCAGTGCGGGTTACATCATTACGCGCTTTACAGTGGCAAACAGCGCACAGCCATGTTTTACAGAGTGCTCTACAAATGTCCGTGTAAATACAACGCAAGGCGACAAGGGAAGCATTGCATGTTCAATATGCATTAACATATTTTCATATAGCATCTCTTCGTTTGTCTAAATAGGCTATGAAAACGGGCAGTTTTTGAAACAAAGGGAGACGTTTGCGGTTTTGACATCAGCATTGCTGCAAGTAGATCGTCAAATGCAATAAAAAAATAAAAAAACTGTTCTGGAATGGATAGGATCTTTATGAAACACGGCGAATTGAGATTATTTTTATTATTACAAATAAATCAATTATATTTAATGATTTATTTCACGCGGTCAATAAGATTTGCCTCAATTTTACACAGAAAATAACCAGTCTATTGGGAGAAATAACAGTGGATGATGTGTTTTGTCCCGTACAACACTATAAATAACTTTTTTCTTACTGTAGAGCTCTCACGCATGAAGGATGATGTTCAAGATTACATCCCAACACACAGTTTTGTCATTTATCGGAGGAAAGGTTTATCTTAATATGATCAATTAAAATCGATATATGTCGGAAAATATGTGAAAATAAAAAACTTTAGCCATGAATGATATATCATTGGCATCATCAGCAGGTTCGCTGTGTTGTGTAATGATGAAACAACAATAGTCCCTGCACAACCGCATTATAGTGAGCTGACGTGGCGAGTGATCGTTGTAATCCCACTTAATATAATTGTTTCAAAGCATTGAATTGTCCAGTGCTGACAGTCTTTAATTCTTAAACGACTATTGTAAAAGTGATGAAACATTATGTAAAAATATTTTGAAGTTATGTCCAGGTCGTCTGTTGTGTGGTTTAGCAGACGGTAATTTGTAACGATGCACTGGACAGCTCCAGGTGCTGAACCGTTTTAAAGAGTGTGATTGCTTATAAAGGCATTATACATGTAAGATTTACCTTTGATGAAAAGTAATGACATGCCCAGAATTTGGTAGAGCTTTATTTTTTAAATATCCAGAACAGAAAGAGGAGTAAAATGATCAATTTGACTGGACAAAACATTCTTAAATGCTACTGTAATTCACCCAAAAAATTAAAGTCATGTCATTATTTACTCACCCTCAACTGTTCTAAACCTGTAGGAGTTCTTTGTTCTGTTGAACACAAAAGTGTTTGGTAACCAAACAGTTCCTGCCCAATTGACTTCCATAGTATGAAAACAAATACTATGGAAGGCAATGGGGGCCAGCAACTGTTTGGTTGCCAACATACTTTTTTTAGAACAACTTGAGGGTGAGTAAATTGTACTGTAAAATATTATACAAAAATACAAAGGATAGATTACCTTAAAGGAATTGTTCACTTACTCATTTACAGCATTTACTCACCATGTTGTTTCAAACCTGTATGAATTTCTTTCTTCTGCTGAACACAAAGGAAGATATTTTGAAGAATGTCAGTAACCAGACAGTTGGCGATAACCATTGACTTCCATAGTAGTAAAAAAAAAAAAATACTATGGAAGTAAATGGGATCCATCAACTGTTTGGTTACCGGCATTCTTCAAAATATCTTCTTTTGTCTTCAGCAGAAGAAAGAAATTCATACAGGTTTGAAACAACTTCATGGTGAGTAAATGATGACAGAATTTTCATTTTTAAATTCCTTTAATTTACAAAGAAAATGGTCAAATATAGTTGAAATGTTTTTTAATATCACCTTTTAATTTGATATTACCTTATGATTATTGTATTATTTTAGTGCTAGGTTGGCATGGCATATTAATAATATTACATCATTTAATGACATATCCAATCTTGTAATATCTGAAACATTATACCTGTACTTATAAGTTCTGGAAACCAGCTGCCAGTTTAACAAAAACAAATGTATAGTGTAGCTTTTGAGTATTGTATTGTTTTAGCGAGGAGTGACTGCACAGTCAAAAGATGCCGTCTGATACATTGTTATTCTGCTGGAATTTTTGATAAGTTGTCTCTGATCGCTGCATAGGTCTGCTAAACTCATTTGCAAATTTAACAAAACAAACCTGCACTCACAGTGTTGAATATGCCACAAAACAAAGCTTCTGAACAAGCTTTGTTTTTGAAAAGCGTGATTTCCACTGCTGACAGGCATTATGCTTTCTCAGTTGCGCTGCGTATTGAAAAGCGAAGTAGAATGGCTGACTGCATCATGTTTTAGGAATTCCTTGAAAGGAAATATTGGCAAGAAATAACAGTGGACTTTGTTGTTTCGCAGCAACTGCCCTGTCTTTTTTTCTTCTTCTCCTCTCTTTGGAGACTTGACTTGATTATTGTGCACTTAATTAGTAGCATCACTTTTTTGTCTTTTTTTTTTCTGGTGGGAGACTGTCTGCAGGAGCTAATTTAAGGGTCTGACGTTGGGAGGTGAATCACGTTAGCCTCTCAGCTATTCCCAGTCACAAAGCACTTCTCATGTTGCTCATTATTGCAACATGTTATTATGATTTATGATGCTTTGAAATGGCTATTTTCAGACTATTTTTATACTTTGCGTTTTCTTTCTTATTATTTTTTTAGTCACCTATAAGAAAATGGCCGGCTGTGAGCAGGTCAGAAAGTGTGTGAGATAAAGATCAGTTTGGAGGAGAAACAGCAATCGGCTGAATTTCTGATAAGGGTCATCAAGAGATGAGCCTTGCCACCCATGTCTCCTCTAAAAAGTTACTACCTATGTAGTCGTTTACCTCATCTTTCTCATACAAGCAGATGACACAATTTAGTATTGAGCTAAATAACAGCAAAAAGCTAGTTAGAGATAATTTGAGCTGCATGTTTTATACAAGCTAAGCAATTTGTGATTTTCAACTTGCATTAATTTTTCATTTTTTAAAAAATCCAAATGCCTAAAAGTAGTCGCAGTCCAGGCTTGAGTGTCTTTTGCTGTACTCCTTTGAGAGTAAAACAGCTTAAATTCGGCATGAAACGGAAGTTGCAATAGTATTTTCCTCCATGTTGTGACATATATCCTAGAGAAATGGCTTCAAGAACAAGAAAAAAAATTAGGGCGGGACTTGATTTTGCCCATCAGGAAATGATTGGAGCGTTGTTGTTTGCTTATTACTGTGATCTCATGTGATTGACAGGTTGTCTAGCCTTTGCACCGATAAAAACCTCATCACAGAAGAGATGTCATTGCAACTGGAATGGCAAGTTATTTTGATTAAGGTTTATGAGGGCACGTGAATTAAAAAAAAAAAAAAATGATGTGCACATATAAACCATTTATAATAAATACTGCAATGTCCCATAAAATATGAGAATTGTCAGTTTTGATTTGACTGTAAAAAAAAGTTGCTGCCTTAAGTTTTTAAGTACAATCAACTTGGATGTTTTAGTCATTTAAACTTAAAATACATTAAACTGACTTTTAAAAATGAGTGTAATCTATAAAGTTGAAAATTGCTTAACTTATTTTGGTGAGTTAAAGCAATGTAAAAACATATGTTGTCATAACTTATTGATGATATAATGTTTTACAGTGGAGAAATGATGTGGCAAAATCGCTACCATTTAAATGTACGCTTTTGTCCCAGCTGACCCTGACGAAAGAACATTCTGTCAATCTCTGTTTCTATATCTGCAACATCACACTGGCAAGCCTCACCCACATTGAAATCTCATTGGTCTAAAATCTTGCTCCTCATAATTATACATTAAACTTCCCCCATCACTTTAGCATGCCCACTTGTAATACACTTACAAAGTACTTCAGCACCCTGTGGACAGATAATCATGATTCATGGCCAAACTAGTATGATTTCATTACTTTCTCCAGTTCTTTCATACCTCCCATGCATAATTTAGTGTTATGTTTATGTAAGGTACTTGCAGCCTGGCAAACTTTTGCTTGTGGGCCATAGCAACTCACAACGAGCCCTCCATCAGGATGGAATATTCATGAACGCCTGGGCAGGTCACACAGACCGATGCAAAATACGGCGGGATTAAAATAGAATGAGTCGTTATGCTCAAGGTGATGTGTTGCTCTTTCTCCATGGCCATCCTTCAGACGTTTGACAGATCTCACAAAGCTGTCAGAAAATTCAGTTCCTTCTTCCTGCCTTTTGTTCAGATTCTCTCTCTTTAAAAAAAAAAATTTGAAAAAAAGTTGCCTGAGGTCCCTCAGGACAGAACAGATGGTAAAATGTTCCTTTTGATCTTCTTTTCAGGTTTCAAGAGTTTTCTGGCTGTCGTGTGAATCACAAACATGCTTTGGTTGTTTGAAGACACAGTTTAAGTGCAGAGCATGAATTGGCAATAAGTAGTCAAATGCTTTTTATAGTTATCAGGGCTTCTCTTGCTATCTTGTCTGTGATGGTCTAGCACTGTGTGAATCTTTCACAAAGCCAGACTAACAAACAAGTGACAAGAAAAAAAAAAAAATCAACAAAACTAATAGTTTTAGGGCTAATTGATGTCATTTGGCCTAACAGACTAGAGAGGTGTTGTCACATTTGGATTGTTGCAGTAGGTTGAAGATTTTAGTTGTTTTCAATAGTTGTGATTAAAGATTAGTTTTAAGTAAATAATCAATGAAAAGTAATTTAATTTAATTTATTTTGATTACTGTAATGCTTTATTAGCTGGTTGTCCTGCATCCTCAATAAACAAGCTACAGTTAGTCCAAAATGCCGCCGCTAGAGTTCTTACGAGATCAAGAAAATATGATCATATAACACAGATTTTATCATCACTGCATTGGTTACCTATAAAGTTCCGTATTAATTACAAGGTATTGCTACTGACTTATAAAGCCCTAAACGGCTTAGCTCCAGTCTATTTAACGGATCTTCTATCACCCTATAATCCATCGCGCTCTTTAAGATCACTAAATTCAAGGCTTTTGGTCATATCTAGGATATCCAGAACCACCAAAGGAGGGAGAACATTTTCACATTTGGCTCCAAAACTCTGGAATAGTCTTCCTGATACTGTTCGTTGCTCAGACTCGCTCTCCCAGTTTAAAACTAGATTAAAGTCGCATCTCTTCAGCCAGGCATTCATATAATCCTACAGTTCAAACTACAATCCGGCCTCTAGCTCATAAATGCCAGAGGAGAACTGGCCCCCGACTGAGCCTGGGTTCTCCCAAGGTTTTTTTTCTCCATTAGGTCACCTGATGGAGTTTTAGGACACCATTAGGTCACTTGATGGAGTTTTTCGGTTCCTTGCCACTGTTGCCTTTGGCTTGCTCAGTTGGGGATATTTTGGGGATATTTAATTTAATTTTATCAATCAATAAATTCCTCTTGAAACAAACTTTTTTGAATTATTTTAATTTAATACTGTGAAGCTGCTTTGATACAATCTGTATTGTGAAAAGCGCTATACAAATATACTTGACTTGACTTGACTTAATTTAACTGTAAATGAGTATGCACAACTCCATTTCCAAAATCGGCTAATGCCGATAAATTTTGTTGACTAATATGATACTGATATATATTCATCCTTTAATGTTAGCTATTGTTCCTCAGTTACTATAATGTAACTTTTATATTATGGATAATTATACCTGGGTTGACTAAGAGTCTGAGTGAGGAGTGTCTGGGTCAGCGATATAAACAAAACCTTTGAAAAACCCTGTTAAAGTATGTTTATGAATTTATAGATATCATGGAGTTGCTTTATTGCTTGGAGATGTGATAAACGAAACAATGATAAACGTTTAATTATCGTTTTTTTCCCTCATACATGCTACTACAAATAACTATTTGTAGCTGGGCCAGAGAAAATGTTAGTTGGCCAAGTAAAAATCTTAACTGGCCCAATCAGGCCTGCAGGAAAATCCTTCTTGTCAAGAGTTAGGCAGTTTTATTCTGCAGTTTGAAGCCTTTCTGCCCAAATTGATTGATTGCCGGATTGTCAAAAGCCCGGCTGCTTGGCAGGAAGCAGTTTTTTCTCATTTGTGAGTACTTCAACATATCAGAGTCAAGCGCATGGAGCGATTTTTCAAAGATGACATCTCCATTCTGCCCTCATCCTTATGCCGTTCCTGTGGTTTGCGTTCATCACCGTGTCATGATAATGCTTTGTCCACACACTCTGAATGCGGGTCAATAGCAAGGTTACGGTCATCTGATTGAAGCCCAACCAAATGTTCCCCCACCATGCCTTTGCATTGTAGGTAGTAATTTATCACATAGGAACAGTGAAAGGATATTCAGAGTACTTTAGAATGACCGCTGGATGTGGTTGGGTGGACAGAGAGGTGCCCTTTGTATTCTCCCTTTCAAAACGCTGACGCTCTTGCCGATATATCAACTCCCCCTCTCTTTCCATTTCATTCTCCTCATTTTGTTACCTACCTACCTACCCATTTTGTGTTTCTCTGATAGTCCTTGCTTGTTGTGCTCTGTCATTTTCCCTCTATATCCCCACAGTGCATTTCCGTTTATCTTACATAACTGGAATCAGAGGTGATGACCTTCACACTCCTCTATGCAGTGCAGTCACTCTCTGGGAATTGCTGGCCATAAGCAAGCCACAGGAACTGATGTCTTCTGTTTGCTTCCTTATTTGAATCTGGCTTGGGATTGTCATTTATGAATGACATACATACCACAGATAAAAACTACTGTTCATAATCTGGGGTTTCCTGGCTATTAGGTCTTAAGGAAGCCCTTTATAATTTCTCTGGTTTACGTTCAAATGGCCATCTGGTTTACACGGCTTGACAAAATGGAAAACAACAGTCTAAACTGTCTTTTCGTTTGTTTGTTTTAAAAAAAAAAAGCCTTTTATGCTCACCAAGGCTGCATTTATTTGTTAGAAAAAAAAATTGAAACAGTAATACTGTGAAATATTTTTACAATTTAAAATAACGGTTTTCTATTTTAATCTATTTTAAAATGTAATTGGTTTATGTGGTTCAAAGCTGAATTTCAGTGTTACATGATCTTTCAGAAATCATTCTAATATATTAAGTCATATTATTATTATTATTATTATCATCAATATTGAAAACAATTGTGCTGCTGAATATTTTGTTGAAACAGCATTTATTTGAAATAGTGTTTTTTTTTATGTCATGTTTTATTCCTTGCTGAAACTTATTATTCCTCAAACTTTTGAATGGTAGTGTACAGTATGTGTACATAAACCAAAAGTTAGAAAAAATGTATACTTTAAATACAGACCTTCTACTGCAGAAAGTCCCACAAAAATGGTGGATGTCACAAAACGGTGGTTTTGATGCTTTAAAAGATATAAATCTAGAAGCACAACTTCTGAGAGAGTTTTATCATGCTAACAGTCCAACCGATTGTTAGCATGCTAATGCATAGCATTCAAAAGCATTCTCTGAGAAGTTACATCTCTAAATTCATCCCATTTAAATTGTCTCTTTTAAATATAATAATATAATACCTAACCCCAGCTGCTCCCGACGAGCTGGATGGCGCCTTGCATGGCTGACACCGCCGTCGGTGTGTGAATGAGTGAGTGAATGGGTGAATGTGAGGCTATGTAAAGCGTTTTGGTGGCCATAGGTCTGTGAAAGCGCTAGGTGGTAAATGCAGTCCATTTACCATTTACCATAATATTATTTAAAATTTGTTATGGAATTATGAAATTATTAAGTCAAGTCAAGTTTATTTGTAAACTTGACTTGATAATAAATAATTCCAATTATTAGTGGAATAGTTCTCATGTTTTCTTTAACTTTAAAATTCTTTGCGTTTTAAAAGAGATTAATTTTGACTAGTCTGCCATCTTGACCCATCCCAGGCCTTTATGTGTGCTTTTGTACTGCATTGCAGGAGGGATGGATTGTGTTGTTGCTTGCATGACCTTTACAACGCATTCAGACACGTTTCCACCCAATGCTTTTCAGGTTCAACAGTCTCCCTGGAAGCAGTTGCTACGTGTTACTGAGTTGCTTAGCATTATTGCCCTCAATAATGCCATGTTGTGGTTGTGATGTCGTACATGCAAACCCAAGCTTTTTATTTTCCGATTATCAGAAAAGAACGCCTGACTAATGGGTTGTTGTGTGAAAGTGATAATATTCTGTGAAGTGATGGCTTCAGTAGCCCACACAAAGCACAAGGCCTTACCATGGAGGCGTAACGCAATATACCTATGTATCTGTAAACGAGAAGGAGCGAGAAGAGCAGGTGGGGGGGAGGAGAGAGGGGGAGGGTGGGTTTATGAGACGCACATTAGGGTGAAAAATGAATCTAGGGAGGAAGTAACAAGATAAGAGGGGAGAGAAAAGCGGCATAAGGGAAATGAGGTGAAAGTACGAGTAAGAGAAACGCAGGACGACAGTGGCAACTCGTGTTTGCTAGACATCGCTCTGGAAATATTATCATTGTGTTTCTCTCTCAAGGAAAACCAGGTTACCCACTTATTTGCTCTCGGTGCCGGACTGCTATAATTCCCCTAGGTGGTCCTAAAAATAACAGTCCACTTTTCAACAGCGTTTCCTCAGTCTTTCTTACTGCCCCTCTGGCAGTGCACATTGTTGACAGAGATGCTATCGGGGGAATGAAATTGTCACTAATAAACTAGCAGACTTATTGGCAACCCAGGCTCACTGGAAATACGTACGTTATCACTGTTCCCCTGAAAGGTTACCGCTTTATTGCGTAAAATAACGTACTACCTACACTAAACTCTACCCTACACCTAACCAAACGTGAGATTAAAACATTTATTGAGGCAACCATGCCATTTTAGCTTATATTGCAAGTCTTTGAGCTCTTTTATCATGACTTATGTTTCACGGGACTCATACCCAATTGTTCCGCATCACAAGTGCAATGCTGTACCTGGTGAGCTACCAAGCAGGTGTATTACATCCAAAAACATACATTTGGTTATGTGATGCAGACATCAAAATAGTTTACAAACCATGCACTATAGCAAAAAAGCATTTTGAAGTCATAACATACTATTGTGCAAGAAATTGTGCAAAAATAAGTCTTTATTAAAGGTGCATTGTGTAATATTTAGGAGGATCTGTTGACAGAAATGCAATATCATATACATAACTATGTTTTCAGTGGTGTATAAAGACCTTACATAATGAACCGTTATGTTTTTATTACCTTAGAACGAGCCGTTTCTATCTACATACACCGCGGGTCCCCTTACATAAATAGCCATTTTGTGCTGACATGTTTCTACAGTAGCCCTAAACGGACAAACTACTACAGACCCTGTTTCGTCACTATGTTGTTCTTGGTACAAAACACTGAAACAATGATATTCGCAATAACATAGTTTTACTGAATAATTAAGTAAACGTAATTTCTTCATTTATCTTTGTAAAGAAACCTCATTGCTTAACTGGCTACTCTCTGTTGTCTCAGACGACGACATATTTTCCTGTCGGCCACCGTTACTTCTGTTGGTTGCAATTCGTAACCTCACCACTAGATGCCGCTAAAAATCACACACTGCACCTTTAAATGATAATCTGTCCTTGTAATCATCATTTGTATATAATGGAACAAAAGTTTTTGCCGTTTTACTGCCTCTAGGGTTCATTTCAGCTGGAAACTGCAATGAATTGTATGTAAAGGTATGTTTTTTTTTTTTTCTGAAATTTAGGTAGAGGCAACCTACATTTCGTATTTCCAGTTAGTCTAGGTTGGTTATTAGCTGTTAGTAGTAGTTTACCACATTTAGAAACAATATCAAGTCTATAAAACACGTAAAAACTCCACGAAGTACAACAAGCGTATCGGTGAGAACACTCATTTAAACAGCATACACACTGGGACAATTGACTGCACATCACTTTTTTGACTATTGATACTGCTTCCCTCGCCCCTGTATATTTCTATCCAAATATCACTTCTATCACAAAATAGTCACCAAATATGGAACCTTGAGAAACAGACCTTTCCGACGTTGTGTGTTTAGTCAAGATTAGAAAAGGTTTTGATTATAAAGTAATTAACATAATTTTTGTTATATTAAACCTAACACCGCCCACTGGGGGAGGAGCCCGCTAAAAGAATTTAAAGTTCCGTTTCCATGGTAACGCAACGTCTGATTTCAAAATGGTTTTCACAAGATGAATTTTTAGCTTGTACGCTTTCGAATGACACCTAATTTATGATGATCACTAAAATATGTGATTGAAAAAAAAGGCAATAAAAAAAGAGCGCCTAGCGCGCCTCTCTAGTGGGACGGTGACATTTAAGGGGTTAAATGTTGTTTGAATGTAGTCTCAGCCTCTGATGCATTTTGCACACAAAACTGGCAAGCAGTATTCTGATTTTACCTTTTTTTTTGTTTTTCTTCACTGAACTGTTTCCATCCACATATTTTATTCACATTTTGGAAAAACTCCAAGATGCACATAAATTCTAAAAATGCGCATAAAAAACGTATGCGCTCAATTGAGACGGATACATTTTTCATTCGATAAGAATACATGCACATAAACTAGGATTGAAACACATTGATAGAATAAATCCCTCTATGCTCAACAAAAAACTCACGTGACTTGCCTCAACAGTGGATGTGATTGGATAACTGGATTAACCAGCTGACCAATTTCATTGCACAGCATTTCAAATGTTGGTTTGATCATTCTGAAATGCCTGAGCCAATTGCATTCCCAAACACCAGTGGCCTCATGTATAAAACTTTCTGTAGATTTCTATGTAAAAGTGGGTGTACACCTGCAGAAAATTCCCTTTATAAAACCCAGTCAGCGGAAGATTGTGCGTACATTCATCTCCTCACCGTTTCTTCCCCTAAATAATCATATATAGAGCTTACAACGCTTAGTTTTACTATGCATAATGTCATCTGCATATCATTTCCATGCATATTCCAATCCATATTGAAAGGTACAAGACAGTCTGAATATGTATGGGTCTCAGTCAGTTTATATTAAGTGAAAAATTGCATAACAAACATTTCAGTATAGAACAGCTTGAATCGCCAATGTGCTAATCTGCCATTTTCCTCAGATAAAATAGTCTCTGGTGTTGGCATATGCAGACTACTATATATATATCTATATATTCATCTATGTGTTTATGAATGTGTGGGTGTTTGTTTGTTTGCATGCACACGTGCGTGTATTGTGACATGGCTTTCACGCTTTTTTTTTGCTTTTTTTTTGTGTGCGTTTTCTGTGCGTGGGAATCCAACATCGTGATGCTGCCACTCACACTTCGCCAATCACTGCATGAGTTTCTTCATCTTCTCCACTCCTCGTTTCTGATCTTCGTGTTTCTTGGAGTGTTGCACGATCAGCCATTCCCAGGCCCCCTCCTTCACATTCCTCCTTTTTCTCTGAGAGAAACTAATGCCGGAGCAGATGCTGATCACCTCTTCTCTCCACATGCGTGCGTGTGACGTCAGAGCCCGCCTGCCTGCCTCTGATTGTCTCAGGAGGCATTCATTGCAATGTGTTCATCTCTGCTGGGTTCACTGGTGTGGGTGTGAGACCACAACATCCTTTTTGTAACACCCAGTTTAATCAGAGCCAATTGTTTATTTCTCCTCTTTTTCATGTCTCTATACTCCCTGAAACCTGATTTCCAGAGTGAATGTTTTTTAGACATTCACTGGGAGTGTTAAATGTCCTTGCCAAGGACACTTCAGGGCTTTCACTTTGGTAATGCAGTAATACATCAACACATAGAGCGGAAAAACTGACACACACATATATGAAGGAAGTGCATTCTGCAAGTGCAAGCCAATGTTTTCCGATAAGTCATTCCTCCGCGCGCCCCTCCTCTTTGCTGAAGTTGCTATGTGACGGAACAATGAACTAGAACACCTAGTGAACAGCGCTCAGGGTGCTGACTTCTATTATTGATTTTGTATCATCACAGAGTCACTGCTAGGTGTGGAGAGGGGGGCGCTCATTTTATTTATGTGTCAGGACTGAATATATTACATTCATTTTGAATAATGTACCCATACGCTGCATGCATTCTTCACTTAACTTTCCTCTGTCCACCATCTTCATTTCTTACATACTGGTCAGTGTTGTACTGTCTAGATGGACGTATGGAAGGATAACTTTTACATTTAACATATCTATCTATCTATCTATCTATCTATCTATCTATCTATCTATCTATCTATCTATCTATCTGTCTGTCTGTCTGTCTGTCTGTCTGTCTGTCTGTCTGTCTGTCTGTCTGTCTGTCTGTCTGTCTGTCTGTCTGTCTGTCTGTCTGTCTGTCTGTCTGTCTGTCTGTCTGTCTGTCTGTCTGTCTGTCTGTCTGTCCGTCTGTGATGGATGGGTGGATAGATGCATGGATAGATAAAACCTGCAAATTCGAATTGTAATTATAAAATGAATTGAAATTTAAAGAAATTAATTCTCATAATGACTCATTTTTAACTAGGAAAGCAAAAACAAACTTCAAATTTTAGCGTGACAGCTTTGATTGATTTTTTTGGGGGAGAAAAAAAAGAGCCTTGGATGGATGGATGGATGGATGGATAGATAGATAGATAGATAGATAGATAGATAGATAGATAGATAGATAGATAGATAGATAGATAGATAGATAGATAGATAGATAGATAGATAGATAGATAGATAGATAGATAGATAGAAAGATAGAAAGATAGATAGATAGATAGACAGATAGACAGATAGACAGATAGATTCATCTTGTGAGCGTACATGATTTTTCAAAAGCACTATTCTTGACTTTAGGAGGAAAACTTTTTAATGAGGAACAAATTACGGAGTGCATCATTAGTGGCTTATGTAAAATTTCTTCTTTAGGAGGTTTTGCTGAACTTTTAATACTAGGGGAGAGGTGGGTTTGTAGTTACATGCCAAAAATGGACAGGAAGATAGAGGCTAACAGTTAAAACCCTGCTGAAAAATACAGCATAAGGAATGGGGACCAGCATGGGAGTGGGGTTTTGCTTGAAAACAGCATTGACTATGCTTGTCCACCAGTTAGACCAGCACTAAACCACCTCTAACAAGCATAAACCAGTCTGGACCAACATGGAATTCATGCTGCTTTATGCTGCATTTTTCAGCAGGGATAAGCTCAAGAAGAAAATCTGGAGGTAGAAAGGTGAAGACGTTAGTGGATGAATAGACAGAGTGAGTGAAAACTAAACCCAGAAATAGGATGATAAGGAGCAGCATAGTTAGAAAGAGAGAAAGGAGAGGTTGCAGTATAGTGAGCTGTGAAATTTAACTAAATCTTTTTTTCTTTCTCCCCTCTCATCCATCTCCAGTTCCACCTACGGATGCAGCACCCACACCTGCTGTGCTTTGCTTTTTCTGTGCTCACCTTCCTATCGCTCTGCCCTGAACACATCACACATGCATTCGTTTGTCAGCTAAAACCCTATCAAATGGCCTCTTTGCATTACATTGTTTACATACATGCTACATAACATAATGTTTCAGTGTGAGACACACTCACAAACCTCTTTAGTGCATTATATGCTTTTACATGAGAACGCCACATATTAGCATGGCTATGAACTACAAAAAGAGCACATTAGCTCATAGTTTGTAGTTGTGACTGTGGTAGAATCTATCTCCCTCACTCCCACTCCATGGTAAAAATACACGTGTACTTGCTCTGATTTGCCCACGAGGCTCAACCACAGTCCCTCTGCAACACCCACTCAGTTATGTTGCTACTCGTGCCAACTTGTGCCTGCCCGATCTTCACTCCAAAGTAGGCGTTTTGCTATCAATATGGTCAATACAGTTGCCCAATTGCGAGTTACTCACAGGGAGTCTGTTTCTAACTTAGATGCAGTAAAAATTGCATTTGTCAGAGAAATTTGACTGTAAAAAAAAAAAAGAAAAAGTTTTGCTTTAAAGTTTTTAAAGCCACTAAATTACTAAAAACTGAAAGGAAAAGCAAAAATATGATGTAGACCTAGTAGATGCTAGGTATTTTCATAATGTTACAAATTTAACTAATCAGGGCTCAACAAACACATAACACAATTTCTGTCACCTTAATGCACATATTTACTCTAAAAAGAGTTTATAAAGCGTTTACATTGAGGTGTCTTCAGCACATATTCAAAATTTGCATTAAAATACTTCAATTTGTATTCCTTGCAAGCTTAAACATTCGGTTTTACTGTGAAATATTGAGCATTAAAGATTACAGAATCCTACTAATTTAAATGTTACCAAGGTAACATTATCTAGCTGACTAAAATAGATTAGTTTGTTTATATATATATATATATATATGAAGAGTTCAGATGCAAAAGCCTCTAAGTGCCATCTGAAATTTTCTTCAAGAATGATCATTTTTTATCAAGCTCGTGTATGTAAGTTAAGTAATTTCACTTAAATGGCAATGAAGATGACCTATTAATTGTCATTTAAGTGACATTTCTGAACTTATTTCTTCAAGAATGCTCATTTTTGAAGAAAATTTCAGATGGCACTTAGAGGCTTTTGCATCTGAACTCTTCATATATATATATATATATATATATATATATATATATATATGTATATATATATATATATATATATTAATGTTTTGTGCATTTTGTATTAATAATGATTAAGTTACATTATAGCTATATCATTTATATTAAATGCAAATTACATTAATTGTAACTTTTTTTTCAAAGATATCTTAACGTTTTATAAATAATATAAATATATTTCCTTCTGACACATATAAAAGGACAAATTTAAAAATAATTAAATATATAATGGGGCTAAATGTTATCTACTGGCTGGCCATTCCATTATTTTTTTAAAATATGTGCTAAAGATTGAAGAATGTCTTTTTGGCACATACAGTATATTGTGTTTTTGGGTTTTAAAATGTGATTTTGCTCTTTTATTGTCATCCCATCTCTTGTATCCAATTACATTTGGTCACGCTTGTATTATGGCTGTTTCTCCCAATAAAGTGTAGGATGCATAGATGTATATGTAGGCATATTGTTTGTGTGTGTGTGTGTGTGAAGATACACCTGTAGAACCGCTGTGGTCATTTTTTCTTTTTTCTTTCATTTTTTATCACAGGCAGTCACACTTCTCCTGCAGCCCTGCTAATCGTCGGCCAAGTGAGGGGCCACAAAGCATGCCAGAAATACACATAAACACCCCACTGAAATAACAGGTGTGTGTGTATGTGTGTGTGTGTCTGTTTGTGTCTGCACCATGATATGGCATTATAGCAGCCAGATTCCCCGTGACAAAATGGGCTTGAGTCCGATACGACTGTGTCCTGCTGTCTGTATTTGCATGCGGCTTGTGGTAAATGTTTAGGATGACAGCCAATTTCATGAGCAAGTGTGACTGAAGGAAATTATGCAATAGCACTGTCTACAGAAGAGAGTTGGATGCTGGCGTTCCTAAATTTTGGATGGTTGGTTTGACAGATTATTAAATAATTCAGAGGGTGTACGTGCTGATCTACCAGTTAGAACATTAGCATCATTTCAAGAAAATGTGATGCCCACCACATTAAGGCAAATGATGTTCATTTCAATCTCATAATGATTTTAGTGACTTTACAATGAGCACATTTAATTGCAAAATGGTTGTTTTTGCAAATAAGACACATTAATTGAGGAAATGTACACATCTCAAACCCCAAAATTTGGGTATTAATTCATTGCTTTAATTAAAAAACGCTTTTTTAATATATATTTTTTTTTGTCATTTAATAATGATGAACTGCAAATGAGTTCCTGAAAAAATCTCTGTACAAATGTGTGTGTGTGTGTGTGAGAGAGAGAGAAAGTGTGTGTCCATGTCTGTGCCAGTGCCATTTAGGCCCCAGGTAACAAATGACTTCCTGTAGTAATTGCTCTAATGAAGCAGGGAGGAGAGCTGTGGAATTCTTAATAGGTGTGCGGAGAGTGTAAGTGTTAGGTGCAGGGGAGAGAAAGACAATAGGTGAGATGGAGTAAGATGGGAAGATAGATGTCTGGTGAGCTAGCCATGGAAAGACTGTCCCATTTGTCTGTTTTCTCTTGTATCTTGCCAGGGTTTTAAACCCTGACAAATTGTCAGATCCATGTATAATCCATGTGCTTAAATTCTTGTTTTCACCGAGACTGGGATGGCTGTATGTTTGTGCAAGAGCAGCATTATTGTCAAGAGGAAGCAGGGGCATCATGCATCTATTTGTTTTAGGGGGCACCGGTGGCAGGAATAAAAACATTTTAACAACGGACTTGTTTTATGTAAGACAAGTTAGTCTAACAAAAGTTTTTAATCAGTGAGACCCAGATTGAAATACTGGTTGCAGTGCTGGGTAGTTAGTTAGTAACTGATTATATGTAATCTGGATTATGTAATCAGATTCTAAAAATTAAGTACTTGTAATTAATTAGATTGTTACATTTTAAAATATTCGTAATCAGAGTATTCAATTAAATTAAATTCACATTTATTTGTATAGCTCTTTTCACAATACACATTGTTTCGAAGCAGCTTTACAGAAAATGCATCAGTCCAGCAGTCCACATTTCAATTTAGAGTGATCTGTTATCAGCGGTAACTAAGTTATGTTATTCATAAATGTACATATACAAATCACAGTTAGCTAAAAAAAAAAAAATATATACAAATTTAAACAATGTAATAATTTAAGTACAGTTACTTTTCTATCGATTACGTTATTCTCACAATGGCAGTAAATTATTCATTATTCATTGATTCTCCTTCTACTTGTGTTCAGAAGGTCTTCCAGGTTTGTGGAATTGCACACACAGACCAGCCACTAGTCATGTTCCTATCACTGAAAACTGAGACCCACACAGCATTAATCACTGGATTTACAGACATCTATTTTTAATTTTAAGAAGTGTATTCTCAACATTGCATATCGAATCTTCTGATGAACACATGAATTATTATTTGAATTATAACTCAGTGAGTCATTTAACCATGCAGGCTTTTGTCTTTCAAACTCATTGAAATGTACAAATTCACATAATTTCATATTTACATGCAGTGCAGGGATTCCCCAAATTTTTTGTCAGCTGAACCTGATATATTTACTTAAAGTACCGACTGAGATAATTTTTCAAGTTAATATTTCAATAATTTAACGACACATTTGTATGTTCACGGTTCTATGATGTTGATGATAATAATAATCATCATCATCGTAGTATTCATTGTATACATTTTTGTCCAGATGATGATGATGATGATGATGAAAGAGTTCAAACAGGTTCAAATAAACAAAAGATTTATTAATAAAACAAGCTCAAGTTATCCACAAGTAGAAAGGCTTCGTAACTGTGACTCACAAAAACCATGGTAACAAATGAAAAGCGGGCAACAGGTAACTGAGAAAAACAAATTAAAAGTCCATAAAACGAAAACAAAACAGGCAGTCCATTACAGTAGTATGTTTTAACTTTATTTATAAAAAATAAAGACCGAAATATATTACTGTCTTACAAAAACTAACAGATTTATTTGTGCTTCACTCTGAAACATGCAGCACATTATATTTTACATTATAATAAAGAATTGTATATTTCTTATTTGTAATATAATTATAATTTTTTTTATATATATATATATATATATTATTTTTATTTTTTATTTTTATTTATTTTCTGTATTTTAATAAAGGAATATATTTTTTTTTTATATATATAAACCACGCAAAATTGCAGCCGAACCTGACAGCCAGTCAATGCCATTTTTTATTGTATGAAAAAGAGCAACATTGACATTTTCATAACTTATTTTGAATTCCAAAGGGAAAAAATTTGCAACCCTTTCAGATTGACCAAATGTATGCATGTAATTAGGTGATTTCTGACTGCTGTGTATTAGCCAAACATTTTTTTTTTTTACTATGATAATCATGCAACTTTTTTTATCAGAGAAATAGATTATATGGGCATGACACTTCATTATGTTTGCAATAACATAGACATCACATGAGATAAGTGCATTGTGCTGCAACTCCTTATGCAGCAAACAGAGAAGCCCTGAGTGAGAACACACTTGCATTAATGTAGTGGGTTGGAATGTCTCTAAAGTGATATTCTTCCACCTACACACATTCACACCTTCATCAGAAGAGCAATCTCTCCCCCATGGTCATGCTGCTTAGCCATGCCTGTGCGAATGTATTGGTGTGAGTGGGTGTTTTTCTGGATTACCCTGAAGGATGGAGAGAAAGAGAGGGAGTAGAATACACCCAGGAAGAGGTCCAAGGCTTCTTTGTATGTTTTTTTAACATTGGTACGCAATTGATCAAAAATAGCTTACTAAGTAAGAAGCATCTGACTCATTTTGTGTGCAGTTAAATCTCCTCACACCTCTGTGGTGTATCAGATGGCCGAGCTTATGCTGCACACATATCCATATTATCTTAATAAAAGCTTACTCCATGTTATCTATACATGTTTGTGTCCTGCCTTGTTGTTGAGTGCAGTATTGTCTAGTGTGAATGTGTGTTGTTGATGACACTGGATCGATTCATCATAGTGTGGACAGTGGGCTGTGAAGGCAACACATGGGACTTATAGAGCTACATCTCTACACACATGGCTGCCTGACACATCATGCATTCAAGTCAAGTTCAATGTCTTTGAGCAGTTAGTACAGTTAGCAAAATTTGGAAAGCTGTTCCAAAATATTAGGAAGCACAATGTATTGTTACATATTATTATTGGTTATCGGCCAATATTATAATCAATAATTAAATATATGATTATAAATTATATAAAACTTTATTATATAACACTAAAAATCTTTTTTAGTTATAGAATTTTTATTTTTTTTATCAGATATTGGATATTTCTCATTGTAACCATTCCAACAATTATCTTTGCAGTCATCTAAAGTTCACTTAAAGTTACGTAAACAATTTAGTAACACTGATAAATGTAGTCTTTAGCCAATTTATCTTAGCCAATTGTACACTACCATTCAAAAGGTTAAGATCAGTATTATTTATTTATTTATTTTTATTAATACTTTTATTCAGGAATGATGCATTAAACATGATCAAAAGTGGAAGTGCATCTTCTATTCATGAAAGAATTCTGAAAAATGTATCACCCTAACATTTTGTAGTTTATATAATAATGTTGTGGTGCCTTAATTCACTTGTAGATTTTAAAGTTGATGATTTTAGTTTATATTTATTTTTTTATTTATTTAGATGAAATCTTATATAATGTTGATAACCATTTAAATACCGGCTTATAATTATTGGCCACAATTTTAATATTAGCATTATAAATGTTGTTTGGAAATATACTAATATAATTATACAACTGTACATAATCAAAACTGAAATGTATGGATACAAATTATTTCAGTCTAATAACAAATGGGCCAATTACAAAATATTTCAAGTATACACAATATTATGTATTGCATTGTTAGCTTAGCAACATGCAAACAGCAAAAGATTGCCATCGATTGTGAGTCATATCTCGTGTGTGGTTTGTGCGAGAAGCACTATTTATATGACGCATAGAGTTGCTGCCTATGTAGAGCGCTCCAAATCTGTCACTTAAGAGGTTTCATTTCAGATAGGATGCTGCCTTAAAGACGACAGCTAGGCAGCTCATTAGGTTTCGGAACACAGTTTATATGTACACTATCAATAAAAAATTTAAATTATTGCAGATTTTTGACATGCCCAATTTTCTCTCCAGCAAATTGAATGTCATCGCCATGCTGTATTTACAAAATTTGCTGACCCTGTAGAAGCTTGTAAGAAATGGCAGCTGTACTTGTGATCTCAGTCATTGTTGCTAGGCGGTGATGTCATCCTCTTAGCAGCACAGCATGTACTTGAATCAGGTCATGCCGCTCAGCCCTTTTATGTATCTCTGGCTTTTGTCTTCCTGAATAATTGATGACATCTTATTGACTGTGGTCGGTCCATATTTTCCCCCTAAAAAATGACCAAACATATCCAGAAAAGCTAAAGGGCATGTGGTCGAGAAAGAAAACAACCTTGGTCTTCAGATGCTTTTGAAGACCAAAAGATGCTTTTGTTTGGTGCGGTTTGGTGGTTTGTGGCATGGATGTCAATACTAATGAGAAGTGTGGTTGAGAAAGGAAATAATTATCCTGAGTGAGGGTGAAGTGGAGCTTATAAAGGGAAGAGCACGCTCAATAACAGAACCATTGAATAAGTGATGAGAAGAAGTGATAAATTATGTTCAAGATGAAAGGACGAACCTCCTGATTAGCTCACATTTTTGATGCACATAAACAACCTTTCTCTTTCTCTCTCACGTCTCACAGGTTGAGGATCAGGAGTCATGGAGTCTCTCTTCGGGGGCCAGTTGGGCTTGCTGGGGGGTAACGAGGGTCTGAAAGAAGATGGCTGTGGGGTGGGCTGGTCCGGCTCTCCCTTATCAGAGGATATGTACTCTGCCTCCCACTTCGCCCTCATCAGCGCATACCAGGACATTAAGACTCGACTGGCTGGCCTCGAGCGAGAGAATGCAGACATCAAAAGAAAACTCAAGATATACGAGATAAAGGTATAAAACGCCTCAAAGGTCCTTTAGCCTCAGATATCAGCAGTGGTCACCTTAGATGTCGGCCAGTGTTGTAACTACCGATAGTGTGGACTGGCATTAGTAGACATTTATTGTTCACATGCTACTGTAGATAAAATAGTCTGTTAAACCTAATTAAAATTTTTAAATGAGACATTTTCAAATGGCGTTGCCTATCAAATTAGTTTTTACTTTACCACAGTGTAGGGATGCTTAAAGGCCCACTGAAGTGCCTTTGAACGCACAACTTTGTATAATGCGTTGACGTAATTTCCACTGAAACAGGAAGCTAAGGCCGTATTGAATGGCCCCTCATCCTTTTAAAATAGCCAAAAGCGTTTAGTTTACCTCACAGACTGCAAATCGTACTTGACAGCAACATGAAAGCGAATCTGAGCGCTGATGATACGTTGGATTCAATAATAGAGGTGTGAAGAAAGTCTAGCCATTTCATTCTTAACCAACGTACAGTTAAAAAACTGAATAAAACTCGAGCGTTTGAGCAACCGAACACACATCTCAAACCCATATTGCTCCGTGAAGTGTCAACGGTTGCTTTGGCCAGGTGGTATTTATAGCATAGGGAGTGGGACACTTTAGATTCTAGAGAGCATTTGATTGGACAGAAAATGTGATGAAGAGCTGAAGTCCTCGGTGATGTCATAAAAATCCGTGATCCATTTTAGCCGAAGTGAGAGACTTTAAGTTTTTAATGTTTATGTCTCCTAAATGCGAATTTTATTATTGATTTGGAACACACCAGCTTATTCATAACCTTAAGGCTAACATATTCATACTAAAAGCTAAAAAACTTACATTTTGATTTCAGGGGGCCTTTAACATTTTTATATATATATTTATATATATATATTTATATTTATATATATATATATATATATATATATATATATAAAATCATCCAGTCAAAAGTAGGGTGTAGTAGTAGTTCTCCTGCCTCATCTCACATTAATGCAGAGACTGTGACATGGACACAGACGTTGAATATTTAATCAGAGTAAAGCAGAGTGGACACACGTAGCAAATGATAATATGGTTACCTCACGCACAGCAGAGAACTGCGCTGAGAAAGGGCATAAAGCAATAATTAAACTAACCACTTCATGTGTCAAGCAAGCCTACTTGATGCTGGTAGATGCCAAATGTTTTATATAACTATTGCCGAGTTGCTTTACAGTTTTCTTGTGAAATAATAGTGATCTTTGTGAGTTCAGCAGCTGAATACTGATTTATGCTGTTGTCAGAGTTTATGCTAAGCATATAACATTGAGTTGATTAATGACTGTGGCATGACAGCACTCATTAAGAGCTGTGCCTGCTTCATGTATGAAAGAGCTTTATTTATAGACCAGCTGACACGTGAGCCGAGCTGTACATGAACAAGTGTGCATGCTCTCTGTAATTAGCATGTCACGCATCCACATAAAAACGCACAAAGCCACTTACACACACAATGCAAGATGCTCCTGATGCTGTTTAGATCGCTGTTAGGAAAGTAGATCACGTCTCTATTAATCATTAAACATGAACACGTGATTATTATTCACATTTAGATGAGAATGTTTATCTTCCTTGGATTACAAATCAGGAGCACAATGCTTGTGCTGTGCAGTAACACACTCAACAGAGTGTGCAGCTGGTTCATTTGATGTGATCTTTTCGTACGACTAGGTAGGTTGGACAGATTCCAGGTCTCTGGGGAGCTGCAGGTTGTAGATGCTCCAGACTGGGTATTTTTAAAGCTTTTTGGGTTGGCCCTGCCCAAACATATGCATGTATACGCACCAAGGATGGCTAGGCTCTGATGAACAGCTGTTTTTGCAGAAGGCGAGAGAGGGAGAGAGAGAGAGAGAGAGAGAGAGAGAGCCTCCAGGGTTCTGCGTTCACTATGGCTCACTGCCTAGTAAAGGGCTAAAAGTGGGGAACAAATGCACACGGCTCTCAAAGCTTGTGGGAGTAAAAATGTATAAGATCCAGCACATCAGTGCACACGGCATCTACTGATATATATTATAGTGTGTATACTGTATGTCCTGGCAATTACCTAAAATACCATGACGAATACTGGTTTTACATATGTTTTAGGTAAGTCTAATCATAGGCTGCTAAATTGCAGATGAACTTGATCCTATCTGAGGGCAGTAAATAAAAAGGTCTAAAAAAAAATCCTTTCGGTGTTACAATTACACTATTGTTCAAAAGTTTGGTGTTGGTAAGATTTTGTCACAAGGATGCATTTATTTGACAAAAAACAACAAAAAAAACACGTGTAACATTGTGAAATTTTATTACAATTTAAAATAACAGATTTGTATCCCTTTGTTTTAATTTAATTTAAAATGTAATGAATTCCTGTGATGAGAAAAATGAATTTTCAGCATCCATTACTTATTACTTAGCCATTATGATCCTTCAGAAATCATTCTGAAATGTAGAAATATAGTACTCAAAAAACATTATATTAATTAATGGTGAAAATAGTTGTGGTGCTTAATTTTGGTTGAAAACAAACTGCTAACTGCTGTTCTTTTGAAATATAAATCTTTTGTAAAATTATAATGTCATTACTGGCCCTTTTGATCAATTTGAAATCATCCTTGCTGAATAAAAGTAATAATTTCTTTTTTAAAGAAAGAATGTATTTATTTTTGGCTTTTGCCTTTGTTTTATAAGAAAGGAAGGTGGTGAGAGAGTAACAACAAATGTGCTTCACAGGCTATACCTATCATCTGGATATATGCCCAATGCTTTTGTTGATCATTTCATAATTGCTTGAGAATTTTCACAAGCATCTGTTTAAAAAAAAGATATATATATATCTACTGCTTTCTGCACAATGTTAAATCTCTAGACCTCATTTGCATAGAAATGATGAATATTCGTGATAAAAAGAAAGACAATTACTTCATTTAAACAGTGCTATAGTGCCCGGTTAAACCAGATTGTGGGTGGTTAGTGAATATAATGATGGTTTGTGTGCCAAAAGTGGTACAACTGTTTAATGAACTCCTGGTTTCACAGACAAGGCTTAAGCCTAGTCCCAGACTAAACTGCATGTTTGAGTTGACCTACCTGAAAGCAACTTGCAAGGGCATATCTTAAAATATGTCAGTGCCATTGTTTTTTCTCAAGGTTCACACCAGTAATGGTTTTTTTTTCTAGGGCATGTTTATAAAAGCTACTTAAATGTCCTAATTAAACCAACGCCTAATCCTGGCTTAATCTAAGCCCTGTTTGTGAAACCAGTCCTAAATGATTCTGTTTAATGGCGGTTTGTGCCTGTGATGACCCGTGTCACTTTTCTTGCACGTGTGTGTAGTTCCCCATGATAAGCGAGTTTGGAGAGGACAGAAACTCCTACTGCTCCTTTGAGCCCAAAGACACAGCGCTGCTCCAGTCAGAGAATGGCAGTCTGCAACAGAGAGTCAACATGCTGACCCTCGAGGTGAGAGGACAAACACGTATACACACATCCTCCTCTTTCTGGACTGTATTTCATCTGTTATTCTGCTCTTGTTATGTTGTGATTTGGCTATATTGTTTTGTAAATCTGGATTACACAACACAAAATGGAAAGATTATAGAGTTACAGTAATACGATTAGTAGGGTAATGAAGGACAACTTTTGAATGCCCAGTCATTCATGACAAAGGCCTTACGTAATCTAGACCACGAAGCGTTCGGTTTTGTGTGCCTGGAGCCCGCTCTCAATCGTATCCCCCGACTGGCTGTGATGTGGAGTGTAAATGGGAAGATCATACTCTCTCTCTGCATCTCTCGGCTCATTGCCTGGCGAAGCGTCTCATTAATTAATGATGCTTGCTATGTGTTTCCATAGCCACCCAGCAGCCTTCCCTTCGTCGAAGAGACAGATTTCTCTTTGTCATCTGTTCTTCTCTCTCCCACACCTCCCTCGCTTTTGCTGACGTTTGATACTTTGTGTGTACATTCCTTATTCTTCCCCTCTATCATCGCTTGACTGTGGATTTCCTCCTTTATTCATGTCTTGTTTTGTTTCATTCTTCACTTTTTTTCCCTAACACCAAAGAGCTTTGCAGTCATGAGCTATCGCAGAGATCTAATGCTGCGCAATTGAAAGTAAATAACCCGTTCTGTTATTTTTCTGAAAATAAGCTACTATTATCTGTGAAGCCAAAGGATCATTGCGCAGAGGTGTGTTATATGATAATTGAAGTAGATGCTTATGTGTCTGTATCAAAATGAAAGTGCTGGCAACGACACAAATGCATTTGTTTCATTTTTATATCAGGTAGAACACCCTCTGTCGATAAATGTTTTTATAATTTTTTCTACTGACAAGCAATTTGTCAGAATGTGAAACATGTATTCAACATGAACAGTTGACAGAACAGTCACTAGCCCTTTCGCCACTCAAAAGCTTACTTTTTGTTGATCTTGTACATCCATGTTTTTGCCTTGTAAACATAAACTTTGGCTTTCTGTTGCTGATTTGTCAACAGGATAGCAAAAAATGAAGAATGTCATAAACTAAGGAATCATATTCCATTGTTTTTCAGCAAAGGTGTGTTAATAAAATCATGGATTAAGATTACAACTACATAATTTTCAGAATGTTGCAAATATATGTGTGTGTGTGTGTGTGACCTTGGATCACAAAACCAGTCACAAGTCACACGGGTATATTTGTGGCAATAGCCAACAATACATTGTATGGGACAAAATTATCGATTTTTCTTTTATGGCAAAAATCATTAGGATATTAAGTAAAGATCATGTTCCAGGAAGATATTTTGTAAATTTCCTACCATAAATATATAAAACTTTTATTTTTGTGAGTGAATGCAGCACAATCACGAACATAAATGGACAACTTTAAAGGTGATTTTCTCAATGTTTTTTTTTTTTTTTTTTGCACCCTCAGATTCCAGATTTTCAAATAGTTGTATCTCGGCCAAATATTGTCCTATCCTAACAAACCATACATCATCTGAAAGCTGAATAAATAAGCATTGGTGTATAAATCTCAATTTCAAAACATTTACCCATGTGACTGATTTTGTTGTTTGTGACTGGTTTTGTGGTCCAGGGTCACACACACACACACACACACACACACACACACACACACACACACACACACACACACACACACACACACACACACATTTAAAAAACAGTTTAACTGAGAGTTTCTATACAATGAGGTGACAGTCTCTGGTTTATAAAGTGGCATGTTGGGACACCACCTTGCAGTGCGCCATATGCTTAAAGACCATTTTAACTGTTAGTTAAAGATAGTTTTTATTTAATCCGTAGCAGTTAAGCAAATTTAGCTGACAATGCATTAATATTAGCTAAATGTATCCATTTTCAATACTTTTATTACTAACTACTAGATCAATAAAGTTACCATTAAAATCTAAAATTTGATCTGTACATTGCTTAAGAAAAAATATATAACATGTACATTTATGAAAAAATGGGGATGGCAATTTCAATTAAAGATACCAGAACATTGTTAGAAAACAAGATAAAACATCAAAAACTACCAGCATAAGAATGTCTGAGAAACTGCATGCAAGATTTTGGCCGTTTTCTGTTAAATCACGGCTTTTACAAGAACCAATAGTTCAAACAGAGAGGGGGAGTAGAGTATGAAACTGTGAGGTGCAAAGAGATGTAGGCATTACTGGGATATATATATATATATATATATATATATATATATATACATACACAGACACAGACACATATAAAATATTTCTAGTAAATGGGAAATATATTGGCACAAAAATAAAAAAGGTTTAAATCAGAGTAAAAATCAGAACTACTAGAAGTGGAAAAAATGCTTGTTGTTCCTTAGTTGAGCCCTGATATTATTGAAATATAGTTAACAGTTAATACTGTTGCTTAACAGTAAAGTATGTGTCAGAAAAATAAATAAGATAAATGCATAAGATTTAGGTCACAGCTTCCAGCTAAATTTGTATGGGCCTATTAGGAACATATACATTCCATATTAGCCAGTGAAAAAGAAATGAGAATGTTTTTAATATATTCTTATACTACACCTGCCTAATACCAAATGTTACAACAGCTTGTCATTATACAGCCTGAGGACAGCCCAACTGTCCTTGTAATTCAAAGCACATATTAAACACGCTAAATATTGTTTTGATGAAAATGTAAACGTGCAAAAAGATTTCTGTGAGTATTAAGCCAATGGAAAGTCAATGCAATGATAGGAGTGTGTGTGTGTGTGTGTGTTCTGCAGCTTCAGAAGAGCAAAGAACGAGAGGAGCAGCTTGAAGATGTCATTCAGGCCTATGAGAAGATCCATATGGAAAAGTCCAGCCTTCAGCGAGACCTGGACAAGATGGTGAGAGCTCTTCTAAAAATTCATTCCCCGACATCCATGCTAAGTTTGGCTGCCGAGCGGATGGGCAGTTGCGATAATTAGCCTCTCCATGTGCTTCAGGCTTTAATCCAACCAGGTGTCCATTTGATTAATCTTGTACTATGCGTACGTCCTAACGAGGCTGTGTGAATGTAATTGGGCTCTTATATTTCCCAGCCAAGCCCTCATATAAGTGGATGATGCTGGATATCTGTAATCATATTTGCACATTTCAATTCTCAGTTTTAAACATGGGTCTCAAATGGCTTCGAATGGATTGGGACCAAAAGAGAGAAGTTTTGAAAATTGCATGATGCAAGCTTTTGAGCATCTGCGCCGTTCGCCTCTCTGAAACACTCAGCCAGCTATCAGCTGTTAGATCTACATGTCCTCATCTTTTATTGCTGACAAAAAATTCCACATAGACGTGAATATCGTGAGAATCTGCATGGTGAAAGTAATGGCTTCTTTGGCCTTGTCTATCTTTTCATCAGTCCCTCTTCGCCCGTGTTGCTTTCTCTTTTGGTGTTTCAGTTTTAATATTTTATAATCTTTTACTTTTGTGCTCATCTTTGTCCCTTTCCCTTTCCCTCTCTTCTTTTCTCTTTCTTCTCTCACTCTTTCCCGGTCTCAGACGTCTATGGTGGAGAAGCACGTCGAGCGGATTCACAGTCTAGAGTCTGCTCTGAGGCAGAGAGAAAGCTCTCTGCACAAACTCAACACACAGCTACACAACAAAGACATGCAGTATCTGCAACTACACAGCCCTGACCCGCATAGTAAGTCTTGTTTTGTGTGTGTGCATGCAGATGTTCATTTAGAAATCAGTCGGTGGTCTAGGACATGCGGATCTGTGATTAAAAACCGCTACCGTTGACTCTTTCGCTCTTGCTGTATTCACTACATAGTGAATGTCATATAGGTCTCT
The DNA here is from genome assembly GCF_965113295.1 of Leuciscus leuciscus. Lineage (NCBI taxonomy): Eukaryota > Metazoa > Chordata > Actinopteri > Cypriniformes > Leuciscidae > Leuciscus > Leuciscus leuciscus. The sequence goes on from NC_138745.1 coordinate 25,460,836, forward strand.
ACAAGTAAAGAGTGCATGAAAATGTGTGTATTCGGTCAGTGCTGCACTTTGTATGATCTTACGTCACATCTATTTCAAAACAAAAAACTGGCAAAATATTTAGTGGTCTTTTAAAGGTCTTAACCATTTTAATCACAATTACAAATCACTGGTCAGGAAATGAGCAAGAATTGTACAAATACTGTAGATAAAGTAACTTAAAATAGCCTTCCCTAACTTGCAGACAGCTTTTTACTGGAAGAAGAGTCAATGTTGTCATCATTTACTCATCCTCAAGTTCTTCCAAATCTGTATGACTTCCTTTCTTCTGTTGGACACAAAATAAGATATTTTGAAGAATGCTGGTAGCCAGATAGTAGACGGTAGCCACTGACTTCCATAGCATGAAAAAAATACTATGGAAGTCAATGGCTACCGTCAACTGTTTGATTACCAACATTCTTTAAAATATATTTTTTGTGTGTTCAACAAAACAAAGAAACTCATACAGGTTTGGAACAACATGAGGGTGAGTAAACAGTTACAGAATTTTGCATGAAAAAATAACTATCCATTTAATGGCTTCAAACAGTTCAGTTGGTGAAAAATGTCTCCCAGTTCATTTGAGTTTAATGTGAGACCAAATATTCACTGTAGGATTCAATGGCCAAGGCCAAAACATAAGCCTGATGGACTTGTTCTCAAGCTCCCGGTTGTCTTTGCAGTGTGGACAGGAGCATTGTCTTGTTAAAAATAACATCTGATCCTCATTCCTCTTTAGATAACAACTTTTAATTTGTGGGAACCAAGCCATTCTGCAATATTCTCCTGTATGCCAAAGCATTAAATGCCTTTTCACAGTTAAGTAGCTCACCAATACCAGCAGCTTAAAAGGCTCCCCACACAATAACACCTCTCCCTCCATGCTTCACTTGGGTAGAGATGCATTTATTATTATATTTCTCACCAGATTTTCGAAGACTCTGCTCTGGAGATTCACCATGCAACTCGTGTTTCATTGAGATTCATCACTCCACACTCAATTCCCATATTCTGCTTAAAACTTCATTCTGTATTTTGATGTTTTTCTGAGACCGTAATGATTTTAAGTAATGCATTTGCTTAAATTTTGCTTATATCCTGACTAATATTTTGTGGTTAAGACAATTAAAAGCTTGCTGTTTTGCCATTTATATATATTTGCTATTAGTTTTATATATCAGCATGTTCATTATTTGTCATTTTATGTGCCTGCCTCATTTGTTTTCCACTCCAACAATTGTGTATTGGGTCTTTGAAGTGTCCTTTTTCATTATATTTGCTTCTCAATTTCTGTCCAGTTTTCAATCTAGCCTAATTTAGTTTTATTTCAAAGAGCCCCTCTCCGATGAAGGACTTCAAACAGACCAAGCATAGGTCCTCTTGTCCTTTTGGTCCTCTTTGTTTTTTCCCCTGATGGCAGTGTTGTGTTGCATCTCTCTCCTTTTGCCTCATTTCCCTTTTCCTTTCTCTCTTTCCTTTCACTGTCTCTTTTTATTCGGATTGAAGCTCAGAAAAGACTCTCACAACAAAGAGACTATGTAACTAAGTGGAAAGGACATGCGTTCCCTTTCAGGAATCTAAAACATTTCAGTCAAACTCAAAGGCGCTCAACAGGAGTCAGATAATCCCGGAGAACTCAAGTAAATTATGTATTTATGTAAATTGCTCAACAGAGATGTTCTGTAACCTTGTCAGAAAATAATACAAGAATTATGTCAATTTTGTGTGCATTAATGAATACAAATATTACATGCAACTATGGAGGAAAAAATACTGTGGATTTGGTGTGAGATGTAGGCGTGCAGGGGTGTGTGTTTTCTGCTTGCTTATTGCTGAACTGTCACAATAGCTGCTGGCTCAAGGACTGCTTTTCTATGAGCTGCTGAATCACAGCACCCACGCCGGGGGTGAGGAGCAGGACGCTTTGACAGGAAATAGTTCAGTCTTGTATTCTCCATCTTCAAGGTTTCTGAGCTACATGGAGTAAAGGACACATGTTGGGTGACTTTAGGTTGGATTTCTGCCCTGTTAACAATGTTGGCCCTAAAGGGCAACAACCAAACCTCCTGTCCAGATAAGTTGCCGTCTTTTCCATTGGCTGATGGAGGAGAGAATTTCCCATTACATAGTGTAGACAAACACAAAAGGTATGTCTGTTGGTCTCGCTTAAACCTGTTTTGAGTGACAGATGAAGTCAGAGATAGATCTGATGCTGTCGGACAATTTTTCTGCAACATCCAATGTTCTTAGGATGTTTCTTTTGAGGAACACCAGCAATATATCGATATTCATGAAACGATTTATTTAATTTCAGCCTTTGATGTGCCATCTATTTTAAAAATGTCATACTTAAATAACTTAAAGTTTGAAAATCTCACATTGGCATTCAAATCATTCATATTGACTTCCCAGATAGCAATGGGGATTCCCAGATAGCAATGGAGATTCCCAGGGGGCCTCATCCTTGCTTCAATTCTGGCCCAGTTCTGGCTGGGACCCCAGCCCAAAACTGGCCCACACGCTGAAAACGGATACAAACAATTACCTCAATTACCCCAGATGTGGCCCACACCCTGTAAAATGACTCTCATTTATTGATATGGCCCAGGTCTGGCCCATGCACCATAAGATAGATCTGGCTGATTTGGTCTTCTTTCTTACATTTATTTGCATATTGAATTGTGATTAGTCTGTCATTTGCATTCTGAAGGATCCTTTGTGAAAGGCTTTTTACAGATAAATTATTATTATTCATTTATATATTATTTAACTTATTTATTGCTATTTAACTTTTTATAGACATTTACACTTCAAACAGAACTCAATTTACACAGAACTAAAGTATAAAAAACAAGCTTATATTTACTTATTTTTTCTGCCTTGCAAGCTCTGATATTTCCTAGTTACTTTAATCTTTTTAAACAAATTTTGTATTGCATAGGCTGTGTATGTTGACCTTATTTTCCATCAAAATATTTTAAAGATTATTTTACTATTTTACTGATTTTGCTACATATTCTCCTGTCCTGATGTGTAGTTTTATTCATTGACGCAATGTGTTTGGCTTATCTATCTAATCATGACAACTGTCCCATCCCTAGTGCTAGACTGCCCCATGACCCTGCAGAGCTCCCGAAGTCTGGACACCCTCTCTGACCTCAAATTACAGCGCCTGGAGGCGGAGCTAGAGGAGGTACGGCACGAGGCTCAGGGGGCGTGTCAGAGGGAGGAGGAGCTAAAGGCTGATTGTGAGAGACTACGGGAAGAGCTGAGAGATTTGGAAAGCAACCAGAGACAGAGGGTCAGTGACATGCACATGCTTAAAGACATATGAACTACACATAGTCAGAATAGAGTTTTGACCAAAATAAAACTCTTAGGTAAAAGGTTCAACGGGGTTCCATTTCTATAGGATTCTAGACTCAATTTTAAAATGCCATTTATACCAAAAAAGGTTCTATATAAAGAGAAATGTCTTAAATGTTTGCATAATACTTAAGTGTTTGACGGGTTATTTAAAAAAATAAATTTAGTGAAAAGGTATGTTTACAAGCTGCTTAATTCATAAAATGTAATTCAAATTAAAAATCCATTAAATCAACTGTCAATAAAACCAAATAAATTATTTAAAACTAAATCCATAAAAGGATCCATGATGGAAACGTCGAATAGGTTCTATATAAAAACTGCCTGACAGAACAGAACCATGCCTGCCGTGTCTCGCCTTAAGGTTCTATTTAGAACCTTTTTTTTTTCTAAGAGAAGCAGATCTATTTGACTATCTGTGCTTTAACAGATAGAAAACAATGTGATGAGTAATAATAAAACAATCAAAATTCAATAAAAAAAACTTTTTCTCTCAATTATAGCCTAGTAACTGAATTTTGAATTTAGTCTCAGATCCAGCAGTGACATGACCTTTTATGCTTTTATAAACTTGGACTTCAGATTTCTTTGGAAGAAATGAATACTTTTATCAAGGATGCACTATATATTGCACACAAAAAAAATGTATCTGCAAAACATTTTCGTAATAAGAAGAAATGTTTCTTGAGCACCAACTCAACATTCTAATCATATTAGAATGATTTCTGAAGGATCATGTGACACTGAAGACTAATTCTGAAAATTCAGCTTTGCCATCACAGGAAAAAAATAAATTTTTAAATATAATAAAAAGAAATGTAATTTAAATTGTAATAATATGTCACAATATTACTGTTTTAATAAAGTAATATTTCCTTGGTGAGAGACTTTTCAACAAAAAAAAGAAGAAAAAAGAAATGTGTAACCCTTTACAAAAAGGTCTCAGTTATTAACATTAGTTAATGTATTTACTAACATGAACTAACCATGAACAGTATTTGCTCATCTTTGTTAACTTTAGTTAATAAAAATACAGGTGTTCAATGTTTGTTCATGTTAGTTAACTAATGTTAACAAATACAACTTTGGATTTTAATAATGTATTATTAGTAAATGTTGAAATTAACATTAACAAAGATTTATACATGATGTACTGTAGAAGTGCAGTTCATTATTAGTTCATGTTAACTAATGTTAACTAATGAAACCTTATTGTAAAGTGTTACTAAGAAATCTTGCTGACCCCAAACTTTTATAACATATATAGGTCAGATTGCACATAGGTAATATACAGAAAGTATAAAGCCTGACATGACTGTCTTTTGCACAGGAGGTGAGCTCCACATGTGGACAGTGTGATGTGGAGTGGATAAAGAAAGTTGGAGATGAACAGTAAGTGTCTATTTCCTTGATTAAAAGACCACAGCTGCACATACTTTTTTTGTGGATTTTGCTGCAATTGCATGGCTAGTTTCCTTTAAATGTGTGGGCCATGGACATGTGCCAGTAGAGGGCAGTATAGCAATTGGCAAGCCTCCAGATCACTTTCACAATCACACAGAAGTGGTCTAAAGTCTAACTGACGCTGAAAAGAATACAGGTGAACTGAAAGTAACCTATGTTTAAGTGAAATGGGGAGTCTTGGAAAGGAAGGTCCCAGTAATGCCTACATCTCTTTGCACCTCACAGTTTCATACTCTACTCCCCCTCTCTGTTTGAACTGCTGGTTCTTGTAAAAGCCGTGATTTAACAGAAAACGGCCAAAATCTTGCATGCAGTTACTCAGACATTCTTATGCTGGTAGTTTTTGATGTTTTATCTTGTTTTCTAACAATGTTCTGGTATCTTTAATTGCCATCCCCGCCATCCCCATTTTTTCATAAATGTACATGTTATATGTTTTTTCTTAAGCAATGTACAGATCAAATTTTAGATTTTAATGGTAACTTTATTGATCTAGTAGTTAGTAATAAAAGTATTGAAAATGGATACATTTAGCTAATATTAATGCATTGTCAGCTAAATTTGCTTTACTGCTACGGATTAAATAAAAACTATCTTTAACTAACAGTTAAAATGGTCTTTAAGCATATGGCGCACTGCAAGGTGGTGTCCCAACATGCCACTTTATAACCCAGAGAGTGTCACCTCATTGTATAGAAACTCTCAGTTAAACTGTTTTTTAAGTGTGTGTGTGTGTGTGTGTGTGTGTGTGTGTGTGTGTGTGTGTGTGTGTGTGTGTGTGTGTGTGTGTGTGTGTGTGTGTGTCTGTGTGTGTCTGTGTGTGTGTGTGTGTGTGTGTGTGTGTGTGTGTGTGTGTGTGTGTGTGTGTGTGTGTGTGTGTGTGTGTGTGTGTGTGTGTGTACATTGAGATATTTGGTTTGATATCAGATAGCAAAACTTAAAGTGCTTTTTTTACCCAAAAAAAGAGTTGAGATGGATGTTTTGCAACTATTTTAAATAATGCTCTTTGGTGTAAGGTCCTTATTTGTTGTGTATTTGTATGGTATTTATCGTATGCAGTGTGTGCTGTCTGTGCTGATTAAGTTATTTGGCTGCTTTAATATAAGTTTTGCTGAAAAATAGAAGATAAATACATATAGCCAACATTTGTTCGCATAAAGATGAAGAATATTATAGATACTAGTTTCAGAACAAAGGTCAGACATCGCTCAAGCAGCCCACATACCCATCCCTCCCACACTAGTTCATCATCATCAATATTCACATAAAAAAGCTCAGATATACACACACACACACACACATCCTCCCACCGTTTTTTTTTTTTTTTTTTTTTTTTACTGAATAGTACTGCAGCTGCTCAACAAAAGGCAAGTCAAGTCAAGTCGCCTTTATTTCTATAGCGGTTTTTATATACAGATTGTTTCAAAGCAGCTTTACAGAGATAACAGGAAAATAACGCAACAAAGTTTGTTTCCAGAAGAAAATAGCATCACAGTCCAGCTTAAGTGAGCTCAGTGATGTTTAATTTTTGTTGTAAAAAAAAAAAAAAAAAAAAAGGCAAGGTGTGTGTGTGTGTGCGCGTGCGTGTGTGTGTGTGTGTGTGTGTGTGTGTGTGTGTGTGTGTGTGTGTGTGTGTGTGTGTGTGTGTGTGTGTGTGTGTGTGTGTGTGTGAGCAAGCATGTGTGGAGGTGAGAAAAGAAGTGTTGCACATCATCTAAATCTGCTGTAAATACCTCTTTGATAGATAGTGTCTATCAAATGAGAATGACACTTGGACAGTTGAGTTGTTGCTCAGGCGTCTGTAATGATGGAAGAGAAAGGAAACTCATTATCGCTGAGTACGATGGATGCTCAGGAGCCCAGAGGGCCAAATGATGGACACAATGAGCAGAATGGTAAGAATATCCAATGCTATGGCTAATTGGCCAGCAACAGGGGAAAACTTTGCAGATCACTGGTGGTGTGAGTTGGTTAGAGCCGATTGGCCTGTGGCTTCTTTTGATCTGTGGTCTATGAATACAAATTAAAGATGAGCATCCAGTACATTGCCTATACTGAGGTCAGTTTGTTCTTTGGTATTAAGTAGTCTCAATATGAACACATGCAAGGCATGATTATGCAACTATGCTGCTGGATCTCTTTTATTCAGATATCGTTGGGCCATATGGTTATCTGCGTGTGTGTGCTTTGGGTGGGTAGAGGGCTGAGAAAGATTGTTAGTCCTCCACTAACTGAGAGAAAATTGACTAGATGTGACCTTGCACCAGACCGCTTTTTGGCGGCAGCTGACTCATTTCACTCATCTTATTAAAATGCAGTGAACTTCATGATAAGTATTTGCCCCTTCATGCATGTTTGACTCTCATCATGTTTTTTTTTTATTTAGTCATTAATTAAAATATGCATTATAGTGACTTTACATAGACAAAGTGGTAGTTGACCTTTAAAGCTTTTTGAATTTTTTTCAATTTTGCAGTGGTTAGATTAGCTTTTTTAAATATTTTTTATTATTAGAATGGTGCTGACTCAAAAATTATAAGTTAATTTAACACTGTGATGGCTACACTTACTATATACTTCTCTGTGGTTCTCAAATTCGTGCGAATGTAGACAGGTTTAAAAAAGTGAGTGGTGGCATGTGCCCTCTGAAGTGTAAAAACTGAAATGTCTCTCCTGATATATCTGACACCATCTCAAAAGTGATGAGTCTTTTTAGAATAAAGCACTGATGGTTTTTGTGAATTTGGTCTGCACAAAATCAGATAAAGTGCATTTGATGACAAAGTGTCTGTTTCCTTGCATCAAAATTAGTTGGCATGGTTTACAATAAACTTTTTGATGACTATCACAAATGTATCACTCATCTGTGTCAGGCTTACTGTGTATTTGAAAAATGTATCTTTTGAGTAAACAAGATAATATCAATACAGTATTTGATAAAATGATTAAATATTTTGTGAAATGATTATCAATGAAAGGAAAGCAACAAGTTTGCAAGTTAAGATGTACAGTTGACCAGTCATTTCTGCTAAATAAACCACCCTAATTTATTTTATTCTATACAATACTGTTTATATGACTGTTTATCATATAAAAAAAAACAATTAGACATGAAAATTGATTGAGTTAAAGTTATTTTATAATGTGAGAAGAAGGAGACCGCAGAGTGCTACGAGAGACTACCGCAGTTATGTAGGAAATCAGTTGGCAATTTTTGTGATGACTGGGGCTTTTTAGAAATTTTGTTGCCATGGTGAGTGACGGTGGCAGAGTCATATGATTAAAAACTACACTGTTTTGTTCTCTGGCACAGTCATGCGTTATGTTCTTTCTGGTGGAGCGACACATATCACAGTTAAATAGTGTTACCAACTGTCATAAACATAATTGTCAACCATTGTTATGTGCTGAGGCATATCATCTTATTATTGCTTTTATATGTCATAAGTGCTGAGGAAGTACTGCTGATATTTTTTATTGTCATTGTCAGTTATATGTGCTGTTTAGATCCAGTGCAGTTCCATCTCAGCTGGTTAGCAGGCGGTCATAGCATGATATTAATTACACTTGGTATGTAATGTTTAGTTTTGTAAATAAGTGCAATTTACAGTATGAGCCTAATTTAAACAAGAATATGGCAATGAGGGTTAAACTTGGTTGTTTTAATACTAAAACTGTTTCTTTTTCATTCTCTCTTTTTCTCCTGTTCTCTGTACAGAGTCAATCTGGCTTTGGCCTATACTGAGCTAACAGAGGAGTTGGGCAAGTTACAGACTCTGACCTCGAAACAGACCGAGATATTGCGGAAAGCCTCACAGGAGCCGGTTAGCCCAGGTAAGAGGACAAGGCATCCATATTATACATTCATTCAGAAATGTATAGATTTGAACAACTGTAATTATATTTTACACAGTCATGAACATACACTATTCGGCCAGAAGTACGTAGACTCCGTCTAATTACCGGTTTGGCTATCTCATGTAGAGTTGAAGAGGTCCGTGACTGAATAAAATTAAACTGGCTTGATTGGGTACAAGATCCAAAAATTGGATAAAGCCTGTTTACATGGTTGCAAAGAAGAAATCAGTAATTTAATATATTCCCATATGTGGCACCCAGAGCACTCAATTAAGTCCTTTGGGATGATTTAAAACATCGACTGACAACCTGACCTCACCGGTTCTCAAACGTTTTGCCATGTAGTGTTAAGAAGACCTGATTTAGGTAATAATCATATTTTCATACTTTAATGAACCTGTAAGACTTGAGAAATTAGAAAATGCCGGACAGTCTGGTTAAGGAGCGACCAGACCCTGAGAAGACAGGATCTTGCTGGAAATTACCATTTGAACTCACCATTTGAGACAAAAGTCTCACCTCCGAGTCATCCTAATCTACATTTCATTCCCTCATCCCTCACCCCCTCTCTCTCATACTCAGATCAGCTGAATTCACCCAAGAAAATATATAGTTTAATGTGAATGATTATCATCAACTTTATACATATTTAGTATCATTTGAAATGTCTCAGTGCGACTGGTACAAATGTCTCATTTCCAACTAAGTAAAACAAAAGCTAATAAGGTTTTTAAAAGTTTAGGGATAACTGGCATACAAAGGAAGGTGGTCTCTAGACAAATGGTCTTCTACCGCCCAAAAGGTGTCAACTCTGAATGTAAATTCCCATTGTTAGCAGATGTTTCCATGTGAAAGAAGTTTCTGTATATATAAGGAAATGCAACGAGAACATCGGGGCTTTTCTGTATTTAAGATTAGCCTGTGAGGCTGAGAGTAAAACTCTCAGCTTCATGTATAATGTTGGGTTTTCATCTCTTCTCTTTATTCCAGAGCATTTGATGTTTTGAATTGAATTGATTATGAAATTGGCATGATACATTTACCTGACATAATAAATTGTTACATTTGATTATTCTAACTGACTTTGACATTATTTTCAGATGAGTCAGATGAAATAACGAGAAAATACATTTTCAAATGTATTGCATTTAATCCAAAAATGCTTTGCCTCGAGAAAAGACAGTAACACGTAGAGACCTTCCGCGCTGGTCGGATGCCGGACTTTGGGGCGATCGAGCGTGAGCCTACGAACCTCTTTTGCGATAGAACCAATTTGTCAACCTCGTCAAAATTCAGCACAGTGAACATGTTTTTTTAGCATTGCATGCTTGTTTGCTCTCGCTGTATTCCACAAGGAATATTTTTGCTGACGTCTTGATCGTCTCTCACGTTGAGTGTCTCTTCTTTAGAATTTGAGAACATAAACAACACCCCCCCCCCCCACCCCACCCCTTATCTTTTTAGCACCTCTGCACTCAACCACACAACCATTGATATAGGAAACTAGACCAAAAAGCAGAAGCGGATGGGAAAAAAAAACAACCTACTGATTCATAGATAGATGGACTGATTTTTCGAAATAGCTGATTGCAATCTCGCGATTGCAGGAAGCTCAGTTATATGCACGTTAGACTTATTATTGAGAGACAGATGCATCTTCTGTACAAGATCTTTTATGCCCGTTACTAGTCAGAAACTTGTGTAGAAGTAACCTACCACAGGTGCTGGGGGTGAATGCACAGGAAAACAATATGAAAATATCTCAAAGAGGAAATGCGAGGGGAAAGAGGAAGTCATTACAGACGTCTATCAGTCCATTAGGGACTGTTTTCTTTACACTGCCTTTCAAGATATTCTTCCGGTAACAAAAGGAACTAAGCTAGCTACCTTTAATTTAACCAGATATTCAAACTATTTCAAGATATTCTTCCGGTAACAAAAGGAACCAAGCTAGCTACCTTTAATTTAACCAGATATTCAAACTATTTCAAGATATTCTTCCGGTAACAAAAGGAACCAAGCTAGCTACCTTTAATTTAACCAGATATTCAAACTATGTATAAATGAATTTTACCACATTATTTTAACAGAAACTTCATGTAATTTGCCCATGGTGTAGTTTGTTGTTACGGAAAGTGCATAATCACAATGTGACTTGCTCATTCTGACTATGTTTATGCTGTGTATTTAAATCTGATTAATCTTATATGTATAGGATGTGTCTGAGTGAGTTAGTTAACACGCTAAAAAAGCACTTCAGTGTACATTAACTCTTCAGCTCGCACGGGTCATGTATTGTTGGTCAATCCTTGACATTATTGACTGATTAAATTATTTGAAATTATCATATTTTTTCTCTACTTTTATTGTTAAAAAACAATAAAATAGCATGGTGACATTTAATTTCATACCGACTTTTAGAAGTAATTTTGTTAACAAGATTAACAGTGATCTCAAGCATTTATCCAACGTGGTTATGTTTAATGTCTTACTGCTTATATTTAACCTATAGAGCTTTTTTCACTTTTGTGTTCATCTTCTAGTTCAGCGCCACTCTCCTGTCCCTCACCAGAGGCATTCGCCCGTTCCGCAGCGGCATTCCCCCATCCAACAGCGTCACTCCCCCATCCAACAGCGCCACTCCCCTGTGCCCCAGCGGCGCTCCCCTATCCTGCAGCGTCTCTCTCCGGACATGCACCGTCGCTCACCTCTGCCTGAGCTCAGCGACGGGCCCGCTTCCTATTCCTGCAGGCCCACTTCCCACCACCTGAGGGCCAGTTTCCAGGGAAGACGCAGTTACTCTGAAGTAGCCGATCCGTCGGCTTATCAACGGCCACCACGGTTTACTCTGGACCCGGTGTCCACGCTGCCGAAACCTCGACCTTATGTCGACAGCTACCACAAGCAGAAGCAGCAACAGCAGCAACAACAACAGCAACATGGAGGAAGCCAGCACATGTTAGTTCAAAGACAGGGCTCTCAGTCCGGCGATGGGGGATTGGCTGAATCTCCACGGCTGTCCAGGGAGCTGTCCTTCCACCACTCAGATGTGTCCCACTTGCATTTCGAGCCTCAGCCCAGCCCAGCATCTCTGCATCCATCCCCACAGCCTCCGCAGTCCTCAGAGGATGAGGAGGAGTGGTCCTGCCCTCATCCCATCAGTCCACCGCGAACACTGGGGGTGTCGAGCCCCTCATCGAGCTCCAGAGGCCCCGCCTCTTGTTCCGCTTTCCCCATTCCTTCCCATCCCAACACCCTAAGCTGCCACCAACCTGGATACCTGCATGCAGAGCACGCCCAGTCGTGGCCGTCCATCAACGTGAGTAGCAAATCAATGGGCAGAGTAACCATCCCAGGGTCATTGGAAAAACGTGCCTGTGGCAACATTTCTGCAAAATGATATTACATTGCTTCTTGCACATTTCGTGACGCATTGCAAGCGAAATTATGCAGGTGAGCTACCGAGTAAGTTTACTATGTCAAAAAAAGCCAGGCACATGGAGCTGTTTATGTGAAGCAAACATTAAAATGTATCAGTTTACAAACCATGCACTATGGTGAAAGCCTTTTGAGGTCATAACACATTATTGTGCAAAGTACAACGTGAAATTAATTGATATTAATTAATAATCTGCCCATGTAATCATAATCTGTGTGAAAATGACTAAAAGTTGTTGGTGTTTTACTGCCACTACTGTATATTTGAGCTGGAAACTGTAGTAAATTGTATCTATAGGTACGTTTTTTGGAGTTTAGGTGGAGAGGCACATTTTTCCAAAGAGCCTATGTTGAGAATAACATAAAGGTGAAATGTGAAATTTCTGCATTTGCGAAACCAAACTGAATTACAAATATGTTTTCAGACTGGATTCCTTAAATTTGTGCAGAATTCAGAATGCTTAAAAAAAATCCATTAATTAAAATGAACTGAATAATGTGTAATTTTTAACTAGAAAGGAAAGGTTTGTTAAGACAAACTTTGAATGGTGGCTTGACAAAGCCATGTCTTAAAGGATTGGTTCACTCCAGAATTAAAATGTCCTGATAATTTACTCACCCCCATGTCATCCAATATGTTCTTGTCTTTCTTTCTTCAGTCGAAAAGAAATTAAGGTTTTTGAGGAAAACATTCCAGGATTTTTCTCCATATAGTGGACCAACGGGTTTTAATGCAGCTTCAAAGGCCTCTACATGACCCCAGCCTAGGAATAAGGGTTTTTATCCGTTATTAAATTATCTTTTATATACTTTTTAATCACAAATGCTTGTCTTCCACTTGCTCTGCGATGCACGTCCACAACTTCATGCATTAAGTAGTCATATTGGAAAGGTCATGTAGGTGAAAGTACCGACCCAGTGTTTACAAAGCAAATGTGCAAAGACTAAGTCAAACACCCATTACAAAAAAAAGTAAAACAACTATGTCGGATGAGTTTGAGGTTGGAGGAGAAAATGAGAAGCGTTTTCCATACTTCTGCCTATATCACACGTGACATTTCCAACGTGACTACGTAATGCGTGAAATGGTTAAAAAGTATATACATTTTTACTTTTTTTTAAATAAAAATGCCCAATTGTTTCGCTAGATAAGACCCTTATTCCTCGGCTGGGATCATGTAGGGCCCTTTGAAGCCGCAATTTGGACCTTTAACCCATTCGTCCACATTGAAGTCCACTGTATGGAGAAAAATCCTTTAAAGTTTGAAATGTCACCGAAATTTGTTTTCTACTTTACATACACTTTTAATTATCAAAAATTGATTTCCCAGAATGCAATTGTTTGTTAAATTTCTGTAATTCAGGAAAATCCTTTTCCTGTAATTCTGATTCAACTTCCTATGGGGTGTGGCCAATTAAATTTAAATTAGAACTTAGAAATGTCTTGAAAGTGGCACAGAGGAACAGTGTTGACCCATTTCAGGGAAATCAATCTTTAGTTTGTGCCAGTCAAGCTGGGAAAGAAGATGTTTATTCAATGTAACATTGAATAAAATACACATTTCACCTTTATTGTATCCGTTTTAATGGTGGATTTTAAACATTATGGCTGTCAAACATATCACTGTGCCCTTTACAGCTGTGGATGGAGACCGAGGAGGAGGGTGACGTCAGGAGCTGCCCGTTGTGCCAGCTAATCTTCCCTGTTGGTTACCCTGATGATGCCTTGATCAAGCACATTGACTCGCACCTGGAGAACAGCAAGATCTGACACCCACAGCCACGCCATGACCTTCCATTGTTCCGCAGTTACATTCATCCTTCGCTCCTGGTATTTTTAGCTGGGTGCCTTCAGACAGAATGTAGGCGATGCACCGGTGGCCAGTCTCGCAATTTGTTAAAGTGAAACGGAGATCAATGATAACCTACACAGCTCCGATATGTAGTGAATGGCTCATATCTCTATATATCTCGCTTCGTTTTAACACAAATTTCTTGAAATTGGTGACTTTCAATTTTGAACACTGTCAGCAATTACATACACCAAACTCGCTCTCCAAAAAAAAACATATTGCATTATTAAGGCTCTTTTAGCAATTGTTCCCATGATTATTTGCATTATTTACACTTTGATGTGGTCACAAAATGTACTTTGTGTGCCATATTTAGGTGAACTGAGAAGATATGATGGAGCTATACAGGATGAGTATGAGGGAATATTAGACACATGGCCAATGGTTGCATCATTTGAATTTCAGCACTTTATATACGCACTTAATATCCAGTTTACCTTTACCAATATTACTAACACTAAGGCAAAAAAGTAAAACCTTATAGATATAATTTATTTTTTAATACTCCAGGGTTTCGCCCTTATATATATCTTAGTTTGGCAGGACTTCCCTTTAACAAAACTAGATTATTTGTAATTATCTGTAAATTCACAATCACATCTATTTTGTTTGTCTTCCAGGGTGTCCGGCTGTACAAAGAGGGAAGATTTTTTTCTTCCCTATAAGATATTCTTAAAAAAATGTCCTCTCATAATATACATAATGATTGCAGCTCTGTACACACAGTTTTAGCCAACCACTGACGAAACACCAGTTACTGTTGTTTCTCAAGACAGAAATACTGTGATTTCTGTAGGATGGTTTTTGATCTTTTTGATGTAAATTATTTCCGAAAAATTGCTTTGACAAAATAATATATTCTTCTGATCACATCACGGAGCGCGATCAGTTTTATCCGTTTTTTTAATGTACTGTAAATGTTTACCTGTATTTAAAGCCAATTATATGTATTAACCTGTAAATTCAGCTATATAATATAGATATGTATTTTGCAAGCTCTGATAAGAGCAAATGGATTGCTAAAGATTAAAAGAAAACCATTGGAACTGCTAATTAAAGTTTTGTATTGTAATCAAAACGATAAAGCCACCCAGTTGAATTAGCTAACTATCTTACTTTTCCCTATTCCTCCAGGTGTACCCTATGCTTTATGTTTAAAAGTCTTCTTTATTGCTACTTTCCCTGATTCTGCAGACTTTGTGAAATCGAGGGCACTGGATATGCTACTAACCCAAATACAGAGGAACTAAAATGGGAAAGTGGCACAAAGAAGTCATTGCCGGTGCACACATGCGAAATTACAAAGCCAAAAATAGCGAAGAGCAAAATGAGAAGCTGTACGCTGTCTGTCAAATAACTGGGTGGAGGAGGTTTCATCCAATTGGTCGTCTAATTTTATGTGGTAACCGCTAATATTCTGGAAAATACCGTCCCAGATGTTGTAAATATGAATCGTCTATGATGTCACCATTAACTATTCCATGAAAGACTGACAAACAGATGTGGATAAACTGAAATACCATCAATACAACCAAAGACACAGTCTGCTTGTTTTTCATTTCTTTTCACATGATAACCACTTCAGGTTATATTGAAATACGGTGCAAAACTGGAACATGTGGGAAAACATTTTTTAATGGGTAGTGTGCAGACGTGGAAAGTCACAGCTAAAGTGTAAAGCCAATCCATTTCTGCATAATCACACACAAGTTTCCTTGTCTTGCAACCTTGTCCACGAACATGCAGTGTAGATGCAAAGTAAAACGTCGGCCACTATTCACAAAGATTCGCTCAGGAGTTATTTAAAGAGCTGTTGCTGTTTCCTTGCTCCTCAAAACAGTGTTTTCTCATGCAAAGGCACATTAGCCTGAATGCTTTTCTGGATGCTCAAAGTAAATGGTCTCTCTTTTGCCCTGTAGTTTGGTGTGTGACTTTTTTGTGATATTCTTAAATAACTCAGGGGATAAAACTTTGTGAATATGGCTCCTTGACCATACCGGACTAACCTCCACAGGGACAACGTGACAACTCGCCAAACGTATTGAAGAGCTAAGAGGACAATAAGTAGAGATATTTTGTCATAGAAACAAGGTTCTGTAAGAAAAGAGGGGGGAAAAAGAACATTGAAAATGAATGCATATTGTGTCAATAATTCTTCTGTAAATACTATAAAAATAAACTGGAACATGCACTGATTGGGTGTCTTTTTTTTATTGTATTTTTTTATAGGATGATTTATATAATCATGTTTAAATTTAATCTATCCTCATAACAATATTGGGAATATCATAACCCATTAGAGTAATTTGTTTTCACAAATGAATGGAGACCATATACACACAATTTAGTGGAAATGCTTTCGTTGAAAAATGTGCTTATACTTTTTTTTTTAGATAATGTTGATTTGTTGCATATTTTGTTTATGCAGTGACATTAAAACATATATATATATATATATATATATACACACACACAGACAAAACATTAGAATATCGAGCGAATGTCGTTGATAATCTCCTGACAAGGCTACATATTAAGGTCTGGGTAGATTAGATGGTAAGAAAACAATCAGTTCTCATAATCAACGTGTTTGATGCAGGAGAAAAGGGCAAAAATAAAGATCTGAGCGACTTTGACTAGGACCAAATTGTTATGGCAAGGCGACTGGGTCAGAGTATCTAAAATGGCAAGGCTTGCGGGTTGCTTCCGGACTGCAGTGCTGAGAATTTACCAACAGTGGTCCGAGGAGGAACAAACCACCAACCGGCGACAGGGTGTTGGGTGCCCAAGGCTCATCGATGCACAAGGGCAATGATGGCTATCCCCTCTGGTCCGAGCCAACAGAAGGTCTACTGTAGCACAAAATTTAGCTGCAGAGCAGTCAGAGTGCCTATGATGACCCCTGTCCACCATCGAAAGTGCCTACAATGAGCATGTGTCCGATGAGTCCCGTTTTCTTTTACATCACATGGACGGTTGTGTACGTGTGCGCCATTTACCTGGGGAAGTGATTGCACCAGGGTGCACCGTGGGATGACGACAAGTCGGTAGTGTTCTGCTTGGAAACCCTGGGTCAGGCCATTCATGTAGATTTAAATGTGCCACCTAAACACTGTTACAGACCAGGTACACCCCTTCATGACAATGGTGTTCCCTTGTGGAAGTGGCCTCTTTCAGCAGGATAATGCACACTGCATTCATTGTTCTGGTATGGATTGAAGATTTCAAGAGTAAAACTGAGCGGGTCAGTGATGAGTGTGGGGGGATTTTATTGTTGATGGATGTGATTTTTACATTTGTGTACATTGTTTGTTTGCGTGAATGCATGTTGAAACTAAATTGCATGTTGTCGTGGCCTGTAAATTCCCCAGATCTGCAGATGTGCTGGACAAACACCGGTTCCACCTCGAAGACTACAGGACTTGGACAGGACAGGATCTGCTGCTAATGTCTTCGTGCCAGATACCAGGACACCTCTGTAGAGACCATGCCTCAGCATGTCTAACGGAGACCATGCCTCCGTTAGTCCACGGAGCTGTGGACTAACAGCATATTAGGCAGGTGGACATAATGTTTTTGGCTCATCGGTGTACATATATATATATATATGTAATAACAAAACAGTATATGCATGGACATTTGGATTTTTAGGGTACGTTTACACAACAACGATGTACTAAAAATGGAAACGTTTTTTCTTTGCATTTTTTGCATACAGACGACAACATTGTCAAAACGGTACCCGTTCACACAGATCTGTGGAAAAACAATCTATTCCTGCTGCCTGTCCAATAGTTGGTAAAGAAACACTACGGCTTACAGACTGAACACGTTATACGCATCCGTATGACGCCACTGTTTACACAAATTCACATTTTTGTAGTTCACAGAGAGACTTGCACTTTAAAGCCGTTGTCAACACACACAAAAAATGTATAGGCCTTCAAAATTCCGCTGTCGTATAAATGAATGGCCAAAAAGCACAAAAAGTTTTCTGTTTTTAAAAACAGGATCCTTAGAAAGAAACTTTTTTGTTTTTTCCATTATGCTGTTTATATTCATTGAATATATAGTGACAATAGAGATGGTTTACTCAAAGTGCTTTTTAAAACTCTCATCTGTTTTCCTCTAATTCCCCCCACCCCACTTCCGACCCTTTGTGTCATTTCTGTGCCACATGCGTACACTCTTTCAGTGAGAGATACACTTCTCTCAAGTTCACAGGATGGCCCGCCCATCCGCTCAAAACCACATGCTCTCCGTGAGCTTAGTACTCTCTCTTTCTCTCTCTTCTTCCTCCTTTTCTCTTTCTCTGTTTCTCTCTCTCTCTTTGCTTTTCTTTTTTGACACACAAACACAACACATAGGCACCTCAAACATTTCAGCAGATATGGGTCAAATTTAGGTTTTAGGGGTATTAATTAAAACTAAAGCACAAAGGGAAGTCACAGCCAAGTTGATTTATGAATTGTAATGCATTTGAATTTATGAATTATAATACATTTCTAACATTACCATAAGTACACATTTGCTTTGGGGAAAGTTGATAAGATTCCCCTAAATAGATTTTATAATTTACCCTTGACTCTGTAGCTATATATGAGAAAAGTGTAAGTGTATGTATGTATGTATATATGAAGAGTTCAGATGCAAAAGCCTCTAAGTGCCATCTGAAATTTTCTTCTAGAATGATAATTTTTATAAAGCTTGTATATTTACTGTAAGTTAGGTAATTTCACTTAAATGACAATTAATAGGTAATTTGCATTGCCATTTAAGTGAAATTATTGAACTTAAATATACAAGCTTGATAAAAAATGATCATTCTAGAAGAAAATTTCAGATGGCACTTAGAGGCTTTTGCATCTGAACTCTTCATATATATATATATATATATATATATATATATGTGTGTGTGTATATACTGTATATATATATATATATATGTGTGTGTGTATATACTGTATATATATATATATATATATACTGTGTATATATATATATATATATATATATATGTATGTATATGTATATATGTACATATATATATATGTATGTATGTATGTATGTATGTATGTATGTATGTATGTATGTATGTGTGTATGTATGTGTGTGTGTGTGTATGTGTGTCTGTATGTATGTGTGTATGTATATATTTCTTGTGAACCTTTTCTCACCTTGTCTCCATTTGTCTAAAGTTCCTAAATACTATAGATCACGATAAGAGCTTGGCATTTTGCGGTTAACACAAATATCTCTTCTGGCGTGTTTTTGACGTCATCTTCACACGTTTGTTGAGACCTTCCACAAAAGGAATAAAGGTCTCAAAACTAAACAATTGGATTAATTGGATTTACATTTATTCCAGTGATAATGTACTGCATGTTTACAAGCTGTTTTCATAAAATTGTATTACAAAAATAATAATAATATTAAAACTAAATTAATTCATTAAAAATAAATCAATAAAATGATCCATGGGTTCCCTAAAAAATGCTCTATATATGCATGCCTGAAAAAAACTAATTAAGGCTCGATATAGAACCTTTTCTTCTAGTAAACATGTTGTTTATCCAAATCTTCTAGTTTATCCATATGTGCTTGTTGAACATTTCATTTCAAAACCGTGGGCATTAATGTGGAGTTGGTCCTACCTTTGCTTTTGCAGGCTTTTTGCAAATCAGTCAAGTTCTTCCACACCATACAGTTCATAATTTCTTTATGGACCTCACATTATACAGAGGCATATTGTCATGCTGGAACACTAAACATACACCTGCTAGTAATGGGTGATGTTGGTAAATGTTACATCTGAAGATTAAACTTTAATTACTTCCTTGTATGAAACCCTGGAGGTTTTAGGATCAAATTGGCTTGATTGGCTTGCTTGATAATCTAACTCTTCCATCTCAGGACCTCAAAACGCTCTTCTTCTAGAGCTTTTGAGGTCCTTTTTATATTCAAATGTTCATACTTACACAATACAGTATGCCTAAAAATGAAGGAAATTTAAAAATGCATAACAAGAGCTGTAAAACTTTTGCGGGCTTTGGCCTTGCCACCCTGGTCAAATAAAGCTACAATGACCACAAGCTGCCAAGCCGTATCGCTGTACATCTGTCTGTTTCCTTAATAGCCCATTACAGAGAACTTAAGATAACAAAACCAATCATATTTAAAGATTGTCATGTGAACTGGTCCCAGTGTCTTTTGGTTTAGTATTCTAAATATTAGTCATGCATTTTACAGTTTTTCTCAGTCGCTTTGGTGCATTTCTCAGATCAGAAATGAAATTCTCAAAACTACTTGTTCAACCTCTACATCATCTAGTCATTTGTGCGCATCATAAAAGCAGTTTCTCATTCTTTTGAACAAGTTGTGATTGCTTTTGTACATTCATGCAATTGATTATGTAAAATTGTCTGCTGTTTCCTACATTATCATTGCTAATGCCACGTTGCTCAGAATGTATTAAATAGTTCTCTTTGCAATAGTCTTACCCTTCAAAACATCTAGTCATTAGTTCATTGTATAAGTCATTACAGTTTTTCTCAGTCGCTTTGGTACGTTTTTCACATCATCCCTAACATGTGCAAAATAATAAGTGCATTTCTCAGAACAATTTGTACAAACTGCAATATACAATAGATGTGTTTCTAAAGCTAGTCAGTCACTATCCTTAGTACATCTCTCAAAAGTAAATATTCATGCCACTGATCATGTCATTGAGTCATTGTTCACGAACAAGGTCGTCAAAATGTTTAGGCATGTTGTCAATGTAACTGTGTACTTTGACAGTATTACCTGATGTAAAAGGCTACAGTTTGGATGACAGTTACTGTATTGAAAATGCACTTCTATGGCATACGTATATCAATTTCAACAGTACTATTTACATATTACTGTATGTGGGTTATTGATTGAAAGAGACTGGACAGGATTTTGTTTTTCACAGCTTTTACCAGTGCTACTTTATGGAAGAAAAAAACAAAATAATTTACACCAAGAAAAAGACAAGGGGCACAAAGGAAAAAAAAAGCTAAATTAGAAAGAAACACAGGAAACACCCCTAAGGCACAACTTTGCCCGCAGCACTGTTCTAGTGCTGTCTCTACACACCCAGATGTTCCTGTCTGTCGGTACACATATTCTCATCCACATCACACCGGATATTTTCCCTTCCAATGCAACGTGGAAAGAATTTTTTGGAATGCCTCATCCATCCTCTGCAGGCGTCTACTGTGGTGTCCTCACATGCTGCATCCATTGCAGCCAGCAGGGTCATCTGTGTGTGTGGCTGACGATCGTACACCTTCCACCTCCATGCTGAAAAGAAGTCCTCAATTGGGTTAAGGAATGGTGAATAAGGTGGGAGGAATTCTATGAGCATCCTCGGGTGGGTCACAAACCATTGCCTTATGATGTTTGATCGATAGAAACTCATAAATGACCACATACTTTGGCAAATCCTCTCTAAACAGACCCCTCTCATCATCAGGGATGAGAGCCATGTAGAGAGTCTCTAAAAAGTTGAGTAGATGCTGGTTGTTGTAAGGCCCTATAAGGGGGATATGGGTGTTAGGACACCATGCTCCGAAATAGCAGCACACATGGTGATATTTCCTACCCGTTGTCCTGGCAAATCCACAGTAGCTCTGTGATCGATGATATTCCGATATACCTTCTGCATTTGGTCAGGTTGAAGCCAGCCTCATCCACGTATACAAAGTTGTGAGAGGGTTCACTTGATTCCAACTCCATTATACGCTATATCCCAGAACACACAGTTGAATTTGTTTTGGTAAGGAAGAGTGACATAAAATGTACATATATTGCATGTTCCTTCCACAGCAATGGAAATGTGTGCAGTTTATGCTTACTGTACTATGTATCACTATAAAATGTTGCTGTAAAGTAGTTACATAGATATATGTTTTACCTGTACATACTGGTACCGTAGCTCCTTAGAATGAATAGAATAGAATGAGGCATTTATATAGCGCTTTCATATGTACTACTGTACACCCAAAGTACAACGGCGCCAGTGCGCTCACCACACACCAGCTATAGGTGGAGAGAGGAGAGAGAGTGATAGAGCCAATTCAATGTAAGGGGATTATTAGGAGGCCATGATTGGTAAGGGCCAATGTGTGGAATGTGGCCAGGACACTGGGGTTACACCCCTACTCTTTACGAGAAATGCCATGGGATTTTTAATGACCACAGAGAGTCAGGACCTTGGTTTTACGTCTCATCCGAAGGACAGTGCTCTTTGACAGTATAGTGTCCCCGTCACCACACTGGGGTGTTAGGACCCACACAGACCACAGGGTGAGCGCCCCCTGCTGGCCTCGCTAACACCTCTTCCAGCAGCAACCTGGTTTTCTCAGGAGGTCTCCCATCCAGGTACTAACCAGGCTCAGCCCTGCTTAGCTTCAGTGGGCAACCAGTCTTGGGCTACAGGGTGATATGGCTGCTGGCGTCCTTAACTCTGTCCTCATTCCTTTGGAATAGTACACGGTACAGTGGTTTCATACTCATCTGGTTTCTATGCAGCACCCTGTCGATGGTTGAGATGCTAACCGTATGGATGTTTTCAAAACATTGTTGTCTTCTATAATGGTCCTTTGTATTTCCCTGAGTTTCATAGCATTGTTTCCTTGGACCATGGTGCAAATAGCCTCCTCCTGTTGAGGTGTGAAAAGGCGTCCTCTGCCACCGGTTTGAGGTAATCTTGCAGTCCTCTGTGGGGAAAAATGCAGTGATGCATCGCACACTTTCACATAGACAAAAACTATGCAAACACACATTTTAATGTGCGTTCAAATGTGTAAAACTATGCTTGACAGTTTATGACAAATAGTTAAACAATTTTGCATGTAATGGCTTATGCAAGGAACTAATGCCTAGATGTTTTGAGGGGTAAGACTATTCAACAGAGAACCATCTACTATATTTTGATCAACATGACATGAGCAATTGAAAATGTGGAAAAAAGCTAACACTTGTACATTATCAATTGCAATATGTACAAAAGCAATTGCAATTTGTTCAAAGGAATAAGAACTTGCTTTAATGATGTGCACAAGGGACTAGATGATTTGGAATTTGTACAAGTAGTATCAAGAATTGCACTTTTGATCTAATAAATGCACCAAAGCGACTGAGAAAAACTGTAACAGAGTGCAGTGTTTTATTGGCAACAGTCATTTTATTTGACTATCTTGTTTGTGAACAATGACACAAGGACTTTTCATTCTGATGGCACTGATATGTTCATTGACATAAATGCTTACTTTTGAGAGATGAACTAAAGATTTTGAGTAAGTTACAGGCTTTTGCAGGTAATCCAATGTGTGGTGCTGTTTGTACAAATTGTTTTGAGAATGCACATACTTCTTTGCAAATATTAAGGATGATTTGAGAAATGCACCAAAGTGACTGAGAAAAACTGTAAATTAGCAACATGCTATCACATCTCCCTCTTAATCTCATTTGCCTTTGTATCCCTGTATATCCCACATTTTCCACTAGATGGCCAGGAAGATCAGAAGATCGAGCTCTTTCACAGCTCAACACACAGAACACAGAACAGTAATATATCACTCCAAAACTCCAAGGAATATATATTAAATGTATATCTGATAGATAGATAGATAGATAGATAGATAGATAGATAGATAGATAGATAGATAGATAGATAGATAGATAGATAGATAGATAGATAGATAGATAGATAGATAGATAGATAGATAGATAGATAGATAGATAGATAGATAGATGATGGATGGATGGATGGATGGATGGATGGATGGATGGATGGATGGATGATGGATGGATGGATGGATGGATGGATGGATAGAGTGATGCAAGTTACGTAATCAGATAGATAGATGAGGTAATGCATTACAAGTAATGTGAGTTACGTAATCAGATTACTTTTTTCAAGTAACAAGTAATGGATTACTTTTAAACTTACAACAACATATTTCAGTAACATTTTCAAATAAGTAATGCAAGTTACTGTGTTTTCCCATTTATGGACTGACAGCTCTCCTGTCTCCATGTTGAGAGAAATCAGGAGTGAGGCGCAGAGACGTTGTGTGCACTGTGTAAACATGATGGTTATTGTAGTTCTAGACTATATGTGAGCAGGCATTTTGTTATCTTACTTGCACAAAAACAGATTCACTTTCCTCAAAATGAATAAAAAAAGTGAAATGTAAATTAATACAAATATATTTTATGCATTTAATCTCACTTTATTAACCAGTGTCTTTGCCACTGACCTTTGATGATCCAATTCAATACCAATAAGCAAACATGACTTTAGATAAACACACGCTTGTGTCTTTCTTTTTTTATTGCTGAAGTAATAATTCGTCTTCAATCCAGAATGGCAATCCACAGCTGAAAGGTTTGAGCTGCACCTTCTGCTGTACAGACGTGAATTTCCATTTCTTTCATTCCTTCCGTCTGAGGCTTATTCATTTTACATTTAGTGTGAAAAGGCATTTACATTTGCCAAAAATAAAACTTTTAGCTTTTTTTGTCATAAAAAACCCTCCCAGGGGAGAAAAACTAATGCAAAAGTAATGTAAAGCATTACTTTCTATAACAAATAACTAAAGCAATTAGTTACTTTTTTAGGGAGTAACGCAATGTTGCAACGCATTACATTTTACATTTATGCATTTGGCAGACGCTTTTATCCAAAGCGACTTACAGTGCACTTATTACAGGGACAATCCCCCTGGAGCAACGTGGAGTAAAGTGTCTTGCTCAAGGACACACTGGTGGTGACTGCTGGGATCGAACCAGCAACCTTCGATTTACCAGTTTACCAGTTCAGTGGTTTAACCCACTAGACCACCATCTCCATATGTGTGGAGAACATTTCCCCAACACTGGACTTGACCCAACCAGTCAACCGTCATGGCATAGTTGATTGTTGTGACAACTTTCCCATATGACAACTAGACCCTGCCTATAATAAAGACTTCCATTACACACTGAAAATATCAGCTAGTTTTACTGTCACCGGTAAAATCACATGTGGCCCTCCGAGAAACAACAGTGCAGTAGATACGTGCTGAAATTTCCTGCATGTAAAACAAAATGAGGTTGTATATACGCTAAATAAAGTATCAACCAGGGCAGGGATCAAACAGCGGGGAGCAGAAGTGAATCTGTTGGCGCAATGAACCAATCAGGGCAGAGTGAGGCATCGACACAGTGCATGAAGCTGTGACCTGCGTTTGAACTGCTGACCTGTGTAACTCACTCCTATTGATGACGGGACAAACACTACCACTCTTACAACATAACGCTTCAGCGAGCACAGCGTGGCCCTGGGCGAGAGGGACGGAAAGGGGCAAGAGGGGGGAAATGGGAAAGGAGAGGGCAACAGGGTAGCGTTAGTCAGAGTGTGAGTTTATTTAGTGGGGTTTTACACTGAAATGAAGACAAAGAGTAACACTTCCCTGGATCTATGGCCCTGTGACAGGGAAATGAGACCAGTGTGTTGAGAAATGTCAGAAAAAGATATTAAGAGAAAGGCAATAATGTGTAGCGTTAATGACATGGAGTCATCTGTTGGGCTATTGATAATTGAGTCAATTATTTTCAGGATCAGTTATTCATCCATGACTGATGTTCTCTTGACCTCAATTACACAACTAAACACAACAGTGGCAAGAGAGACGTTTAAAGATTTAGCTGTCTTTCCTGATTTGCTCAAAAAACAACACATCTTCTGTATACGGCTTGTATTAAATTGAATCAGTATGTTATGCAATTCACTGAATGCAAGAAAAGTATTTGTGTCTAGTTTTCCAGTGTTAACATCAATAATATAAAATTTACTTGAGAAGCAAAATTATATAAGAAAATATAAGAAATTAAGAAATAAAGTTTTTTTCCCTGAAAATATTATCAAAATGAGGTGTTTATGCTTAAAACGAGAAAAAAAAAATACCTACCAATGGGTATATAAAATGTATCCCTTTGAATATATGTTTACTTTTCTGACCCTCATGTTTTCATCTTAAACTAACTTTATTTTGATTTAAATAAATTATAGTAATTTTGCTTCTCAAGTAAATGTTTCTTGATTTAAAATGTTGAGATATCTGTACTGGAAAGCAAGACAAAAATTCTTAATAAGAAAATACCTGTGCAGTGTGTTACATATTTTACGGAACATTTCATGCTGAAATATTGCACAGTGCACTTATATGAAAGAAACCTCCTCTTGCTCAAACCTTTGCCCAGGTGACCCCATTTTTTTGGAAACAATATGACCTCATCAAAGAGTTGAGGGTTATATTACAGTATGTGTGTCTCTGATTTGCAATATCTGCGAAACACAACAGACACCAACATCATTTCACGTTCACATGTCATTGCATAATTTCTTGACCTTAAACCCCCATATCTATGGTTTCTAAAGCAGATTAGAGGTCGGGTCCATAGATGAAATCAATATCTGTGGAAACCATCGTGTTTTCATTAGGCTTTGTGGTTGCACCTTGCAAGTTATGTGGTTTTTGCACCAACCCGCTTTCCTTGTTGGTGGCACACTTATGTTTAGAGAAGAATTAAGCATGACCATGAGTTTCCAAGTAGAGTGACTCACTATCCCCCAGCTATGACTGCTAAAAGCAGCAGTATTATCTAAAATTATAAACATTTTGAATAAATCAGCACATTTCATCCACATTTACTCTATTTTTAAAAACTTTTTGCAATCAGCTAGGTGTTTTTGTAAGTTAGCTTTATTTACTCTTGTGACTGGTATCATCTGTCAGGATGCATTTCAGCTCGATGTTCGGCGGACATACAGCGCAACTTATCAGCGCTCATCATTAGCTGTTGCCGCATGGAAAACGGGTGGCGCAGCCCTTTTTTTCCATGCGGCAGTATCACAGCTCCGATCTGTCACCCTTTGCTCGCCTTAATGTGTGAAAGTAAGACGTGTTGCGCCTATTAGCACTTTCTGGCAAGGCTGGCATGCTGATCTGTCCTCCCTGGGGAGCCAGGCAATATGGTGGCCCGCACTCTGGGCCTGCCAGACAGGGCGCCCACTGTCACTCCACATCAGCTTGACATCAACTGCCCAGTCAGGCGGATATATACACACACACAAACATACAAATCAAAACGTGATTAATTCCGAGACATGGTTTCAGTACAATCAAATTCTGTAATTCAACTCCCCCCAACCCCATTACAAAAAATTTAAATCATATACATTCACATGAGATGAAGACTCTAGTCGCCTAATAAAAGGTGTTTTATTCTAAAGCTGGTCGATTTGTGAGGATAAACAAGTTGAGATCACATGACCAACAAAATACTGCTCACTTTATTTTTGTAATCCTCTGTTATTGGACACTTGCGCTTGTTGAATAAATTGCCTGACTACTAAAAAGATGATTTCTACAAAAAAAGAAAATAGTTTGCATGACAAATCATCCATACCTCTAGATGTCACTACAAAGTTGCTTTCACGTTAGACTTCGAACTTCACAACGAACAGGATATGGTGTCTACTCTATGGCATCTGTTTTAGTAAACAATAAATATATAACACATTTAATACATTTACTCAACTTTTTCGCAGGCCTACAACTTTGACGTTTTTTGTATTTATTTAATTCAGCCAAAAGATAAACACAACTTGAATTCGTTCCCCCTACTGTCATTTGAAATTGTAGCCACGTTGTGCTAACTCGTTCTCAAGTTTTAATACGCTGATTTCACGCAGCCGTTATTTTGAAATCGAAAGCGAGGCTCCGGTGGGAAGAAAACCGGAAGTGTCACCTTTAATCACAGGAGAGTCGTGAATGCGATGGCGTATTGTTGTGTTTAATGTATAAAATGAGTTATTCTAAAACTGTAAATACATTTCTTTCATACTTTAGACTATATACAGTGAAATTCATTTATAAATAAAATATTTTATATATATATATAATTCAGAAAGTAAAAAAAGAAGCAGGAATGAACTATATACATTTCCTATATTGGATATTAACATCCAATAGTGTAAATCGTGGCAGCAGCTTCAGGTTGGTAGTCTAAGGCATTGTTGTTTATCTTTACTTCCGGGGTTCTTCCCACCGGAGCCTCACTTTCGATTTCAAAATGGCGGCTGCGTGAAATCAGCGTATAGAGTTAAATCATGGTCATGGCCAAATTACTACGATGTGGCCACAATTTAACTAAAACAAGTGACAAAAGTTAGTGGGAACTATTTACTATTTTTCTGCATGTCATGCGCAGGCCTCCATACTTAACTAACTTTAATGCTGAAGAAAAAAAAACTGAGGAAAGAACAGTTAAAATAAATATTAAATAATACAAATTTAAATAAAAAATCATATTGACATAAACTTTAAACTGTGTACTGTTGATTTACTTGATAAATAATTCTGTGAAAATGCTAGCGCTTTTAAGGTCTGAGCACTACTCCAAATCAGAGTTCATCGTGTTTGAATCAGTGGTGTGAAAAGGTTAAGTACCTGCCAGTGAGGTTACCGACCCTGATCTCAGCGTGCTAGGCCTCGCCGTGAACTGCAACTGAGCAGAAACACTCCACAGATCTCCTGTAACATTAGTGGGAAAGGTCAAAAGTGGAAAAAACGTCAAATAACATCATCTTCCAACACCATCTGACCTAACGCATCAGGAGCCACTTTTAAAGGCCACAAATATTTTGAGTTCACTGACAGCGTCGCACATCCGATTCACAGGTTTCTCTATCAATCACATTGTAGTTTGCGTAATCTCTCTAAAAGATTGGAAAATGGAGTCGTGTGTGGTTATAACGTGACTCGCAGCTGCAAATAATCCCCAAGCATGTCTACAACGTGTTATCTTGTTAATCTGACGTTACACTTCCTTCCAGTGATCCCCAGTGGGCAGGTGAGGTATCATAGCCTGGTGCCAGGGATTGGTTGGTTTTTGACCTGAAATTAATTTAAGATTAAGCGAGCCAGAGGTAGCAGAGATGAAGGGATGCTGGGAGCAGAGGCGTGAGGGGGGCAGGGATGTCTGCCGATCTGTCACAGCTCCACGCCTGGATGCTCAAGTTCATATTAGCGGTGACGAGACAAAGGGGTGACACGTCCCAGCCCGCAGGGGCCGGTGCATACACATACACATACACATACGCATACGCATACGCACGCAAGACCTCCACACAGACACAAGCGCACACACGCAATCCACTTAAATATTCCTATAGGCCCTCCAGGGTTGGAAGGGTCAATTTCAGTTCATTTCAGCTGCAGTTGTGATTCATGATTCATTGTGATGAACTGAATCTATTAAATTGACCCTAACTGGACACAAAGTCTTAAATTCATTCAAACAGAAAAGCAAGTAAAAAAAAAAAAAACAGGTGGGTGATGCAGCTGCGATGATGTGTTCTGGAATGAAGGAGCTGTGAGAACATCGCATACACACAAACGAGAGCACACACAGACACACACATATCATAATGGTTCACAAACAGCTCGGTTGATGGATAGAGGGTGGCAGAAAGCGATGCCTTAGCATGACAAGATTGAACTTTGGGACATCTCAGCACTCGACAGCTTCAACAAGAAGAGGGCAGCAGGCGGTCACCAGGGGCATTGCTGCGGTCACCGGGGAATGACACGGTATAGGAGAGGGATCTGGAGAAGGAGAGGAGAAACGGAGGGAGGGAAGATAAGAGGCATCACAATGTCACTGTACTGCCAGGCCATGTCAGTTGCAATTAGCATTGGATGTAATTTTCTGAGCAATTAGAGCACTTATGTTGAGAGATCTGGCTGGCAAACAGGAGGTCCTATAGCAGCCATTCAGGCAGTAACACATGCCAGACACACATATTTACTTGGATATCTATTTGAAGACATGACATAGGCATCTATTTTTTTAAGCGCATCATTTTTATTTATTTATTTATTTTGACAAATTAAAATGACTGCACATGAAATTTAAAACCCTTAAATACCTAAATTTACATTTTTAAAAATGAATCGTATTATTTTATTAAGTGTATATAATATTCAATAATATTCAATATTGCATTCAATAAAATAATATATAAACAGACAGACAGAAAGATTACATAGATAGATAGATCGATTTTTTTTAGGTCAGTTTAATGTCATTTAAGTTGAAATAACTTAAACATCCAAGTTGATTGTACTTAAAAATGTAAGGCAGCAACTTTTTTACAGTATATAGAATGATAGAATGAAGATGAAGGCAGATTATGTATTTGAATTGACTTTATAGTCAAGTCAAGTCATCTTTATTTATATAGCGCTTTTTACAATACAGATTGTATCAAAGCAGATTCACAGTGATAACATGAAAATACAACAAAGTTTGTGTCTAGAAGAAAATTGCGTCATTGTCCACCTTAAGTAAGACAGATCAATACTATTGTTGAATACCAAAACAACAGTATAAAATGTTATATCTTTATAAAATATCTGTATAATTTCTAATCTTCTGGTTGTTTAAATTGACCTAGAGGTCATTTAATAGCAGTAAGTGTGGGTGTGATCTCTGGAAATACTGAGTTAGTGATGGATGTGTTATTGTGGGAGTTACATGTTTTGTCACCACAGAAGGTGCTTTTGCACCACCTCCACCTAAATAGGGTCTCTAGAATGATTAGCATCCCCCTGGTACGTCTTCCCCCACTTTCCATAGTTGTTTATTGACAAATTTAATTTCAGAATGACTGACTGAACAGGCAATGTTCCATCTCTGTCGTTGCCCACATACGTCCAATTGATCAGCCTTTGCTGGAACAACATATTATAATCGGTTTTGAATTCATGAATACAACACAAGTTCATCTTTAAATATTTTAATTTCATAAAGTTTTAACTATAAACTCCTCTTTCCAAACATCCAACTGGACAAACAACAATTTAGAAATAGCGGCAGCATGTGAGAATGATGCTTCATTATTATTAACTGAAATATCTTTTTACTTTGGTCGTAATGGAATGAATTTTGTATGTAACTAAAATCTATTTTGACTTTAATTGTTATGATAAAAATGCATTTTGTAATGAATGTTGCATTTAATTAGAAAAAACACAAGCAATATAGACTGAGTCACAATAGAGCAAGAACAGGAAGGAGTGACATATAGTGAAAAAGAAAGACGATTAAATTGAGCCCAAAAAGAGACGGGTGCAGGGTTCATAAGAAATTGGGTGGTTACACTTTTCTTTCCTACCCCTGAATGCAAGCTTCTACACTAAACCCTGCCACATTTGTGCCTCCTACATGCCTGTATGAGTCAGAAACCACCAGCAAGGGAGATCTGAAGATGTCTTCTGCCATCAGCTGCAATGTCCAAAAGATCCCTCAGCCTCATTCATTCAGGCTGAGACCTTCATAGAGGCTTAACATCTACTGGACCAGAGGGTGTCGTCTCATGTCACCCCCCGTGTTACTGACACATGTCTTTTCAGGTCCTAGGCTCATATTCCCTGCTTCATCTGGCCCGTCTGCTCCTGTTGGAAGAACCCACATCACCAGCCATCCTATTGCCTGGGCCGAGAGCCTCGAAAGGATTTGTCACATTCAGAGTTAACACTTGCCTGCGCATATTAAATGATGAGATGACACAAACACATTAAAGGCCTCAGTCACAGTCACAGATAGGGATACACAGAGAAACGTAGCTGCAACAAAAGGAATGAGCGGTCAAACGAAATAGAAAAAAATATTTATATATTCGATATTTTTAATTATTATTAAACACACAAACACACACACACACATATAGGATATATATATGTGTGTGTGTGTGTGTGTGTGTGTGTGTGTGTGTGTGTGTGTGTGTGTGTGTGTGTGTGTGTGTGTGTGTGTGTGTGTGTGTGTGTGTGTATTTTTAATAATAATGGGGGTTAGTAAGATTTCTTTTTCTTTTTGAAAGAAATACTTTATTAAGAAAGGGTGCATTTTTATTGTATTTTTAAATGCAGCCTTAGTTAGCATAATAAACTTTTTTCAGAACATTGAAATCCAAATGTTTGAACAGTAGTTTATATATATATATATAATTATTAATGGTAAAAAAATAAAAAATAAAAATTATGTAATGTTAATACATATACATGCATAAATAGAAGAATTTTACAGCCAATATTTTCAGCAAATAAAGTCTGTTTAGTCTGTTCCTCAAACAAAACGATTATGAGACTTCAGAAGACTTAGAATATTATGCACTCAAATATGCTTATTTTACAATGCTTTTGCTGCTTTTTTTTTTTTTTTTGTCCTTTTTTGAGCTTGACAGCTTCTAGTCCCCATCTACTTTCCTTGCACGAATAAAGGATAGCTCAGACATTTCGATAAACCTATACTGAAGGTTCCACAGAAGAAAAAAAGTAATTCGGCAAATAATGAGTGAATTTTCATTTGGGGTGAAACTTTATTAGATATCTGGTTTTAATTGGACTATTTAATGAGATGAATAGAAGGAAGGAGCTAAAAAGTTTGTTTCCTCTGCCTAGCCACACTGATATCAATAGACGTGTTATTTTATTCCACAACAGCAACCTTTGGTCTGTTTCTTCAGTTTGTCTATTTCTCTCTCCAATCTTTGACTCACTTCCTCTCTAACCCAATTCTTTGTTCTCATTTTAAACGTCCTCCCACCGTTCTCTCCCCCTCTCTCGTTCTCTCTTGTCCTCCCTCTCCGTCCTCCTGTCTGGACTGATAGTGGTTGTGATGGCTGGGGTGTGAGGCGCTGCCTGGGTCCAGTTCCATTCTGGTCTCACCCACACCATGTGTACCATAGGTGCGTGAAGTATAAATACCGCGCGCCCCGTGGCCATGCTCATCCCAGCAGGACCCTCTCTGGCCCTCTGCCCCCCTCCCCGCTCCCCCTCAGTTCTTCTGTCCCTAATTAGGATCTTGGGCTCGTTAGGGCCAGAGACCCTCGGGCCTGCTGACACAAAGTTGATTCTATCTGACGTAACAAGTCAATGCTAAGGGGATGGATGCTAATTTTAATTAATAGAATGTAAGGGTCAGTTTGTGCTAAAATGCTAGTGGAAAGCATAGTGAACAAATTACCAAGAGGTAAACCACAACAACAATCACCATCAAAATTAAATGCCCAGAACAGAGAGCAAAATGCATCAGTCCTGAAATTTGTGACCTCTTGCCAACGTGAGTCTTGGTAGAACCTGTTGATGATTCCCATAATTATTTCTTACAATGAGCTTGCTGTACATAAAATGTATGGTTTAAAGCAGGGTTTTCCAAATGGGGATTCATGAGGGAACTGCAAGGGGGTTTGAGAGTGGATGAAAAGCTAATAATTAATTAAATAAGCTGAAAATCGTCAACATTTATTGCATTTTATCTGCGCGCTTTGAGACGCAAGTCATGATGCCGGGAAAAAAAGAGCAACAGTGGCTTCCATGATTGTAACTTCCATTTTTATTACAGATATTTTGCCCCAATTTCCCAGGAAGTGATGATTTTGTTCTCTTGAACAGATGGGATGGAAACACTGCTTTATTCGCAAATGTTTTATGCAATATTCCAACTTTGGATGGAAACATAGCTATTGTTCTCCTCTGCTCACATGATATTTATGACAAGAATGTGCATGTAAACTATACTGTTTCCATGTACATTTTTGAAAAAATTGCACGGATTCTTACTGAAATGACTCGATTTCAGCCATAAGAATTTGCTGAACATGCCAATGAAAACTACTACAAAATGTCAAGATTTTGAAGTGAATAATGACATTATGGAGAGTAAATGATGACAGCATTTTCATATGAACTATCACTTTAAATACAGCTCATTCTGATCATTTAAAGGAACAGTTCACCCAACAGTTACATTTGTTATTATTTACTCTAATGTCATTCCAAACCTGCTGTTATTTCTGTGATAAACTTTAAGAACATACACGTTTTTTGGTGAACTATTCTTTTGAGCACATTGGTTTAGCTCATTTCCCCCTTCATCTCCCCCGGCCCATGAAACCTGTGTGATGAATGTGAGAAGACTGTTAGTATGTGTCCCTATCAGAGCCAGTGTAATGGAGCACGGAGAGCCAGATGACTGTCTCTGTGTGTGGAGGAACTCAGCTGTGGCTTCCTAGTGCTCTGCCATAACTTCAAACTGAGTGATGCCAAATAGTGCCCTTAAACTAATAGTGGTATTGTTTTGTCTTCTGCCAAATCTGTTTTCTCAGAATGAGTCGAGATGCTATAAGCTACAGCAGAGCTGCAATTGATACTGCACACCCACTGCAAAGTAATTTAGGCTTTAGAACAAATAGTGGTATTAATTAACATGTCATGAAGGGTGAAGGTCAACCCCTCTTCAACCAATCTGACCTTTAACATCACCACATCCTGCACACCTCACCCTGTGTCCTTTTTAAAGTGTCCCTGTTTTGCTATTTTAAAGGTTGCAAATGTTGTTTTGGAGGTCTCCTACAATAGATTTACATGCATCCAAGGTCAAAAAACACTTTCGTTTTTTTCAGAATATACAACGCTATCTCACGACCAATTTGTACGAATTCGTACGAATGATAAAAAGTTGGCTAATTCGTACTAATTCGTACGACCTCACTCGTACGAATTTGTACGATTTGTCTAAACCCACGTGATGGGTAGGTTTAGGGGCGGGGTCAGGGGTAGGTCATTCGTATGAATTCATACGAATTGGCCAATTCGTAAAATATGTACGATTTTGCAAATTCGTACGAGTCAGGTCGTATGAATTCGTACGAATAAGCCACTTTGTAGAATTTTTACGTTTTCCCGTGAGATCGGGTTGGAATATACATTGCACATCACCTCATTTGCCAAAGTGTCTGAAAATGGTTTGTTTGTAGGTTCAGTCTCTCTAAACCGCTCCTTTCTGTGAGCCTACTCTGCTCTGATTGGTCAGACGGCCCGATCTGTTGTGATTGGTCGACCGCTTTGAATACAAAACGTCTATTAGCATATCTGAATTTCATCTCTGGAAGCTTCCTCAGTGCTTGATGCACAGTGATGAGAACAGTAAAAATGGCGGGTTTCACTGTATCAATTCCAGCATGAGTCCTCATTCCTTTCGAATTGCATGCTAAATGGATTTGCTTTCACAACGCTAGAAACAGCCTCTTCTTGACATGTCAACAACACGGACCAAACTCTTCCAGGCTTCATCTACAATTAGGCGGGTCAAAGTAGATGTTGTTAGCGGGCAGCCAATGAAGACCATAGGCTGGTATTATGCTAATTTGTTACTTTGTTACAGTAGGTATGTAACAGGAAGTGAGACTGGAATTTCTGACAACTTGTTTCGGCAGTTCAGAATTGATTCTTTCTTTTATTTGTCGTACACTTTGATCTTTGAAACTTTGCAGACTTTTTAGATTCACAAACAGCTATATTACACGCGGCATGAAAGGTAATATTCGAAAAAGCATAATATGGCACTTTAAGGAAACCCAAATGCTTAACATTATGCTTATGCCCTCATCTTAATCACTGTTTCTTCAACACGTCCCTCTTTGCTCTGCACCTTCTCTCTAACATACCCTCCCCCTCTTTTTTCTGACCTAGATTTAGCAGTTGATCCGGACTGGAAGGTTAACCCCTAGAGGGAGCACCTTGTCAGTCCTCCACCCCATCAGTTCACACACAAAGGGCACCCTTTGTCACTTCACATTTCCAGGCTTTCCCTGCCTTACTGTCGGTTCCATTGTTATGGTCACTCTTCCATCAGGCCTTAAGTCTCACCTTTGGCAAAGCACAGGTAAGGAAATCACCTCAAAAACATCAGTCAAACAAGATTTCAAAATCTTGAAATGTAAGAAATGCGCGCTAATTCAAATCTTAATGTACATTCCTGCACTGTAAACGCTAATAAGTTGGCAGAACTCAAAGAATTTGAGGCAATCAGTTCTCAAAGTTGAAATTTAGATTTTGTACCACACAAACATGTTAATTGCAAATTGATTGAAATGTTGACTAAACCAGGTCATACAATTTGACTGCATGAACATCATGTTAACTCAAAACTTTTACAATAAGCTGCTAGCTAGCAATAGCACACTTGAATGTGCCAATATAACTAACAAAGAGACTTTCTCTATACATTTGCATGTACTTAAGTAGAAATAATTTCTGTTCGGGTTAATAGTGTGCTCTTTACTGTGTACGATTTATTAGCGCACGTTTGTTTTTGTGATCTTTGTTCAACATGAAATAACTTGTTCTTTTTCTGAAATGATCTAAAAAGGCCCATTTATATTCAAATACATTTCTGTGTATTAAATTTTGCCCTGTTCGTTTTGTACTGCGGTTCTGCGATCTCAGTTTTGAGTCAGAACTTAATAATATAGTGTGAAATATCTATTCCAGTATACTGTAAAATAAAATTTTGTCTATTATTAATGTTGAAAACAAATGTGCTGCTTAATATGTTTGGGAGAACTGTGCTAATTTTTTTCAGGATTCTTTGATGAATAGAGCGTTTAAAATAACAGCATTTGATTGAAACAGAAATCTTTTGTAACATTATAAATGTCTTTACTGTCACTTTTCATCAATTCAATGCATCCTTGTTTAAATGTATCATTACTTTTAAGAAAGGGGGGTTTACAATAATGTTCCATGTGTTAACATTAGTTAACATGAACTAACAATGAAAAACACTTCAAAAGCATGGATGATGTTACTTTCAACATTTACTAATACATTATTTTAAAAGTTTATTTTATTATTATTTAATGGACCTGAGATAATAAACTATAACAACGAACAGTTGTATTTGTATTAACTAATGTTAAACAAAGATAAAAAAATAAATACCCTAAAAAGAGTCTTCCCCATTGTTAGCTGATGTTAGATAATGCATTAACTACGTTAATTATTGGGACCTTGTTATAAAGGGTTTCCATACCCTTTCTATAAATGACAAACAGGTGTTTAAGAAAGTATAGGGGGTTTTATTGCTATTTGGTAGAAGACAAAAATCGAAAGGGGCCTTTACGGTTTAGACTATAAGGACTTTTCTACTCAGAGAGCCCTCTCTCAGCTCTCCGCCTCAACTGAACTTCACTGTAAAAAATTATATGATCAATAAGTTATGACAACATATGTTTTTGCATTGCTTTAACTCACCAAAATAAGTTATACGTTTTCTTATAAGTTATACGAGATTACATTCATTTTTAAAGTCAGTTTAATGTAATTTAAGTTTAACTTACTTAAAAATCCAAGTTGATTATACTCAAAAACTTAAGGCATCAACTTTTTTTTACAGTGCAGTGTATAGTTCATAACTAGCTAGTTTTAAAACAGCTTAAAAAGGAGCCTGCTTGCCATCTATGTAACACACAGCGTGAGTGAGTGGTGCCAGGAGGAGAGCTTAGGTTGGTTATGGCCCTCCCAGGGGTCAGCACCCATCATGCACCGGACCCTAATGCTGCTGATGAGAGAAAGACCGCCCTGCAGGCCTGTAGTCCCTCGAGGAGTGGGCATTCAGCATCAACATAACCTGAGCCGACAGAACAAACACACACACAAAAGCAAGAACATGTACACTCACATACACACAAGACAGGAACCTGACACATACAGACACACAAGCACAAAGACACACACATATCAAAACACGTACTGCAAGACAAGTCCAATATTACATGACACATAAACACACAGGTTTCTCACTAAAGAAACTCCTCATGCACAGGAGCACAATGAGATTCAAGTTGCACACACAGGAAAGTAAACTTTGAAATAGCATTTTATGATCACACACATGTTTGATACAAGACTTTCCATAGACATAATGATTTATATACTGTCCCTTAACCATATCCCTACCCCTAAATACAACCCTCCCAGAAAACATTCTGCATTTTTACAGTTTCAAAAAACATAATTTAGTGATTTATAAGCTGTTTTCCTCTTGGGGACCAAAAAAATTGACAAGGTCAAAATGACTGGTATTACTATATCTTTGTGGGGACATTTTGGTCCCCATAATGTAGGGTTTACCAGGACCACACACACAGCCACCAAGGCACAAGCTGAAAGATCATGCTCATCATAAAGCAAGACATCAAAACTGACTTCTGCTCTTGTCAGCAGTGTCTGTGAACATGCCCATGGAGCTCGCAGTCTGCTCTCATGCAAACTAACAGCTCTCAAATCAGCAGTCTTTCCTCACCTTCCCTCAGCACAGCTGCCGTGTGTTAAGCAGAAGGATGCAAACTCCCGCCAGCACCTTCTTCAGGTGTGCTGTACATCAGAGGTGCTGCAAAACACACCTCTGTCAGAATTCCCATGAGGGGCTGTAAATATGTCATATCAAAACAGCAACAGAAGACCTAATTAGACTGATAAGCTCATCAAGTGTGATAAGGCATTGTACATATAACTGATAATGACTTTAATAATACTTTTGTTTTTGTTTGTTTTACATCTTGATAACCTCCAGTGGATATTTTTAACTGTTAATGGACTGCTCTCTCCAGATACTTAAGAATGGATTATGGGTGGTTAAATAATGCCCAAATAACTTCTATATTTGTATAATATACTGGAATATTTTTCATTAAACTTCAGATATATTGTATTTTATAATTAGAATGACATATGACATAATTCAATTGTTTTATGTTAACATCATTTAAAATACTACACTAAAAAGAGCTAAAGAGCTCGTATGCCGCATTTAGTTTGTATCGATTCTCAGATTGGTTGAATTTTCTGTACAGCATCATGGGTAATGTAGTTTTTCACCACTAATTCCGCTGTTAAACACGATTATTTTAAAACTAAGTTGAAATAATATTGGGTTCAACGGAAGCAAATATTATCAATTAACAACCTCGTAGTTTACAGTTAGGCTGTCTTTAAAGGTTTATAAGTTATCGTTAAAAATCAATTTCCATATATGGAGTTAATTTTTCCTTTACTACTTTTAGAGTTTTTACTTCTAGAACCCGACTGTTGCACTCTGAACTGTTTTAATTCAAATCAAAGTTTGCAATGTGATTCGTCTCTGGTTGTATCGGTCAAAACTCTCATCTGAAGAATTATTTGAAAAATGTCTGGAGAAAATTAATGGCAAAGTAATAACAGATAGTTGAGGATTGCCTACAGGTTTTCCTGCCTATTTTCATTATGTGAATATGCATGTATTAGTAGTTGCTATAATGATAATTACTAATTACTATAATAATAATAATTATATAATGTGTGTGCTTGGTGAATTTTTAAGAGTCAGCAGCACTGTGTTGCAGGCTGAAATTGAGTTGACAGTTTTTCTTGTGATTACTGGCCAAACATGCAATCAAAGGTCATTCGGTCTGATGGTACATCACAGACAGTATTTCATTCATCAGCAATACACGCTTGTTTCATAATTACATAGTTTTTTATTCTCATGAAGGGCAGTTGAGATCTTGGGAGAGACTGCTCTATTGCGTAATTCAAAAGTAAAATCAAACCAGTTGACCTAATGAGTCAAGCTTCAGCACTGAATATTGACCCAGCATGCCTGCACTTATCACTACCCTGTAGGATCCCTTAACAGGGTCTTGACCCTCTTAATTTACACCCGCTGCCAAACAGTCTGCCAGTAGCAAGCATTTTAACCTCTTGAACCCTGCATTGCAAGAAATACATGCCCAGAGTTTTCTTAGTCACAATCATATACGACATACAAAATTACTTAAATAAATAAATAAAATACTGAATCTGCCAAATATGCCAGAATGACAAATACACCCCAGCTGAAATAACTTCACTGATTATAATAAATAATAAGATTTTTTTTTTACGATTTTAATTGAATGAATTTTGTGAGAACACTTTAAAAATAGGACACATAAAACCCTCAAAAAATGTGTATACGTGGTGGTTATTGATCATAACATGCAGTGAGACATCCATGGAAAATTGGCTTGGCATATAACGAACCTAATTAGGCTTATGGGACAAGAAAGGCAAGTGTGTGTATGTGTGTGTGTGTGTGAGGTTGTGTTGTAAAGTCGAGTAGCTGAAGGGGTTCGCAGGCCGGGGAGCTGAAAGGAAACACCGTTGTGTTGATCTTTAGGAATGCAGCATGCCAGAGCCCTGGCTTGGCTGGCACCAAACCCAAATACCTTGCCCACCCCTCTTCCTGTGCCTGTTCCCCTTCTTCCTCGTCTCTCCAGAGAGCCACTGCTACACTCCTTCTCCCAAACTCTGCACCCCACCCCCTGAAATGGGAGAGCCCTCGTCTCCACTTCCTCTGAAGATCAGCAAGCATCCTCCCCCCCCCCCCCCCCCCCCCGCAGCATTCCTGCCCTGGCGTTGCTGTTGCTGGCCGGCTGTCACAACTGGCCGGCCAGAATAGCTCTGTGACGTCTGCTGAGTTACTAGAAAATTGAACTCTCCCAAGAACCCCGGGAACAAGGATACGTAAACGGACAAAATGTATCCGTCCACTTGCGGCCATGCAGTCTCTGACACAGACACAGCTGCCCAGGTGCACCAGGGTCAAAATACACGCGGAGAGATGCACATGCACAGGGTTATATGATGATTCAGTGCCGTTTCTGGACGATTTTATTTGGGGGAGCCAATTGCGCTTTTAGTGGGGCACCTTCAATGTCACCTTATGTATGACTACAAAATGCATGCAATGTCATTTTTTAATAGGAGGATAATAGAAATACCAAAATATAAAACAAAAATATAAAGTTTGTGTTTACCACAAACTGTAAGCATGTATGAATGTCATTAGAATGACAAATACTATAGTAACACACTTTAAGTGAAAGGGGTCTGGTTTTATCAGCCACATTTTGCTGTGCAAAACAAAATTAATGACAGTGTAAGTTTAGTAATAATAATAATAATAATACATGAACATACAAACATAGATTTTTGTCTATGTTTGATGTATTGTTGATTGATTGATTAATTGATTGCAAAATTTGTGTCTTGTACGTTTCGCTAAAAGCTTAATGCTCTGTTTTAAAATAACGTACTCCTACACTAAACCCTAAACCCACCCAATAGTGTTGTAAATGTGACATAAAAACATCTTTTCATGACTCGTCTTTCACGGGATTCAAATCTGAGCTCTCCACATCACAAGCACAATTCTGTACCAGCTGAGCTATCGAGCAACCTTGACATGACAATAAAACCGAACATATGGAGCTGGTTAAGTGATGCAAACTCCAAAATATATTCGTTTACAAATCATGCACTGTGGTAAAAAGTGTTTTGAGGTCATAACATAATTGTGCAAAATCAACTCTTTATTAATCCATAATCTGCCCCTGTAATCATAATTGTGTGTCAAAACGATTAAAAGTGCTTGCTGTTTTACTGCCTCTAGTGTTCATTTCTGTTGGAAACTGCGTATTGGTATGTATTTCGCGTTTTGCAAAAATGTTGCCACAGGTATGTTTTTCCAATGAGCCTGTGTTGTTTTAGCTATACAAACCTTGTTATGCTTCTTGATATTAGTATTGGTATTTACTGCTATTTCTTTACATATTGTTTTAATGTCTTGTCGAAATCATAAGCACACTGGTTTTAACGCAAATTTGGCCATTTACTGCACTTTGTTATTCCTCTAGTTATTTACCTATAGCGACTATGCCGGCTAATGAATCGGAAGTCTTGCACATTCACAGAAAATAGATTACATAACCTAACCCTAAAAACTTTCCTCATTTTTACAATAAAAAAAGTTTATTTTCATTGTTTTTAATGTTTTTTTTTCAAATGAGGACATCCCCAAAATTAAGTTTGTCAGATTTAGCTCACTTCAGGGTACAAATATGTCCCCAAAATTTGGTTAAGTGTACACAGACTATACACAAACATACCAAACCACCCATATCTTTTCATGTACATCTTAGAACATTGTTCCCTACAATCTTTATAAGTTGCATGACCTAGAATATGGGACTAGAGTTTTATGCAATGTAATGTCGCTCTCTCTACAAAACTGATAAACTCTTAACTTTCACAGGTTCTTTGATAGTACATTCTGACACAAGGAATCTGAAAAAAGACTCTCTGACCTCAAAGCGCTTCAAATAAACATCCTCACAACAAAAGCGAAACGCTCTCTCAGAGCATCTGAAAGAGTGTGACACCGCAACTCAGCTCGGTGTCAGAAGGAATGATGCATGTTGACTGTAGCTCTGCATTTGTCAGATGAGGTGTCTGTCATAAAATTGGCAAAGCCAGCAGATTGACACTCATTAGCAGGCCGCTGAGAGCCATTGCCCGGGGAAGCAGTGCAGAGAGACCATATCCCACTAAAAATAAATGATTCAAATGATTGGTACTGATAAAACTAGATGAATTAGAAATAGAAGAGAGCTCAGGCAAGACCTCTGGTTGGCAAGCTGTTGTCACATGGAAGGCCGCTTAAAGCCTCCATGACACCCACCACCCCCAACCTCTTAGCGCTGGTGTCGGCCACCCTCAAGCTGAGCCCACTCTTCCTGCTGCCACTCACAGGCACACAAATACTGTAAATTATGCACGCCTACACACACACACACACATACACATCAATGTCTGCTTCATGCCACAGTTTAAAAGCAGGAATGACCAAGGCCAAATCCTAGAGGGTGAATTGAGTAACACACCCCCTTCACAGGATTTTGCCTCCGCACTTCGAGCATACGCCATCATGAAGGTCCTGCCCTGGTCTTTATGCCTAAGTCCTTTGCACTTTACATGGCTTCACAGACAGAAAGGGCACCTGTCCATCACTCGTTTTGCTCGCCATCCCTAAATTAAGTCATTCATCATTATGCATGTCTCGGACTGTCAATCATTCAATCAATTAGAAAATTATTACAGTAATTTAAGAATCAGGCCCTCCAGCACAGAAAGTAAAAAGAGATTAAAGAAACGTCGAAACTTTTTGTGAATGGTATTATTTTTAATATGGTATTCTTTGAGAAGTTACTTCAGTTCTATAGTTTTTTTTTTAAACTATTATAATAATAAAATAGTTTTACTTTTACTTGTGTAGAGCATTCAAAAGCAATAACTGGGTTTCATTTTAGTTAGGGTAATGCCTTAGATTAGAAAGAAACTGGCCAGCAGTAAAAGAGATAATAATTCATTTAAAGGGATAGTCCAACCAAAAATGAAAATTCTGTCTTAATTTACTCAGTCGTTCCAAACCTGACTTACTTTCTTCTGTGGAACACAAATGAAGATCATTTGAGTAATTTTGGTAAGAAAACACTTTCAGTTTCCATTGACTTCCATTGCATTTTTAGTTGGAAGTCAATGTGAATATAAGCTCACATAGAAATAGGTATACCACATTCTTCAAAATATCTTTAGTAAATGTTTCATTTTTGGGTGGACTATTAAAATGAAAATGAAAATGAAAATGTTATATATATATTGTGTTGAACAAATCACAAAAAGTAGCACAAAAGACAAAGGCAGAAGTTAAAGAATAAAAGAAAACGCATGTATCATTGCAGGATATGCTCTCTCTCTTTTTTTCTGAACCCCTAAATGCATCACTGTGCTCTCTGAAGGTCTGTTTTCCCACAGTGATCCTTCCTGGATGTGGACTAAATATCCTGCACTCGCTCTGCCAAAGGGTGTCTGATCCTGTCCAAATGTGGTAGGATTCAAGCCTGTGCCAAGTGTGTCACCATATACAGGACTGAAGGGTCAGTATCAGAGACTTCACTGAAACCAAAGTCCAGGGTCACAACAGGAAAAAAACACCACACCCTTCGTTGCTCATAAATCTGTCAAAATGTGTA
Source organism: Leuciscus leuciscus (assembly GCF_965113295.1). Classification (NCBI taxonomy): domain Eukaryota; kingdom Metazoa; phylum Chordata; class Actinopteri; order Cypriniformes; family Leuciscidae; genus Leuciscus; species Leuciscus leuciscus. The sequence continues at coordinate 25,504,648 of NC_138745.1, forward strand.
ATGGTTTTGAGGGAAAACTGTTTTATTTACACTGTATATGACTGCATTTAATTTTTTTAGTCCAACCCAATGAAATTGAACACATTAAAACTTAAATATTGAAGTGAAATTAAGTCACAACCTGCACTGATAAATGTGTTGTGCTTTTGAGTTAAATGAGTGGCGAAAATTAAAACATTTTTCAGAATATGTTTTACATAAAATCTTGTAGCATTAATCTTTATTAGCCTTTAAATAGGCAAATAAATAAATAAATGTTATGCAAATTATGTGCCAGTTTGCAGTAAACAGTTCTGATTGGTCAAATCATTCCTGTGAATTTACTTACGACTTCCCTTTAACCAGTCATAAGCCTGTCAAAACAGAGAGAGTGAGATGTATTTCACTTCAGCTCACCATCTGTGTTGTATGCTAAGCGCTAGCAAAGTCAGTCTTCCTATATGGATATTGTATATCCATATTATGTAATAATATTATTTAGATATTTAATATAATAAAATATTATTAGAACGATTAGAATACACAATACGTACAGTGCATCTGGAAAGTATTCACAGCGCTTCACTTTTACCACATTTTGTTATGTTACAGCCTTATTCAATAATGGATTAAATTCATTATTTTCCTCAAAATTCTAAAAACAATACCCAATAAAGACAACGTGAAAGACGTTTGTCTGAAATCTTTGCAAATTAATAAAAATAAAAAAAATAACATGTACATAAGTATTCACAGCCTTTGCTCAATACTTTTTTGAAGCTCCTTTGGTACCCAATTGCCATCTTTACATGTCTTTAGCTCTATCCTAACCGACATTTGCTTGCACATTGCCCAGCAACATTCCATTTCTGCTCTATAAGCGCTGATGTCTTTTTTTTTTTTTTACACTATCTATCTCTCCTGTTTTCCTCCTGTCACTCCCTCCCCACATGTATTAAGATACAAAACTCCTGCTCGTATTGCCTTGTTACAGACTATATACAAAAGTGGATTTAATGGGCTTTTGCAGTGATTTATGTCTGTCACGGCTCACCAACGCAAATGAGACTTGACACTAGCCCACATACTTTTTCCAGGCTACGAGCCAACAGATACAGACAGAGACACACACTATTGCTCATTCATGATTTCAGTCAGAGCAGACACGGTGGGGCACGTCAGATCTCTCATGCAGGTTTTTAACATCTTTAAGAGTCAGCTTTCTCCTGGTCGGTTCCCAAGAGGCTGCTGATTCCACATTACATGCGATGACCCCTGTCTGACAGTAGTCATGACAGCGGTGATGATTTCTTAATGTTCGCCAAGTGGGCGACAGTGGGGGGCCCGTTTCTGACATTGGGGAGCGATGGAAGGGAAAGCGGACTGTACAGTCCTTCTGCCAATAAGAGGAAGCCATGCTTTGGGGGACGATCATTTGGGGCCCGCGGAGCAAGCTAAAGGAATGTGGGAGAGCTCAGCTGTCTTCTTCAGTCAAACGCAGGCCCTAAACTGTAGATAAGCTTGGCATTTCGTCTGCAAGACTTCTCCTCACCTTCTCAGCCCAGACTGGTGGACACAGTTCTACATGTTCAGGGTGTGCTACTCGTTCCCCATCATTCACTGGAGCAGCATTCCTGATGAAATGCTGAAATGACATGAAATTTTTTTTTTTTTTTTTTTTGTTATTGCAATTGCCTTCCATTATAAGATGTAATGTGTTTTCTAAACAGCTATTTGGCCATCGCTTAACATTATGTCTTAAGTGTTGTCAGAGGGAGAGACAAATAGTTTCAGAGCAAGTTATTGTATTTTAATAAAAAATTATGCAGACAAGTAACAATAAATTACCCACAATAAAAACATTTAAGAAATGCATTAGTTAACACAAAATTGAAAATTCTGTCATCACTTAACCACCCTCATGTTGTTACAATATCAAATACATTAATAAAATAAAATTAAAATGTAATGTGTGCATATAACTATATATATACATTTATATATTCATATTTATATACATACATTTGGATATACATTTATATAGTCAGGCTTATAACTATATCTGGATTTGTATTTATATATTCAGATTTACATTTATAAACGACTAATAAGTATTTCCTGTTTAGTCCCTCATATTATGTATTCTAAAAAAGAGCATTATATATATATTAGCAACATTATTAGTGCTGTCAAATTGATTAATCGCGATTAATCACATCTAACATGAACATTTCTTTATATAACGTGTGTGTGTGTTTATATATATAAATTATATATATCCCCTCCTTGAACTGCCACCTTATCGTGGTGGAGGGGTTTGAGTACCCAACAATCCTAGGAGCTATGTTGTCCGGGTCTATATGCCCCCGGTAGGGTCTCCCAAGGCAAACAGGTCTTAGGTGACAGGTCTGACTAAGAGCGGTTCATAAGCCCATTATGAAGCAAATAAAAACAAGGACCCAGACGTCGCCTGGCATGGTGCAGCCGAAGCCCCACCCTGGAGCCAGGCCCGGGGTTGGGGATTGCATGTGAGCGCCTGGTGGCCCATGGGGACCGGCCGGGCTCAGCCCGAAGGAGTGACTTGGGACCGCCCTCCCATGGGCTCACCACCTAGTGGATCGGGCGGCAGCCGAAGGCGGGGGACCAGACGACCCGATCTCTGGACACGGAAACTGGCTTTAGGGACGTGGAACATCACCTTGCTGGCGGGGAAGTAGCCTGAGATTGTGCGGGAGGTTGAGAGGTACCGACTAGAGATAGTCGGGATCACCTCCACGCACAGCTTGGGCTCTGGAACCACACTCCTTGAGAGAGGCTGGACTCTCTACCACTCTGGAGTTGCCCATGGTGAGAGGTGGCGGGCTGGTGTGGGTTTGCTTATAGCCCCCCAGCTCAGCCGCCATGTGTTGGAGTTCGGGGATAGGTCTCTCATTGTCATGTGTGCCTACGGGCCGAACGGCAGTGCAGAGTACCGGCCCTCTTGGGGTCTCTGGGAGGGGTGCTGGACAGTGCTCCAACTGGGGACTCCGTCGTTCTACTGGGGGACTTCAACGCCCATGTGGGCAGCGACAGTGACACTTGGAGGGGCGTGATTGGGAGGAACGGACCCTCTTGATTTGAACCCGAGCAGTGTTCTGTTATTGGCCGCTCGGAGCTGTGGCCGTAAGGTCTCCGGTGCCTGTCGAGGCGGCAATGCCCGAACCCGGTGGTGGACACCGGAAGTAAGGGATGTCGTCAAGCTGAAGAAGGAGTCCTATCAGACCTGGCTGGCTTGTGGTACTCCTGAGGCAGCTGACGGGTTCCGGCAGGCCAAGCAGACGGCAGCCAGGGTGGTTGTGGAGGCAAAAAAATCGGGCCTGGGAAGAGTTTGTGAGGCCATGGAGAAGGACTACCGGTTGGCCTCGAAGAGATTCTGGCAAACCGTCCGGCACCTCAGGAGGGGGAAGCAGTGCCCTACCAACACTGTTTACAGTGGAGGTGGGCAGCTGTTGACCTCAACTGGGGATATCGTCGGACGGTGGAAGGAATACTTAGAGGATCTCCTCAATTCCACCAACTTGTCTTCCACTGAGGAAGCAAAGGCCGAGGGCCTTTATTTCTTTATTTCTCATCCCAGCTGCTTCATTTTGCAGCCGAGTGTGAAGCAGCTGGGATGAGAATCAGCACCTCCAAGTCAGAGGCCATGGTTCTCAGTCAGAAAAGGGTGGTTTTTCCCTCTTTTTAAGAAGGGGGACCGGAGGGGAGAATTCAGCCGATAGTAGAACCTCGGATTCAGGAGGAACAGTGTGGTTTTTGTCCCGGTCGTGGAACACTGGACCAGTTCTTTACCCTCTCCAGGGTGCTGAAGGGGTTCATGGGAGTTTGGCAAACCAATCCACCTGTGCTTTGTGGATTTGGTGAAGGCATTCGACTGTGTCCCTTGCGGTGTCCTGTGGAGAGTGCTCTGGGAGTATGGATTCTGGGGCTCTTTGCTAAGGGCTGTCCGGTCCCTGTACGACCAGAGCAGAAGCTTGGTTCGCATTGCCGGCAGTAAGTCAGACTTGTTCCCAGTGCATGTTGGACTCCGGCAGGGCTGCCCTTTGTCACTGGTTCTGTTCATAATTTTTATGGACAGAATTTCTAGGCGCAGCCAGGGGCCGGAGGGTGTCTGGTTTGGGGACCACACGATTTCATCTCTGCTTTATGCAGATGATGTTGTCATGTTGGCCCCACCAGACCAGTGGCCAGTTGCATAAACTGTTAAGACTAGTCTTACAAGTTAGTCATCCAGTTTTATTCTTTAAAACTGTTAATAACTTTTTAAAGTCAGTAACATAAAAATGTAGATTGGTCTAATTTGACACCGAACAGTAAGACTGATTACCCCTAACTAACTTCTAGTTGATCATACTAGTTCTTAAGACACAGTCTTAACATAATGGCTATGTTTATGCAACTGGCCCCAGGACCTTCAGCATGCACTGGGGCGGTTCGCAGCCGAGTGTGAAGCGGCTGGGATTAGAATCAGCACCTCCAAGTCAGAGGCCATGGTTCTCAGTCAGAAAAGGGTGGCTTGCCCACTTCAGGTTGGTGGAGAGTTCCTGCCTCAAGTGGAGGAGTTCAAGTATCTTGGGGTCTTGTTCACGAATGAAGGAAGGATGGAACGAGAGATTGACAGTCAGATTGGTGCAGCTTCTGCAGTAATGCGGTCGATGTACCGGTCTGTCGTGGTGAAGACGGAGCTGAGTATGTCTGTGTATATATACACATGCGTATATATATATATGTTACACACATACAGTCAAACCAAAATTTATTCAGACACCTTCAACATTTCACACATTATCACAGTTTATTCGCTATAGTTTAGAAAATGGTAATTAAATATGACAAGAACTCAGAGTTATCAAATCAGTTGACATTTCACTGGTTTTGGCCATCCTTCTAGTAGACTGTCTCACAAATTAATTAGGTTGAATAGCTGTCAGCTCTTAAATTTAAGTACACAATTAGATAATACCAATTTAGGTCAACCAATTACCAAGCAGTGCTTAATTTTGTTCAGTCTGTGGTGTAAAAAGGTCCCATTAGCAATTAATGGAAATACACTTAAGCAAAACATGGTCAAGTCAAAGTGTCTGAATAATTTTTGGTCCCAAATTTTTATAAATGTTACTGGTATAATATGTCACAGTTTACTTTATTTTGCTATCCTCACTTACATAAATGAACTATAGTGTCCTGCACCCACTAGTAAAAAAATATCAGTTATCTGGTGGTGTCTGAATCATTTTCGGTTTGACTGTATATTATATAAACAAACTTTTATGTTAGATGCGATTGATTGCGATTCGATAGCACGTATTATATATATATGTTATATATATATGAAGAGTTCAGATGCAAAAGCCTCTAAGTGCCATCTGAAATTTTCTTCTAGAATGATCATTTTTATCAAGCTCGTATATTTAAGTTCAATAATTTCACTTAAATGACAACTAATAGGTAATTTTCATTGCCATTTAAGTGAAATTACTGAACTTAAATATACAAGCTTGATAAAAATGATCATTCTAGAAGAAAATTTCAAATGGCACTTAGAGGCTTTTGCATCTGAACTCTTCATATATATATATATATATATATATATATATATATATATATATGTTCTTAGAAAAGGTGAAATTATTATCATTTAACTTAAAAAGAAAGAAAGAATGGAATGTTTTGTTGAAAAAAACTGAAAACAGAACTCAGTTCTTGAGCATAATTGATGCACACACAAAAATGATTTTTACTAAGATTTCTCCTTTTTTTGTGTGTGTGTCTCTAAGAACCCTTGCAGTAGAAAGGTCACGTCTGGAGCCCTGGATACGTCAGCATGTGGGTCTCTCCTCGGTGCTTAACAATGTACAACGTAGCGCCTCAAGCTTACACTCAGTCACTGCGTTTATGGAGGTGACACAGGGTTCAGAGGCTGCTTGGAGAACACAAACCCCACAACAACAGCAGATGCACATTCAAAAATGAATGTACATGTGGAAAATCCCTTTTGATGGATGCGACCGCCTCTATTGTAATGTTTAAAAAGTAGGTGTTAACACTCATGTTAAACAGAATGATTCGCCACACATGTTAAGATCGCAAAAATTGCTGATTGAAAGACCTTATGGACATTAACAAGTCTTCTCCCCTTTCCAAGAGACTCAGCATTGATTACCAGCTAATTATAAACGAAGGAAGTGGCAGCTTGTGTGTTTCTAGGGTTGCAGTGGAATACATTTGCACTTCTCCAGGAGATCATGTGATATCGGGTGAGAATTCCGCAGAGCACTAAGTGCTACCTTCTCTACTCTCTTCTTCTCCTTCTCTCTAGTTGTCTGTCTCTCACTCCTCTAACGCTCTCTCTCTACACCTTTTAATTCCGCCTCCTTTCTCACCGTTCCAACGACCCCCCCTACCTGCGTTCACAGCGGTGGTGCCTCCCAAAAGCCTTCTTTCACACCCAAAGTGGGGATTCAAATTAGCATATGTTGCATTAATTTGGTACCCTTGCCTGAGAGGAAGGGCTGACTTGAAGAAACATATGCTGCTATGTCTCTCTAATCAGAGCTATTCACACACTGATTATTAGAAATGTTGTACTCGTGTCCTCATCCACCTCTACATATTCACAGACAAAGAAGACCAGTCAGACAATGTATTCTCTTTGGAGTTCATGATAAAATCACAAATCTGAGTATCACCATCTGAAAGTGCAATAGAGTATCATACAACATTGCTAATGAGTTTACATGGATATCAACTCTTTTTTAAGCTAAAATGTATGTTTTTGTTTAAGGAAAGTATTTTAGATGCTGTAACATTCACTGTTTAAATCAACGTTTTGATTAGTTCGTTTATATAGTCCTGCCGTGTGACTGCAAATATTTAATGAAGCTTGTCAATTTATATTAACTCATTAAATTGCTGGCACAATACTTTTTGCTGATTATAATTTGCACGTTAAACCACAAGACTATTTTGGCACATTGTTTCATATGCTATCATACACAGAAAAAAAGCTTTAACTGATTTTATTTTATGCTTATTAAAAGGGAAAATTCTATTTTCTGTTGATGTGTCACTGCAGGACGGAAAGTATTTAAACATACATATTGCAAAATTAATTAGTAGGCCTAGGAGGATGTAAAGCTCAAGCTCGAATGTATTTTACTTGCTTCCTATTCTGAATAGAAACTTTGGTAACACTTTATTTTGATGGTCCCCCAACAGACATTCTACAGACTATAATAAATTGTGTCAAATAATTCAACTAAACCTAAGCCTACCCCTAAAAGTCTACTTATACTCAACCAGTACTCTAATGAGAGTTAGGTGACATGTAGTTGCAATATTAGTCAACAGAATGTCTAAAGGGGACCATCAAAATAAAGTGTAACCACAACTTTTATAACCATTTCCATAAAATTGCCAATTTGGAAATGTATGTTGTAAATACACAAGATTCAAAAACGATTAAATCCTAAATTATATTGATAAAAAATATATGAAATCCTCATTTGTCATTTTGATACATTTCAATATGACAACATGGTCACACTGGTAATACAAGTTACATACAATTTTACTTTAAATGTCTTAAATACCACTTTAATTGATATTTTAATGCTTATAAACAAAAATGTTTGTTCTTTGCTATCAACAAAATGATTAAAAAAAATACAAGAAACCATTATATATTTATTTATTTGAAAATGTAAGAATGCTATATATTTCTAAATAAACAAAATGTGTTCTTCATAAAAAAAAAAAAGAAGATAAAATTTATTTATTTATTTATTTGATTGAAAATGATAAATTTACTGAATAAAACAGACCTTTTTAGGGTATATAACGTATTTGTTTTTATAACTTAGTGCAAGTCAAAAATGAAGTAAATAGGAAAAGGAAGTGAGATTTGACATTTAACAAGTGCTGTTTTGATAACACCAACCGTATAACATGACTGATGGAGTGCAGGCATGGTTTGGGTCCATAAAAACACTAGGCACGCTTGAGTTTCCGTGGGGCGTCCGACTAGGCCCTGTGTCCTCTTCCCTCCGTAACACTGAGACGAGAGCTATGCGCTGCTGTGGAAAGAAAGACCACAGACAGAAACTGATCACAGGTGCATATAGGTATATTGCTTAACAGATCATCTTTACTGACGGAAAATCTCAGATGTTTAGAAAAAGCATTAACACAGGATGAGTCAGAATTACACATCACTACATTACCCCACCACATGAAAACTCTCAAGCCCCGAAACTGCAGGATGAAGAAGTGTGACAAAGAAATCTAGCAATCTTTCACGTCACTCTCTGATTGAGCATCAACTGAAAAGATATGATTTTAGGAGACTTTCATAAGCAAACATATCTTGCCAAAATCTAACATTAAGTCAGATTCTGGTCATATCATTTACATCATGGCACTTCTGCCACTCCCTGACCACAGATATGAATATGACCTCATAAAAATTGCTGCTGTCTAGTACAATTCAATACTGAGGGAACACCAACACAATAATCATTTGATTGCCTTATACTCATGTTATTGCTACAATAAAAGTAAAAATTTTGCATACAGACACTGCTCCAAAGAAGAGTTGCGCTAATATAAAATCCCTCCTCCCACACTTTGTGAACAGAAAACTGCTATTAACCTGTGGCAACTGCGCCAACTAGATCTGAGAATGCATTCAAAGCCTCTCCGTAAATGCTTAACAGACTGCAGGGCAGTGTGTTGTGTGCGTAGTGTGATTCGTTTAATTGCTGATACAGTAGACGAGGGCCGCTTCTGCGCATCATTTGTGTTCTGTACCTTCGTGGTGAATGTCGCCTGCGGGAGATCAGCTTAACTAAGGTGGTGGTCACTTCCACAGGGCAGGTGGAGAGTATATCAGCCCAGCCTGGTGAACACGTCACTGGGGACAATACGCTATCATCTGAGGTGTCAGCACCAATGAGTTCAACTGGTGACCTTGTGAATTCACCTTGCTAGGAGAGATGCGGGAGGTGGAATTAGAGAAATGACAGTGCGGGGAGGCAATTGTGTCATACCTGCACTGGGGGGGACACTGTGTGTGTGCGTGTGTGCATGTGTGTGTGTGTGTGTGTGTGTGTGTGCGTGTGTGTGTGTGTGCGTGTGCGTGTGCATGCGTGTGCGTGTGCGTGTGCGTGTGTGTGTGAAAAGTTTGTTTGTATACGTTGCTGGTTTGGGGTATTGACTTATAATGATATGATGTATATACAAGTAACTTAAATGGAAAAAAAAATTCTGAAAAAAAATATTGCCAAAAGCCAGAAAGAAAAGAAAATACTTTGCATAATCATACCTTGAAATGATGTTGTTTTTTAAGTAAAAAGTAGTACAAATAACTTAAATGCAACTGAACTACAAGCTAATAAAATAAAATAATAAAAAGAAGACTTATACACGACTGAATCCCTGTCAACACAAGACTAGTTTTCACATTACAACAAAGTGAGGAGAAGGCACTCATTTTTACATTTTTAAACTTTTACTTATAAACAAAACATAATTTCAAGGTATGAATATTGCCTAAATAGTATTTTATTTTATTTCTGAGATAGTATTTTATTTTAATTTAATTATATTATATTATATATACATAATATACTTTTCTTTCTGAAATAGTATTTTCTTTATATATATATATATATATATATATATATATATATATATATATATATATATATATATATATAATATTTGTAATATTACTTAGGCTATTGTAAAAGAACTTTAAGACATAATTTATACACAATTACTAAAATGCCATCAAGTGCCATCATACAGCATCATGTAACTTAATTTTGTACAGCAAATGTCTAATAAAAAAATCAGAGCATTTATTTACCTTTATGTAGCTTATTTCTGTAACATTTCAATAAAGATGCTCTTGTAGTGAAGACAAAAATTCTGTGTGGTTGAGTGGAAATGAATGTCAGAAATATCAGTTGAAAACGGATGGAAAACGACTCGCTCTCTGTGACTGTTTCTCTTAGCTAGATCTTCCACATATTATTCATCAACACAAAAATATCTAATGACATATAATGATTGCACTATTTGATCAAATATAGGCTATAGGAAGTTTTATTTTTATTAAAAATATTACTTAAAAATCATATTGAGTAGGCATATATATGACTGTGTAGCCTACTGTATATATTTACGCATTTATACCCCCAACTAATTAAGTTCACGTATGCACTCAATGAATTAACATTGTAACGATTGTTCAGTTAAGTGAGTATCAAACTGAAGCCCCTGATAAAAGGGGAAGGCCCGTCCTCGCGCATCAAGCCTATATCACGCCCAGTCTGAGTGTAAAGCCCACCTCCGAGTCCGGACCAATTACCATACGAGATATGGATATATCATAGAGTCTTATCATGTGTTTTAAGTCCGATTCCTATTCCAAATACTACATAGTGGTAATGTCTTCAACATATTAAGATAAATCAAAGGGAAGATTGCCCAGATAGTTTAAAACTAGATTACACTGCGCGCTTTGCAGACAAGCTCCAGAACTTGCAGTTTATATAAAGTTTGTATTAGAGTCTTATTTTAAATGTTAAAGTATACGGACGGTAAACCTATGACACCTCTAGTGAGCTCGGACCGGTGCTGCAGATGGGCGGCATAGGCAGGAATTTGTATCTCAATATGTTGAATGGAACAGACGCGCAAAGTTTCGCCAAAGACGCAGAATTAACCAGCCACCTGCACCGAAACCGCGACTTATCGGACTTCAAAATGGGCATCCAAGACACGAGGTTTTACTACCAGGACTCGATTCCTAACGGACAGGACAGTTTGACGTTGCCGTTCCACGCTGAGCACCACCAAAGTGCGGGAGCGCAGACGGGGAGGTTTTACACACCGGCTCCGCTCGGCAGCTGTCACTTCACCAGCCGGAGCGGGACGGGACATACTTACGTTCCAGCCGGAGCCGATGTGTATTCTTCAGCCAACGGTAAAGACGTGTATCCGAGCAGCGCAGACAGCTACACGGCTTCTTTTCAGCACGGGTACCCGCGAGCACCGATGTACACTTTACCTGGTCTACAGGTGTCCGGGAAGACACAAGTGCTCCTCAACAACTACCCGCTGTGGGCAAAGTTCCACAAGTATCAGACAGAGATGATCATAACGAAACAGGGACGGTAAGAAGCTTTTTGGTTAGCCACTCTTTAATAGCCTATGTCATTAGCATAGACGTTTGTTTTCATGGTAGATTTTTTTTGTGCGCAATTAGAGTAAGAAACTGGGCATTTCCAAATGCCCCATTTGAATGTTAATTCCTCTTACTTTTGTACTTATGATTGCCAGCTGTGCCATCCAGGGCAGGTGGGCATGAAATCGAGTCCTTGGCATAGCTATGTGTCTTAAATTTAGAAGCCTAATTACAGAGAGATCTTTTGATCTAATCCCTTTTTTTTTTCTACCAGACCGCGACCTGGTTTCAGTTTTTGTCCAAAGTAAACAAATACTGTTAGCAATTTGTAAAATTCTCTCACTGTACCTATATGCACTTTGACACACATTTTTTAAAACTGAAATTACCTTAATATTTGCAAAAAATCTGACAGGAGCTTATGAGAACTGCTGATGTTTTTATTTTGTATTTTATTTGTATTTTATTTTTGATTTAAGAACGTGATGACCAAACGTAGTTATCACGAGTAATTAAAAAGAAAAAAATATAAATAAAAACTCAATATTATGACTTATAAACTACTGTGGTCCCTATAGAGAGGGAGAGAAGTTCTTTGACAGGTCAGCGAGCATTAATATCTAAACATGTTCCTGATGATTATAATCTACAGATGTGTAACACTTTCATTTCAGAGCTGCTTTCAAGGCATACATAACATAGTCATTGCATGATATGGATTTAAAATATCATCTGATAAAACTTTATAATTATTTCTAAGTAGGCCATTATATGTCAGTTTGGTAACGATATTTATCACAGAATCTTTCTAGCATATGTACATTATAATAATAATAATAATAATAATAATACTGAAAACTGTTGCACTGACCAATAATATCTAAGCTCATCTTAGATATTAAAAAATATTTCTGTTAAAATATATGAGAATTGACAGCATCAGAAACAGTTACAGTCTAATAGGAGGCTAAGCAGGCGGGGGGAAACGCTCTCACTTTAAGTTCAAAGAGTTATTAAAAATATTTATTTCAGAGATAAGAAGTAACACTTAGAGACTGTAATTTATTCAGTATTTTTCAGTATGCAGAAGATACTATACAATGTGCATTTTAATATGGGTTTGAATGCAAATCGCCTAACCTTGAAATGAAGAGGTGACAAAATGTTTTTATCTTAATGTTTTAATATTATGACTGAATTTCACATTTTACTGCTACAACAAATCATAGCATTATCACTTTAAAAACACTGCTGCCACGGTCATCACTCATAACTGTCTTTATTTTATTTTGTACTATACTTTTACGCACCATACAAAAACGAATCCTACATAGGCTAAATTTCGAAAACAGAGATATGTATTAATTTGTATTTGTTTTATATTATTATTATTATTATTGTTAGTTTGATAGGTTATACACAGATATGCATGTATTTGTGTGTACGGTATAACTGTTTGTGAGTGTGTGAGCACACGCTTTTGTAACCTGTAACCTACAGGCTGGGGTCTTGACGCCTTTTGCAAACCGCATTCAGAATGAATACATGCAGAAAGAAAGAAAACATAATGAAATAGCGCATACATCATGTAGTTTATTAATGGTATAAATTACAAAGGAATGTTACATATAAAATACTTCAAACACCCTAGTAAACGCAAGTAACTAAACAGGCTATTGTGGGATTCGAGTGGCTTATAGATTATTCAATATTTCACGTAAACGAGAAAACCTTGTTTGGTTTGATTCATCATTTTTAATGCTATCATGACATTTAGCCTCTGAATCATTACATTTCCTGTTCGTATCTGATCTAGTGAAGTCATCTTTTCACATTCTAGAAATTCCACCAGTTTGAGTCCATTTATTTAAGTACACGTGATTTGCTGCGAATTATTATTATGTTCTGTTATATACGGTATAATGTGCATTAAACATAAGGGTTATTTTATTCGTTTTCATTGCCAGTGAGTGTCATAGCTCATGTAATTCTGCCCAAGACAGGAAGTGGAAAAGTAAGGAGGAAGGGGTGGTACGTTTGGGGGTAAAGTTGGTTGAGCACCAGTGAGACTCTGATGGCCAAACACATCAGTGGAGGTATAGCTTTGAAGTGCAGGAAATGAAGGAAGGCACTTTCTTCCTCTCTCTCGCTCTCTTTCTCGCTTTTTTCTTTGCTCTCTCTCCACTGGTCTGGTACCCTGTGAGCGCAGTGATGCACGTTTCCTCAGAAGTCGAAGTGCAGTCCGAGTCAGGGCTTTGAAATGCACCGTAAGACCCACAGTCTAAGACGAGAGCAGAGGTCTTCGGCCCCTTTTCAAGTCGAACTCTAAAACTGGCCCCTAACCTCACCCCTGCCACTAGGTTTCACAAACTTAAACAGGCATGGGCCATCAGCTCTAAACATAGATTGGTGTAGGTGAGCGTTATCTTGCCTTTATGCTAGCATGAGAGGCAAATAAGGCGACAAGAGCGTGCCAAATGATACTAATAACGATTGAAATTCATGAAAACATTACCTCATAGAACATTAGTGGGAGGGATATGAAACTACAGATGTTGTCAAAGATCCATTCCATTGCATGTTCAGTGGTTGATAAATACTAAAGATAAATAAAAAATGTCTTATTTCAAACACATCTGCAACATACTCCTTAAAAGGGGAACTAGGGTTTTTCACTGTTGTTGTCAATATATCTATATAAGTCAATATATAAGAGTAATAAAAGACATTCTGGCCTCAGGTGCTTGTATAGGAAATGTGAACGAGTAGGTTTTTTGTAGGTTTGGTGAAAACCAAACTCCGAGGAGTCATGGGTCTCTGCTTTATGTGTAAATAAAGCTGTCTCTCCGCTTCAGTGGATTCACATGTCTCATATTTAACACCGCAAAAAGCTTGAAATTTTCCAAGCATTTGTTTATTGGCTAAAATTGCGTATAGTGAAACTCGTAGGAACTTTTTTTCTTTACTCACACACAGCATTATCACTTTATGGTAAATATACTGCACAATGAATACAGCACAGCAGAAAGTTGCACATTAATAATTTATCTGGCCTTCATTTGGCCTCCCTTAAATTGCAGCATTAGGTAATATTATAAAGATGGCAATTATAAACGGTGGCTGCAAAAAAATATGGACACTTAAAGGGATGGTTCACCCAAAAATTTAAATTCTGTCATTATTTACTCACCCCATGTCGTTCCAAGTATGACTTTCTCTCTTCCGTGAAACATAAAAAAGATGAAATGACAATGAAAGTCAATAGTGAACAAAGCTGTTTGATTACCAACATTCTTCAAAATATCTTAAATGATATATCGAAATAAAGTAAATGATGACAGAATTTCCATTTTTAGGTGAACTATCCTTTTAATAATGTATTAATGTAATTAATGTATTCTTTGCATTGCACTCAGTAAAAAAAATATTTTTCAAAGTTGTATATTTAGTTGAAATTCAATTTTTAATTCAATGTGCTACTTGCCATTTCTTTGAAATTATTTGTGAAATTCACTAGCATTTTTCAGAGTGAAAATTGTTTCAAAGTAAATCCTACACCTTTTTTTGTTCAGCATAAACCAATTATCTGCAAACGGATGATGCTGGAGCTTTTCTCAGAGCTAACTTCACTTTTCTGAGCCATTTTTTGACTACTAACAGATTTCAAGGTGCTTTTAGTGAATGTAAAAAGTTCAATTTAAAAATGTCAATTTAGGACAGGTTTTGAATTTAAAACCTGTCCAACTTCTTTTTGTGTTTTGCTTGAAACATGATCCTAATATAACTTTATAGTCACTTATAAAGAATTACAACAAAAGAAACCTTTGCAATATCAATGCATCGGTTTTATTAAAATTCTTAAGGTCGTCCAGGCTCTGCATAAAATGCAATCTCTCCTCCTGCACCATCAAGGCCTCTCTGTCTGTAGCCTTTGAGCTTTCTTTCTTTCTTTTTTTTTCATCTAACAATCACATCCTGTTTAGCTGCATATGGTGGCATGGCGTATGCAGTCTTGCTGCAAAAAGCCAGACCTCAGAAGCAGCAAACTTGTTGAATAGTCACCGCTCACTACAGAACAGATTGATGGCTGTTGTACATGATTCCAGCGGTACCCCATCAAGCAGCTCTGACAGAAACAGATGAGCTGTGACAGTAGCACATCAGCAGAACCCTGTCGAGATCAAAGGGATCGTCTGTACATGTAGCCTATCTGTGGTTGCTGCCTGCTCCATTTCCAGCCACTGTTTTTCAGCAGCATGCTAAAACTCATCACTACAGCAATGACAACCCTCCAACATCAGCAAATATATCGTGGTTTCTGAATGTAACCACATTCACATAATTGCTTACAATAACCACGTAAACATGCTGTGCTTACTGTACATGCCAATCTGCTTGTGTCATGTTTGATATTTTACCTTTACGTATAAAAAACCGGCAGACTGGCATGTTTGCAGAAGAATCAAGACTAAGAGGATGACACAAACTAGACCTGAACTCCTGTCCTGGCAAATCAATGACAGGCTCGGGGAGAAAGCCCCCTCACCAGTCTATATCCAGACAGGGTTGGGTTTTTTATGGTCCCTTCCCTTCCTGTCTTTTTTACTCTGCAATTTACTCTGAAGTACTTCTTGTGCTAAGGGGAAACACATATATGTATGGAAAACTGTATCTTCCTAGAGTCCTAGACAGCAGAGGAGGCATTTTTGTTTGGCAACCACCTACTACTACCGTGTTCATGGCTCCATCACTGAGTCAAGGAGTGGCAGATAAGTTTCCAAAGGTTAACCTCTAACTTTTTCTTAAACTCCTACTCATGCAAAACATTCCTCTCAGTGGTGAACCCACTGGTTTCCCCCTCTCCAGGTACTGATTTCTTATAAATGTCTCATTTTTAAAAAGTATGACAATTTCTGAGGCTCAGTCAGATGAGGAAAGTGACTGCCACAGACGGTATAGTTATAACTCAGAACGAGGAGGCATCGCATGAGCGCTGAATGATACAGAGACGATTCTGGTTTCTGTTTTCACTTATATTGACAACTGATGTGGAAGAAGAAACCCTTCACCTGTTGGGTCTCTTCACCAGCACAATGCCAGGGCTCCATCTGAGAATGATGATTGATTACAGCTGCCCGTGGGTGGGCAGTCCGTGCGCTTGTGCTATGCCACCCTGTAGCAAACAAGCGTCATCACGCTCCAATCCTCGATATCAGGCGTCCTTTACCCTTCTTGAAAAGAGAAACTTATTTCAGTTAGAAAAATCTCTTACTTCTCTCTTTCTAAAACAAACCGGTGATTCTTTACTTCATTCCACTCACTGAAGCTAGTGTAACTTCTTGGAAACACAAAATGAAATATTTAGTAGAATGTGCATGCGCTTTTGCATAAAAAAGTAGACAATGACTGTAAAGTGTTGAACTCCGAAAAGTACAAAAAAGTACAGAACATAACATTGTACTGTTGTTATTTGCTTTTAGAGAAACTTTCCCTCTGCTGTAACTCACTGAAACTTTTCACACATTTGTACAAACACGTATCGTCAGACATCATTGGTTCTCATGTGATCACACTGCATGAGATAAATGATAATATAATTTGCATTGCACTATGGTGGTGGGTGGTTGAGGAGAGACCCTTGACATGATTGTAAAGCTCTTTGGGTGTACAGTAGTACATATGAAAGTGCTATATAAATGCTTCATTATTATTATTATTATTATTGTTACTACAATTTCATTAAATGGGAAACATCAATGCTAAACTTCACTGTTTGTTTTAATCATAAATAGTTGTATTAACATTGTTTTACGGTTAGACTTACACAGACTTACAGTACAATAATGTTCAAATATTTGGGGTCAGTAAGATTTGTTTTAATGTTTTTTGAAAAAAAGCCTCTAATGTTCACCAAGGCCAGATTTATTTTATACAATAAAAATACTTTAAAAAAAATTAAATAAAATAAAACAGTAATATTGTGAAGTATTAAAATAAATTAAAATACCTGTTTTCTATTTTAAGATATTTAAAAATGTAGTTAATGTGATGGCGACATATTTTCAGAAGTCATTACTTCAGTCTTCAGTGTCACATGACACTTCAGAAATCATTCTAATATTTGGTGCTCAAGAAACATTTCTTATTATCAATGTTGAAACCAGATGTGCTTAATATTTTAGTTAAAACCATTTTTTTTCAGGGTTATTTGATGAATGGAAAGTTCAAAAGAACAGCGTTTATTTAAAATAGATATTTTAATGCATCCTTGCTGAATAAAAGTTCTTGAATTAATTTCTTGAATTTTTCGTAGTGTACATGTCATGTTACTAATGTTAAAAAGTATTACAAAACT
Organism: Leuciscus leuciscus; assembly: GCF_965113295.1. Taxonomy (NCBI): domain Eukaryota; kingdom Metazoa; phylum Chordata; class Actinopteri; order Cypriniformes; family Leuciscidae; genus Leuciscus; species Leuciscus leuciscus. The sequence goes on from NC_138745.1 coordinate 25,522,209, forward strand.
GTTTCTTAAGAATTAGCCTACAATTTCCACAAATGTGTCCAAAACAAGCAATTCTATATCCATGTGCTAAGTAAAATTTCTATATAAAGCAGAACGAATTCCAATAATGTGACCCCCTGCTCTTCCCAATAGGAAAAAAAGGTTTATAGTTTCACTCCAAAAGCTCAAAGGCACAGGAGACAGGACAGCGAGTGAGAGATTTTTATAACCTAAATCCATTCTGAGCCATATACAAATTATTTGGTCTGTATCCAGTTCATGGAATTGATATGATACAGACACAGATATGAGTAGACAACTGCACTTGAGTGTTACCTGACAGGAGCATCCGGCTGAGGGGAAACACAAGCATGAGCAGTAGCCTGCAACTGTTGAATCTGAATGAGAGGCAGCCGTGTAGCATAGACGTCATCTCTGGAGTGTATAGTGAGACCGAAAGCGTCATAGTATTGGGTGAGGTTGAATTGAAGCCAGCATTGCTGATGTCAAAAGTTTGTTGCATCACAATTGGTGCCAAGGTGAAAAGGCACAGAAACACAGCTGTAGAACATTAAATACTGGGTCTTTTGCAGGAAGTGTATGCGTCTTTAGAAACTTCACCCTATGGGACACACTGACCTCCCAGTTACCTCCTCTCCATCAGTGCACTGTGATCAAAATCTGTCTAGCAAGGAAAACTACAGCAATCAAGCAGATGCATCTCCTAACATGTTTTATTAATAGTCATATTAAAGATTCACATGCAGCCTGCTCCCAGTTGCCTCTCTATCGCAATGAATGTGCCCACATCACTATTGCTTACCACCAAATACCTCACCCTCATATGGATCATATCAGATATGAATGATTTCTTCATTTATGTGTCAGTCGATTTTTGATGTTTAAATTAAATTAAAACATTGCATAACATTTTTCCATCATCTAGCACAATCTTAGGATAAAGGACAGTGTAATTTGAACATTTTAAATATAATAATTTTTAAAAACCCTATTTCTTAAAGGAACACGCCGACTTTTTGGGACTTTAGCTTATTCACTGTATCCCCCAGAGTTAGATAAGTCCATACATACCCTTTTCATCTCCGTGCGTGCCGTAACTCTGTCTGACGCACCCACCGCTAGCCTAGCTTAGCACAAAGACTGGAGGTAAACGGCTCCAGCTAGCATACTGCTCCCAATAAGTGACAAAATAACACCAATATTTTCCTATTTACGTGTTGTGATTTGTACAGTCACAGCGTGTACAAATAACAAGGTCACATGAGACACAGCCATCTTCTAACCGTATACATACTGGGAACTATATTCTCAGAAGGCGAAGCACTGCTACTTGGGCGGACTGATTTGCTCGCAGCGCCTGAGAAGCCCCGTGGTGAGGAGCCGAGAGTTCGCTCAGAGTTGGAGTAAATCACTCCGCCCAAGTAGCAGTGCTTCGCCTTCTGAGAATAAAGTTCCCAGTATGTATACGGTTAGAAGATGGCTGTGTCTCATGTGACCTTGTTTTTTGTAAAACATTTCATTGCTTATCGCTATTGACGAGAATTTTAATATCACTACATCCCTAATAACTAGTTAAGTCCGTGACCTCAAATCTTTATCCATAACAGCATTAATGCATTCCTCTATCATCTCACTGTGTTTTCTGATCTGTCTGTCAACAGGAGGATGTTCCCTTTCCTCAGCTTCAACATCAGCTCACTGGATCCCTCGGCTCATTATAACATATATGTGGACGTGGTTCTTGCTGACCAGCATCACTGGAGATACCAAGGAGGCAAATGGGTTCAGTGTGGAAAGGCAGAAGGCAACATGCCAGGTATCCGATAGTAATACACTGCCTTTTCTTGGCCACTATCTACATTTAAACCCTACAAACAAGATAAATGTCTTTATCTGAATTGTGGTTTTTACGGTGTGGGTGCTTTCTGAGCAATGCAAGAAAACTTCACACACACTGAGCTGAGTCTTTTTGTGGCTAGAAATGCATGAGTGTTTCTGATACCACCGTATGCCACAATCAGAGGAACCTATAAGCATGTGGCCCACCACAACATCTTGCACTGCAACTGCTATGGGAGAATGCATTGCAGTGCTGGTGTGAAACACTTGCCATTGCACTCTTAATTGGCTTATTCTAATCAATTCACAAAGTAAAATATTTTTGCTGGAAATATACTCATACTTATGTCTTTCTTTACTTAAACTCCTTACCTATCCTTTCCTAAATATGGCCAGTACCAATAAAAAAATAAAAAAAATAAAAAGGTTCTAAGAACACTTCGCTAATATTCCCCTAAAGTTACGAAAACCTTACTTCTGAATGTTCTCTCGACATTTAAACATTTAAAGCGCCAAAAAAATAAATAATAATTTCGCAAACATTATGGGAACGTTACTTTTGAATGTTCTCTGAATGTTATGAAATTAATGTTTAAAAGAAAAAAAAAACGTTTCAGATGTCCCATGAACAATGTAAAATATAATGTTTATGTATAAATAATGTTTAACATTTTGAGAACATTATCTATTCTGAAAAAAAATATTGATTACAGTTTCCACCAAAAACATTTTGGCGGACAAGTAGCACAAATGTTTTCAGCATTGATAATAACTAGAAATGTTTCTTGAGCAGCAGATCAGCATATTAAAATGATTTCTGAAGGATCATGTGACACTAAAGACTGGTGAAAATTCAGCTTTGCCATCACAGATATAAATTACATTTTAAAATATATTAGAATACAAAATAGTGATTTTAAATTGTGATGATTATTTCACATAATATCTGCATTTTGATAACAAAAATCACCATGTCATTGAGAGTAAAATGTGGTTTAAATACATGCATTTTTAAACTGCAATGAGTGTATAAATTTTCATTAAACTTTTTTTTTTTTTTTTTTTTACAGGAAACAGAATGTATATGCACCCAGACTCCCCCAACACTGGGAATCACTGGATGAGACAGGAAGTTTCCTTTGGCAAACTGAAACTTACCAATAACAAAGGCAGCTCTAACAACATAGGACAGGTAATATAATAAAAAAAAAAACGTTAAGCAGTCTTACGACAGCATGCCTACACCTGAGTCATCTGTGTCAACATTGGTTGTAGTCAAACAGAGAGTACAATTTGGGTTGAATATATAATCCTTCCGTGACACCATATCATATCTGCACTATTTCACTGACTATTGCATTGCTTGGTATACAGATGATAGTGCTACAGTCGCTGCATAAATACCAACCACGTCTTCACATCGTGGAGGTAAAGGAGGATGGAACGGAGGATCCCTTCCTGACCTCTAAAACTCAGACGTTTGTCTTCCCTGAGACTCAGTTCATTGCCGTCACTGCCTACCAGAATGCAGATGTAAGTCACGTCATCTGAACACATCATGCTGTGGGTTATTTTTTTTATTAATCAGATTGCAACTGCACATAACCACTGCTTCCAGCAAACAAAGAGACATCACTGTGTGGGACGACCCAGACGAGATAGTTCTGTTATGTCTGCACATTGAGTCTGTGATGTTTGTAAAGGGTTGTGTGTGCTAGTGATGTTAACTGTGGCTGTAGGAAAGAGGATGAGTGTAATGCATGAATTATTTCGTTACGACAGTGATCTATCAGTCTCCCTGACTGTGCTTCATGTGCCCATGTGGCTTTACTCTTACCCTCTCTCTCTCTCTCTCTCTCTCTCTCTGCCCTTTCTCCAACCCCTTCCCCTGCCATTTCACAGATCACTCAGCTGAAAATAGATCATAACCCGTTTGCTAAAGGTTTCCGGGACAATTATGACACGTAAGTAAGCCTGGAGTAAATTAAATACAGAAAAATTGGTCTGTCTGAAATGAAAATATCTGTCTGTCTGTCAAATTTGACAGGTACCTAATTTACAGTTAGGCTTATATGGATTTACAAATCTTTTAAATTCCACTTCCTTACATTTAAATTCGAATTGCAATTCTAAATCGTGTTCACTACCTCAGTTCTGAATTTAAAAGGCATTCTCACTTCAATTAATGGTAAAACAGTATTAAAGTCCCCCTGTAGTCAATAATTGTATCCCTTATAACTCATCTTTGATAACCAAAATTACATATTTAAACGTTTTTTTCCTGTGAAATTGTTTTTATTATTCATGCCTTAAAACTGATTGAATGTAGAAGAAGAAATGGAAGAGTGAAGTACAGGCTCGTAAACAAGTCGATGTGTCAGAATGGTAATGTGTTTTATGCATCTCTTTCTACAACGTCGGACACATAACGGTAATTAATATGATTAGCCTTTGGCTTGCCTACGTTATCAAACAGCTAATAATGTGTTGCTAATTTTACCCGTTCACCATCTCAGAGTCAGACAGCTGCCTTCTAAAAAAAATCTGCATCCGTAGAAACGCTTTGAACAAATTATAACGTCAGTGGAGAAAGGCAAATAGTTCATCATAACATTGTAATAAACATCATATACATAATTCACCCGCTATATTGCTAAATCCACCCGATTTTTCATATCAACAGAAAAATATACCGGGATAACCTGGCTTCTATCGAGACCGCAGTTAATGATATGCGAAAGCCCTTCCGCACGATGACGGGATTGGTTACAAGGTAGTTTGTGACGTCAGAAACACTAGCGATTTCAAACCACGTTTTTAGATCACTGCAGTTTTAAAGAGAAAATACTCAGCAATGGTGTTGACTTATGAATTTGCACTTGGCTTGTCTTAAAACATTTTAAAAACACCACATAGATATATAATCAACATTAAAAACTTGATTTTCACCAATGGGGGTTTTTAATATTAACGGATTAATATTTCAGGAGGTGTTTTGTCTGTTGAAGTTGACCTTTGACCCTCTCTTTTCTCATGTAGGCTGTACGCACCTCCTGACTCGGACCGCCTCACGCCTTCCCCAACCGACCAGCAGCTCCTTTCAGGCGGTTGTTACCCTCACCAGCCATACCTGTCTGACCAGTACATGAGTCCCCTGTCTCAGAGTCGTTTCTACAGCCGCGAGCCTGTCAGCATGGCCCAGCAGTGCCCTAAAGACCCCGCCGCGAGCCCTCACAGCCGCTGGTACCTGTCCAGCCAGCAGGGGGTGCCGCCGAACCGCCTCGACTTCAACGCGTATGAGAGCGAATACCCTTCCAACAGCCTCTACAAACCCTTTCCGCTTCAGACGTCCCACCACCCACTGAGCTACTACCCTGAAAGCCACTTTGCCTCCGGGCCGGTGTCCGCCGCCAACCCGGGGCCGTGGAGCTCAGGACGTCCCTCAACGCAGTACCTAAATCACCCACACCACAGTAAACCCGGGTCTAGCATCGGCTGGTTCCGAACCGTCTCATCCCCAGCTGCGTCGTCATCTCCCTCAGCAGCGAACTCACGCTTCCACCCCTCCCCGTCGCTCCTCGAGCCCCAGCGCCAGCCACTGCTCCAAGAGAAGTCCAAAGAGTCCGGGGAGGACACTTGGATGGAAGCCCCCTCGGTTAAATCGGTGGACTCTGCCGACTCAGGTCTGTTCGAGGGAGGAGAGAATAAGAAGAGGCGCGTGTCGCCGTATACGTCCAGCACGGAAAATTCCCCTCCCAACCGCAGCGCGGAGACTTGCGAAAAGGACAATTGCAGTGATGCGGGCTACTACGGCTTCTACACCCACTGAAAAGCAACAGTCAGACTGCGCTCCTACTGTCTTCCACCCACCGTCTGTCTGCATGACCCGAGACACAAGGATCAAGCTCTCTGTGATAGTAGCTACAGTGCCAAGTGTTAGCTGGCCCCTCTGTGCTTTGTGTTCCCTGTGTTAGATGTTTGGGGGTCATGTGGAGGTGTTCTGAAGGTCACGGTCGCACAAAAGATGAAGACGATGTGACTGCGCTGAGACAGTGGCCTGGAGACACACTGACAGACAGACCTGTGTGACTTTAGCAGCTGAAGATTTCACTGCACACCTGCTGACACTCCCCCAAAGGAACTGTCTCTGTCCCCCTCATCAGCCACAGACACGAAAAACACCTCTCAAAAACCCACGCGCCACAAACACACTCGAAAAACAATCAAATCGTTCTTGTCACATTCTTTAAAGACGTGGACTTAAAGAGATGGTTCATACAAAAATGAAGTCTGTCATTATTTACTCGCCCTCATGTCGTTCCAAATGCGTATGACTTTTTTTCCCTGTGTAACACAAAGAGGACATTTTTAAGAAATTACAACAAAGTACTTTTAAACTTCAAAGTCGCAAAAGGCACCGTAAAAGTAGTTCATACAACTCATGTGCTACATGTCAAGATCTGGATGAGAAACAGACATGAAATTTAAATCTGGTATCTGCTGTTCGGACATGGGATTCTGCAATTCGGACATGGCTTGTTCTTTCATGAACGCACCAAAGGAGAGTCAGAGCGGATGAATAATGACTTAAATTTCAGTCTGTTTCTCATCCAAAGCTATCATATGGCTGCAGAAAACCTGGAATTTTGTGCACAAGCCTTTTAATTGGTCTCTAAATTACATGAATTTGACTCACTCAAGATGTGATGCTTTGGACCTGTAAGCATGTGCTGATGATCTTCAAATTGGCTTCAGCAATGGTTGCTGTAACATAGCTGTTTTTCAGATTGTAAAAAAAAAAAACTGTTACTGTACAATAATACAATGTTGTCTCATTGTAAACAACATTAGACATTTTCATATTAAACAGATTTATATTTAACCAGGCTAATGTTGCATGCACTTGTGTGCCGCATAACAATTTAGCACAATACATTGTGCATTCGAATGCGAGCCTTCATTACAGTACAACATTTGTGTGTCCAGTCAATCCCAAAATGCAACCCTACAGGGAGCACAATCAATAAGCACATTAAAGCCTAGGCCACTCAGACAACATATGCTGGAAATAAAAGAGCCACGATGTCTAACAGACCATGGCTCTATGTGCACCAGCTGGGATTCCATCTTTTAATAGACATAACATGGTTGATAGAATGCATTTCCGTTTTATCAGTTTCTACAACTACAGTTTCTACAACTGTTTTCAACATTGATCATAATAAGAAATGTTTCTTGAGCACCAAATCAAAAAAAAATAAGTTGTGTAATTGTCAAGTTCACAACTTAATTTTTTCAATTACACATGAAACTTAAAATGAATAAGTTTCATGTGTAATTGAAAAAATTAAGTTGTGAACTTTACAATTACATAACTTATTTATTTTCAATTACACATGAAACTTATTAATTTTAAGGCAACGGCCTCACTTTTTTAAGTTTCATGTGTAATTGAAAAAATTAAGTTGTGAACTTGACAACTACACAACTTAATTTTTTTGATTATGCTTGAAGTTTATTTACTTTATTTTAAGGCAATGGGTTTCCTCAGTTTTTTTTTTTTAAGTCAAGCCAACTGATCACTTTTTACTATATATAACAAACGACACTGCTTCAAATAAAAACACAAAAACAGGCAAAGGAAGAGTGTAAAAGATTAATAAGTTTTAGATTTAAGATTTAAAATGCAAAACTGAACCTGTATATATAGAGTTGTTAGAAGAGTAAATCTTCTAAAGATTCTTCTAAAATCTCTCTAAAGTGTCATAGTGTTGAAAAACAATTTCACTTCTACCACGTACTGTAGAAGTAAAACTGGCAACTTGTGTGAAGGTGATTGTTTTAGACAGGGTCTTGTAATCCTCAGGTTTCATTTAGTTAAAGTCAACGAGTTAGGATAAACGCACTTGTGTCAATCTGATGACCTGTAACAGGACATACTTAAACCAACAGCATCATGTCTCGAGGCGTCGCACATGACTGTATGCAGATAGACAGGGTGGAAAAATGGACACCTGGCAGGGGCTTCAGACGGACTATACATCATCTTTATTCAAACAACATACTAACATGCAGACAGCCGACACACAAACGTCAGTGAAACAGAGGAAGAAAGACCCTCCAGTCGAAGCCTATCAGGCACCGCTGGCATTCAAAGGTGAGAATGACCTCAGACAGATAAGTGGGTAACAAGATGCCACTGCAGAAGACAGTGCAGGGACTTCTAGGACACAACGGAAGCCTGTGAGCTCCAGAAAACATCAGAACTGTCAATTTATAGAAGCCGTCTGCGCCTTTCAGATCACACATGCAAATATGAACACAGACATATACGTATGGTCTGTGTCCTAATATGAAACCACCTATATCTACATAACTTGTAAAAACAAAACAATTAAAAATTATGATTCTTCGTTAAAATTCATTTACTTCGAGGTGTTCAAGTTTCCGAGAAATTGTAACATGCTGCAAAAACCAACATAGTATCAATATGTGTTTTTTTTTTTTTTATAAGTCAGCAATCTGACTCTAACTGCCTCTGTATATTTTTCATAAATGTATTTTGATGCAAAACCAGTTGAAATAAGAGTAATATGGTTTAGACTGCATTATTTTAAAATGCCATTACTGAATTAAAAAGCAATTGCCAGTTATAATGCTTGGTTGTTTAACGTATACCTTGCAATTTAGATTCTGGGAAATTTGTAATATTAGACAAATGTAATAATTTGAAAGAATTAATTTGCTTATGGGTTTATTAAGGTTAGTTATTAAGAAATTAAAAATGATAAACAAAATGGCTACAAGAGATGATTTAACTGACAATAACTGTTACAGAACAAATTTGTACTTTAAAGTGCAATTAAAGTGTTTCTATGTTAATTTAAAAGATGTGTAATTAATGCTCATGTTTGGTTTCTTTTTATACTCTGAAATGCACTGAAACGTTTGTTACTGTTGATGTGAACTGAAAATACTGAACAAATTGCCTGTTGCTGTCATATTAGCAATCACTCCATGTTTTTGGCTGACCCCTGGTGGACATTATGCTCCACATATCTTTGAGAGTGTCAATGACAGGTCTTTTAAGGAACCTTTTTAGGTTACGTTCCCTCTGGCACCATCCTTGTCTGTTGAGTTAAAAGCAACAATTTATAAAAAAATATTACTAATAATAAAAGTGGTGCTAAGTTTCCTCAGCCAAGCACACTGAGCCTCCGACACAGCTGTTAAAATACTGTATAATAAATGTTTTTGATTAATTCTAAATGTAATAAAAGACTCAACTATACTAAATTCATTTTCTTCTATTCTTTAATATTGTACATTTTATTGCGGTTTTAAATAGCTATGATAGTCATTACTTGAAAGTGTATTAACTGCATATTTGTACACTGATTTTCTTTATCCAGGTCTACACAAAATGGTTGTTTCTGATGTCACGTTTCAAACTGTGAGTTTAATTCATACTTAAATGCCAATAAATATAATATCATTGACTAAAATTAGAATCTTACATTTGGTTACAAAAAAAGGAGAGAAAAAAAAAAGTGCTGAGAATAGATTTCAGGAATCGCCTTCAGGACAAGTCAATGAGGGCCTAAATTAGAGTTAATCCATTTACTGCCAAATCCTGCTCAGGTTGAGCCGTGGCTTTGCAAGAGAAATATATCTGCCATATTATAATATTCTGTGAATATTACATATGATCAAATAATCCATTTTCTTTATCCAGACTCTTGCTGTATCCACTGGCACATAAGTACTTGAACTGAAAGGTAATTTAACATTGTCCATAGAAATGTGCGTGTGCAATTGTTCAAACTAAACATAACTCCAGAACTCATACATTCTCAATTACTTTTTGGCTTATATTTTATCCAAACTGTCCACATCGTTTCAGTGTCCTCAACCATCAAATAAATAGAAGTGTTCAAAATGTATCCCTCCTCTTGCCGTTTGCTAAAAGCATCATCCTTGCTCAATGGATTCGGTTTAGTACGAAAACGCTCAGCTATTCATCTTTGCTCCAAAAATGTCCTATAGTCTCTTAAAAACTGTGCAAACTGGATTTATCACAGGGATTTATTGTCCACGGTGTTGCTGCACTCTGCGTTCTTCACCATAAATCCAGGTTTTTAACATTGGCAAATCCCGGATTCTCCCTGATCTTCCAATATGTTCCATTGTACAGCCAAACGTCCCTTCCCGCATCATCCAAAGATTTCCTGTAATATGGGGGGGTCATTGAAACATTCCAGCTCTAATTCTTATGAATAAATCAGTTTGGGAGTTGATGCTAACTAACCTGAAGAAGCGAGGGATGTGCTCCTCTCCTCTCTTGGCCAGAATTTTCCTCCTTTCTCTTTGCTTTTCCTCCACCTCATCCTTCTTTTTATCAGTCTCCTGTACTTTCCCCTCCTCAAGAAGTCTAACAACACAGACTTGTTAAAACACTCTAAAACATTATAATCACTTAAAACAGATGACCTAAAAAAAACTTTCACAGACTTACTATATTTTGTATATCTAAACAGACGATCCAATTATTCGGGATTCGTAAATCATTTCTTATCATCAGACTTTGGCTACATCCGAAATCGCATATTCTCTCTTGAGTAGTAACTTATTTTGAATAATAAATGACTTCACAACAGCTAATGTTCTATATGGTATGAATGGGTGTCGTATGAATGTAATCTGGATGAACTACATTCGTCATGTTGTCATTATCATGTGACCTACAACAAATCCTGTCCCGTGGCCTCATGGGATAGTAAAGTGTCCATCGTATGCACACGTCAGAATCTCGCCGAAAGTAGTAGGTCATCCAGGTACTTTCTGCCTACTCTTTTATGAGTACTGTGAATTTTGACATACTTCTGTCACATGCTGGTTTTCGCCTACTATATAGTAGGGAAATCTGCTATTTCAGTTGCAGCTTGCGTCTATTTATCATTGTCTATTATATGGGTCTCACCTTTGGTCAGGGCGCAAGCGTGTATCTGTAGGGGGCAGCAGGGGCTTAAGGTCAGTGGTCAGCTCATTCATCTCCATTGCAAAGCTGGAGAAGCCATAATAAATCAGGTAGTTCTTGGGCTGTGGATCTGTAAGGAAGCAGAGACATCACTGACAACATCTGCCAACACAAATGTACATCTCTGATTTACTTGTTCTGTCTGACAGAACAGCCAAGAAATCAGAAGTGACCCCTTTTACGTTCCTAGTGAACAATGTCAACTTGAGTTAATGCAGAATGTTGACCGATATCCAAATAGGTATTTAGCATTTCTTATAGCAAAAGCATTTGTCTGGATGATTTCCATTGGATTAAATAAAAAAAATGTCATTTAGAAATGCATCATATTACAAAAGCAAATTGGTTTGCAAGCAGCAGCTCCTGTATTAAAAAAACAAATGGAGGAAATACAGCAATACTCACTTGGCTTCCAGATGCACTGTGGATTGGGCAGGGTGTCACAGAAAATCCCCTCATGCCAAAATCCACCAAAACGATGGACGACATTACCAGCCTCGTCAAGAACTTGACCCTGCACTTCGTTTTTGGAACCATCTGAACCCCAGTAACGTGACTGGGAGGGGGAAAAAAACATTTTCTGCATTTGTACAAAGACTTCACCTATATGTACTCAAAATGAATCAAATTTGAACAATCAAAACTGAACACACCTTGACAAATGTGATCTTACAGGTGCAGACCGAACTTTTCAGGTTGCGAATGACGACTTCGCCATAGTGCTCAAGGTATCGCTGCTGACTGAGGACATTGTGGATGCACGTAACCACTTTGTTCCATTCATAGTGGTCCCCATATCTAAAGTACAGTATATCAAAGACCAATCAGAATTCCTCTAAAACATTATAATTTAAAAGCCATGGACACCAAAGTCAAGCAGATACTTGCTTTTTTAGAGTCACATTCACCATCCCTGTTGGCATGATCTCCAAAGATTTGCCCCAAAACTTGTTCTTCCATCTCTGGTCTGCTCTCAGCATGTGAGATTAAAAAAGAAGAAGAATGAGATTCAAATTTAAACATGCAGTACGTCATGACATCACACAGGCCATAAAACATACCCTGCCAGAAGTTGAAACTTTCTGATTCTGCATGGCATGCAGATATGGGTGGATGATGGGAAACCTAAATGCAAACACCAAACCATAGAGTAAACAACTGCTTGATGGCAAACATATCTGATGTATGATCAGAAGTGACAATCACTTACCTGCTCACTAATGTAGCGGAAGCCTCTGTCCTCTCTGATACACTCAAACGTCTCTCCCAGGACTGGATTAAATGGTTTGTAACGGTTGCGAAACTGAGCCGTGGCATAGCCAGATATGGCAAAAGCAGCAATATAAACCTTTACAGAGACAAAACAGAAATTTCTATTATTTATAAAGAAATACACCACGTTTGGGGTTGGTACAAATATTTTTTTAATTAAAATTGGCCAAAAGTGACAATAAAACATTTAAATAAATGCTTTTCTTTTGAATCCTGAAGAAAATAACAATCACAGTTTCCACAAAAATATTAAGCGGCAGTTTTCAACCGTGATAATCATAAACAGATTTTTCTTGAGCACCAAATCAGCATATTAGAATTATTTCTGAAGGATCGTGTGACACTGAAGACTGGAATAATGATGCTGAAAATTCAACTTTGCCATCACAAGAATAAAGTTACAATAGAAAGCAGTTATTTTAAATTGCAATAATATTCACAATATTACTGTTTTTACAGTATTCTTTTTTTAATGCAGTCTTGGTGAATCTAAAAGACTGTTCAAAAACACAAAAAGTAATAAGTAAAAGTAATTGGTCATTAAATAATTTAGTAAATCATTCCCTTTGTGATTGTTTGAATTACAGCATGTAGTTTTGCTAAAGCTTGTGTAATTATTACCATCCTCTGGTAGGGGTCATCGGTATGATTGGCAGAGTCCAGTAGGTCACAGTATTCCAGCTCCTCACAGAGTCTCTGCAGCAGGCACACAGGTTCATTCAGAGCTGCTGGCATGGAGACACGGGACAGATCCTTCCCTATGTTGTTGTAGAGGATAGTCATCAAACCGACGTGGCTGTTGTCAGGGCAGACTGCAGGCAGACTAGTACGGCGTCCGGTGTTCTTGATGATGTTCGATTTTGGTGGTGCCTTTGAAAGGCTGGCGCGGTACTTGCGAGTAGCCATTGCTGTTGAGATAATAAGAAAAGGACAAATTTGTAACACAAACAATGTGATTATACCAAATGTACACAGTACCATTTAAAATGTTTGGGGTTGGTACTATTTTTTAAAGTTTTTGATAGTAGTCTATTATGCTCACACCAAGGCTGCATTTTTTTGATAAATTATTAAATTAATTTAAAATTATTATTACAGTTTATAACAGTATTTAAGGCGAGACACGGCAGGCAAAAACATCAGGTTTTTTTAACAGGTCAATTTTGAGATTTTGGGATTTTTGTCTTCAATAACATATCTTCTTTCAGACTTGTGGTGAAAAAAAGTCCGAAATACTCATTTAGGTCTTTATTTTACAACACTTTGTCTGTTTGCGTCTGTAGAATTCTCATAAATTCAACAAAAGTTGGCGCTCTAAATCAACATGCTCCGCGATCGCTGTCTGCACCCTGCCATCACATATACTGTTGGAAAGCTCTCTCTCTTCCTGTACAATGTTGTCAGATCCAAATATAGTCATTTCCTTTTTTATCAGCAACCAATCGTGAAAGTACAATGGGGCATTTAACTCTAAAAGAGAAATCTCATTGGCTGATATAAATCTTTAAAGCCCGTTTTCTCAAAATGACTTTTCTCTCATACTCCAAGTCCGAAATCTCCACTTCAGTAGCACCTATATACACCAAACATTCCAGTCTTGTACCTAGTTATATTATGACATTAAGACATTTACAGAGGGATTTGTAAATATATTATCCTAGCCTGATTTATATAACATTTTATTCCAAAAAAACATGGCGAAAATAAATTGAAAAAGGCTATTGACAGTATATTCTGATTTACAGGATAACAAAAGTAGATATCCATAAATCCCTCTGTAATTTTTTTCTCATCTAATATGTGAACACAATGAAAAAAAAAATTTGAACCTGGCTTTATCCGATACTCAGATTTAACAAATTAGTGCATATTTTATTAGATAATGCCTAATTTGCATATTTAAACATTAAATTACAGAAAACTTGTAATAAATTTTTTTCTCATCTTAATATAGGTAATCAACTGGGAAAGTTTCATGGTGATATCTGCTATTTAATCAACTGGGAAAGTTTCATGGTGATATCTGCTATTTAAAAATGTTACCCTATTCACCTGTAGTGTCTCACCTTAACTGTTTTCTATTTTAATAGTTTTTAAAATAAAATGTATTGCTGTGATGGCAAAGCTGAATTCTCAGCAGTCATTACTCGTTTAATATGCCGACTTATGCTAAAGAAACATTTATTATTATTATCAACGTTGAAAACAGTTGTGCTTAATGTTTTTGTGGAAACTGCGATACTTTTTTCAGGATTCTTTGATTAATAAAAAAATTCTAAATATCAGCCTTTATTTGAAAGAGAAATCTTTTGTAACATTATAAATTTCTTTACTATCACTTTTGATTTCGATTTAATGCATTTTTGCTAAATAAAAGTATTAATTTCTTTTTAAAAAATGATCTTACCAAACCCAAACTTTTGAATGGTAGTGTACACCTAAACACCACACTCATACGTGCTTACTGAACATTTAAATTTGTTTTCACTAACCATGAGCCTCATCAGGCTCTGAATTACTGGATCCGTCACTCAGGCCGGACTCGTCTGATATCTCAGAAGAGCTCGCACACATAAGCTCATCACATGCGTCAAAATACTCCGCCACTGAGTCAGTCACAGAGGGCGCACGGATAGACGAACTACGGCCTGAGCCAGACTGAGTGAAAGAGACAGACATGTAGGTAGTTAGAAACTGTGAGCTTGATTGCATCATACTGCTAATAAAAATATGAGAGGACAAAAGAGTCTGTTTGGCATGTGAAGTAGGTGAAACCCATCAACCTGTAAACAGAAGAAAGAAGCAGAGGGTGGAGGGGGAGGGGAGAAAGAGACAAAAATAGGGAACAGGACGGGTAGGTTCTGGGTAGAATGTGACACACCTTTCTTTGTAGCACAGTACGGAAGGAGTCATCTGTGGAGTTGGAGGACACTGAGAGTTTGTGGATTTTGGTATGACGGGAGTTAACATCTAACTAAAGATACACACACACAAACACACATCTATGCAGTAAAACATTACATATAATGCACTGGGAAAAAAAACTATTAAACCAGTGGTTCTCAACCGTTTTATCCCACCATTGTACAATATTCAAAAGCGAATAGGCCCAGTTCTTTGTGATTTACTAGATTAAGATTTAAAAAATATATATATATATATATATTTTTTTATATACAAAAAAATATTTTAGATATTAAATATGATATATATATATTATATATATATATATATATATATATATATATATATATATATATATATATATATATATATATATTTAATTATTTATATTTCTTGGCATAACTAGAAAAATGTGTATTCATAAAATACATAAAGAATGACCAATGAATGATAAGATTGTATTAATTTATAACTGTAATAATTTCGTTTTCCAAGTCTACAAATCACTAAAATTAGGCTACCTCATAAATCATTTTTATTTTCTAAACCGAGGGAACCCTGGTTCTTCAAAAGACAGTGTACATTGAAATATCTTTTTGTCATTTTAAAGCTTGTTTTGTCTTATTTTAAATCATTAGGGTCATCTTGAAGTCCCCTCAGAAGTTTGCTGAGGCCACCAGTTGAGAATCACTGCATTAAAGCATTTACTAGCATTAAAAGGGGTGTTAGCAGGGGGTGCCCAAACCTGCTCTTGGAGGGCCACTCTCCTGCAGAGTTTAGCTCCAACTTTACAACTGCCTGCAAGTTTCTAGTATACCTAGTAAGACCTTGATTAGCTGGTTCTGGCATGTTTAACTGGGTTGGAGCTGAACTCTTTAGGACTGTGGCCTTCCAGGAGCAGCATTGGGCACACCTGGTATATAGCGTATAGCACATTTAACAACAAGATGAAAGCTGAAGTAAATCTATCTTTGCATGCTTTTAAGAGAAAGCACTGCACCATGGGCCTTTCACAAAGTAACATAAGTCTTTGTTACCTCAGCCAGGCTGCAGAGGTTGTTGATCTGAGCAGAGGTAGTCTGGTGAAGCTCCCTGCTAGACCAGGCGTCCTGCAGACGATGGCGCTCCTGAGCGAGAGCCTCATGTGCAGTACGCAGAGAGGCATGGACTGAGTGGAAAAAGACATTCAGAAATTCAGTCTAATGCAGCAAATCGGCATAAACTAGGTTTAAATAAAAAAAAATAAAAAAATGAATGCTTTACTCTCATACCTCTCTGGGACATGGAGCAGATGTCTTGGTGGAGTTTCTTGCCTTCTGATGAGGTGGGGGCTGGTGGGGTCGCCTGGGTGCTGACATAATCGGGGATGGAGGGGACGGAGGTTCCCAGGTGGGAAGAACTGGTCAGTTGGCTTGATGATAACTGCATTAAAAAGGTGGAAAGAAAAGAAGTAGGAGGAGATGTTGGTATTTAAGGTTATACATCTAAGGCTGTAATCCACCAAATATGTTCAGCATGAAACATTCAGAAGCTATAGGACATTTGCAAAGTCTAAACCACACTATACACTACCATTCAAAGGTTTAGGTTTAAAAAATTAATACTTTTATGCAGCAAGAATGCATTCAATTGATCAAAAGTGACATTTAAAGTATAATGTTACAAAAGATTTCCACTTCAAATAAATGCTGTTCTATTCATTAAAGAATCCTGAAAAATATGTAACATGGTTTCCAGAAAAATATAAGCAGCACAACTGTTTTCAACATTGATAATAATAAGAAACGTTTCTTGAGCAGCAAATTAGAATGATTTCTGAAGGATCAGGTGACACTGAAGACTGGAATAATGATGCTGAAAATGTAGCTTTGCCATCACAGGAATACATTTTAAAATATTCTCAAACAGTAAACGGTTATTTTAAATCGTAATAATATTTCAAAATATGATTGTTTTTTAGATCAAATAAATGCAGCCTTGGTGAGAATTAGAGATTTACCAACCCCAAATATTTTGAACGGTAGTGTACAATATGCAAAATGCAACAGGACAACATGGTGTAATGCTTTTTCTACCTGGTATAATGTGACAAATGTTACAAGGAATTTACAAGAAATGTCTTGTGCCGACTTACCGATTTAGTAATCCCACGAAATGGCTTCATGTAAAAAAGTAGTTGACTAAATTACTGGGGGTTTTAAAGCTCTAATGCTTACTACACATCACAACACAAATGCCTGGCTATTGTATTCAAAAAATAAAATACACAGATCTTTGGGATCACACTGCACATGAATATGGAATAAATTCCATAATAGTTTCCAAACATTTGTGGAAAACATTGAATAATCCCAATGGCAGGGCTATTGGGATTACAATCTTTGCTGTGGGCAAAGATTATACTTGCTCCCAAGACTTTATTGGAAATATCCTAATATAAAAGAAAATGTAAACTGAGCAGCCTCACCATTCCAAGTGTCTCAAATCGAGACAGTGTGCGAGAATGACCCCAAATCTTGCCAGACTTCTTCTTAGGCTTGTCAAGAAGAAGATTCTGTGGGTCAAACACATGTGGGAACGTTTACTCACACGTAATTCCGGTAAAGGCCCGTCTTCAGCCGGTTGATTTTACAAACCTGCATGCTGATAATCCTCTGGAGGTCTCCGTTATTGACCGCTTGGCCCGACTCTAGAGATTGCAACTTTTGGACCAGCCGTTGCAGCTCATTCAGCTCCATTTGACAACGTGTAAGCTCTGAAAAACAGCACAAATGCTACTCGCCTGTTCTTACGAATTCCTTTATTACCATTTCACTAGTATTTAAAAATACAGCAGTACCTTGTGCACAGAGGTCAGGTTCCTGGGACTGTAGCCAAGCTGACACTTTCCCATTAATGGCAGGATTGACATATGGCAGATTTTCACCCACATTAGACACAGACGTGCCCTGGAATTGTGAGATTAATTTGTTACTTTCATCAGACATATAATCAATTAACTCACCGAAGCATCTATTAGTGTGCATTTACGGGTAAAACCACCATCTGGGACATGATGTCTAATCGCTAATTCTACTTGTTCTTAAATTGTGAGGACACATTCTCCTAATCCCCGGTGATTTAGAGGGCAACGTGAAGTCAATGTAGGAAACCTTTTACTCACCATGTCCTGCATGGCACTGTTTTTGTGAGATAAATGACTGCCATGGGACAGGGCCTGGAGGAAGCCATTGTGAATGTGCGCAGCTTCGTTCTTCTTATACATCCTGTGGGCACTCAGCTTGGTGACCCATATGTAATATAAATCTTGAGTCTTGACCTAGTTAGAGAAGTAAATTGTCTTCAGTTGACATTTTTGGCAGTGAATTTATTTGGTTTATTTATTTGCTGAAATACTTAGCATAATTTGTTTGTTGAAGAATGTTCCTATAACTAATTATGGAATTCCAGCTCAGATATGTCCATAATGTATTGTCAGCTGAACCTCTTTGACCTAAAATTGTTTTGACATTTTTTGTAGATATTTCAATAATTTAACAAAACATTTGCATGTTCATGGTTCTCTGATGTCAGTTAATGGTCACATGACATGCAAATAAACAAATAAAATATTAAGTAAATTTGTTTGTTTTATTTGTGTTTATTTATTAAGCGTTTTATTTTTATTGTTTTTTCGTTTTTAATTGTAAATTAATTATTAGCTTTTCATCAACTCATGAACCCCCTGCAGTTCCCTCCCAAACCCCAAGGTATTCATGAACCCCAATTTGGGAACAAATATTTGAGTAGATGACGGATGGATGAACTAAAGATAATATTAGCTTTAATTTCAAGTAATTAATGCCAGCAATACAGTGACTTACCTTCATGTGATACAGATTGTCTCCAGCATCCAGATCTATGCGTCTTGCTTTTTTGTTTACTGACATAACTGCGAGACTGACATCCAGTGAACCGTGCATTTTCCCTTTTGAGAACTGTTGAAAAAGTAAATCCCTGAATGTTTAAAGAACTGGATCCAAGATCTGTGGTTGTTGGTAAGGGAAAAAATTATTAGCATACTTACATCATGTGGGTTTTTTGTATATCGCAGGATCCCTTTATCCAAGACAAAGTATCTCTGTAAGAAAGTATAACTAAAGTATAAATAAAAGTCATTCAAACATTCTTACCAACAACTACCTAAGGGAAAAAAAAAATATGTGTAACATATTTCTCATACCTTATGCCAGCCTTTAAGAGGCCACTTTCTCCTCTTCATCAAGTAGCCTTCACAGATTCCTGGAGTGTTCGCTTCCTGCATGTTTTCTCCAGTGAAGTTTACATCTACTGGAAAGTCATCCATTACTTCCCAGTCTTTAATGTTCTATTAGAAACAGAGTGGAAAAGGCAATCACAGTTACGTACAACAGGGCGTTAAAACTTGCTATATTTAATCCCTATGAACAAAATGTAACTATTGAGCTTAAGACGTAAACTTGTCGGTTTGGTTTTCACACTATATAATTGGACACTTGTTAGGTGTTGAACAACTGGTTTAAGTTCAGACACCCAATGCTAGCTTTTCACCTATGTACTTGTAAGGAAAATATTAAGGTGTGTTCAAAAATCAGTTGAAGCAACCTGAGTTTGAGTGTTTACATGTCAAGCATTGGTACAAACCAGCCGTGAGTGTCGTGAGGATGCTGTGCTGCTGCTCCTGGAATGAGTGGGCTTATTCCAGCCACTAGACAACTTCTCCACACCACTCGCCTGAGAATGGCCGTGGTCCACTGAAGACACGTGGGATTCCATTTTAAAAAATGTCTTCTTGTGCACTTATTAGTCGAGCTTGGTGTGAATATACGCTCTGCTAGAGGCTCCTTCTCATTGTACACTAGAGCACAATATGTCTGCAAAGCAAAGATTTTTCATTAATAACATGTTTTTTTCATTTATTGCTTAGTCAGACAAGCATGTGATAGGGCCTAAGACTTAAGGGAAAGTTAATTGTATACTGTATTTTGCAAAAGAGTTGGGTATTAACCTGGGTATTCATTTTATTCAATTTTATACTATTCAAATAATTTTATTTCGATTTTAGTACAGTGATTGCCAGGATAGAAACAGTCATGGCAAAGGTAACCAGCACTGTGACAGTAAATAAAAACAGAAGCAATATAGTGTCCAGAGAAAACTCATCTAATTCTGTTATCTAACAGTAGGGATCTGCCTTAGCCAACACTTCCTGGGAATTTAACTTCTGCCCTTTACTAGATCACACTAGTTCATTTTACTTATAAATAGGCTACTTTTCAAATGGCTTAGCGCACAAAACACAAGAGAGCGTACAGTAATG
This sequence comes from Leuciscus leuciscus, assembly GCF_965113295.1. Taxonomy (NCBI): domain Eukaryota; kingdom Metazoa; phylum Chordata; class Actinopteri; order Cypriniformes; family Leuciscidae; genus Leuciscus; species Leuciscus leuciscus. The sequence continues at coordinate 25,542,599 of NC_138745.1, forward strand.
CAAAGCAAGGAAACAAAAACAATACACTCATTATTAGTAGTATGGTGTAAGGAAACACCATTACGGTGTGTATGCTTAATTACATATTGATATATTATGTAAAAAATCCTTTTATGGATATAAGCTGAATGGAATGTCACCAGAGGGGTGTAACAGAAACCAAACCTGTTTACTAGAATCTTATATTGTCTTGACAACTCTGACAAGCTCATACCTGCCCATTAAACTAGAATGAGGGCAAATTAGGTGTTTTGAAAACAGCTAAATTAGCAGTTGAGTAAAACTATTTGATTACATAATTGGCAATATTCATACATAAAGGTAAACGTAATTTGAACTACATATTCAATAATGAACTAACAATTTCACTGTTGATGAGTCTAAAAGATTGTTTTAGATTCCCCTTTTATGGAAGGAATATGTGCAGTAACACAGGCTCATGGATAGTAACCTCACACATCTAACGGTCCCTACGGGACAGGCTTAGCGTCATTACGATAATTGGCTTTGAATATCCCTTTTTAGCAGCCTTTAGCTTGAATAGCTTTTCACCGTGAGCACGATGACAGGTCACAGTAAATATGATGTATAGCAGCAGGAAAACAGCATGACGTAGGCCAACACGGTTTGAATAATCATTAGAACATCATAGAGATTTTATTGTAATTTATAAGAACTGAGCATGCTTTTAAAAACTGTTAAACAGATACGCAGATTTAGTCAAAGTAGCCATTCCAAGTTGTCTATACCAGGATACATAAAGCACCATCAAGTGTGTTATGAAACCAAATAGTGACCAATACAGTGTAAACATTATAAATATGATTAACTACACAAAATTTAACTTTAAGTTTTCTGGGCTGAGAAGAAAACTGTATAGTATAGTCTTACGCTGTTTACCAATCAACACATGAAATATATAAAATACTTCTGATTTATACAGAAACAATATTTTTTAGAGACTCTTAAGGCCAAATTTAGTTACCATTTGGTAACTAAACAGAATGTTGTTAAGTTTAGTGACAATATGTTACAATGTTTACATGGAATAATGACTGGTAGGCTACTGTTTTTATTATTTCTTGATCTTGATCTCGGATTTGATTCCGATCTTGATTCAATATCGATTCACTTGGTTAAATATTAGGTACAGTAGAGTAGATACATGTAAATTTTTGTAAAAAAAAATATCATGTCACCTAATGCTGTAAACATACAGAGAGCCCTGTCAGCTGGTATTATTATTAAAGGTTAAAAATAACCACTCAAATTAAATATAATTTGGTTTTTACTAGGCTATAATAACAACGTTACAATATTTTAAGTAAAAATATATAAATATTTATTTGTATAATATAAAAAATATTTAAATATTTTATTTATTTGTCAAGCCAACTAACGTGCTATCAAATGGCTTTCCTGGGGTAAATGTAACGTTATGTGACATTGTTCTTCAGCTGTTTTATTGACCTTTTTCCGCAGTTGAAAAACACTGATTGATCGATATTATGTATGAGGCATAAACATTTCGCTAAGTTGTACTGTATCTTTCAACACACCTATTGTTAATTCGTGTTTATTTACTATTAAATAGTAAAGAGTAAGAGATGTTCGGTTCACAACCACGATCTGTCACGTCACATTTACAAGCACCAAAACACTATTGTTTGAATTTCGTAATAAAATTGACAGAAAAGTAACCTGCTCTGTCTAGTCTGTCGGTGTCAGTGTCCTCCAGCACCCAAACCAAACCTATATTCATTTATTTATTTTGCTGAACACAAAAGTAAAAATGTTTTAAAGAACGCTGGTATGCAAACAGTTGATGGGCCCCATTGACTTCCATAGTACAGACTTCCATCAATTGTTTGACTACCCATATTCTTCAGAATATCTTCTTTTGTGTTCAGCAGAAAAAAGAAATTCACACAGGTCCCAGGAATACTTGAGGGTAAATTATGACAATTTAAATTTTTGGTGAACTCTCTCTCTTTAATGCTCAAGTTAAGTTCACCATTGCTCTGATAAAGGCTGTGATTTTCCTTACATAATTTCCACACAATGAATACAAAAACTCACTTCAATATCAGACATACTTTTCTACTGTGGTACCAATCACCAGCATTTAAATCCACAAAGTTTCTTTATGTACTGTAGCTCATGCTCTTACCTGAGGTTCCTGCTCTTGGCCAGCGTGTGGTATATTTCTGAGTGATTCTCTCTAAGCGTCTGAGTTTCATGCTTCCCCATTTGCTCAAACGTGCGTTAGACTAACTGGCAGGACAACCGGTTCAACTACTCTCTACTAAAACACAAGAATTCAGATATTCCGTGTGCATACCAGAGAGATGCATCACGGTCAGCTCCCAAACTACCCTCCACTGGTGACTGAACATCCAGCAAATCCACCCAAGGCTCCAGGCCAAATCATTATCCGCATTAGTCCTAAAAGCTGTCGGCATTACAGGCATGCATGTCGGAGGAACTTTACTGACAGCCAGCCAGCGATTCAGATGCATTTAAAGCTGAAACTCTGCCATTACCTCATTACTGAGATGGGATAATCAACAATTTACTAAATGTCAAGTGGGTAACTTAACCCCTAGTTGGTTCACGTATGATCAGCATTTACATTTTATTTATAGAGCGGTTTTACAAATTCACAAGATTTTTGGATCAATTGTAAACCTGACCTAAAAAAACACACACAGCGGTGTCAAAATCTAAAGAACTGAGACAACCGTAGCGAACCCGGAGTTGTATCAAATAAAGGAATAAATTACCTACTTTAACATGAAGTGATCCAGGGATTAGCACTAATCAGGATCCATGACCATAAGCTAGTGTTTATTTTGGCACTGGCAGTAATAATGGATGTTTTTCCTGGCTTTTTAACTTCAAGAAATCAGTCCAATGCACTTTAATGTGATTCAATTTACAGAGGCAAATACTGGCGCAACTTATTGAAATGAATTAAATAATTCATTAATTAATTTAAATAACATTATTGGGGAGACCGGGGCTAGTTGTCACACTTGTTGTTCCACTCCAGTGAATATTTCTCTGGTTTCTTTTTAAAAGTCGATTTCAGTACAGTTACATACCTTAATGACTTGACAACAAAAATCTGTTGCATTTCCACCGTTGATGCTCATTGATTAATGTCGGCATGAAACGGAAGTTGCGATAGTCTTTTCTTACCTATTGTGACGTATATCCGAGTGAAACGGCTTCTCGGACAAGAAATATAGGGCGGGACTTGATTTGTCCACTGGGAATTGATTGGATCGTTGTAGTTTGAATGACAGGTTATCCCGTTTTGATTAAAGATTACGAGGGCACATGAATAAAAAATATGTGCACAGATAAATCATTTAGAATAAATACTGAAATATTCCATTAAAAAAAGAATTGTCAACTTAGATTTCATGGTGACGTTTCACATTTTTTGTTTGGACATTTTGTGATATAATGCCAAGCTATAGTGGTTAAATTGTCACAATGGAACAGCCTATTATTGGCTTTTAAGCAACATCTTCTCAGTAAAACAATTATTGATAGTATACATAGTGAATATTGATATTTATAAATGCTACAAAATTACAAAATATGTTTTTTTACTAGGTGTTTGAAACCAGCATACCAAAAAAATAACTGCTAGAGAAAACAAACAATTTGTTTACCTACAACTATGGCATACAAATGACCAAAATGCAACTTTAAATAATATTTTATTATATGCACTTTGTCAATCATACACTGTTCATCCGTGTCTATTTGTAAAATTCAAGCAGCTGCTTCCTGTACTGTAGAAGCATCTTTATTTGTAACAGCATTTGTGGCGTCCCCAGAGCCCTGCTGTTTGACATACTGCTGAAGGAGGGCAGAAAGATGAGCTGGATGGTGGCGTAGCATCGAGACAGTCTGTGAGGTCATCAGGGTTAGTCCACCAACTAGTTCACCGTGGATAGTGGTCATAGATGGGAGTTTGGAGAATTTGAGAATGCCTTGATACGAGAGCAATGTGTTCTCTATGCAAGCACCTGAAAGATAATGTTTCAGAAAGCCTTAGTTTTAGACAATACCAACTTTTTTTGAAGGCTTTTATGAATGCAAGTTCATGTATATGGCACATTGACTCACCTAACAGGACCATCTGAGGACTGTGCCTCAACGCTTGCAGCATCTCCTTAACTTTTGGCTCTTTACTAACAAATATGACAGTCTGGCCAACAAATAGAGGCAACATGTTACTGTAAATGCTGTTGTTGAGGAAAGACCTCGCCACCTGCAAAGAAACACACACACATAAAAAAAATGTCACACAGCAGTAGCTCACATCTCAACAGTGGTAACCATCACTAAAGCTTGGCATTACCTGGTTTGGAAAGAACTTGATACTGATATTGTGTCTTTTCAGTTTGTGTTTCAGCTGCAGTAGATCCTCTGCATTGATTGCATTGTTTTGGACCACAGCAATCATCTTACACTCCTTAAACAATTTTTCTAGGTCTTTCCGCAACAGAACTGCCAGAGTACTTTCCTAAAAGAGAAGTGAGTTGAAATATACATTAATGGAACACTTATACATTTAACTATATATTTTATAAAATATTGTATAATACAAATTAGTATATGTTGTTATTATAGTACTTTCCAAAAAAGAAAGCAAGCTGATAAATGTGTTAATGGCACAATGGAAGCTTGTTTCCGCCACTGAATCCTCCTTTTTTTTCTCTCACAACTGCACGTTTATATTTCACAATTCTGATTTTATAACTCACAATTGCTTGTTTACATATTACTCTTTTCTTGAAATTCCAAATGTATATCTCACAATTTTGAGAGAAAAAAATATATAAAGAGATATAAACTAACCTACAATTGTGAGATAAAAAGTCACAATTGCCTTTTATTATTATTCTGAGCCGAAAACAATCTTCCAGAATGGGACACTTAAAATGACACTCTTAAAATAATTATATTTATAATATAATGATAATATAATATTAAAGAGTTAGTTCACTACTTTCATTCATCTTCGAAACACAGATGAAGATATTTTTTAATGAAATCTGAGAAATATCTGTCCCTCCATTGACAGCCTAAATTCAATCCATTCATCATATGAAGCGATCGAGTCTCTTCAGAAAATGTGGACTAAACCGCTCAATTCACATGGATTAGTTTTACAATCTCTTTATGAACTTTTTGAAGCGTCAAAGTGGTAGTTGCTTGGACTGTCAAAGGAGGGACAGAAATCATTCAGATTTCTTTTTTAAATATCTTCATCTGTGTTTCAAAAATGAACAGAAGTCTTATGGGTTTGGAATGACATTAGGCTGAGTAAATGATTACATAATTTTTGGGTGAACTAATCCTTTAAGAATATAATATTACTATATAAGTAAAAGTGATTAATACAAGTATTCGTCTAATTCTGAACGAATGATAATTCCCTTGGAATCCTTCAACTACATTCTTCCAAGATAGATAGTGATCAGTAACTACTGCAATGATCAACCTCTTCGATCTTTCTGACTCGTGGAGCCAGAGCAGCAGGAGGAGCTGCAGGTGTGGGGGGAATGTACTCTGTGACAGCCAACAGCTTCTGCTTGAGAAAGTGTACTGGCTTTCTGTGACGAGTGACAGCTTTGGAGCCGTGACGAACACTTTGGGTTAATGGCAGCCATCCTGTAGGTTGACATAATATGAATATTGGTAAGAATAACATTAAGGCTACAATATAAAAATTCATAGTCATAATGCGATATGAATGTAAAGGATGCAACAAATCATTCATAAGTGTCATGATTAAAATATCACGTGATGTTCTCATGAAAACAAATACAGGGGTTTTAACGAAAATCCAAAGTGGCAGTAAGCATTCATATCATTATGCTAAATGTGGAGTGATATACCAAATAACATTATGTAAACAGGACAGAGTTGAACACACAAAAGCACCTCAAAAATGAAATTGCATAGTCCCTGATAGATGATAATGATGATGCTGCTACTGCTGCTGTACAGTAACACAATAATAGCTCCATGGTGTCTTTCAGCTGTAACTTTACAATGGAGTTCATAGTTTAAAAGTGGTTGTAAATGGGCGATAACTGATTCTTATGTATGGTATTTCTTTTTTAGGAACTCAACACTGCAACATAAAACCAGAATCTTACCCGCTTTCGGGAGAAGCCTGCCACACAAGGTCGCTGCCATCTTTCTTGATCCGGATTTGACGTAGGACAATATTGTTGTATCGTGCCTACAAAATAAAAGTTGTTGGCTGTTTTATCATAGACATAATACATGAGTATTTTATATGTCTATGGTTGTTCTGGTCATGTTTGAAAAAACTTAAACGTAATAATACCCCCAAATCTATTTTATATGTTTGCTAGTTTTTTGTTGTTGTTGCTAGTTTACACAAATATACAAAGTAAAAGTTACTTTTTTTAAATCGTTAAGGCTATTTTGAAAATGTCAAATAATTTTCGAATATATAATTAAAGATTAAATATCATGTATCTATATATTTATTTTATTCATTTCAAAATTTATTTATTTTTACAAAACTGATTGATTGAGTTTTCATAACGTTTACGTAAGAGCATGAACGTGATGACGCAGGTTTGGAGTTGCAGGCATGAGACGTGTTTTGAGCTTCTGCTCGTCTAGGAACATCAGCAACATTGTGCAGCTTATTGAACCTGGTGTTGCCTTGGCAGTCCGAAATCCTCCGTTATTTACCTCGTTTTTCTGCAGGGAATTTACGGACAGCGGCACCAACATGGATCTGAGTAACATGAGAAAGAGCTATAAGAGCGATCAGGAGGTGGGAGGCATATGTTGGGCTTTGACGGGTAGTTATGTCATGTGTATGTCCATGACCTCAGACCCTATTCTAAAGAACTATTGCACAGAGATGTTTTTTATACTAAAAGGCTAGACAAGAAGAACAGTAATTTTCTGTATTATTTGTATAAAACCTTATTAATGTGATTCTAAAATATTGAGCATTTTATTCATGATCTGCATTTGACTTAGGTGCTTTGCAATCGACTTTGAAAAATGATAATTGATTAATGCATTGACCTTGTGCATTATCAGTTGACATTGAAAGGTGGACTTCCATCAATCTTTTACTAATTAAGATCATATGGAGAGAATTATGAGAGAATAAATAAGTAAATAATTAATTAAATATATATATAAGATAATTATGTACACATCCTATTTCTTAATTTCATCCTACAGTGTTTTGAGGAGGATCAGCTTGCTTCTTTAGATCCAATTAAGCAATTCGGCAGCTGGTTTGATCAAGCCACTAAATGCCCGGAGGTGGGGGAAGCCAATGCAATGTGTCTTGCAACATCCACCAAGTAAGAATATCAATGCAGTTCATCAGTATATGCAAGTATACAGTGTAGCTAATATTTAATAATGCAATAATTCACTAATTCAGTTTCGCCCAAAATGCATGTCTCTATGTCTCTTCTAAAGGGATGGTCGTCCCTCTGCACGCATGGTCCTTCTGAAAGGCTACAGCGAGGAAGGATTTCGCTTCTTTACCAACTATGAGAGTCGGAAAGGTTCAGAGCTGGTGAGTCTTTAAAACAATATTTTATTTAGTAAATGTCCATATGGATTTACCTTTGCATCTTTAAAATTACCTCTTTATTTCAATCATGTAGGACAGCAATCCCCATGCCTGTCTTGTCTTTTACTGGGAACCATTAAACAGGCAGGTGAGTGTTTTTTCGTAGAACTCAGAATCTTCTCCAGCAAATTCTTCAGAAATCAGATCATTAGAATATTATCTTTTGTTTTAATATTTGTCCCAAAAAAAACACACACACTCATTGTAAATGTAGTCTTGGATTTTAGGACCCCATTGTATTTTTTGTAATGTGAAGTTTTGTGCACAAACAGATCCGCATTGAAGGCGCCGTAGAGAGAATCCCGTATGAGAGTTCACATGAATACTTCCACTCAAGGCCCAAGAGCAGTCAGATCGGTGCTGTTGTTAGCAGGCAGAGCACCGTAATACCAAGCCGACAAGTGAGTATCACTTCCAACTATCCTATAGTATAGACCTATGTAGCCCTGCCCCTTTTCACTGATGCGCACATTGTGTTCTGTCTTCCGGTTTGTATTTCCACAGTATGAAGGTAATATCTTACAGATTTATGAATGAGCCGCTCATTTGAAAATTTTCCCAATCTACTGACATTTGTCATTCACACTTCACTGGCTAATTACTCTTAGACAGCGATGCCATAGAAATATGAAGTTCAAATATTCTAAAGAAGACGGCGCACTTGTTTCTCTGGTGCATACGGTGTCCTATATGATTGTTGTGAACTAAAACTATTAAACACATTAATGTTAATTGAAATACAGCTGAAATAAAATGAAACATAAATATTAGATGAAAAACTAACTAAATTAAAATGAGAAATATTCTATTGGCAACCAACTGAAAAAAGTTGAAGCAATAAAATTACTAACTGGAAATAAATGAAAAACTAAAACCATAACCCAACTTAAATTAAATTAAACCTAAATGGTAATATTTATTATAAATTAAAATTAAAAAGGCTATAATTAAAATTGATTCTTAAAGTATAAAAAATAAAAGCTAATTCAACATATTTATAAAAACTATAATGGTATCTAAATAATACAAAAATAACACGGACACAATCTATTTCAGCATTCAGCTAAACGTTCAAACACCTGTTTTATTGACCAATTTTTTTGTGTGCCCCTTAAAGTACCTGAGAGAAAAGAATGCAGAGCTTGAAGAAAAGTATAAGGACACGGATGTACCGATGCCAGATTATTGGTGTGTAATCTTTGTTTATTAATTCAAAATTTGTTCAAAATTCAAATTCCTGTTCTTATTTAAACCATTTTTTTGTTTATTTTATGATCATCATCATCATGGATATATTTTTTTCTGCAGGGGTGGATACATTGTGAAACCCTCCCTGATTGAGTTCTGGCAGGGTCAGACCAATAGATTACATGACCGAATAGTATTTGTGCGGCCAAAAGAGGGAGAGACTGAGCTGGGGGATATGCAGCATCAAGCAGAGGGGGGCTGGATATACCAACGCTTGTCCCCTTGATACTGCACATGCTGTGAAATTAACATCACCGTCTGTGACATCAATACATCATCATTACTTGAAAGCAACTGTCATTTAAAATGCCAGCAGGGCATTAACTGACTTGTGAAGACGTACTACTCCATATTTGCCTACGTTCGTATTGTCTTAACCAAAACCTGAAAGGAGATTTTCACTGTAAACATGATTTTGTGAATATAAATCATGTGTTGCATTAGAAATGGTGCTTTGTTGCAGCGTTTGTCATTAAGCCTTCAAAACTGACGGTCCCACTTAATAATACGTGTATTTACTATGTACTAACATATATATTGAAATGAAACCTGTCCCTAACGTTACCCATATCCTTTCTCTATAGCAGCAAAAAAAAAGTGCAATACATGCAATAAACACACATTGTACCTAACAAATTTGTATGTAAGCACATTGTAGTTAAAGACACCTAATGTAAAGTGTGACCAAACTGACCTCAACATATTCTTAATCTATTACTTACAAGTGCAAAGTCTGATGTAATGTTTATTAATAATTGAAAGGCACAGCTGTACTTGCAGCCTTAACTGTACTTTTAGAGAACATAAACTTTGGACTTCAGTCACAACAACAAAAACATCCCAACATGTTCCTCTGTTTGTGCATCATTCATGATATACAACAAATATTCTGCTAGACAAATGTGTCAAATAAATGTGTTAATGTTGCCCTAAAATAATTGTCCTTTTGGATGTAATTCTGTAATGGTGACCTTTTCTGTAAATGTAAAAAAGTAGTAAACCTGTTTAATTTTTGCAGCAATGGTCATTGAGTTTTTTTGCCAGAAGATGGCAGTGGAATCAAAACAACCTTGTGCTTCTTTTCTTTCTTTTTTCTACACTTTTTAACACATCTCAGCAATGTCAATAAAAATCTTTATTTAGCATATTTTACCAATAACCTTTCAAAGATCGCAGTAAACAATAGACAAGTACAGATTAAACAAGGCAAATTAAAGCTGTAGTGGTAGTTGGAGAACTTATCTTCACGTGCTGTGACTCTGGCTGTCCATGCACCCTTTGAAACCCTTTTTATGGTAAACTGATCAAATCAGAGATAAAGTCCTATGCACAACTGATGTTCAACCACAAAAAAATAACATAAAAACACGTCATCAAGTGCTAATCAAAGGGCACAGCAGTCCATTAAAATGCAAGCTAAACAAACAGTCTGTTTCCCACGTTTGTTGCTAAATTTACATGTAAATTTTTATGACCAATTTAAAAATGAAAGGATTGTATGAATTATAAACAAAAGTAAGTAGAGTTGCGATTTCTGTGCCTTGTCAGGTATTTTAATTGTCCCACAGTGAAAATATCGTATTTTATGAGCATTGCAATATATTTTTTATGATTATGATTACTAGGAAATATAAATCTCGAGGGCTGCTTTAAATTAAAGCACGGGCTGTAAAAAATATTAACGCACTTCGCTGCGTCAGTAACTCCGGGAATTTACAAATAAAAATGAGTAAAAATTAATGTATGTGTGCAGGTATAAACAGTCCCCAAATGGCATGCTTTGTCTGGGTGTTATTTTTCCACATGGCTCTTGTCTGTCCTAGCAGTTTCAGGGAAAAGGCTTGCGTTTTCCGTCAGACTTGCGCGAATCTTCTTCTTCTCCTTGAACCGCCCAGAGTGGGAGACTTTGACGTGACGGCCTTTGGTCCCAGATTTATCCACTATTTTTTCCAGTCTGGCATCCAAATTGTTGTCTGCGACATCATTGGCCAGGTCTTTATTTGCATTGTTGGTGCTGAAGTCGGGCGGTATTTCATATAGGACCTTCGCCTCTGACTTCTTTTTTCTTAGGAAGGTGAGTTTCCACCATGCAGGGTCGGCCATGACAGGTGTGAAAGGGAGATGGTAAAAGCGGTAGACCTATAACATGAATGCAGATTTGTTAGGTAGCTAGAGGTAAAGGATATTATGGTGATGATATATATATATATATATGATTGTTTCAAACTCTTAATTTAACAGTTTTTATTGGCCACTGTCACCTTTATATTTCTCACTGTGGGCAATATTATCTGCTAGTTTCTTTGGAACTATTTACTATGCTATGTAAAAAAAAAGGTTTATACATCTGACATTAAGAGTGGGTAGAAAAAAATATATAAAGAAAGAAAAAAAATATATAAAATATATAAAAATGTAGTTTGGTTTTTACAAAGTGACATTTTTTTCTCTCACACATTATAAATGAAGTCTTTGTAGTAGAAATATTGCTACATTTTAGAAAGAGGGTTCCTTGGGAGGGAATGAGCATATAAAGGTAAGAGATGTTGAGGAATGTGATGGAATATGAACTCATAATTTAACAGTGAGTCTGCAAGCGGCTTAATTCTCCAGTGCATAGCACAACACTCTCATTTATCACCCAAACTCACACAGTTTTTGCCCTAGGCTGTGTTTTTATGGATACAAAAACAGCATCAGAACTTTAGCATAAAGGCTTATTTGCATACTTAAGCACATTGTGAGCAGCAACATTCATCCAGTGATTAGATTAGAATAACACAGGACACCTGACTCCGCTGCTCAGCTGTTTAATTAATGAAGAGCACCACTGGATCCCCTGTCACTCCCGTGAGATCTGAGATGCACCAAAATAACATTGCGAGAACCAAGACACATGAACATCAACTTGATGGACAACTTCGTGTTTCATCCCACTCCGATAGAGTATAATTTGTTATGTAATATTGGACAGTGCATACACATCACACAAAGCATGTACAATGATTCACCCATGTAAAAGCAACCAGTGTAAACACAGGAGACTCGCACACCTGCGTACTGGTAACAGTAATTCGAATGGCTGGTATGGGTGTGACATCTGGTCCCTTAGCAACATTGTCATAGTCATCATTAAATAATGTATTAAAGAATGTGCCATGGTTTGTCCAGCGGATGCAGCAGGTTTTATGGTGCGAGATAAGATTTCAAGTATCAGAAGGCTAGTAAACACACCCTTCACTTGGCAGTTGCCACCTCATATACTTCAAAGTTTCTGGTAATATTACTCATCGAGGGTTCATGCAAGAAAACAAGACAGCGTCTCCATGTAAATACTTTTTGAATTCCATTAAAACGTGACAAAGCTCCTTTCTCACATCAGGGTGGAGTTTGTTAAACATCAGATGTAGAAATAGACATACACAGACATATTTTATATATATATAAAATGTTCATATCAGTGCATCCCTAATATATATATATATAGGCTATATATATATATATATATGTGTGTATATAATCTATTCGGGATGCACCGATATGAACATTTTGGCTGATACCGATAACCGATAATTCTTTATATTTGAAAGCCGATATCCGATATATTGGCCGATAAATCTAAATCCAAAATATTATAGAATTTTTGAGAGCCTGATTACAAAAACAAAAGTCACACCATTAAAATCCATGTCCCAAGCACAGAATTATGATGATGTTCTCATTATAATTTTATGTAGCCTATATGACAGACTTGCACTACACATGTCGCTCTTAACTGTATTTTCTTTTTTTGAAGTGATTCTAATCACATTTCAAGTAATTCAAAACAATGATGGTGAACATAGCATCTGAAGTAAATATTCCATTATTTATCAGCTTTAATATATCGGCCAAATTTTCTTATTGGGCAGATAACGATAACATTAAAAATGTTACCTGTGTGTCTATTTGTTTATCTATTCATTTAATTATTTATTTAACGCCTTAATCCTTTCTTGCAAGACTACATAATTTTAAGAATAATTTGCATCTTTTTAGCATGTTTTTGTTTGCCACCTTTATATTGCTCACTGGGAGTTTGTAAGGCAATCTACAAAACTGCTTCTGAACAATTTACTGTGTAAAATGCAATATAAAAAACAATTTGAAATTTAATAGAAGATCTGACATTAATAGTGGGTAGAAAAAATTAATATTTAACTTACATTCTTACTATTTTTTTCCACACAGTATAAATAAGGCTTTATACAGTAAAAGAATATTGCTGCATTTTAGAAAAGGCGTTTCTTGTGAGGGGATCATAATATTTGGGGGTTACCGGCATGAAAAAGAATGAAAATCCCTGCCATAAAGGGTCAGAGACAACGCCAACAGCCCTAATTTAACACAAAAAAGAAAACATTTTCATGTAATATTGCATTGTCTGCCAATGACAAAATAAGGGGGCATTTGAGGGAATAGGAACATTTTATGAGGTAACAGAGTCTCTCCACTGGATTTGTCACTGATCTTCTACAATTACATAATGACAGGATTCAGTCACTTTTAGAAGTTGCTACTACTATATACTCTTTCACCTTAATTGCACTTAGTTTGTTGTGGCCAAGTAGATTGTAGATGTATGTAGAGGAGATCTTGTTGCACTTTGAAACTGACTGTAAGGTTTAATCCTGGGAGAGTCAGGTGCTTTCCTCAGCTGGTATGAAGGTTCATTTAATGGTTTTATTGTTCATGTGTATTGATCATGTCGAATTATGAGCCACAGCCTGCTTACTCAAAATGTCCCATGGATGTGCATTTCAGAATTTTACTCAAAGACCGATTACAAAAAAAATCAGACCTGATAGAACTCTTTAAAAAATGCACTATAGAAAATGACAAAAAAAAAATTAGTACATACATTTTAAATAACAATAGTTGTATTTAATAGTTTGCAGCTAATTCTTAAAAGTCACCTGACCGTCAGCTACTCAGGAGGTATATCCTTAGAGCTAGATAATAAGTTACTTTGTTTTCTTCGTTGTGTGACTGAGCAGCACTAAAGAACCTCAGAGATCACAGAGAGGGCACAATGTGCCTGTCTAAACCTTGGAAATCACTAACCAAGTTCAAAGCCTTCCCGGTGATACAAATGTTTGAAGAGAGGAGAGGTTAACTCAAGGACAGCCAGGCCCTGCCGTATTCAGAGCAGTCATGGAGGGTGTCGGGTTTGCCTGCAAGTCTAGGTCTGGACATTAAATCGCTGCTGTTTGTGTCCCAAATGTTACATCTTTCTCATCTGGGCCCTACAATATGCCTTCCCATATAGCATACAGCCTCTCAAGGGAGGCCTTCACTGAATCGTTTGTTCTTAACAGGCTCTTTTAGAAGAATCCATGATCACAACACATGTTCAAATTATACTAAACTACTTCTCTGTTTGATCATTTGTTTTATGAATGTTATTTGAAATATCACTGTTTAACCGCACTGAATTTTTTTTTTTGGCAAATTAAGAATGCAAACTCTAATAATCTTGTCTATGCAAAAAGAATGAAGAAATACAAGAACAACTGCAGTTCACCAACAATATCAAAACTCAAAAAGAGCTTCTGATCAGTCTCACCTGAAAAGTCGTGTTCACTTCTTTCAAAAGTGCTCTTGGTTTAGATGAACAGGTGTCCAGAAGAAGTTAAACCATTGTGGCTTTGACAAGCTGCCCTCGGTGTTCACTCACTAACTTCACTTTGCTGCTCAGGTTCAGTGTGCTGAGAGCTGCTAATACCTTCTCACCTTTTTACTTCCTCTTCTCTTAATTAATCTCCCTCCTTCTAAATGCCTGCTTTGAATGCAGCATCTCATGCTACAGGTGTTCTCTTTCACCTTCCTCTCTCTTGGTCCCTCCCTTCCTCCCTCTCTCTTTATCAGTCTTGTTTTATCTCCCTCTCCTGTTAAGACAGCAGCGTATAAAGCCTCACACAAACGCAGTCCAAGTTGAACATTAGGTCCAACCCAATGCAACATGAGTAAATGTTACAGCCATGTGACCGAAAGAGGGAGGGAAATCTGAGTGAACGACCTCATGGGAGCGTGAAGTTGGTTTAACATTTGCATGGTCAACCAAAAAGTTAGTCACCTTCCCAAATCAAGACCGACTGCAGATAAACCATTTCAATACAGTAAATATGCAGGTTAATTCAGGCCAGTTTTATTCTACATTAAAATAAAACAATAATATCTTTCCTATAACTGTTACAGAGGCCATAGTCCGCTCTCTTGGTATACCATGATAGATAGATAGATAGATAGATAGATAGATAGATAGATAGATAGATAGATAGATAGATAGATAGATAGATAGATAGATAGATAGAGACAGACAGATAGACAGACAGACAGATAGATAGATAGATAGATAGATAGATATAGACAGACAGACAGATAGACAGACAGACAGATAGATAGATAGATAGATAGATAGATAGATAGATAGATAGATAGATAGATAGATAGATAGATAGATAGATAGATAGATAGATAGATAGATAGATAGATAGATAGATAGATGATATGTTCAACCTGGTTTATTTGTATTCCATATGCTTTTCAAACTGCCAATGCAAAGGTCAGTGGTTTTTATTCACACATATTTTGTATTATGTGGTTTTTACATTAAAAAGGTTTATTTTGTTATTTGTTTATTTTTTTGTAAGTTTTTTTTTTTTATAACAACAGAAGGATGCTTGCCACCTGAGCTTATTCACAATTTCACCTCTGATGTTTAATTTCTCAACGCCACCAGACAGCTGATGCTTGCATTTGCATAATGTGGGGAAATCACAGACGGATACTGGATCCCCAGCTGAGATAGGAGCAGGTTTGAATGTCATTCAAAAAATATGAAAATAATGCATTGCCTATGGTTCCCCTTAACTGTTACAGCCATTGTGCTTCACAAGACCATTAAAGAGCTTAACCGGTTTAGGATTAAAATTCTGATTTCTTTTCTTGGCAAGGTGCAGAAATAGTCTTTGGAGTGATTAAAACAGCTCTGCTTGGAGTACAATATAAGTCTCTTTTGAAAGGCCTCTTCTGGGAAAGTTGGTTAAGTAGCCTATAGTGTTGCAGATGTTCATTGTCCAAGATATAGGCCTACATTCTCAGAAAAAAAAGGTACAAAAGCTATCACTGGGGAGGTACCTTTTCAAAAGGTTTTGTACCTAAAGGGTACATAGTGGTACCTTAAAGGTACATTAGTACCTAAAGTGTAAATATTAGTATACCTAAAAGAAACAAACTGTCATGCCCCAGTGACATCTTTAGTACCTTTTTTTCGGAGAGTGTACAAACCTTTAAAAGCAAGTAAAACAATCCTATCTTTGATTTTAACATTGCATAATAGTGTCACTGGCCTTTATTTCAAACATTAAACTATTACAGCTTTTCTTTCTTTGCTGATTTTAATCTGCTCTGTCAGAAAACAGACGGGAGGAGCCTCTTGTTGGAAACACCTGAGACACCAGTCATATTTACAGCCAAAGTCCCTTTGCCGAACACATTAGATAAGGTGAGCTGTGAACCGGCAAACAGAAAAATCTATATAACCACCTTGTTCAAATAAAACTGAGGAAAGAGCTGGATATTTACCATAAATGTTTGCACACAAAAAGTGTATGTTGAAATAGCCTACATTATGAATTCTGCAAGCAGAATTGTACAGTGTTGTACAATAGAAAATCAGCAAGTCTGATGCATATGCTGCAAGAAAAGCTTAAATTACTATTCCATGCAGTAATTATCCATCGCCAGGTCTGGTTATGAGTATAAAAGAATGTTTTTGTGTGTGTGTGTGTGTGTGTATGTGTGTTGGTTTCAGGTAGGTTTTTTGTGTGTGTGTGTGTGTGTGTGTTTTTTTTTTTTTCAGTTAGGTTTACTGTATTGAAACACACGTGTCAATATAAAGGAAGTCGCGCCATCTAGTGGTCTTTTTTTTTTTTACAGAACCAATAGCCTACGTAGGCTGCATACAGTACATGAACAGGTAACACTTATTCGAACTGTATCTATTCTTATTCGTAAGGACAAATGTATAATAAACGCATGGATTTACGCAAATAAATAGTCTAGAAGAAAAGCACAGTATTTAAGGTATCATATCATCATTGCAGCACGCAAGCTGAGAAACAGAATATGCTCTAAATTGTTCAGAAACAAAGATGACCAGCACTCTGTAATATAATAATGCATTTATTTTAATAACAGCAAGAGGTTGAGGTAGAAATGTAGAAAAGTGTTGAAATCGTCAGCGTTTTATTTTTTATTTTTTATTTTTTTACACCTCTGGTTAAGTGCAGGCATCTTGATGCTTAGACCTCAACAATCATAATCAATTAACACCACTTTTGCTAAAGCGCTAATACATAAGGTGGTGTAGAAAAAGATCCACAAGTAAAATACCGTAATAGATACACATACTGTCTTACAAAAACACATACAACAGCCTATGAACACAGACCAATAACTGAGGCGTCTGGGTACATCCCTCATCTTCTTGAGCCACTGTCATTCAGAAAATGTTGCTCTAGTCGTGGAAATTCACAGAAAAAAAGAAAGAAAAAGATTAGAAAACTGCTGTCCTGGTCCATTATACAGACAAAATGATTTGAGGCAGACTGCAGGTTGTCCACAGTATTTGTAACGGTTTTCAGCGATACATTTCTAACATTTCTATTGTGTTTAGATTAGAAACAAATCTCTGAATAGCATTTACACGGACTTTAAACTCTAAGCATTAAAAACATGGCAGGCTACTTTTATTGTTTCTGGATAAAACATTTAGCGTCGAAGTTGGCAATATATTCAAGATATAAATGATCAAATGTTTTTTATAATAAAAGACAAATTTGAGAACAATTCTGCTGTCTGTCGTTTGGTCAAAGGATAAGTCATTTCAGGTTTACCTTCTGAAAAGTGAAATAAATTAGTTTTTTTCTTTAATAATTATTAGGTCATATAAAAATTATCATGAAAAAACAAAACAGTTTATCCCAAACTATTTTAATAATATGAAATGTTTTATTGAAGGATATTTTCTGAAATGGAAATAATTATTTTACAAACATTTTAGAAATTAGTTTGGATTTGAAGCCTTGTGAATGTGATATATAATAACATTTAAATTATTAACCATTGAAACAGTGAATTTTGGAACATACATAAATGTAAAAGAAAAAGTATGGTAACTTTGCTAAGAGCTGTAGTGACTATTATTTTGGCGTTACAAGGAAGTGATTAACGGCTGCTCTATGCGTGTAGTTCATTGGTCTGTCAGCAGACGGTGCTTTTGACATAGAAGTATCGCGTGCGCTGATTGGTCAGTTGTGTATGTACGTGTCAGAGGAAATGTAAACTTGAGCTGTATCTCTTCGGTTTGATGTACAAGCATGGAGTCGTTTTAGTTATTCTTTTAGTAAAATAACGACAATAACGGTTGCAATGGAGGTAAAACAAATAATAACATTCTCTGGTTAAAATTGAATCTCACTGTTTTTTCTTGGTCTTGTAAGGTACTTCTTGTGTAAAGAAAAGTCAACATGCTTGTAGACACTGGCAAGCTGTCAAAATCATTTTAAAGAATATTATTGCGCATCATTGCATAGTTCTGTTCCTTTGTTAATTTAAAGACTGCATTGTTTACTTGCTTTACACCTGTATTTTTCTTCGTTTTTCCAGTAAGATTATAACACCATAATAATGTGCAAAAAGTTGATGTTATTGTTATTACAATGTGTATAATTTACCTTTGTTATTAAAATCCATTTAGCAGAACATCCAGAACCTCCCTATTGACATCCAAACCACTAAACTCTTGGGTAAGGGATACATGCATTTATGCATATTTACACATTCTTAAGCATATGGTTTGTAGTGATATTGCTTGTATACATGCACATTAGTTTAGATCTTGCACAAATATGTATTTAATATTTTGCCTTTGTCACCATCATTCAGACTGGTTGGTGGATCGGAGGCACTGCACACTGAAATGGCAAAGTGCAGTTATGACCATTAGAGAGAAAATAAATGCTGCCATTCAGGATATGCCAGAAAATGAGGAGATCAAACAACTGCTCTCCGGCTCATGTAAAACTTAATAATAATAATAATAATAATAATAATAAAATCATATTTCATGTTGTTTGTACGACTGTCATCTGTATTTTATTTCTTTTTAGGTATGTCCATACTCATTTATTGTTGCTTTTACAGATATTCACTATTTCCATTGCTTACAAATAATTGAAAAATTGAAAGGAACAGAAGCATCCACCAAAAATATTTTTGGCAGATATTCATCACAAAGGATGAAGGTGATGATGCATCTCTCTGCTGTTTAGTTTTCTTTTAAAGTGTAGTTTATCACTCTTAATATTGTATATAATAATAAAAATAATAATATATGCTGCACAGTGTTATTTTAGTTTTATAATAGTTTTATTAATATTTCGAATTAGCTTTTAGTTTTTAGCTTTAGAATTTAAAAAGCGTTTTAGTTTTCATGTTAAGTTAAGTTTTAATTTTTAGTTTGCAAATGTTTTATGTGCTTTTGTCATTTTATTCGTTTTTTTAATATATATATATATATATATATATATATATATATATATATATATATATATATATATATATATAATTTATTTCAGTTTTAGTTTTCATTTATTTCCAGTTAATAATTGTATACATGTATTTATTTATTTAAACACAAACAGGACTGGCAAGAGATAGTGTCCATGTATGAAAAAGACAATGTCTATTTAGGTAAGAAATCATCACAATTATTTGAGACAAAATTTACCTTTTTTTTTTTTTTTTTTGTTACACAAACATTGACATTATTGTGTGTGTGTGGTTTTTTTAACCCCAGCTGAAGTGGCCAGTATATTGATTCGTAGTGTAAGCTATGAAGGTCCTGCTCTAAGGAAGCAGGTGTCTAAAGCTCAGCAGCTTCAGCAGGAACTGAGCCGACGAGAACTGGAGTGTCAGAGTGGTGCCGCCGACATGAGGGAACGCTATTACGCTGCCTGTAAACAGTATGGGATAAGGGTGAGTCAACAATTCATTTTATTTTCAGTTATTCTAAGTTCAAAAGTATTTACACGTACTATCATATGACATATTTCACAGGGGGAAAATGTGGCAAGGGAGATACAAGCCCTGGTTAAAGATCTGCCTGTAGTTTTAGAAGAAACTGGCAAAAAAGCAGCCTGTCTGAAGGAAGCTATAGAGTTTTACTCAGTCTTCACAAACTTTGCCAGTGACTGGTGAGTGTAACTTCTAATATTGCATAAGTAAATGCCTGTTCACACCAAGGACAATAACTATAATGATAACAATATAGTTCTAAAAATCTTTCTAAATACTGTATAAAAGAATAGCAGAGTCCACACCACAACTATAACAATAAGTGCACAGAAAAGGATATCGTTGGAATCACTTTCAGAGTGATTTTTTCCAGCTGATGAATGATAAAAACATTGACAGCCAATCAGAATCCATCCTGCTTTAAAGAGCTCTAGCATTTAAAGTGGCAGACGACATAACCGCAGAATAAACAGAACGTTATCATGAGTTGTTGTGAACGCTAATATATTTATCTTAATAGTTACTGCTCTTAAAGCTGGTGAACTTTATATACCTGCATTCATGCTTTTGATTGATCTCCAACAGAAACCTTAAAATGTAATAATATGAATCTAAGTGTGAGCTTGTAATAATCGACTTCCTTTTTCAGGTCTGAGGTTGTATTGCCCATGCTGAGGTTTGTCCAGAACAAGGGGAACACTACTTTATATGAGTGGAAGACAGGAAATGTGCCCACGGTTGTAGAGAGACCTGTAATGGAGGAAGCCCCACCTGATGTTGTCACAGAGGAGACGGTAAGAGGAGACTAACATGACTTCAGGTTTGGGTTTTAAAGTCGGCATGAAACAAAAGTCGCGATGGTATTTTCCTCCCTTTTGTGACTGGTAAATGATTGGATCATTGTATGGTTGTGGTTTGCTTTTGCTGTGATCTCATGTGAGTGACAGGTTGTTGAGAATAGAATAGATGTTGTTGCAAGAGGGAGGGGAAGTTATTTTTATGAAAGATTATGAGGGCACATTAATTTTTCAATAAATGATATGCACGGATAAATCATAAATACGGCAATATTCCATAAAAAAAATAGATTTGCCCATTTAGATTTCATGGTGTTTGTAGGACATCTGTAAATTAAAGCAAACAAGGGATCAATGTTTTAACCTAGTATTTATCTGTAATTCTTGCTTTGTGCAGATTGACTGGGGTGACCTTGGCGGCGGTGCTGGTACTGAAGAGGTTAATTTTGGGATTTCTGTTGAGGATGGTGTGGACTGGGGTATTAGTCTTGAGTCTGGCACCGAGGTAAGTACTTAGTACAAATATTAAGATTATAACATTTTCAAACCCCTCATGATATGGAATTAACATATTCTACCAATCAACGTTAGGAAACAGTTGCGGGTGGTATCGACTGGGGAGAAGCTGAATCTACTCCTGTGGAAATCGAAGTTGTGGATGTGGGCACAGACTGTAAGTGTTGGGATTGACTGTAGTTGGGATAATTTTACTGACTCTCTTGTTCGATCTCGTTCATCAAAATGAACGAATCTTTTTTCGAGTCATTTCGTTCATTTAAGGGGCTTTAAATGTTATACTTTTAACAGGCAAATTCCCCCGAACACATCCACCTACGCAATCTTGATCATATTCTGAATTAAGAAATCATTATAATGCAGTCAAAAATAATTTACAGGGAACATAAATAATTTCTTTACCCTTCATTTGTCACATGACAGACGCAATGAACGGATCGTTCATGAACGACTCATCACTACTTGACTGAAATTAACTATTGATGTGTGTACATGAACATTGAGAATTTATGTTATACATTTTGGGGTCAGTAGGTTTTCTAAAAAAATGATTTTAATACTTTTATTTAGCAAAGATGTGGCTGTAAAGACATTTAGAATATTACGATAAAAAAAAATAAAAAAAATGTTGTTCCTTTGAACTTTCTATTAATCTAAGAATTGTAAAAAATAAAAATAAAAAAAAATTATAAGAATTCAACAAAAAATATTTAGCTGTACAACTTTTTTCAACATTGATAATAATAATAATAATGTTTCTTGAGAACCAAATCAGCATATATGTTAGAATGATTTCTGAAGGATCATGTGACACTGAAGACTGGAGTAATGCTGAAAATTGAGATTTGCCATCTCAGGAATGAATGACATTTTAAAATAATGTTGAAATAGAAAAGTTGTTTTAAATTGCAATAATATTTCACATTTTAACTGTATTTTTGAACAAATAATTGCTTCCTTGGCAAACATGAGACTTTTTTTCAAAAACATTTGTATTTATTTAACTTATTTTTCATCCCAAAATGTTTGAATGGTAGTGTAAGTTTAAATTAGAATAAATGAGTTTCAGTGCTTTATAAATATAAAAAAATCACAAAGAGCTAATTATGTTAATGTGAGATCTGGAATTGGTTCTAAGCAGGCACATTAAAACATATTCATACATTCTGTAAAAATCAATTGTGCAGAAGACAACACTCCAAGGTCTGCAGATTTGATCTGGGCCTGGTTGTAGGTCTCAGTACTTTTACTTTTGCAGGTCACTTATTTTTAATTGTTTTTGTCTAAGTTTGTTTTATTATGTTGTAATTATGATAATAAGTTTAAATTAAATATGTATCTTCCATGTAATAGTCGGTGATGCTGAAATGGCAATAAACTCAAAATACTACTCTTACTACTTTTACAGGTCCTGATGGTGTTGCCAGAGGTGAAGATGCTCTTTCTGTTCTGGAAAACTCACAGACACGTGTCCAGTTCATAAATGAGCTGATGGAGGTACAGCTGCTCATTCTTACAAGTATTAGACAGAATGTT
Source organism: Leuciscus leuciscus (assembly GCF_965113295.1). NCBI lineage: Eukaryota > Metazoa > Chordata > Actinopteri > Cypriniformes > Leuciscidae > Leuciscus > Leuciscus leuciscus. The sequence goes on from NC_138745.1 coordinate 25,565,483, forward strand.
TCATTTTTACCAAACTTTTCTTTTTCTTTTTTTCTATGGGTTAGTTGGAAATGTTCCTGTGTCAGCGGCTCAGTGAGATGCACGAAGGAGGTGACTTAGTGGCAATGAGTCAGTTCCAGCTCGCTCCCTCAGTAATCCAGGTCCAGACTCCCGAGCGTGTGCAGGCCATGCTGGCAGAGGTGCGTGACCTGCAGAATGGGCTCACCTCAGTACGAATGCAGCATCTCTTCATGATCCAAGCGTCACCACGGTAATTATACCCTTTCAAACCTTTCTAATGCAGAAATGCACTTCATATCTTTCATCTCTCAGCCAATATTACCACTTATCTTTTAAAAAATGCTGTTCAAGAACATGATGAAGCTGAAATCGTGCAGTCAGATAATGATACATCTGGTGTTGTGTGTGTTCGTGTCAGCTACGTGGAGCGTGTTTCCGAGTTACTGCGGCAGAAACTCAAGCAGGCTGATATCTTGGTGTTGAAGCGTGGCACGCTGGCTGAAAAGCGACAGGAGGCTTTAGAAGAACAGGCCAAGCTGGAGCCGCGCATTGATCTGCTGGCTGCGCGCACCAAGGAGCTCCAGAAACTGGTACAGTAACTTGTTATAATGATTTGTTTGTTAAGGTTTATCATAATGCATTTGACAATGATTTTGCTACTTCCTCTTTTACTTTATCTCTGCACATGTTTTTACCTCACATGTTCACACTCCCCTCCCTACTTTGTAAAAATGAGCCGATGCTTGACAAGTGTGTTGAATGTAAAGAGAGATGAGGTTAATAGAGCACAAAAGCTTCACGGTGGACATAACATTTACTGAAAATGAATTCCTGGACTGTCTGAGAATACATAGAAAGCTTCCTCTTTGTCTGTCTCTCACACACAGATTGAAGCTGACATCTCAAAAAGATACAACAACCGTCCTGTCAACCTCATGGGAGTTCATGTGTGACCAAGAAGAGTATTTACATGCTGCACAGATGTATCATTTCATAAATAAAATGTCTCTCATTTAAATAAGGTGGGTAATTGTTTTGTGGCGGTTCCTTTTTATGGTGGAATAAAATTGTTGCAATCACAACACCTTGAATATTCGAAGGCGGCTGTAAATAACTTGCGCTTGCACAGCTGGCCTCATTTGTTTGAAGTGCTGATTTCAGTAAATTAACTGTCTTAAGAAGCCAACATTTAAATATACAATTGCTAATCCTATTTTTTGTAAAGAACAAGCACACAGCGCCTTCCGTGAACAGGGTACAGAAGGGCATTAAATCTGTTTGTGTTTAAACAAAAATGTTTGTAAATGTACAATACAGTAATAAACATAATTTAAAAAAATAATGAAATATTAAATTGCTGAACTATTTTTTAAAAACAGGTCAGGAATGCAAATTTACCGGTCACTTAAGCAAGGGTTACTTAAGTTTGGAAAAAAATGCTGGTTTGTAGATGTTGGCCTATGCTCCTATGCTTGTAGATGTTGGCCTATTAGTCCAGTCATTTTCAGCCAAAATGGGGGTCAACCTTGAACAAATTGCAACAGAAGCAAACTCAACTGATTTTGTATCCTCAATATGTCCTGAGTAAGGGGAAAAAGACCCAAATATAGCCTATTCATTCTTTTTCTTACGTGAATAGGGTAACAATTTTAACCTTTAGATATCACCATGAAAATTACTGAGTTGATTACTTACATCAAGACTAACAAAAAATGTATTACAAGTTTTTGGAAATTGTTTGTTAACATGGACAAACGGTGCATAATCTAATTACGTATGTGCTAATTTGCATAATTACCACAACAGATCTAAACATTGGGTATAGCCAGGTGAAAATGTGTTGTTGAATCTTGTTGACATATAACAGTAAAATACTTCATGTTAAAGGGGTCATATAAGGCAATTTTTGTACAAGCTAATATGATTCGTTAGGGTCTAAATTAAAAGTTTGTAATATACTTTAATTAAAAATTCTCATTAGTATTGTAAGAAAACACTCATCTTACCTGGTCAAAAACAGCTGTTTTCAGCACGCCGTTTAAGTGCATGTGTCTTTAAATGATGATAAGCTTTGCTCACCCCGCCCCTCTGTTCTGTGCATACACCGTTTGTAACACAATAACCATAACGCGTTGTTCATTATAAACGTGGGATTATGAATTAAATCGAGAACGTTGTACATAGAAAACATGCCGTAATGTACCCTGAGTGTAAACAGCCACATTCATTGTGAAGCGTGCAGCAAGTGATTTGCAAAGATTAATATAAATATTAATATAAAGGTTAATAAAACGTTACACTCACTTCTTCTTCTGGAGGTGCAGCAGGAACACGAATAGTTGGTACCGATCCTTTTTTCAGGAGCAGCTTCTTAGCAAAACCAGCTTTATACTGACACTCGTTTGTAAAGCAGTCTGGTGTGTGAAATGATTTGCGCAACCATGAAAGCATTGACGTTGATCGTGGGGAATATTTCCTTCGAAAACAAACTCAGCCACTGAGCCACGTCTTCAGTGGTTCGGATTTAGGAACATCAAAATGACTGCTGTGTGTTCCTTATTACACCCAAGAACAGAACACCACAATCGCTTAGACGCCATTCTGCTCATAGACAGTGCTCTAGTCCAGCGTATCAACAATGACGCGCAGGCTATGATTGACAGCTCGCTCACGAGCGAGGGCGGGTCTGTGTTGAAACGCTGCTGTCAATCAACAATCGTGGGAGGGGCGTCGATTTTGTGACGTCACAAAATCGAACGGCTTGATTTGAGATGGGGGGGAAACATATAAGAAGATTAAAAAAAAAAAACACTGGATGGATTTTTATCATTTTATGATGGTTGTGTACAGGCACTGCCAACACACATTTCAGTACAATCAACTTGTAAAAGTGCATGTACCATTATATGACCCCTTTAAGGTCTGAATGGAACCCATTTCGGCTCCCCATGAGCATTAATACATAGTGGCAGGAAGAAGTACTTTAGAAACCAGCCTTTATTAATTTTTAAGAGATTGGGTTTGGGGCTGGGTCCGTGGGACTGTTTCTGGGGGACGAGTCTGAGGGAAGAACAGGAGACAATGGTAAGGAGAATGCAGAAGACAAAAGGTAGGCAAAATAAAAAGTGAATCCCCAGAAACAGTCCCACGGACCCATCCCCAAACCCCATCTCTACAATAATAATTAATAAAGGCTGGTTTCTGAAGTACTTCTTCCTGCCTCTATGTATTAATGCTCATGGGTAGCCTAAATGGGTTCCATTCAGACCTTAACATGAAGTATTTTACTGTTATATGTCAACAAGATTCAACAACACATTTTCACCTGGCTATACCTAATGTTTAGATATGTTGTGGTATTTATGCAAATTAGCACATACGTAATTAGATTATGCACCGTTTGTCCATGTTAACAAACAATTTCCAAAAACTTGTAATACATTTTTTGTTAGTCTTGATGTAAGTAATCAACTCAGAAATTTTCATGGTGATATCTAAAGGTTAATTGTTTTACCCTATTCACGTAAGAAAAAGAATGAAGAGGCGTATGAATAGGCTATATTTGGGTCTTTTTCGAAACTTTCCCCTAATGGGATTCTCCGGGGCTTTTTTTTCCTTACTCACGACATATTGAGGATACAAAATCAGCTGAGTTTGCTTCTGTTGCAATTTGTTCAACCTTTTTTCATAAAATGACTGGACTACTATGCTTTGAGGTGGAATAGGCCAAAATCACTATTTTCTATTCATATGTTCAGCACATGTTCTATTCATGAAATAAATTCTGGGGGAAAATGTAATATTTTCCTAAAAAATATTAAGCAGCACAACTGTTTTCAGCATAAAAAGTCTGGAGCACCAAATCAGCATATTAGAATGATTTCTGAAGGATCATGTGACACTGAAGTTCTGAGTAATGATGCTGGAATAAATCACATCAGCTTTGGTAAGCATAATAGACTTCTTTCAAAAACATTAAAAAACAATCTTACTGACCCCAAGCTTTTGAAAAGTAGTGTACATAACCAAAAATGTTTTGAAAGAATTCCAGTTGCAAGTATTCTAACAGATACAGTGAAATATTACAGCGTATGATTGTTATAGGAATTGCACCTCAACTAAGTGAGTCTCCCTTGATGCTTTATTACCATGTTGCCTCTGTTTTGCCCTGGGGCAGCTGGTTAAATCACATGGCAAAAACATATTATGCTCACAAGATTGAGGATCTATCTAATGGACATAATCTTTGCACACCCCCTGCATCTAATGCAAGGAACAGTGAAGCATTACAGCTCAATTTCAGACACAAGTTTTAAAACGCATTGGTATTGTAGACTTTGCGTCATTGATCATGGCGACATTTAACCAAGATAATATCCGTGGCTCATTCTCCCTTCAATGATTTGCAAAATGCACATGCAATCCATTCTTTTGTCTGTCTCCGCCTATCTCCTCCACTGTCTATGATGAAGCTATGATAAGTAGAGGGTGGCGCTCGGCCCGATCATTGCCTGTGCCATCAATCAGGCCAGACAGACTGCTGTTTACTGACACAGAAGCTTCAAAGAGCAGCCATTACAAAACACTTTGTTTTCCGCCCAGTCGACAAGAGCGGAATAACAAGACAAAGGTCCGTGCATTTTGCAAATATTCCACTGAAACATCATACTAATGATGAAATTAAGACTAAAATTGTCACTGGGTAACAGACCTAATCTATTTTTTTTTGTGGGGGGGGGGGGGGGGGGGGGGGATGGGGTGCCTAAAAGCTTTTTGCCTTTCATTTGTTTGTCAAAAAGCCCCCTCATCCCTGCAGCGGGCAGATGCTCTGAGGCGATGGCCAGGGTGAGACCCAGACTGCTGTGGCCCAGAAGACTGAGGTTGCCAAGACAACTGGCCCAGCACCCCTGCTGTTGTCACTCTGCCTGTGTCGCTCAGTCATTGATTCTCTCCATCTCACCAGCTCTCCACATGCAGCTTGTATTGTTCTCAATGGCCCTCATTGAGAAGGCATTGTGCACGACAATACACCTACCAACTCTCCCACGTCCATTTCATAATGTCACACATTACTCACCAAAAACCATATTGAGCAAAACATCTTTAAATAAATAAAAGCTTATACGAATAAGCATGCCTCACCCATTTGTGTTTTTGCTATTTAATAACAAAAAACTACATACATAAAGCGGTTGTCGTATAGACAAAACAACATCATCAAATAAAAAATACAATGTAAATAATGGTCACACCCTATGACCCTGGAACATCCTGAAATCCTACATCTGTTAAATACAAAGTATTAAAAAAAAACAGACGTTCACAGAGACACATCATTAATATCTAAACATCTCGATATCTAAGCGTCAACTGTGCTTGTAGCAGCCAGAGGCCTTTGTGAATGCAACATTTGGATTTATCTGGAATCGCTGATTTGCACTTTCACATCAGTAACGGCACAACCTTCAGCAGCCGAACGACTGCCACAAAAGATCATTGTGACTTTATTTGAAGACTATTGTCAATGCACATCAATTTCACTAGAGTCCAGGACTTTTAATCATAATTAACACAGAATAAGGCTAATTTAATGGAGAACACACAACTGATAATAACCGTATGTTTTAATTCTGGTCGATCATATCTAAGTGGGACATGGGGCCAAGTAGATTGAGACCTCTCGACTCATATTGGCCTGAGAGCGAAGGTTTCTTCCTCAAACTCTTAGCTTCGTTTTGCAGTTTCTGTCGGATGTAGCCCTTGATCTCTGCGTCGGTCTTAACAGGAAAGAAATACCGAACTGTTCCTGTATGGGAAATGTTTCAGGAAATTAGGTATAATACATTTGTGCAAGTGTAAATTTTAACACCGATCAAAATGACTGAAAAGCATCTTACTCAGGACTTCCTGGACCTCTTCGGTGGGCAGAGCAGGCTTGGGTTTGCCCTTTTTGTTGAACACGACTCCAGATATGGAGTGAGAAGCCAGGCATTCTCTCTCATAGAGTCCACGGAGCAGGTCGTTGGTCAGTTTTTGGGCAGTGGTGCCTGTGTTACACCTCTCCAAAAGGTCAGGAGTGATAAACTGAGAGGAAAAAAACCCAACTATATTTTCTGTTTAAAAACTGCTGCTGTGCATCTCAACAATAAAATAAATGTTATATATATAATATATATATATATATATATATATATATATATATATAGTGTCACACGACTGATGTGGATACCTGGAGCATATGCACTGAACTTCAGCACAAGACTGTCAAAAGTTTTTTTAAATCTTTCTCAAGCCACGAATATTTGAAGAAAAACAGCCACATTTTTGGCACTTTTGATCCATATACAGCACCTGCTGCAGTAAAACAGTGCAGACATTCTAACGCTTAATGGGAAAAACACTTGATGTATTAAAACAGTGATATTAAAAGAAAGATCAAATCAAATTCAGTATGCACCTTATTGATGATGCATGATACCATATACAGGCAAGCAGATGAGCCCAGAATTTTAATGCAAATGTGCAAAATGGTTAAGCGTTTTCTGTATAATGGTGTTCTATGAAAAAAGCTTAACAAGAAACTGTGTTGCATTTATATTCAGGGTTTGCCTGTACATAGTATGCATCATCATTAAGGTGCATATTAAATTTGGTCTTTTAATATCACTGTCTTTCTACATTAGTACTTAACACAAACCTGGTAAACATAACTGGCAGTCAATGGAGGAAAGCCTTGTTTTGCCCTCCAGGTAGGCATTCCTATAAAGGTGTGACGTCATCTCATATACACACACATAACTCAATCGGTTGTTTAGGGATAATGTTTATTTGCTGCACAACACAATCTGACTAACTCATATAGCCTACCTCTGTGAAGAGCCCATCCTTCAGAGCATTCTGAGTGGTCTCATGAGGTTTCTGTGGTCCTTGGCCCTGATTCAGCCATTGTCCATTCACAACAGCTGGAGGAGAGCGCACATCTGGTATCACAGCATCCGCCTCGGCAGGTGATTGTGCCGTGCCTCGAGAAACTGGGGTCCCGAGAGAGGTCCTGTTGTTCCCGTTTGACCACACTTGGGTCTTCTCGATCAGCGTTTCCAGGTTTCTTGCAAGTTTTCCACATGCTGTAGTGCGGAAATTGAATGTTAAGATTTGATTCATTCAATTCAATACATCAAAATACCTAGCAGACACAAACAATATTAAAGTGAAAGTGACACGTGACACGTGACATATTGACCTGTAAGGCACCTAAGTTGTTCCTTCATGTCCTCCATTTCCCTCTGCATGCACAAGACCATGGCAATGAGCTCCTTCTTCGAATAGGACTGTAAATAATGAGCCTCCTGCCACCATAAAAGTACACAAGCTCAGGTCTAGAAGTAAATGTCTTGCAAGCAAACAAGCAAATGTCTTGAATACTGAACACAAGTGACTCTCATCCTACCTCAGACTCAGAAGCAGGAGGACTGTCAGTGTAGAGGTCTGCGGAAGAACAATCCAGCTCATTAACCTGTCATGACAAGAAAGAGTCCTAATATTTTCTATTTACCCAGTCAGTTGTCATTGATAATTACACAACAGTTCATTTCGGTCCTCAAAACTGATTGCATTTGACAACAAGGAACAGGTTTTGAAAGTCAAAGCATGGATGTTTCCTCTCATTTCATGACCATTTAGACTGAAGTTACTCACAGATGATTAGCTGAAAAGGACCCAAAACCCCACTAAAACCAACAAGCAGTCCAGCATGGGAGACTAAAAGACCAGCAAAACAACTTGGGCCGATTTAAGACTTTGTCAGCAAAGTTAAGCCATTATTGTATTAAACAATAGAACATAAAAAAATTAAAGCTTCTGAATGTCCTTAAAATATTTAAATGAGAACACGTATTGTGGCTTCCCAACAGTCACAATGCTGGTATTTTCCATGGTATTTCCATTATTCCAAGTATCATGGTAAATTTGTATATTGGGTACCAACAAAATAATTTGAAAAGAAGATGCTTTCAAACTTTGTAAAGTTTCACATTTCAAAACTTTTAACTAGCTGGCGAGTTTTTACTTGGAAAATTAAAGGGAGTACTGGTCTTTAGTTGTGCATAGCGCCTGGTGAGCTTTCGATCAAATGGTGTATTGTACCATGCTTTACCCCATTGTTCTTCATTAGCGGACAGGCATGGCCGACTGCCCTGCCTCACACCACTCCTGCAGGATAGGAAAGCGTTCAATCTACCGCTTTACGGTGCGAAAAGTGCAGCAGTAAACCAACAACAGTCAATGATGGGTTAGATTGCGTAAAATGCTTATAACAGCCGACGTGGAACAACTGAGAGAATCATAAGAGAAATATTTCGCTGTCCGCCTCCTCCGTCGAAATGCATAAAAAACAACCATTAAACACAAATAATGACGAAAAAGCCCAAACCTTCATGTCTAACTTCTGAAGCCCGGCGTCGGATGAGCTATTTTCTTCTGCTTTTTCTTTGGAGGGATACATTTTTCTTCGTTTCTGTGAACCGTTCTGTTGGACAGTCGGGTTGACATAATACTAATTATTCTTTTTGGATCAAACATATGCCATTAACAGTTACAAACAAATAATGAGACATTAAACACTTAAAAAACGTTTCCGTCGATCTTCTTACACTGAAGCAGTCCGGTTTTTGTTCCTCTTCCTCATCCTCTTCATTTTCGTAATCAAGAATTCGCTGCGCTTTTGTTTTCCTTCTCATTTCTCTCCCATTATTTTATTTGCGAGCGAGAAAAAGAGGCTCCACTCTGCCTAATGCTGTATCAGACTAAAACAACACTATCGCTCTTCTTTAGATTCAGACGCTGCAGATCTACTACAGATGCCGACAACTATGTTCCTAGCGATTGTTCTACTTCAGCTCAAATACTTGTGTCAATCCATGGAAGGACAGCACTTTCCCGAGAAATGACAGGGAACACATTTGAGGCTAACGCACCGTAGCGTAACGTGGCACGAGCTCGAGTCCCGTCTAGATTCAATCTCCTCACAACAACAGGAAATCCCTTGCATTTTTTTTTTTTTTTTTACCATGGTAACCTTAGTTTCTGCCTAAATACCATAGTGACTGCGGTAAAATTGAAATAAAATCAATATAGATTATCTTTCAAACAGTTCAAGAAGCTTTTAGAATCTTTTTTTATTCATTTTTTATTGATGACACTGGTGCCAAATTCTAAATTGTAGTAACAGTAAATGCAGTAATTATCTTATGTCTGCGGAAACTATGGTAACCATAGTAAATATTTATAAGGGGTGCTCTAATAACGCATGTTTCCCCTCGATACGTAAAATATTGTATACGCGCTTATAAACAAAAGGAAAGGTAAGTTATCTCCACCACCGACGATCTTTTACACGTTTACAGAGTAATTAAACTGACAATTGAGAAAGTTAGATTCGTCATGCAGTTTTAAGAGGGGTTCCCCGAGGCGTCAAAAAAATTATAGTTTTCCCACAATAGTTCATCCTGTAACCTTGAAATTATTTTACAAAAGCCTTTATGCTGTATTAATTTCAGGAACAAACTTGTTTCTTGTTTCTGAACATCATTTTTAGAGTATTAATGCTTTAGTTTAGAGTATCCCATGTTCAATTAGAGCTTTCTGTATTTTGTAATTATTTGTAACATACATTCACATGTCTTAAAATGAGTTTCCAAAGTCTCAGAGAGTCTTAAGCCTGAAATAAATGCGTTTAGATTGATTTGATAAGGTGATGGAAGAAACAGTAGCAGCTAACACTATTTAGATCAATGCAGTCTCACAGACTAACTTCCAAGTATCCATAGTGTTTCCTAGAACAGACATTCTTTGAAATATTGTCTGTCTGATCCAGTGGTGCCCAAATGAGAGCTTGACGTCTAACAGTCTCCAAATGACATTTCCATTTCCAAGATTTTTTTTCTTTAGTAATCAATTGTAATGCTTTCCGCTTTTTCTTCTGCAACTCCTGACTAGTTCTGTTTTTGTTATAAGGCAATCAACTATGGTCAAACTTCAAAATGTAAGCATTCAGTGCCCCCTTTCAAGAGACCACAGTGTAACGTGAAAACTAATGTGCCCAAAAAGCTAATGAGCTTTTAAGAAAAACAAGATTTCTTTCTTTTTTTTTTTTGTTCTTTTTTTTTGTTGCATAAATATCATTTTTTATCTCAGAGAGAGAGAGAGACAGATGCCATTCAATTATCTTTCCCATTGCCTTTCAAGGCTGACTTACGCAAGCACTTGACACATAGAAGCATGTTTTATGTAGATATCTATTGAAGAACAAAATAGCTATATTTTAAATTTCTTCAAGCAAAAAAACGAATGTTACGATATGGAGGAAGTTATTCGGCCTGACCCACAGTCTATGGTCTGACCTATGGCCTGTCAAACAAATTCAGGCCTGTCAAACACGTTCAATGAGCGCCTTCCAGTGGCTAAAAGTAAATAATTTTTTTATAGTAAATTATTTTATTTTAAGTCAAGTTGTGTTTAAAGTGTTTTCATTTAATACAGTTTATTGATTACAATGTTTATTACAATGTCATTTTTTGAATAAGTTACTTTTTATGTGGTTTCTGATTTGTGTGCTTCTTAATAGTTTTAATGTTGAAATGTTGACGAAAAGCCTAGAATATGATATTTATATAATGGCAGTATAATAATAATTATTGTGACATTCACATTTGCAGTGTTTTAGTGATTGTCAATAATTTTGTGGTTTTTGGTAGGGTACCACTTTAGAATATCGAAAATATTACAAAAAAAGCTGATCAGAAAATGGAAGAAAAAGTTAAATCACTGGCTACAAATTTTTAATTATGTTACATAATTAAAAAATAATAATAATATATATATATAGTCTTATTTATTATAGGTTTGTATACAACTGGGAATTTTGATAAATGATCTCATTCCGTATGTGCACTAGAATATTCTACGCGTGCGCAGTGGCAGCATGTTTCAGCGCCTCAGTTTCAGCCAAGTTGTCGGCAAGAGGAAATTCTGCAAGTCATGGTGGGCCATTCAAAGCGAGAGGGGAGTGACAACCATAGAGAAATCTGAGGGAATAAGTTCGTAGTTAGTTAAAAGTGTTTAATGACAGTGGGCTGTGTATGCACGTGGAGACATTTTGAGTCATTTGTCAGTAAACTCTTCTTGAGTAAGTATGAAAAAGGACTATTTTGATGCTATGCTAGCGGGCTAAGTTAGCTATAGCTTTCGAAATTGCGAATGTGGGAGTGTGTGTCAGTGTGGCTGCTGCAAATGCACATGACAGCTTTGCTTGAACTGAAGGAACTATTTTTAGCGGTTAATTTTAACCATTAGACAGAACTGGGTATTTAATAAAAGTTGTTATTAGTAATTCTATGTCCCTGTAGAACCCCGCCAAGGCCCGCCTCCTTATTGGCTGTTGCTTGGAGAGAAAATGAGTGACAGGCATCTTAGCCAATCAGAGGCTGTTGCGCCACTTGTTGCTAACGGGCTGCTGGGCTCTGATAGCGGAAGTGTAAGAGGTCAATACTTCACAGTGCTTGGACAACTACAGTATTTTTAGATGAGGATTTAGAATGGTTAGATGAAAGTAGGCAGTGAATAACATTTGGCCGAAGCTCAGAATGGTGACGATCATGCGCGATCTCTTTACGTAGTTGTTATTTGAGGGTTACAGGGATGGATGGATTAATGTAAATGTGGGTGTGATTTTGAGGTGGGTGTATTTGGTGGGAGGTCATTAAGGCATTTATGTTTTATAGTAAGTTTCATTGTAGGCCAGTTAACTGTCACTGTCAAAATTGTATTTAGGTTGTGTTTCAAGCAGTTCGTTGTGATATTTGATGAGCTTTTGTCAATCCTGGTGTGTGTTAACATTAGAGTAAAAGTTGATTTGTATATCTTGCTAGGCTATGATGCAAGCATTTCATTGTGATCTTAGATGTTCTTTTAACTTTGATTAAGCTGTAAATACAATATTGAAAAGCATTATTTGCTAATATTTTTATTTATTTTGGTTAATTGTTCCTTCTTTTTCTATGCAGGCTGGTCAAACTTCCGAAGGTGTATGCTTATAGATATATAAGCTGGATATCATTTGGGCAAAAAAACGTACATCGAGGACCAAAAAAAGAGGATTTTCTATCATATACAAGGCTGACCATAACCTAATTTGTTTGTGTGCAATTTTTTGTTTTTGCTTTTTAGTTTCTTTTTGAGTTTTTTCTTTTTTGTTCCTTTGGAAAGAAATGCTTTACTTGAAAAAGTACTTCACAGAGGGTCTTATTCAGTTCACTATCCTCCTGAGTCTAATTGGGGTACGGGTGGACTTGGACTCTTATTTTAACAATCAGCTCCCCCCACTCCGTGAGATCATCCTGGGTCCCAGCTCGGCCTACACCCAGACGCAGTTCCACAATCTCCGTAACACCCTGGACGGCTATGGCATCCATCCTAAAAGTGTGGACCTGGACCATTTTTTTGCTACTCGTCGGCTGCTGAACCAGGTGCGCTCCCTGGACCATCTGCGTGTGCCCAGCACAGAGCTGAGTGCCTGGCTGGTGCATCGTGATCCTGAGACTGTGGTTTCGGCAACCAGTCAGTCAGGCCCCAGCATTGCCCTGGACAATGGGGGCAGCCTGGAGGACGTGAACAACTCCGAAGCCTCGGCCATGAGAGGGGCTGGCAGTGCTTCTGAGACCACGTACAGCCTCAGCGGAGAGGACAGCCTGGGAGCCGTGGCCCCTGAGGACAGTCAGGAGCAAGGGGAGAGAGAGAGCAGTGACGACCTCTCTAAAGAGGTACAGTAGCTGTGTTTTTAGCTTAGCAGACTGTAATTAGATTGACGTCAGTTTGTATTTGATTTCTTCAAAAAGAGAACAGTGTTATGCTTTTATCTCTAGCTATTAGATTAAGTGTATTGTATAGTGGGTGGTATTAAAAGTGTTATATGTGAGCTAGTAGTATTTTACTCTACATTATGAGCCTTACAATAGTGGCTGGACAGGGTGTGGTCTCATCGATAGAGCTTTCTATCTCTTAAAACTGTTTGTGTATGTTTCTAAGCTATTAGTAATATTAACACTACTTTTCTAGTGATGTCACTGCTTTGACATGTTGAACAAACAGTGCACTGAATTAAAAATAGAGATTAGTAGTAGTGATTTCAGTAGACTCACCCTTTAAATAGAGGTCATCTACTCTTGTGGTTGTCAGGATCTTACAGGATATGTAGCATTTAATTTTTTGAGAGAGAAGTGGTTCCTTTGTTATATTTTTATGAATATATGCTTGGAACAGTTAGACAAAATTAGTGTTCAGCTGATGTAATCTGCATCATGTCCCTCATTAAATGTAATTATTTGATGATGTTCTGTAATCTTAGACCTTTAATGACCCTCCCCTTTAATAAATATATTTCTAGGACATTGACCTCATAGACATCCTTTGGAGGCAGGATATTGACCTTGGTGCTGGCCGAGAAGTATTTAACTATAGCAATCGGCAGAAGGAGAGTGAGGCTGATAAACCTAATGAAGAGAACGAGGAGGCAGGTGGAAGAGAGGAAAGCTGGAGAAATGGACTTAATCTCCGAGCAGTGCAGAGCCAAGCTCATGTTGATGGAGAGACAGGAGAGAGCATACCTGAAGAGGTATGTGCTGTAATATGCTAGGATTACAGGAAGGTGTGAGGAGCACAGCAAGGTTTTGGTTATTAATGCTTGTAGATTATTCAAAAAGGCTGGTAGCTCAGTTGTAGATGCAAGTGAATTCTTGTCAACCTTGTAATTACATAGATTTTTCTTGTCGTATTTCCTAGCTTACCAGTCTCGGTGCTCAGACTTCATTATCCCTGCAGGAATGTCTGAGGCTTCTGGAGGCCACCTTTCCATTTGGAGAAGAGCCAGAGGTAGTGAAAATTCATATTAATGTGCATATTAAAACATGACTTTTTGTTGATTGTCATTTTATGTTGTATTCTACCATTTTTAGTTCCAGGCCACAGGATCCACCTCCCAGCTTAGACCTTCAACTGAGGAAACTCCTTCAACGTCACAAGGGATCACCCTACAAAGCCCTCTGCCACAGTCTGATACACCACTAGACCTGGAGCAGCAGTGGCAGGACATAATGTCAATTATGGAACTGCAGGTTTGTAAATTTATTACAATCAAGTCGATAGAGGAAATATGAAGTCTTAATTTATGTGTCAGGGACAATAATTATAATGAGTTTCTATGGTAAAGTAAAAAAATCAATATAATGACTTGTGTGGTGTATCCATTGAGTAAAAAGTAAAAACGTTTTCTTTGTCTTGAATATGTGAAAGCATCTTAATCATTATTTTAAAAATGTCATGAGGATCTGTAGGGTGCTATATGATATGATATAATTTCCTGTTTTTACACATGTTGGTCTTACTACATGACTGATTTGGCAGACAAATTCGTTTTTTAAATAATAATAAGCAGTGAAAGTGTAAATATTTTTGTTCCTAAGAATTAATAATAAAATATGTTTTTAACATATTTTTTTCTCATTCTTTAATAAGAATTAATAATAAAATATGATGCTAAACCACGTAATAAAGTTGTCCTCTCAGGTATTACATTTTTAATCAGGCATTTTAGTGTACTCTTTAGTAAATTAACAGATAGTACAACAACAATAATAATAGAACCCTATCTAACATTTATTACCTCTTTTTTTAGGACATGGAGGTAAACAATACTGCAGTAAACGTCAGCATGAATAATGACCCCAATAACAACAATGCCAGCACCACAGAATCAGTCACAATAGGAAGTTTTGAACTCCCACGGTCCACTCTCATTAACCAGGATGTTAGTCTCCACCAGGCTTCGCTGCCCAGCTGCAGCCAGGACTTTCCCACACTCTTCAACCCTGAGTTGGATTCCACTGGTGGACAGCGGCCTACCTTAGTCAGGGTCTCTTCCAGCAATTCCTCCAACATCAATTCAACATTTGGAGCTACTAACTTGACCGGACTCTTTCTTCCACCAGCTCTAAATAGTACAACCAACCTAACCACCACTCCGGTACTGCCAGATCCGTTTTCCAGCCTGCTGGAGGAGTCTATGCTGGATGAAATTAGCCTGCTAGACCTTGCGATGGAAGAGGGCTTCAGCCAAGCCCAGGCTTCTCAGCTCGAGGATGAGCTTGATTCAGACTCGGGTCTTTCACTGGACTCCAGCCATAGCCCGGCCTCTCCTAGCAACTCGGAGACATCCTGCTCGTCAGCCGCATCATCTTCATCCACCTCTGCTACATTCTCAGAGGAAGGGGCTGTGGGCTACAGCACCGATTCGGAGGCAGCTGCAGCAGAAACAGAGGAAGGAGCCGTCGGAGGCTACCAACCGGAGTATAGCAAGCTATGCCGCATGAGCTACCAAGATCCATCTAAGTTCCATGGCATACCGCAGTTGGAAAGTGTCAATCACAACCACACCTACAACCTACCACTGGCATCATCCTACTCTGAGCGCTCTCAGCTCTCGGCATCCTGCAGCAAGAAAGGCAGAGACAAGCAAATGCAGCAGACAAAGCTCCAGCCACCACAAGACTATGCTGACAGGCAGTCGAGCCGTGATGAACGTAGGGCAAGGGCCATGGACATCCCATTCTCCAATGAAAAGATCATCAACCTCCCCGTTGAGGAGTTCAACGAGCTTCTGGCCAAGCACCATCTCAATGAGGACCAGCTTGCTCTCATTCGCGACATCCGCCGTCGTGGAAAGAACAAAATGGCAGCGCAGAACTGCCGCAAACGCAAGCTAGACACCATCCTTAACCTCGAGCAGGGTGTGCAAGACCTGCAACGCGAAAAGGCTCAGCTGCTGAAGGAGAAGATGGAGTACGACAAGTGCATCAGACAGACGAAGCAGAAGGTTCAGAGCCTATCTCGGGAACTGTTTGCACAGCTGCGGGACGAGGAAGGCAGGCCCTACTCAGCCAGCGAGTACTGTCTGCAGTATGGCCCAGACGGCGTTCTCCTTATGCCTCGTAACATGACCACAGAACAAAGCAACAAGCCTGACAAGAAGCAGAAGGACAAAAAGAAGTGAGGAGCTTGAACTGCTGCCCTTTTATTTTTCGCAAAGGCACTACCATACAAAGTATTTCGGAAGGCAAAGGAAGCCTTTTTCTTTGAAACTATTGTAGGGAGGTGAAGAAAATTGCATCATTGATTACTCTTCCTGCATTGGGTTTTCTTTGTTCCTTTTCGGTTCAGAAGTTTTCTCTTGAAAGCGGCATTGAAGCAGACATGCTTTTTGTGGTACTGATTTCTCATTGATTTACTGAAAGATATGAGCGAAGGGATACTTTCAGATGCCAACTGAAGGAACTGTCAAGGAACGTGAGGTCATGGAAGGACACCGACAAGATGTTCTTAATTGAAAGAACTATTCGGTAATGCTCCCAAAAATGTAGTCGATGACAAAAATACACCATAATAAGATGATGTTGACTGTAAGGATACAAAAATTGTTACATTTTCAGCATTAGCCCATGCTGTATTTGTGTGTACCCTGGGATTTCATTGGTCATGGTGGGTGAGGAAGAACCCCTTGATGCTGCGAGATGGTTGAAAAAGAGTCTACTGAATGCTAGAAGTGAAGCCAAAAGAAACTCCAGGTATGCCAATACTAACCAAAGGTTGTGTTGCGCAGTTCTCTTGTCCTCATAATGAATCATACAGGTCACCCCGTGGATCTAAATTCCTGTTTTCACTTGGAAAAAGAACAAAATAAGTCTGTTTGTCTTGATGGACAACAAAGTCACCTGAAATTTATCTGGAGGGTGAATGCCATTTGCCAAGGAACTTGGACAGCGAAACAAATAGTGCTAAAGTGTGAGTATGAATTTAGCTTTGGCTTTAGGAAAAGCATTGGAGGTACAGATAGAGGATGGATACACACTGCATTACTAATAAATCCGCTTCTGTACCCTTTTCAGCACTGTAAATCAACACTGTAGTTTGCCTATAAGCTTTTCCTCTTCTGCTGGGGAAAGGGTCTCTCAGGCCCTCCTATCAGCTTTTAATGTTACTCTCTCCCATGTGCATAAACTTTTTAATAAGCCATCAGACATGGACATCAGTGCAGTTTGAATCATGTGATTAGGTCTGGTGTGTCTTGGTATACAGGATTAATTGAAGCGAACTGATTCATTTGCTTTTAAAGGTCATCTTTAGCCTTTGTTGCAGGTCAAAATGCTCTGTTGCTATTGCAACTTATGCCAGTGACTTTTTTTCTGTTGTAGTGGAGAAACATAACAAGGTGCTTTTGTTTCAGTTGTACTGTCACCTAAAAAAGGAAAAGAATGCGCACCAAAACCCACAAACAGTAGCAGGCACAGCACAGGTCATTCTTACGTTTAAACTACAAATTCTAATTAGCTGGGTCAGCATCTTAGGTTTGATGTGATGTGAACCTGAATTTGTTTTTTTGTTTTTTTTTACCAAATACACTACTTTTAGTAAAAGTAATTGAGTGAAGCCATGAATGATCTCCTGGCAAAAAAAAAGAGGTTAAGCTTGTGCCAATAACCAACTGGATCGTGCTTTACTTCAGCCTGAGGACACAGCTGACCTTATACACTGACATATCAATGAATGGGTAGGGGAAAAAAAAAACAGCAATGCTGATGTGAATGTCTAATTTACATAATGTTCAACTTCATCCTATTCTGTCAGTCTGTCGTTTCCATCTACACTGTTCATAAAGCACCATGAGACACGGTCAGTGTCCGTTTTGGCGCGACATGAATAAATATGCAAGAAAAAGTCATTTTTTTTTTGTCTCAGAAATGGAAAAGAGACAATCTTTATGTTACCGGTTACAAATACTTAGCATAGTTCAGGTAGAGGTAATGAAAAAAGATGAGTGATTCGTTCAATTAGATCAGTGTGTTCTCAAACCTACCCTTGTGGACCCCAAACACATTTTGGATGTCTCTCTCTTCGGACATACCCAATTCGGAGTCTTGCACTATCTACTAATGAGCTGGTGAGTTGAATCAGGTGTGTTAGATGAGAGAGACATCCAAAAGGTGCAGTGTTGGGGGTCCCGAGGACAGGTTTGAGAAGCACTGACTTGAGAATCCCTGTTACAATGTCATAACTACTTGCCATTAAGCACTGTTGTTTTTGTTCGTCTTGTTGGTTTTGTAAATATTTTTGTGTTCTGTATGTCTCTCGTCCTAATTGCTTGGTTCAGCCAGGCCTTTTTGCACCTTCTTTGAATTTGCCTGTTGAGTATTCCTATATGATTTATGTTGAGATGAGATTTGCTGGCAATCTGGAATTGTTCTTTTATTAATTATAATAAACCTTTGTTTCATTTCCTTGGTTTTCCTATTTGAAAAAGGCAGAGGATTTGTGATTCTAAATGAATGGCAAAAAATAAAATAAAATGGTTAGATTTGGTAATACTGCAAAAAAAACTCTCATGATAGCTATATAAATATGAGTCGTTTTGTCTTCTTTGCTGGTGAAGCTCAATTTCCCCTTATATAGCTTCTAAGGTAAATAAAAAAAAATTAATTACAATATTTACAGCATTCAATAATTAAAAATAAGTATACCATGGTCTGTCTGAATACTCAATTCTGATAGGCACGGGTAGTTCCTAGAGCCGCTGAAAAACTAGTTCCAAGTCAATTTAATCACTGTACTATATTAATGCGCTGCTTTCATTGAAGCACACACACACACACACACTCCAGATTGGAGATGGCGCTGCACACACAGAAACAAGAGCACAGAAGCTTCTTGTCAATGCTGCCCCGTGACTTTTATTAATAAATTAACTTCGCTACTCAGTCGGTACATTATATTACTCAGTAACATTGCTGTTTTTGAAGTAATTAAACTTGCAGCTTCATTGCTAGTAGAGAGAGGTTCACAGCTTCTCTCTCTCTCTCTCTCTCTCTCTCTCTCTCTCTCCACAGACTGATGATGCGTTTTAACGTTCATCAGCATCGTAAATCCTGCAATGTTTTTATATTGTCTTCTTTTTTATGTATGTACACTTATAACAGTTTACTTTGTATTACATTATCTTTGCATCAAATTACAAAAAAAAACAAAAAAACTAGTTAACGCTGCTGTGACGGTAAAATTGATATCTTTCTCTCTTCTGACTGCCGTTATCAATCTCAATCTTGAGATTCTTTTTTTTAGCAAATGGAAACACAAAGCATTGGCCGTTACATGAGCAATGAAGAAAATTATGATTTCTTTATAAACAAGAAAATGATTAACAATGTAAAAAAATAAAAAAAAATAAAAAACCTGTACATACATTCAGACGTGGTAAGATGTAAGAATATTTCTGACTTTAGTTTTATCCGCTGCCTGACTTGTTTTGTGGCAGGCTGCTACATGTTTTGCTGCTGTTGTGATCAAAATAGGTCTGAATTTTTCTGGATTTGGTAATGGCATAAAATTTGGTGCTATTTGTTGAAATTTTGTGAAGTAGCAGATCGAATGTTGTGATAGTGATGACAGTGCAGCAGGAAGTGTTCTTCTTAACAGTCTCTATCTTTCCCTCTCTCTCTCGAAAGGGTAATTCGTTCAAATAAATGTTATAATTCAATCATATACATTTAAAGCACTACTTTATCTCTGTGTCTGATTATAATACTAGATCTAAGGAGTGGTAGCTGACGAAAACAACCGTCATTTTAACCCTTAGCGCTGCAAACATCAATGACAGCTTTAGTTTGTCAATGCTGGCAAATGTCCATGGTATAAACGGGATAATCCACGGCTAGCTGTGTATTAAATTACTTTTAATGCAAGACGTGAAGGCAAAGAACCGCCTGATGCAAATGCCTCCGTGGATTATCACTTAATGCTAATTTGAAATATTATACACTATACCTTTCAAAAAAAATTTGGGGTCGGTAAGAATTTGTTTTTGAAAGAAGTCACTTGACGTAATTTATTTAATAAAAATATAAATTCAAAAAATACAGCAAAATAGTAATATTATGAAATATTATAAATTAAATTAATAAATTATAAAATGTAATGGCAAAGCTGAATTACTTCAGTATCACATGATCCTTCACATGCTGATTTGGTGCTCAAGAAATTTCAAAGTTGAAAACGGTTGTGCTGCTTAATATGTTTTTTGGAATAAAACAATGAATTGAACATTTAAAAAAAAAAATTTGGAGAAAATTCTTTACTGTCACTTTTTACTGATGTAATGAATCGATGTTATCCTTGCTGAATAAAAGTATTAAGTTCTATTGAATGAAATATTACTGACCACAAACTTTTAAATGCTAGTGTAAAGAAGGCTCATGAGTTAATACAATTTTAATAATTAAATAATAAAAATGCACAAAGTAAATCATTCAAAAATAAAACACTAACAAAGATTAAATATTTTAATTATTTACCTGCACATCATGTGACCATTAACCAGCATAAGAGGGCCATGAACATGCAAATGTTTTGGTAAATTATTCAAATCTAATATAATCTAATTCTTCAGTGGGCACTAAAGAAAATAATTTGTCAAAGGGGATTGTCCCTGTTTATGTAGAAAATATTATATACAATAAACTAATAAATTGACCTTATTGAGAGTATAAGCATAAATAAGTGTAAGTATGACCAGTTTTGACAGAATTACAACAAAGATTTTTATTTTTGAAAATGGCAATTCAATGGCAAATGCTCTGATAATATGCAATAATAACATGGTTAAACAAAACTAGCATACAATCGTTAAAGCTCAAAACATAAAAACATACTTCAAATGTCTTGAGGAGAAAAGGAGGTTACAGTTCTTCTACTTTGCTGTGTAACAGTAATAAGACAAAAGAGTACCAAAGTAAAAACCAAACTTCCGCTGACTGTACACAGTGATACTGATGTGCAAGGAAATGGTATATTTACAAACACAACTGTCAAGAAAGACCGTTAATATCCAATGGGGCTGACTCACAAATAGCACCTATGGTAAGACCAGACACGTAATAGTTCATGGGCAAATAAACACTGAAGAGTTAACAGCTGCTGGCATGACTTTATAAAACCAATCATATCAAAGCCAGTTCCGAATGTTTAATAAGGCTTATATCCTAAACCTTTTTCCATGGGCCCAGATACAGTCATGCATTCAATGACCACCTGCATTGACAGATGTATAAAATTGACATTTTCTTAATAATCTGTTAAGGCAGTAATATTTTAACATTAGTTATATATACATAAAATGAAGGATCATGGAATACATCAGGACGTTTTAGAGACAGCTACAGCATCAAATGAAACCGACCCAGTATGATAGACTAAACATTGTAATTACACAGGGTAGGGGGCATTTCTAACATGTAAATATGTTTGTTTTTTTAATCACATGTATGAATATCAGACTGTGATGCTTTTCAATATGTTGTATGAATTTAAATCTGAACATGATTTGAACGTTTTTGTCAATAGAAAGCATAAAGAGTACATTAAAGGTGCAAAGTCACCTTTCTAGTGTTCTATTCGCTTCATCTACGGCAATGGTGCCAAAACTAAAATACGCTGAAACCTATGTAGATTACAGTTTATACTGTTGCTTTTTACAAGTTTGTTTCTGACAATTTTCCTTTGCCATCTTTTAAAAAAAACAACAACAAAAAAGCTTATCAATGGCCACGACTGATATCGACTGTCCTTACATCAATTTTGTTTTCGTTGTTGTCGTTTAATTTTTGTCATCCTTCTTCTCTTCCTCTTCAGTGGGGTATGAATGCCAGGTGAGGCGTTCCTCGTAAAAGGAGATGACCACTTGTGGACACTTTACATTCGCCTCCTTGGCTGGTACTAGATCAGCTTCATCAGAGTTTTTCCTGTAGTATAAAAAAAAATACAGAAGACATTGGCAACCACCAGCTCAGCTATTTTTCATCCGAGATGGATTTCTAAGTTGAGGAAACCGAGGGCAATTGTAATAATTAAATTTTCCTTCAACTCACAGGCAACTCAAAATATACCAGCTATCTTTTGGTATATGAAGTGCATTTGTGCCTAAATATATTGTAATAATATCAAATTTCATACCAGAAGTCAATAACATTACAATTGTCCCCGTTATGGAGGTGACTGTAAAGGTATGAATGATTTTAGAGCATGCAAAATTTATTTGCAATGAAGTTTGGCAACAAGATTGGATGCCATTGTTTTTAATAAAGTAACAATTAAAAGAAATTAAAATATCCCATCTACTTCACTTTCCGCAAAACTCTATTCTTAGTATTTAAGCCAAGAGGTCAATTTTGTGACTAACATAATTAAAAACGTTGTTTTTTTCTGTATGAATGTGTAGATCACAGTTCACTAAACTTGAACTTTAGTATGCAGAGGAAGATGAAGCTTGCATTTCGCATTCACATGCGTGTGAATGAAAGTGAATGGAGTGGATAGTTCACTCAAAAATGAAAATTCTGTTATCATATTCACATTCTCATGTCATACCTGTATGACTTTCTTTTTTTGGCGGGATACATAGTATATATATTAATTATTATTATTATTTTTGCCCATACAATGCAAATTAATGGAATTCAATGGACCCCAATGTTCTGCTTTTGTGTTTCACAGAAGAAAAAAAGTCACAGGTTTGGAATGACATGATGGTGAGTATGTGATGACAGGATGTTCATTTTTGGGTGAACTACCCCTTAAACAGTGGTTGGGGGAAACTGTAACACAAATAACCCATATTACAGCACTAGCAAAGCTCGGTAAGTTCATGGCTTTGATTCCCAATGAATGCATAAACTTCTAAAACGTATAACCTCAAATATGCTGTATAGACTCTTTTTTTTCAGATAAGTGTCCAGAAAAGGTATTTGCCCCTTTATGATTTCCTTGATATTGCATATTTGTCAAAGTGAATGGTTCCAGATATTCATACAAAATTTGTATTGAATTATATTTTGTTTAATTAAAAACACTAGGGCGCCAATGGTTTAATTCGCAAGGAATAATATTATGTGTTTAAAGCAAGTCTAAATGGTACCTACACAACATAATTATAAATAAAATATTTTTTCATTATTAAGTGTGTGTTACTCCAGTCTTCAGTGTAACATGATCCTTCAGAAATCATTATAATATGCTGATTTGGTGATCAAGAAACATTTATTATTATAATCAATGTTGGAATAGTGGAATAGAGTAGAATGTATATAAAGTTTAAAAGAACAGCATTTATTTGAAATATAAATCTTTTGTAACATTATGAATGTCTTTACTGTCATTTTTTATCAATTTAGTGTTACAATTACCCCGACCTCACAGCTATGATAAAATGTTGCATAGCTACATACTATCTGTCATTCCTGTTAACTTTTAACCAACAACGTCAAGATAAAATAGATATGTTACAATATGAAGCCATCAAAACTTAAGATAGCAAAAGCAAAAAAAAAATCGAACAAAGTGATACAATCCCCCATATGCTAAATAGGTGTGATTGAAGAAATTTAGTGTGTTACAATTGCCCCCGATCTCTCCTAATGCTGCTCAGGAACTGTCCCTCTAATCCAATACTTGTTTGTACCTTACGGGTAACAATTTCCATACAAACCATTTCATGAGGAACATGAGTTCTCCACTTGAGTCTGTAGCACCAATAATCCTCTCAGGATCCAAACCACGTGCAAAACCTCTGAGTTTCTCAGGCTAAATTAAGAGAGATGGCATGTAAGACACTGTTTAGCCCATTCAATCTCTTTTGGTTTTCTAATGTTTTAAAGACACTTCCTGACCAGCTTACAGACATGGAATGATGTAGACATCTCAGATGCTCAGATCTTCATGGCTCTTACCTCATCCTTGCGCTTTTTGGTCTCCTTTCCATCTCCGTCAGACTCGGCCCGCCTCTTGCCTCCAGATTCAGCCGATTTCTGCGACTGAAGGAATTCTGCTATGAGGTCAGGACAGTCCAGGTTGTCCTCAGGTTCCCAGGTGTTGTCCTCACTGAGCAAAAAAATAAATAAGCACTAAGATTTACACCCAAAACCAGCTGAAATCTATGGAAGCTTGTTTTCACCACAGAATTTAAAAAAATGGTCAGAATCACCTAATTAATTTTTTATTCTGTGGCAGAAACAAGCTTCCATAAAAATCTAACTGCAGCTACTTACTCGGAAAAGCCTTTCCACTTGAGGAGATACTCCACTCTTCCCTTCACCACGCGCCGATCCAAGACTTTCTCCACAACATACTCCTCTTCTTCTTCTTCCACCACTTCCTCTACTTTCTTTTTGTTCTGTTTCTTCCCTGCTGTTGATTGTTTGGTTTCAGGTTGAGAAACTGGAGCTGGATACAAGAATGGCGGGTAAATAAATAAGCGTTCAAGTTAACCTAAATCATTTACCACAGTTTATGCCAAAATACCAAAGTTACTACAATTGTTGTTTTGGCAACAAAATAGTGGAAATATGATACTTGCAACTGCTGCCTTAAAAAAAATTAAAGGGACAGTTCACTCAAAAATAAAGATTCATCCATTTTATGCTAAATTAAATGTTAGGTAGAATGTTAGAGGCGGACAGCCTTTCCATATTTTTCTCTTTCATTTTATATTTTTCCATACAATGAAAGAGATGTCATTCTCCATAACAAAAAAGTAAGCCTACTGGTTTGAAGATAACACTGTACAATAAGATCCCATTAGTTAACATTAGTTAATGCATTAACTAACAATGAGTAATACATTTATTACAATATTTATTCATCTTTGTTGACGTTAGGTAATAAAAATACAACTGCTTGTTGTTATTTCATGTAAGCTCAAGTCCATTAAATAATATTACCAGATACAACTTTTGATTTTAATAATTGTATCGGTAAATGTTAAAATCATCAAACCATTGATTTAGAAGCATTTTTCACTGTTAGTTCCTGTAGTAAAATAATGTTAACGAATGGAACCTTATTGAAGATGTGCTACCGGTCTGAAACATGGCGGTGAATAAATAATGGGTGTACTATCCCTTTAAACGCTTCTTATATATACGAATGAGATGTATTAATAATTTATAATGGTTTTATAGCAATAATAAAAACTATGGTATTTTGGTTTCCATTGCAAACTAATAAAAAAAAAATCCAAACCTTCAGTCACAGCAGCATCGGCTGAAGGCTCTGACGTTTGGCTCATATTTCCAAGGGCTCTTAACAGCTGGAAATATATAAAGATCCTTATAAATATGAATAAAACAAATAAAAAAATGGTATCAATTAGATATATAGATCAGAAATACTTCGTAAACACACTACACTCATTTAATTTGAACGTGTGTTGGTTTACCTAAGGGGTGCAGCTGTACGACACATCTGCATGCATAATATATGGCAAACACTAGGACTGTTATGCATTAGCGACTGGAGGCCAGCGCGCGCGACAAAACCCATTCCGAATAAATGCATTGCATGCTTCACGCGCTGTGCTCGATAGGATGGATAGGGCAGGACGCCACTCTTTTACTGAATTTTGTTCCTCCATGTTGTTTTAGAGGGACAATCACGCTATTCAATGTCTGCTGTGGTCAAAACATCTTGCATCCTTTGCCGCAGCACATTTGATCGCTGCGATTCTACCACAACAAACACTATGTGCACGAGCCCGCATATCGGCGGTACCCAGAAACAAACGCACTTACTTGTATCTCGCGGAGATAAAGATGAAATAAAGCTGATCTGCATATATTAAAGTCCGAAATGAATAGGTTGCAGTGATTAATTATGGGACGTATACAGTGATGTGATGCTGCTGAATGTGGCTGTTATTCACGCCCACTTCCGTATTAGAAATGAGACAAAACGGTGACTTCCGGTGTATTATATCTATGGTTACTTTCATCATAAAAGTAGATGTTTTGGAGGATTAAATTATGACTGGTGTTGATCAATACTTGTCTTACAGCTTAATACCTACCAGTTAGTCCATTGAAAATCCTTTCTCCCCATGTTGCTTAAGCAGCTTTACACAGCCGTGATGCAGCATCGGTGCCGCCTTTGCAGTGCAAAGGTGTTGGATGATATTCTAGCTTCGTGAATATCAGAAGGGAATGTGTAAAATGTAGACTTCACACTTTGAACACAGCAGTACATTGTAGTTTTGGTATTTACGTGTCTTTCTTTACTCATTTGACTGAGTTAAGTCTGTTCTGAGAGCATATGTGACGCCTCCAAATGAAGACACAATGCTTCTTTGCCTCTGTTTAAATGATGCTGAATGCAAGCTTTAATTTTATAGTCACAACCGTTTATAATTTCATGTTATAATATCCATACTTTCATATTTAAAATGTTACTTTCATTACATTATTTTGGGAAATTGTATTATGTAAATGCATCTGTGCCACATCTGTGAAGCATTGAACTTGCACGTGTAAATGCACTTTTTTGTGGTAGCCTATAAATATTCAGCTTCACATGCAGCTTTGTTTCTGTTGGAAAACTCTTTAAATATGCAATATTATGTAGGCAGTTTCAAGCCCATAGGAGTGAGTGTTTTGTCCATGGAAATTATGACAGATCAACCAATGAGAGAAGGAAAAGCACACCCAGAAACAAGGACCCACTCGGTCCAAGTCCAACCCAGTGCTTGCCTTGCTGCTGTTTATCACTTTATCATTATTTAGTCAATTAGAGCTGTTCAGTTTAAAGTCCAAAACGTAGCATTTTAAATTTGTGAGTTCCAATGGAAATGGTCTTGCTTTACTACTGAAAGTGTTTTACAGCCTAATGGTGGATACCAAGAAAAAGTAAGTAGTGATCGCAACATGTCGGCCCCACTGATCTATATAGAATGACATTATATAGATCAGTGGTCGGCCCCCATTAGGTGACTCACTCCTTGTAACATAAAACAGTCTTTATTAAGCCACTGATTTGACTGGACTGTGATTTTCTACACATATTTTTCAAAATTATTGTTCATTTTCGTATGTAAAACATTATTATTATTTTTTAAACAGTTTTTAATTATATTTATGTTGCTATATCATAAACTTACTTTTCGTAAAAAAACAGGAAAAATAAATAAATAACATTTTTAGTAAATAGTCTGTGCCGTTACCCGCTCCGTCCTGTAGGTGGCAGTGATAAATACCGAGTGTAGTGCCGCTGTCATTTACAAGGCAGAGAAGTGGGTGTCGACGGTGTTGTTGACATTGCCCACTGCCGACTGCCCTGGAGCACTATAAAAGTTCTCAACAGTGATATGGCAGTATTGTCAACCGCTTCAAGTAACTTTACATGTCTTCAGCCGGACAGTTGAAAACACAGAACCGTCAGATGACTGTGCACTTCGGCTGATTTGTGGAAGTGGTTGTGAGTACATTCTGTTTTTCAGGGTTGGGACAAGACAGCATACGAGGTCAATGATCGCAACGGCTCGTTTCTCAGAACAGTTAGACTGTTTGTCTTGCTCAATTACTACTGAAGTTAGCTGTTATTTCACATGTATGTGGGTATTACGCTGATTTATTATTTGCATTTTGATGCATTCATTATTAAAAAACAAGGGAAGTGATTTTTATCATTTACTTTTTGATGAATGAATTACTAAATCACTAAGGAAGTGATTGTATTTTGCTTCAAAACAAGAATATAATTATTCAGAATATATTTTTAAACGATGTATTTTGATAGGGGTACTCATTTGTCCGCTGTAGTCGACACCATTCATTTAGGGTTGAAATGTAAACATATATAACCAGTAAGAAACTAGTACAACTAGTAAGAAAGCATGTCCGTTATAATAATTAACTTGCAACATTTATTATGAACATGTAAAATAGCATGCTATAATGAATTATGATCGATCCTGAATAAAAAAAGATTGCAGATTGTATCTGTAGGAATTTCACACATACACATACACAAACCCCCCACCACACATGCACGTGCACACGTCCTTCTTGTGTACGTGCTGTTTCCTGCATGTCCATATTTCTTTATTTCCACAAAATAATAATAATAATACACTTTATTCTATAAAGCGCCTTTAAAAGCAGCTTCTCAAAGCACTGGAGGCGCACGCAATATTGTTAACCTAAAACAATTTTATTTTTAAAAGATATTTATACATTATACTTACAAATACTGGTGAAACATTTTAAATACCAATACTTCTACTAATAATAATACTTTATTATTATGATTATTTTTAAATAATGATTTTAACAGCCACAGTAGAGCTTAATTCTTTCTACCTTCTCTTCACTCAAGGTAAATAAACATGTCTGTTTTAGGTTATCAGTATGACTCGCGATATCATTCTTGGAGATGAGCTGCCTGACTGGGTGGGGGCAAAAGAGTTTTATCAGAAATATGATCCCAAAGAGGTGATTGGCAGGTGAGTATTTGTACTATTCAGCAAGCGTTTTAATGTAATTTATTGAGATGTCTTTACTAAACTGTCCCGTGTGCAGAGGTGTGAGCAGTGTGGTGCGCAGATGTGTCCACAAACACACAGGACAGGAGTTTGCAGTGAAGATCATTGAGATCACTGCAGAGAAAATGACAGAACAGCAGTTAGAGGAGGTGAAGAGCTCCACGCTGAAGGAGATCCATGTGCTTACTGTGGTGAAGGGCCACCCGTCCATCAGTGAGTCTGAATGCTACTGCTTGATATGATGTGTTCAGCCCTTTCTGAGTAGCAACTGACCTTATTTGTGCTTTTTCAGTCACACTTATTGATTCTTATGAGTCAACAACCTTCATATTTTTGGTATTCGACCTGTAAGTATATTATATTATTATATTATATTTACATCGAAAATTCCAAACAAAATTCACACACAACTTTTCGTTCAGCATGAGGAGAGGAGAACTATTTGATTACTTGACTGAAAAAGTCACTCTAAGTGAAAAGGAAACCAGGTGAGTTTTTTTTCTCAAATCTTGTTTAAAGTTTCTGTGGTTGCAAATTTTTCTTCTCGTACTATATTTTGGCTGCAAATGTTCTTATTTTAGGAGTATGATGCGTGCTCTTCTGGAGGCTGTCCAGTATCTACATTCTCGAAATATTGTACATCGTGACCTCAAACCTGAAAATGTGCTGCTAGACGACCATGGACACATCAAACTTTCGGACTTTGGCTTTTCGGTCCAGCTGGGGCCTAATCAGAGACTAAGAGGTGAGAAAATCAACACTGTCCTTTAACAGCGACAAATCACATCAAAGCCCATTTAACTGAACAACATACATTGTTTGAACACTGGGCTTTGTCAATTTCCCTTGTTAGAGTTGTGCGGAACACCAGGATATCTGGCACCAGAGATTCTGAAATGCTCCATGGATGAGACGCATGAGGGATACGGGAAAGAGGTTGACCTGTGAGTAAATAACACTCATATTCTGCTATTAAACCTTTCTTTTGCGTCACAAAAGCATTGTGGATGGTTCATCGTCCCATGTTTTCCCACAGGTGGGCTTGTGGTGTGATCCTGTTCACCCTTCTTGCTGGGTCTCCACCGTTCTGGCATCGCAAACAGCTGCTGATGCTGAGAATGATCATGGAAGGCCGGTACCAGTTTAGTTCTCCAGAGTGGGATGACCGATCTGACACCGTCAAAGACTTGGTGAGATGCTTTGCATTGTCTTAAGGCTGGTTCACACGGGACGATTTTTTCCAAACCTGAGAGACCCCACACACGGAGATAAAAAATCACGGGTCTAACAGTTTTGGTCGTACAGTGTGTGGTGCGCAGCCACACGGCAAAATCAACACATCACACACGAACCGATTTGACTCCCGAGCATTCCCAGATCAGACGGGAAATCGCGCAAAATACCTCGAGAAGATCAAACGTGACTTCAGAGTAAACAATCATGGCGGACGAAGAGGATGCAGTGGCAATAGTTTGTAGTTTGTTTTTAACCGAAAAAAAACGTTATCAAAAGAAAAGGCGATGATCTCTGACGTCCACCGGACTTTCTGGTGCGCCATGCCGCCAGCTGTTTTGATTATATTTCCCGGTGTTTCCTCGCCGCCTCGTCACCTCGCTTTCTGATTGGCTACACTCCACAGTCCATAGGCTGCGTGCTCGGGGGACACCACACACGAGAAGAAATCGGGCCAAATAAATCCAACATGTTGGATATCCCCGATTTGAGATCGGAGCGGTCCCGACGTCCTTCCGAGCAGACGAGAGCAGTCTTAACACACCACACACGGCAGGAATATCTGATCAGATTATTTTACGATAATCGGAGCATCCTTAAGATTGTCGGAAGGGGTGAATCGGGGCTAAAATCGGCCTAATTATCCTGCCGTGTGAACCAGCCTTTAAGGCCAGTACACACCAAGGACGATGACTATAAAGATATAGTTCAAAAATTAATTCTAAATATAAAAGAATAGCCGGATAAAATAAAAGAAATTTTTTTTTTTTTCAGCTGATGAATGATAAAAATATTGACCGTCAAATCAGAATCCATCCTGCTTTAAAGAGCTCAAGCATTTAAATATATAAATACATTTTAAATGCATAAATAAATACATTAGAATAAACTGAATGATATTGTCTGCTGGTGTGGATGCTAATATAGTTATCTTTATAGTTATCGTTCTTGGTGTGAACGGGCCTTTAGCATACAGGCTTGCTGTCAATATTGAGAAATGTACCCATGTGTGCGTTACACTCTTTGCTTAAAAAGTTGAAATTCCCTTAGATCTCAAGGCTTTTAGTGCTGGAACCCACACTTCGCCTCACGGCCGAGCAAGCTTTAGCTCATCCTTTTTTCCGTCAGTACCAAAAGGAGGATGTGCGGATCTTTAGCCCCAGGAGGACATTTAAGGTGTGTTTTTTTATTTTATTTTTTTTTTTAGAAATCATTCTAATATGTTGGTTTGCTGCTCAGGAAAGGATTATTATTATCAATGTTGAAAACAGTTGTGCTGCTTAATATTTTTGTTGAAGCCATGATACATTTTTTGGGGGATTCTTTGAAGAATACAAAGTTCAAAAGAACAATATTTATTTGAAATGGAAAGCATTTAGAACATTATAAATGTATTTA
Organism: Leuciscus leuciscus; assembly: GCF_965113295.1. Taxonomy (NCBI): domain Eukaryota; kingdom Metazoa; phylum Chordata; class Actinopteri; order Cypriniformes; family Leuciscidae; genus Leuciscus; species Leuciscus leuciscus. The sequence goes on from NC_138745.1 coordinate 25,596,570, forward strand.
CTGTCACTTTTGATCAATCCTTGCTGAATTAAAATATGAATTTCTTTAAAACAAAATGACTGACCCCAAACTTTTTAACTGTAGTGTATGTTTATTTATTTATTTATTTATTTATTTATTTTCTGGTTTTTGTTGGTTGTTAGAATTACAAATGCAGTCTGGCATATATAGTATGTATTTTTTTTTAATTGTGTCCACTTGTCATTACAGGTTCTTCTAAATTACAAAGAAAAAAAAGACCTAAATCTTTTTTGTGGACAACAGTATAATTATACTATGCAAGTATAATTCTAATTGTAATTCAAAACTGTTCTTTGCATCTTCAGGCCCTGATCTTGACAGTGTTGGCTTGTATACGAATGCAGTGCTGCTGCTACCGAGCCAGACCATTAACAAAGGAGCTCCTAGCAAGAGACCCTTATTCCATCCGCGGTGTGCGCAAGCTCATTGACGGCTGTGCTTTCCGCATATATGGACACTGGGTCAAGAAAGGGGAGCAACAGAATCGAGCTGCTCTGTTCCAGAATACTGCTAAAATCATTCTACTGGGCCTTGAAGACTTTGAAAACTAAAGGTCATATTTTTGTTTCTAAAGATGTCCCTCATCTGTCCATTTACAGTTTTATTGTTTGTTGTTTGTATGTTTGTTTTTTGTGGTTATAGCCTGCCTGTCAAAAAGGCACACAAAACACAGCAGTTTGATTTTTTTTATAGATTTTTTATTTTTTTCTTTAAAGAGGGATGGTGCTTTTTGATTTAAACAGCATTTTAACCTAATTTTAACTACTCACTGTGGATTTTTTATTTTTTAAATGTATGGGCAGTGGTATCTTCTAATATTGCTTATTATATGGACCAACTCGATTATGAAGAGAGAACATTTTTTTTTAAAAATGACTAGGATTTACAATTAACTATCAGATTGGACAGAGCTTGTTTCCTAGTCAAGCTCTTTAGCCTTTGTCTGTTATTGACACAAAGCAGATTGTATATTTGAATTTATTATTACTGTTATACTTCGAAAACAATTCCAGGTTGTTGAAGCCTAAACCATAGATGGACAGGGAACATTTAACAGGATTTTAAGACTTTCAATACAAAGGATAACATACTTGAAACATCGCATTACTACTGAGAGTTGTTTTAAAATCCTTACAAAATTGTATGTACAGGTTTTATTCCTTTTTAACCTCTACATGTGTTTTACCACTTGTTTCTTTTTATCACAGTTGACTAGACATTATCCATTCATCATCAAGGTACTGTAGTAATTCTAAACAGGTATACATAAATTAATAATATAATTCATGTTTTTTGTGCGTTTTTACTTTTTGAAAGGAGTGGTTTCAAAACTAAAGATGTGGAACATATTTTCTTACTTCTTAACTTGAATCTTGGCCTCCAGTTAACTAATGGTATCATTAAGTTGATCAGCACTGTCCTGCAGACGTTGTTGTAGCTGATCAGTCAAGCGCATCACTTCATCCCTCACTTCTTTTTGAACTAGGGACCTGAGCTCAGACTTTTAAGAAGAACCTTGTGGAAACAAAAACATACATAAACATATACTTTTATTTAATTTGTGGTATGCAGTGAGTATTACATATTAGAGCATGCAGTCTGGCATAAATACGTAATCTCTATTTAAAAAAAAAAACTACAAAAATACAATTTAGTGTACAATGGGCACAAAGGTATAATGCCACTCAAACATTTAAATGTTGCTTTAAAATTTTTATATATATATATATATATATATATATATATATATATATATATATATATATATATATATATATATATATATATATAACAAAGAAGATATTAACTAAAATGTTACATTATGCATAAATAATAATTGGTAACACTATACATTAAGGTCTTGTTAGTTAATATTAGTTCATGCATTTTGCTATCTTTAACAATGGGCAATACATTTGTTAGAGTATTTATTGATCTTTATTAACATTATTTAATAAAAAAATAAATACTGTTCAGCTGTTCAATGTTGGTTCATGTAAGCTCAGATCCATTATATAATATTAACAGATACAACTTTTTTTTTTATTAATGTATTAGTAAATGATGAAATTAACATTTATTGAGATTTAGAAATGCTTTAGAAGGGTTTTTCGTTGTTAGTTCACGTTAATTAATATAGTTAACTAATGTTAACAAATGGAACATTATTGTAAAGTGTTACCTAATCATTTGTCAAGTGGGAGGAGAAATGGATGAACTTATACTCTGATTTGTACTAACAGAAATAGATATTTAGAGCCTATGCCTTATTTATGCGTGCTGGTTTGTTTTTTGAGTTGTCTTATTTACTTAAGGAATTAAATTAAACCAGTTGAATTAAAACATGCCGGAATATATAACTACCTTGGTTGGGAATGTCTGTCTCTGTGGTCTTCATTTCTGGTAGTGCAGCACTTTGTTGAACTTCTCCATCCATTTCTGTCTCCCTTTCAGTTTCTTTTTCTCCATCTGCAGTACTTTCTTTAAACAACAGATGACAGTATATACTTTCAAATATCAGTTGTATGTATGTAACTGATAGATATATATATACATACATACATACATACATACATATACATATACATATATACATACATACATACATACATATATATATAGATATATATAGAGAGAGAGATTTTATCAGGTGTGCATTAGTACCAGATTGGGCAGTTTCCTCTGTGTTGGTGTCCTCCTCAGGTATTCCAATATATGACAAGGATATATCCAACTGTACCTTACCATGCAAGAGGATGAGGTCATAATGTTAATTGTTCTGTCAACATAAATTAGAATTTATTGCTAGTACTAAAGTATCTGGCTTGACAAATCCATAAACTCACCTCTGGAGTAAAAATGTATTTGTATAAAAAATAATGTCTCATATATGTGTTGATGAAATAGTATAAAATTTGCGTCATTTGCTCCAAGCTGAAAAGGTCGATACTGAAAGGAGGCCTCTGTGTTTAATAGGGGAAAGAACAAAAGAGGTTTGAGCACAAAAACATTTGTTAACTTCCCAACAGTTATTATTTCAAAGCAGATATATGATTATTACACAACTGTTTAAAATTTGTGGTTATGTTCACCAAGGCTGCATTTATTTGATTAAAATACAGTACAAAATTAAATAACTGTTTTCTCTCTTTATACATTTTAAAATGTAATTTTTCCTGTGATGGCAAAGCTGCAGTTTCAGCATCATTACTCCAGTCTTCAGTGTCACATGCAGAGGTGGACAAAGTACACAACTTCCTTACTTGAGTGAAAGTACAAATACTACACGTCAAATATTACTCCGTTACAAGTAAAAGTACAGAAGTATTCGTTTTTAAAAGTACTTAAGTATCAAAAGTAAAAAAATGTCAATGCATTGTTTTATTATTGTTGCATTGTTGTAATACAGTATCTTATGCCTCTGAATCTATGCCTGCCTACCTACCCTCATATCAATATCAAGTTTATTTCTAGAACACAGTTCCAGTAGTGGGATTGAATGTGAGATTGAATAAGTGCACTCAATAACGTCCACAATGGTTTCGGACACCCAAATGGCTGTTCCCTCAAATAGTACCCTATTTAAAGTTTGTTGGCTTTTAGTATGAACTAGTGCAAAATGCCCGTGCAAAATCAGTTTGTGTGTGTGTTTTTAGTAATTGTTGGTTTGGTGTGTTTGAGTGCTCATTGTTACAATTACACAGCAAAAGTTCAGTGACATTTTTATTTGTGCATGGTAGAAAGCACACAGTGAACTCTGAGAAAACGCTATGCTTGAGCAAACAGTTTGTGAATAGGCTACTACAAATGATGCCCGTGAAAGAGACTGTGAACGCATTGAATAGGATATGTTTAGTTGGTGAATAGCATAGGCTACTATTACACAGTAGCGATAACGTTAAGCGCACCAGAATGAAATATAATATTCAGAAGTAAACAGCATAGCTGACTTACAGATTCAGTTAACATCCACAAATGAATAAGCGCGTCGATTCAGGGAGCAGTGCAAAAGTGCCCGTGCAAAATCAGTTTTTGTGTGTGTTTTTAGTAATTGTTGGTTTGGTTTTCTAATCCAAACAACGTCAAACTTGGCACTGCACTTACTCATGCCTGTAGCAAGACACCTGTCAAGTTTGAAATCCATCGGACTAACGAGAGATATGCGAATAACACACACACACACACACAGAAATACGTTCCCGTAATTTATAGATAGATATAATATACAGAAGTAAACAGCGTAGGTGACTTACAGATTCAGTTAACATCCACAAATGAATAAGTGGGACAATTCTGGGAGCAGGCTACACAGTGAACTCCTAAAAAATGCTACGCTTGAACAAACAGTTTGTGAATAGGTTACTACAAATGATGGCCGTGAATAAAATATTTAGAAGTAAACAGTGTAGCTGACAGAGTGTTTATGTCAGAATGTTTATTTTTAAACCACAACCTTCTTGGGGCTTCTTTTACCGATATATTTACCGATATCTTTAGCATTTCTAATCCAAACAACGCCAAACTTGGCACTGCACTTACTCGTGCCCGTAGCAAGACACCTGTCAAGTTTGAAATACATCGGACTAACGGTTCGAGAGATAGGCTATGCGAATAACAGACAGACAGACAGACAGACAGACAGACAGACACACAGACAGACGTTTCTGTAATTAAGTTGGCTTGGAAAAGCCAACTTACTGATATTGTACTTAAGATTATTATTATTATTCTTAGACTAAATTTCTCCACGTAACTCCTCCTAAACTGTTCAAGGTACAACCACTAAACTCAGACTAGACCTTCAAACTGTTCTTACTCGAGTTAATTTATCTATTTAGACTAATCAGACTTGCTGTTTTCCTAAAATTGCTGATAAAAACGTGGAAAAATCCCATAGACTTTCATTGCGGAATGTTCAAATTGAGCCAAGACTATTCAAACTTCAACTGTATAAATTCAAATTTTTACAGTTGGAGAGGTTCATTAGACTCCATCAGCTGCCATTATATGTACTATTTCTAATTCATTGAGACTCATTTAAGCTTTCTTTCTTTCTTTCTTTCTTTCTAACTTAAATTTCTTTCTTTCTAACTACAAACTAAATTCAAATTTTGACAGTTGGAGAGGCTCATTAGACTCCATTAGCTGCCATTGTACTATTTCTAATCCATCGAGACTCATTTTCCATTCTATCTAATATTTCTAAACTGAAAACCTAAACTAAAACTTAAACTAAACTAATTAAAACTAAAAACCTTCAAGCTTTTAAAAATTCTTCAAACTTTGGTATTAAACTTTCTTTCTTTCTTTCTTTCTTTCTTTCTTTCTTTCTTTCTTTCTTTCTTTCTTTCTTTCTTTCTTTCTTTCTTTCTCTCTAACTTTATCTATCTATCTATCTATCTATCTATCTATCTATCTATCTATCTATCTATCTATCTATCTATCTATCTATACACTACTTTAAACTTCAAGCTTTTAAAACTCAAACTTTGGTACAAACTTTCTTTCTATCTATCTATCTATATTTCTTTCTTTCTTTCTTTCTTTCTTTCTTTATCTATCTATCTATCTATACACTACTTTAAACTAAGCTTTTAAAACTTCTTCAAACTTTGGTACAAACTATCTTTCTTTCTTTCTAACTAATTAATCTTTCTTTCTTTCTAACTCCAAACTAAATTCAAATTTTGACAGTTGGAGAGGCCCAATAGACTCCATTAGCTGCCATTCTATATTTCTAATCAATCAAGACTCATTTAAGCTTCCATTCTATCTAATTTGTATAATCTATCTATCTATCTATCTATCTATCTATCTATCTATCTATCTATCTATCTATCTATCTATCTAACTAATCATTCTTTCTAACAAATTTTCCCTTCTTTCTTTCTTTCTTTCTTTCTAACTAATCTTTCTTTCTTTCTAACTAATCTTTCTTTCTTTCATTCTAACTCCAAACTAAATTCAAATTTTGACAGTTGGAGAGGCTCATTAGACTCCATTAGCTGCTCTTACTAATTCTAATCAATTGAGACTACTTTTAAAACTATTAAACTAAAACTTAAACTAATTAAAACGGAAAACATTCAAACTTTTAAAACTACTAAACTTAAACCAATTAAAACTAAAAACTTCAAACTTCCAGCTTTTAAAAATTCTTCAAACTTTCTGGCAAGGCTTTTTCATGCCAACTTAAAGTTTGTCTAACTTTTTCATCTAGTTTATAGATTGATGTTTTATCCTTACTGTTATCTATAAGCTAGTGTGCTCCATAACAATGACAAAATTCGCATTTAGAAGACCAAACCCAACGTTGAAAATCGGGTTGATGTCAGAATCCAACGTCAGATTGACGTTAATCTCCAGTGTTGGACAGACGTTGTATTGTGGTTGAAAATGAAAATCGGGTTGATGTCAGAAACCAACATCAGTCAGGTTCTTACGTCAACACGACTTTCATTTCCAACCACAATGGATGGTGACGTCAATATGACGTCGGGTTCTGACGGGTATTGTGGTTGAAAATGAAAATCGGGTTGATGTCAGAAACCAACATCGTCGGGTTCTGAGGTCAACACGACTTTCATTTCCAACCACAATGGATGGTGACGTCAATATGACGTCGGGTTCTGACGGGTTCTACTCAAGGACCTTGACAGAAATGTAGTGGGGTAAAAAGTATGATATTTGTCTTTCAAATGTAGGGAAGTTAAAGTAAAAAGTTTCCAGAAAAAAATAATACTCAAGTAAAGTACAGATAATTAAAAAGTGTACTTAAGTACTGTACTCAAGTAAATGTACTTTGTTACTGTCCACCTCTGGTCACATGATCCTTCAGAAATCATTCTAATATGCTGATTTGCTGCAAAAAAATTTTTTTTTTTATTATCAATGATGAAAATCATTGTGCTTCTTAATATTTTTGTGGAAATACATTGATACATGTTTTTTTTTTTTTTGGATTCTTTGATTAATAGAAAAAATATTTGAAACACATTTTTTGTAACATAAGTGTTTTTATAAATTTGTATAAATTTGATGACTGAATTAAATTCTTAAATTGATTTCTTCCAAAAAATAAAATCTTACTGAGCCCAAACTTTTGAATGGTATATTTACATACCCTGACTGAATGGCAAAGCAGAAGTTCACTGCAGTAGGTCAAACAGTGATCTGTGTTATTGAGGGGTGTTTCTGAAAATATTTTACAAGAATGTTTTAATATTATATATTAAGTATGAGAATATTATCTTGTACAAAATTATAAAGATATTGTTAATTATACAATAACATTATTACTATGGCTGCATCACCTGTGTTGAACTGATGCACGTTTTTTATAATGGAGATGAGAACAGAAGTTTGTTCCCTGTTGAAATGTTTCTCTCTGCAGAACAGCACTAGATTTGTATACAACTCAAGAAGTACTCCCTGTCTTGGCTGAGGCACATCAGAGATCAATAATGCACGGCACAAAATCCTAGAGGGGAAGCAAACAATGTGCATTCACGTAAGATCAAGCAATGTCATCAATTATGATTAGCATCATTCCTGTTATGCAGCACCTTTTGTAATTCAGGGTAGATTTTCTATAAAAATGTATTTGGTCTATCTCAGGCATTTAAACTTGTTAATTATAGCTTGGTTATTTACACAATGGTAGGAAAATTAGCAGGTTGCCTAACAAGATAAAAGAGGTAAAGTTAGCCACGGTTCACCGATGGACTTAAAAGATAGTTTTGCCTACACTGTATAAATAAAAGGTGCCTGGAGGAACCTTTTGGGGTTCTTCACTTTGCCACACCGACGGAACCGTCTGTAGATCCTCTAGGCACCCTTTAAAAAGGAGTGGTTCTCTGAGGAACCACACAGGTTTCCTGAGGAACTCTTATATTAGGCACTGTGTGGAACCACTTTGGGTGCCTCCAGGAACCAAATTTCTCTTTTTTTTTCTTCATGTTGTTACTATGGTTACCTTTGACTTCTATTATAATAAACAAATTGAACCAAATACAAAATAAGAATTGTTTATTACATATTTGATATTCATTTTTATACATACACTTCCATGCACATGGGGGAAAAAAGCTAACTATAGATTAATATCAATGAATACACAAAACAATTGTATAATACATAAGCAACATGAATAATCAACCATGTATACACTCACCTTAAGGATTATTAGGAACACCATACTAATACTGTGTTTGACCCCCTTTCGCCTTCAGAACTGCCTTAATTCTACGTGGCATTGATTCAACAAGGTGCTGAAAGCATTCTTTAGAAATGTTGGCCCATATTGATAGGATAGCATCTTGCAGTTGATGGAGATTTGTGGGATGCACATCCAGGGCACGAAGCTCCCGTTCCACCACATCCCAAAGATGCTCTATTGGGTTGAGATCTGGTGACTGTGGGGGCCATTTTAGTACAGTGAACTCATTGTCATGTTCAAGAAACCAATTTGAAATGATTCGAGCTTTGTGACATGGTGCATTATCCTGCTGGAAGTAGCCATCAGAGGATGGGTACATGGTGGTCATAAAGGGATGGACATGGTCAGAAACAATGCTCAGGTAGGCCGTGGCATTTAAACGATGCCCAATTGGCACTAAGGGGCCTAAAGTGTGCCAAGAAAACATCCTCCACACCATTACACCACCACCACCAGCCTGCACAGTGGTAACAAGGCATGATGGATCCATGTTCTCATTCTGTTTACGCCAAATTCTGACTCTACCATCTGAATGTCTCAACAGAAATCGAGACTCATCAGACCAGGCAACATTTTTCCAGTCTTCAACTGTCCAATTTTGGTGAGCTTGTGCAAATTGTAGCCTCTTTTACCTATTTGTAGTGGAGATGAGTGGTACCCGGTGGGGTCTTCTGCTGTTGTAGCCCATCCGCCTCAAGGTTGTGCGTGTTGTGGCTTCACAAATGCTTTGCTGCATACCTCGGTTGTAACGAGTGGTTATTTCAGTCAAAGTTGCTCTTCTATCAGCTTGAATCAGTCGGCCCATTCTCCTCTGACCTCTAGCATCAACAAGGCATTTTCGCCCACAGGACTGCCGCATACTGGATGTTTTTCCCTTTTCACACCATTCTTTGTAAACCCTAGAAATGGTTGTGCGTGAAAATCCCAGTAACTGAGCAGATTGTGAAATACTCAGACCGGCCCGTCTGGCACCAACAACCATGCCACGCTCAAAACTGCTTAAATCACCTTTCTTTCCCATTCTGACATTCAGTTTGGAGTTCAGGAGATTGTCTTGACCAGGACCACACCCCTAAATGCATTGAAGCAACTGCCATGTGATTGGTTGATTAGATAATTGCATTAATGAGAAATCGAATAGGTGTTCCTAATAATCCTTTAGGTGAGTGTATTTTGAATCATAAAATGTTGAAGTCTGGGATGCCGTTAGACTGGAGACTGTAATGTACACTATGGCTTTTGAAAAGCTTAAATGTGTGACTTGAATCAACAGTGTTCATAAATGGTTGTTGAGTATTCTCATGAAACAAGATAGAGGAAGTAGAAGTAGAGGCTTCGACCCGGAAACACTATTAAGGTGCAGTTAAATTATCTGTTGTTCTGTGAATGTTCACTGGTGAATTCCAGTCATTTCAATAAGAATCCACACGATCAGCGATTTGGTTTGTGGCAAAAAATGTCACTATGGGACCAAGTTGGTGTGAGGTTTAAGAGTTAGAAAAGTGAAAAGGTACAGCAGATTCGTTTTCCGTTTGTTTTTCCTCTTTTCTGGTGGATGGTCCAGGCACTTAAATGATTTTCAGGTCTACAGGAGGATTTTTATTCTTGTTCAAACTTGTATTTCAGCTTACCGAGATCCCTGCAAAGTAAAAAATGTACCGTTAGTAAGGTTATTAAAGTGATAGTTGTGAAATTTAAATAATTTCCTCAGCCTTGTGACGTTCCAAACCATTCACCATTCAATTTCACTGCATGAAACACAAGCAAAAAAAAAATGGTGTAAATCATTCATGAAACCATTCTTATGTACACTTGTCTAGTTCAATTCAATGCAACAATTTATGTAAAAATGGTTAAGCTCCAAAAATGTCCCAGAAAAGATCCTAAAAATAATCAATGAGTTCACAACTCATGTGTTATGGGTTGTGTTGTAAGTCTTCTGAAGCCATATAATAGCTTTTTCCTTCTTTTTTTTTTTTTTTGAAAAAGACTAAACTTGAAGTTATAATTCAGAGTTAAAATGTCTTATATTCAAATGCAAATGATAAAGATATAAGAACAAATGCATAGCATTATTTGTGAACCAAACCTGTGATATTATTTTTCTGAGTAACATGAATGAGATTTGAGAGCATGAGGGAAGATTTTCAGAGAATAACTGATTAAAAAACACAAGTACACAGTCATACAATACAATTTCACACAGAGAAAGTACATAGTAATAAAGTACTTGCATGTGGTGTAGTAGGTAACTTACTGTAATTCAATGTTGCCACTGAAATGTTCAGATTATTTTAGAAATGTACTGGTTGTTCTGGGGAACAAAAGAACAAAGCTGATTATTCACAACATAATATTTATTGACCAGTAAATGGCTTTAAAATGGTATTTGAGAGAATGAGGGCACCTGTAGTAAGTAAAGTTAGGCTAAACAAAAACAGACCAAACTATATTAACCTGCTTTTGTTATTCATAACAAACACCAATGACGACAGCAGGAATCAGCTAAATTAGTTAGGCTATATCAGCAATTTGAAGACACAGTTGTACAGAATATATTGAACTGAATGACTAAATCAATCTAAGACAATAAGTCAATAATTTCCATTTGTTCATTAGATCAACGTAGTTAGTATCGCGGCTAAAACCTTCATACCAGATATACTGTGCAATAAACGAGTGGTAAACACTGTAAAAACGTAGTAATGTATAATACATTTAGTTTATATATTTGTGTGTTTGAATATATAGTGAGTAGACTGTATTTATATTTATTTGGCGAGTTTACAAACCTTGTAACGGAGAGCCGAACAAACGGCGGAAGCTCTGATGAGAGGAGCCGTTACTTTCTCTCCCGATGACGTCGATCAGCTGAGCTTTATTGCGCGCGAGCATCACTGAAGCGACGACAGCAGAGGAACAGCAGCAGTTTCGTGACAGAACAAAACTTCTCTCCTCCTGGTTCTTCTTCTTCATATTATTAATATTATTATTATTTAGTGTTGTTGTTTAAGGTTCAAATTACTTAAATTACTGTTTTAATTATTCTTATTTCTTTTTATTATTTTAATTTCTTCTGTAAAGCACTTTGAATTGCCATTGTGTATGAAATGTGCTATATAAATAAACTTGCCTTGCCTTGCCTTACTTAATAAAATAGGCCTATACTAAATAAATGTAAGCTACCCAACTGAAAAAGACGTAGGCTAGCCTACTGTTAAATGTATTAAAAATGCATTAAAGTATATTTGTATTGTAGGTCTACTAAAAACACACTCAAGTACATTTTTAATACATTTAATAGTACGTCTTTTTCACCTGGGTATGTATACTGAATCAAACGTAAGTAGCCTATAATAATAATAATAGGATAATAATAATCTTATTCTGGCCTCACTGAACCATTTGGTTCCTCCAGATGCTGGCTTTACATAAGAGATCTTCCAGGAACCACTTAAATGTTAAAAGATCTTCCAATAACCCTTTTATCGCATTCAAGTTCCTCTATTTTCCCCCAAAGCACTTTGAGGTCTCATGGTAATGAAAAGGTGACTCCAGAACCTCTGAACTAAATACAAAGTGTTTAAAGGATCCCATAAGTTCCAGCAAGAACCTCAAAGATTGTCAATGCTCCTCCAGTAACCCTACTATCGGAGAAAGAGCTTTGAGGCACCTAAATTACATTTTGAAGTTCCTTGAGTATCCGACTGGATATTTGAGGCTCCTTTAGTTTTTACAGTGACATGAGGGTTTCACCTTTAAGTTAATCTTGATATTTTTAACTATTATATTTTATAATGTCACACTAATTTATGTAATAGTATAACATGACTGACTGTTTAAAATTAAATAATAATGTAGACGTTATTCACAGCAGCGCCATCTTTGATAAATAAATAGGCCTAAATAATTAAAGCGAGGCTGTGAGGGATAAGTTAGACATGCATCTCGTCAGTGGTGGGTTTTTGGATTGTTCTGCTGACGAAATCCTGCAAAATATCTTAACAAGAAATTTCAGTAGACAAAAAACTCCAAACAACATGAGCTGTGGAAAATGATAAGTGATCTAAGAGCTTTATTCAGCGGATGCCATTGAAAACACGGCAAGTTTATCCCTCCCTCACAGCCTCGCTTTCTTACTTGTCATGGCGCTGCTCTGAATAAGGTCTATAGAAATGAGCATAATATACCAATATTTGTAATATAAATGTAACTTGTAAACCTTTCAATCTCAGGTATGGAATTGGTCTTCTCAATCTCTTCCATATCACTGTGTTTCAGATCTGCCCTAGAAATACAATCAACAAGAATAATTGAGTATGTTTGTGTCTAAAGATGCTGAAAAATGCAAACTGCATTGGATTTTTTATTTATTTAACGTAATTTTTTTTGTGGGACCTAACGTTACCATAACAACACCCGTGCTCTTGGAGGCTGGGTCTCCTAGAAAAGATTACAATTAACGTACAAAAATGTATATTTTACATAAATGTATATATATCACAAGTTATTCCCGATCTCTAGATTCCATGAAAAAGTATAGCTTTTACCTTAATGTTCTCAAAAGGCATAATTTCTCCCCTCTGACAGCCTCTGAAAACGGCTCTATAAAAACATTAATCTAAACCACCTGTGTTGTGTTACATCGTATCCTAGCAACTACATTTCCCAAATCCGAGCCGACGTCACAGTTACGTCACGGCGTTAGCTGGTGGCAAAACAAAGGGAAAACTGGAGGCGGCTAACACAAACCAGCACAGATTCGGCTACATAATAAGGAGCTTAAATTATTATTATTGTTATTAAATGTCATCTTGTTGTGTTGTTGGGTGCAACCGTGCAAGAATCGACGGATTATTTGCGAATCATCTATGATTGTATACATTGTTTTGATTGATTGTGATTAGACTTTTTGAAGAACCTGGTAAGAAAGGGTAATCAAATGCATAATTAAAAAATGAATATGCTGTATCTGGAATTTTTATTTCTCGAAAATATTCACATTATTAAAATTGCACCGTAATGTCACTCTTTACATTGTCGTCTTCTGTCTGTCACTCAACCGGAGGTAGCTGTCAGATCGTCGTGGACGGGTCAAAATACTTTACGTTAAAATAACTTTTGCAAATAACAATCGCGTTCCTGGACAGTGAGTGACCTTGCACATTAAGATAAAAACGGATTTTCTCCAGTCATTATTAAAAAAACAAGCTAACAAAACTGGCAAACTAACGTTAGTGAAGCGGCCAGAGGGATCGTTCTGCCGCCACCTAAGCTCCGCCCACAAAAAAACGTCACCATGTTTACCAACTGAAAGGGGGTACCACTAACCACTGATCAGTCCCTCCAACTTAAAAGCCACGAAAACTTCACTGAGGATGCACGTTATTATTTTTAATATGACATTGAAACTATCAAAAATAGGAAATAAATGTAAATATTGTTTTAATTTCACGTGTTTTAAACAAATCAATGAATAAATTAATATTAAGAACAACATTTAAGAACTTTTATTTTCACACTGGGATGTAGAGGAAGTGACGTAAAGTATCAGACTAGCACGAAAGAGTCCACTACCAAACGTTGTTCAAATAGCTCACTTCGAGCAAATACGTCTGTGATCACAACAAATGTCTAAAAAGGTATGAGTGCTACAAACAAAGTGTTTTACATATATGTTAGGGCCTGTCTATACCCGCTCACTTTTATTTTGATAGACAAAAATGTGTCCTGTAGTGTCAGTGTTCACATATCTACTGTTCTTCCTGTTTTCCGGTCGGAGCAGAGGTTTGTTTCTGGTTGCGAAAAAGTCACTAACACAAATCTATTTTAATACACGTTTTTAACTGCGGAGTACCTAAAACGTTGTAGTATGACGTGCGACATATAGTTCTAACATAATGCAATTTATAATGTAAAAAAGACCCATGCTTTTGACCGTTGTATCTCGCTTGCTAGGCTTTAGCTAGCATCGAAGCTAAACTCACTCAAAGCGTCACTGTTGCCTTAAATTAATTGGAAAAAAGTTTTACTGCATAAATATGTGCCCTGCGTATTATGACTATGAAATCTTCTTTATAGTTTGTTTCATTATGTAATAATCCAATAAATATGAAATAGATCGAAGACGTCCGCCGTGTTAACCAGCATATGACAGAAAATTTCAAAACTGAATTACACCATAAGTGTTTCAGCTTAAATCTTCTTATTGTTATCGTTAAATAATATTTTCAATTTTATGCCAGATAGAAATTACCTGCGCAAAATCTCTTTAACGGTGGTCTTTGTTTGATATCGTCAGTACTAATAGCTGTCTTGGAACTATACAATGTAAAATTATTTAGTTAAAGTGATAGTTCACCCAAAACTAAAAAATATCAATCACTTCCTTTTCCTCACCATTATGTTCAAATATGTATGACTTTCTGGTTTTCTTTAGAACATAAAAGGAGATGTTGTGCAGGCATCTTTGTTTTCCCCCATACAATGAAAGTGAATGATAACTGAGGCTGTCATTCTGCCTAACATCACTTTGTTTGTCCCACAAATGAAAAAAAGTCATACAGCTTTGGAACAACATGGGGATTAAATGATGACAGTTTGGTTGAACCTTTAATTTAACAAAACTGCCTGTGCTTTTTAAGAAATTGATGCTTACCCTTACATTTGCATCTGTTGTAGTTCTGAATAATATAATAATAGTCTGTCTAACACTGTGAATTTTGTAGGGAAGCATGTCTGGCACAGGGGGTGGGAAGCGCCCCTCAGGAGGGGATAGTCCTCCTGGCGCACCTGAAAAAAAGATGAAGAAAGAGGAGAAGACTACCACCACTCTCATTGAGCCCATCCGCATTGGAGGAGTTTCTTCTACGGTATGTTTCATGTACCAAAACAAAATGCGTTGTAGCTGTTGGGTGCAGTCTTGCAATATTTTGTGTGTTTTTAACATAGACATCATTAAAAACAATCACCCTCAATTAGGGGTGTATCGATACACTCATGTCACAATTTGATGCAATTCACGATACTGAACTCATGACATGATACTATTGTGATACTTTAAGCCAAAATAAAGAGTTTTTATTACATATGGTAAAAAGTTACAATAACTTTTTTACTGAATTTGTTATTTAATCAGAGGTGAACTTGACTAGGATTAGACTTGGTCTTGGTCCCCAATGCACAGGGCAATGGTGACACCAGAATAAAAATATTCATGATTCTGAAGCTAAAAATAAAGAATTGTGTTAGACACACATGCTTGCACTCGTTCACGGAATAATAATAAAAATAATATTGGCCCCTTTTTAAAATCAGACATTTGGCATTTTCAGCACCCGCAAATATTCCACCATTGCATTATTATACATTATATATAGTAGTTTAATGTAGTTCAGTCACTGAAACTCCATAAAGTTTCATTTTTTTCTCATGCAGTACTACACTTTCAGTTTGATCTCTTACACAGACAAGCAGCGCACACACAGATACTCCTGATAGTTCCACTATGTCCTGTCTCTCAATACCACTTAAATTATAAGAATAAACTATCTAAAAGTCGTCATACTACAAAAACTAAAAATGTGATATGGTGATTTAAATGATGTTTGTGCTTTCACTTTGAGGAGTGTCGCTCCAGCACATAAACACCCCAGATGATCAATGCTATCAATCACAGTTCTAATCGCAAAGCATGTCAAATGACTATTCCCCAACTTTAAATTGTTTCTTAATTTATTCACCCTCATGTCATTCTTTCACGTCATACTACTTTACTACAGTATGTGTGTTGATCAGTTTTATTATCAGTGTTGAAAACAGTTGTGCTGCATAATATTTTTATCAAAACCGTGATATTTTTTTTTCCAGGGTTCTTTGATGAATAGAAAGAACAGCATTTATTTGAAATAGAAATATTTGAATCTTTTGTAAAATTGTAAATGTCTTTACTGTCACTTTTGATCAATGCATCCTTACTGAATAAAAGTCTGACCCAATACTTTTGATTGGTAGTGTTTTTTAAACATTCTGTCATAACCTTCAAAACCTTTGTAGATAAGATTGACTTGTGTCATTTTACCCCAAATATTTTTGTGCAGGAGGAGATGGACATGAAGGTCATTCAGTTCAAGAACAAGAAGCTCTGCGAACGCCTTGAACAGAGGCAGGCTTTGGAGGATGAGTTGAGGGAGAAGATTGAGAAACTGGAGAAGAGGCAGGCCACTGATGACACCACCCTGCTTATCGTCAACCGCTGTTGGACTCAGGTTCACCACTCTTCTTTTCTTCCAATGCTATACAATGACAATAATAACAATACAAAACATGAAAGAATCAAAATATACATTCCATATATGACATCTATTATAACAGACTAGTGCAAAATGCCCGTGCAAAATCGTTTTTTGTGTGTGTTTTTAGTAATTGTTGGTTTGGTGCCCGTGAAAGAGACTGTGAACGCATTGAATTCAGGGAGCAGGCTAGGTTACTACAAATGATGGCTGTGAATAAACTATAATATTCAGAAGTAAACAGTGTAGCTGACTAAGTGTTTATGAATACCACAACCTTCTAAGTGCTAGTGCAAAATGCCCGTGCAAAATCAGTTTTTGAGTGTGTTTTTAGTAATTGTTGGTTTGGTGTGTTTGAGTGCTCATTGTTACAATTACACACATATTTGTGCATGGTAGAAAGCACACAGTGAACTCCGAGAAAACGCTATGCTTGAGGAAGCTTGTGAATAGGCTACTACAAATGATGCCCGTGAAAGAGACTGTGAACACATTGAATAGGATATGTTTAGTTGGTGAATAGCATAGGCTATCGTTACACAGTAGCGATAACTTTAAGCGCACCAGAATGAAATATAATATTCAGAAGTAAACAGCATAGCTGACTTACAGATTCTGTTAACATCCACAAATGAATAAGCGCGTCGATTCAGGGAGCAGTGCAAAGTGCCCGTGCAAAATCAGTTTTTGTGAGCTGATCGCCGTCAAAAAAGTTCAGGAGATATTTCTTAGTGATGGCTGATTTCAACAGTTTCAATATGATAGCATTTTGAAAAAAAAGTGTCTTGAATTTATTGCATTTTTGGGGGAAAAAATCCGTTTTTATAATAGATCTTTGAAAATCCAAATCTGGATTAGAATTTTTTATGATATTATAACCTAAAGATACTATGTGAAAGTTTTAAACAGAAAATAGTGTTTTTCATCTTGCCACTTTCTTGGTAAAGAAAACACATTTTTACTCAAATTAATCAAAATGGATTTATCACATTCTGGAACCAAACTATAATATTCAGAAGGAACCAAAATATAATATTCAGAAGGAACCAAACTATAATATTCAGAAGGAACCAAACTGTAAAATTCAGAAGTAAACAGTGTAGCTGGCAGATGTCAGAATGTTTATTTTTAAACCACAATCTTCTTGGGGCTTCTTTGACCGATACAACCCTCTAATGTCAGAATGTTTATTTTTAAACCACAACCTTTAAAAAAATGATATATTTAACAATATCTTTAGCATTTCTCATCCAAACAACGTCAAACTTGGCGCTGCACTTACTCGTGACCGTAGCGAGAACGGTTCGAGAGATATGTGGTTAACAGACATACACACACACAGACATACAGACGTTAATTTATAGATAGATAATAGTAATATTGTAAGGACTTATTTGAACTCTGTTTTCACAGCTTGAGGAAAATATCCATGAATTGCTGCAGCATGTAGAGCCCAAGGATGCCCCAGCTCCTGTCCAGACCCCTGCCACCCCTCCTGTTCCGGCAGACGTCCCAGTTCCTGCTGTAGCTCCATCTCCTGCTCCTGAACCTTCTGCTCCTTTGCCGGCCCCAATGGAAGTGGATGATGGCCTACCCCGGCCTCCACCTGAGGGGGTGGAAGAACCACCACAACAACCAGTGCAAGAAAAGGAACAGACACAGGAGCAAGAGAAGCAACAGCAGCCGCCTGACTCTGAGGAGAAGCTGGCTGATGTACCAGTGAAGGATGGAATTCCCGGTAAATATACTGAGTTAGGCTCCGATGCCATTTGCACAACATTTAAAATAAAGAGTTTATTCATAGTTTATACCAGTGTTACTTAAGTCTTGGTCTTTTTTTGAAGGTCTCGTTCTTGACCACATTTGTACTTGGTCTTGTCTCGGACTAAGAGGACTTGATTTTATCTCAACACACATCTGTGTTTCCTTACTGAATGAATCAGCTGCTTCGAACAAATCGTTTGAATATATGATTCCGTGACTCATTAAGTGATTTGCCGCCACCTACTGGCGGGTTTAGTATCATTTTATTTTTCCATCATATTTCTTTATTCAGAATGTTATTTTTAAAACATCTCAGCATTATTTATGCAGTTGTAATTGTACCAATTCAGATGCAAACTTCTGTTTATTCTTACTGTATGTATTGAGTAACTATAATACATTTGTCAAGCAGTAAATGTGGACCTTTTAAGATGAAATTTAGGAGTGCTGGTCTGGTCTTGGTGTTGACTCTGTCTCACCCTGTCTTGGTCTTGGTTTGGTCTCGACACACGCTGGTCTTGATTTGGTTTATGTGGTCTTGACTACAACACTAGTTTATACATTTATCCTATTAACCCTATAAAACTTACTGTCCAGGAAAAGCTTCGGCTGAAAGGAAGTAAAAATGGCACGATTTTCTATGGATGCAGATGAAATGATAATACAAGCTTTTGCTTTCTGCAACATCTTTAAAGGTCAGCAAAACATTGGTCTCTTATGGCGGAGAAAAAAAGAGGAGAGCCCTTGTTGCAGCCTGGGCATTGAAAAAAGCAGTTGGTGTCCACCTGAGTTGATGTCATTTGCCACTGGTGCTTTTTCAATGATGTACGACTGGCATTGATCGTAATATCTGATCTGTCAGCTTATATGGCAGATGCAAATGCTCGTATCCAATTCATATCAGATTTATTTCCTCTTATGAATGAGGCCTAAAGCCAATATCAGAATCCGTGTGCTTTTTTCCTGCTTAAGGCCCGTTCACACCAAGAACGATGACTATGTTAGCGTCCACACCAGCAGACAATGTCGTTCTGTTTATTCTAAGCTCTTGCTCGTCTGCCACTTTAAAAGCTCGAGCTTGTTACAGCAGGATGGATTCTGATTGGCTGTCAATGTTTTTATCGTTCATCAGCAGGATAAATTGTCCTGAAAGGGATTCCAGCGATATAGTTTCTCTGTGCCTTTATTGTTATAGCTGTGGTGTGAACTCTCCTATTCGTTAATATTGAGAACGATTTTTAGAACTATAACTTTATTGTTATCTTCATAGTTATCTTCCTTGGTGTGCACGGGCCTTTACACGTTTGTGGGTCATATCCGATCTGTGCCGTATGGGAGGAAAAAAACGGAATTGGGTCACTTGAACCATGTAATGTAAATGCGGCTATTGATTTACATTACAATTGGTCAGAATTTCATCTTATTTTTTTGGGCCATAACAGCAAATGCACCAAATTGCATATTTTTGCTCCGTTTTGGCCTCCGAGTAAAATTTAGATTCTCTTCGAGTGTGAGCTCCATATTCTCATAACATAATACTTTATAAGCCATAAAAGCCTCATGTATCAAAATAAATACTCAAGATACTCAGACCATAAACGAAACAATAATGCATCTAGTTTCTATTAGCCTGCCTATAGCAGCTTTTACCATTTACATTCATATTGCATTTGATCTGTTTTGTAGCCCCTCCACCTCCACCACCTCTCAGCGTGAGCGCAAAGGCTTTCCTGGCAACTCTGGATAATAGCAGCGAGGAGGAGCTGACACTGCAGCTACAGGACAGGATGCAGTTCAGCAAGGGTGGTGTGGCCTGCATGGTCTGCATCTTTGACCGCCTGCATAGCAGCATTGACGAGCTGTGTACTAGAGTGGAGTCAGCTGGTAAAATAAGAGTTCATTTGCTATGATTTTCAAAGCACAAAATGTTTATTCCAGAATAAAGTTTTAGTTTGATCACTGTTTGAACAAACACTAAACTATCGCTCTTGTACTTTACGTTCTAATCAGTTTGTGAAGATGACAGTCAGCGAGAGATAATTGCCACAAACCGCACACTTCTAGAGGAAAATATTCGACTGCAAGACCTTGCTTCCTCCCTTCAAGGGAAACACCACAAAATGTCATTAGAGGTATCTGATAGCCTAGTTTTGTTTGACCAAATTTTATTTACAGTATATTTACTTAGTTATACACTACCATTGAAAGGTTTGGGGTTTGTAAGATAAAAAAAAAAAAAAAACGAATTTAAACTATTATTCAGCTAGGAAACGTAAATCCTTAACGTTAAAATGTAAATATTACATTTATAATATTATTACAATAAAACTGTTTTAAATAAATGTTATTTTTTTAAAACTTTCTATTCATCAAAGAATCATGAAAGAAATGTTATTGGGTTTCCACAAAAATATTACACAATACAACATTGATAATAATAAGAAATGTTTCTTGAGCACCAAATCAGAATAGTAGAATGATTTCTGAAAGATCATTTGATACTAAGAATGGTTGCTGAAAATACAGTAATGTCTGCTGAAAATGAAAGTAATAATATTACTGTTCTTACTGTACTGTTCAAATAAATGCAGCCTTAGTGAACATAAGTGACTTCTTTCAAAAACATGAATAAAATCTTACCAACCCCAAACTTTTGAACAGGAGTGTGATATATGTGATATGTGTTTTGCACCCTTTGCACTGTCCTTAAGACCAGTCTTTGCTTCCACAGTATAATGAACTGGTTGACAAAGTTACGAGTTCTGAGACTAAAGTGTCTGAAATGGAAACGGCTGTGGAGGACCTGCAGTGGGACATCGAAAAACTCCGTAAGAGAGAGCAGAAGCTGAATAAACACCTAGCAGAAGCTCTGGAGCAGGTCAGCTTTCCCTTTATCTCAGAAATCACTGTTTCATCTTGTTTAATGCTGAGCAATTAATTTTATTTAGCTTCCCTGAATTTGAAATAGAACAAACATTTTCAGTTTTCATGCAATGTATTTCTTTGCCATTCTTGATCCTTCGTAGTAATCAATGTATTATGTGCTGTTTGCTCATTTAGCAGTACTTCCTGTGAGTAAGGAAATTGTATTGCAGGAAATTATACTAATCTTGTTTCATCATTAACTGTAGACACAGTTTAGTATTACTAGCAATACGATTGTTATTTATTCATTGCTTGAATATGTGTGTTTTGTTCCCCCCAAATTAGCTTAATTCCGGTTACCATGCCACTGGCAGTTCTGGTGGGTTACCAGGTGGTCAAATCACACTCAGTATACAGAAGGTAACAGTGTTGTTATTTAATAAATTATATAATGTATACATTTAGAATTTTAGCTTTTATCTTTTTATATATTTTTTTAGTTTTCCTTATTTTAAAGTTTGTATTATCTTTCTGATTGTCATTTTTATTGTTTTATATTTCTATTTAACTTTTCTTTTTATTTCAGTTTTTGAAATTTTAGTACTTCAACTTATTTATTTCAGTTAGTTGGCAAGGCAACATTTCTATTTTTCATGTTATATATATATATATATATATATATATATAATTTTTTTATTTTCACTTTATTTCAGTTGTCTAAAAGGATTTATGTTAGTTTTAGTTAACCATAACAAACAATTGTGTGAATATATCATGAGATAATTTTGATTAATTAGAATGATGTAGACCTGATTGCAATCTGGGATTTGTACGTCAGTTTGTCTAACGAGTAATTCTCTACTATCAGTTTGAATCTCTGAATGCCGAGTTAGAGCAAAACCAGGAACTTGCCAACAGCCGCATGGCAGAGCTTGAGAAACTTCAGCAAGAATTACAGGAAGCTGTTCGGGAGAGCGAGAAACTGAAGGTGGTAGAGTTCAATGAGAGTTCAATAAGAGTACAAAAAAAGGATTACATTTTTTACTGACCTCTACATCCCTTTGTAGATGGATCTGAGGAATATACCAGAGGAAGTGTTGAAGGAGACGCCAGAATACAAGTGCCTCCAATCACAGTTCTCTCTGCTGTACAATGAGTCTCTGAGTGTGAAGACCCAGCTGGATGAAGCCAGAGCTCTGCTGCTGACAGCCAAAAACGCTCACCTGCGGCAGATAGAGCACATGGAGGTGAGAGGGATGATTGGACAAATGATTGGACAAATGATTGCTGGTAGTCATATCTGAGCATGTTTTTTGTGATTGTTTGAATGTCATTCTCTCTGTTTGTAGAGTGATGAGTTGTCTCTTCAGAAGAAGTTACGCACTGAGGTCATCCAGCTTGAGGACACGCTGGCCCAGGTGCGCAAGGAGTATGAAATGCTACGGATAGAGTTTGAACAGAATCTTGCTGCCAATGAGCAAGCAGGTAATGTCACTGATACAAGTAATTTGATTTTATTCTTTTCGGTTGCCATGCCCTGCGGGTGAGGTGGGATTCCTTAGTGGTGAATATTTCCAAGGCCCATTTGCTTTACAGTAACCATGACTGTAGCGAGGAAGTCTGTGGGGGTGGTGTATCCTGTCATCACTTCTCTGATTGTTCAGTTTTGGCTGGTGTTCACTTTTTATCTAAGCATCATGAGCCGAGACGTCTGTAATTGTATTAGAATGACTATCAGCATACCCATCTCTCTCTCTCTTTTTTTCTTTTCTTTTCTTTCAGGCCCAATAAACAGAGAAATGAGACACTTAATCAGCAGTCTGCAGAACCATAATCATCAGCTGAAAGGGGATGTGCAGAGATATAAGAGGAAACTACGTGAGACACAGATGGAAATAAACAAGGTATTTCTCATACTGGTCTTCGTTGACAGTTTTCCCACGATCATAGAATTTTGAGTTGGAAACATACAATTACAAATATTATTTTATACCACTAAATCACACACAGATACATCTCTCTCTCTCTCTCTCTGTATATATATATATATATGTGTGTGTATATATATATATATATATATATATATATATATATACAGTGAGGAAAATAAGTATTTGAACACCCTGCTATTTTGCAAGTTCTCCCACTTGGAAATCATGGAGGGGTCTGAAATTGTCATCGTAGGTGCATGTCCACTGTGAGAGACATAATCTAAAAAAAAAAAAATCCAGAAATCACAATATATGATTTTTTAACTATTTATTTGTATGATACAGCTGCAAATAAGTATTTGAACACCTGTCTATCAGCTAGAATTCTGACCTGTTAGTCTGCCTTTAAAATGTCCACCTCCGCTCCATTTATTATCCTAAATTAGATGCACCTGTTTGAGGTCGTTAGCTGCATAAAGACACCTGTCCACCCCATACAATCAGTAAGAATCCAACTACTAACATGGCCAAGACCAAAGAGCTGTCCAAAGACACTAGAGACAAAATTATACACCTCCACAAGGCTGGAAAGGGCTACGGGGAAATTGCCAAGCAGCTTGGTGAAAAAAGGTCCACTGTTGGAGCAATCATTAGAAAATGGAAGAAGCTAAACATGACTGTCAATCTCCCTCGGACTGGGGCTCCATGCAAGATCTCACCTCGTGGGGTCTCAATGATCCTAAGAAAGGTGAGAAATCAGCCCAGAACTACACGGGAGGAGCTGGTCAATGACCTGAACAGAGCTGGGAACACCGTTTCCAAGGTTACTGTTGGTAATACACTAAGACATCATGGTTTGAAATCATGCATGGCACGGAAGGTTCCCCTGCTTAAGCCCAGCACATGTCAAGGCCCGTCTTAAGTTTGCCAATGACCATTTGGATGATCCAGAGGAGTCATGGGAGAAAGTCATGTGGTCAGATGAGACCAAAATAGAACTTTTTGGTCATAATTCCACTAACCGTGTTTGGAGGAAGAAGAATGATGAGTACCATCCCAAGAACACCATCCCTACTGTGAAGCATGGGGGTGGTAGCATCATGCTTTGGGGGTGTTTTTCTGCACATGGGACAGGGCGACTGCACTGTATTAAGGAGAGGATGACCGGGGCCATGTATTGCGAGATTTTGGGGAACAACCTCCTTCCCTCAGTTAGAGCATTGAAGATGGGTCGAGGCTGGGTCTTCCAACATGACAATGACCCGAAGCACACAGCCAGGATAACCAAGGAGTGGCTCTGTAAGAAGCATATCAAGGTTCTGGCGTGGCCTAGCCAGTCTCCAGACCTAAACCCAATAGAGAATCTTTGGAGGGAGCTCAAACTCCGTGTTTATCAGCGACAACCCAGAAACCTGACTGATCTAGAGAAGATCTGTGTGGAGGAGTGGGCCAAAATCCCTCCTGCAGTGTGTGCAAACCTGGTGAAAAACTACAGGAAACGTTTGACCTCTGTAATTGCAAACAAAGACTACTGTACCAAATATTAACATTGATTTTCTCAGGTGTTCAAATACTTATTTGCAGCTGTATCATACAAATAAATAGTTAACAAATCATACATTGTGATTTCTGGATTTTTTTTTTTTTGGATTATATCTCTCACAGTGGACATGCACCTACGATGACAATTTCAGACCCCTCCATGATTTCTAAGTGGGAGAACTTGCAAAATAGCAGGGTGTTCAAATACTTATTTTCCTCACTGTATATATATACACAATAGAACAATAGACAAAGAGAAAGTCACTCTTTGCAACTTTTTGTAACTAATTGTAAGCATTACTCTGTATTTATTTTTAAAATGAAGACTTTTCAGTGTTATTTAAACATTTGATTGCTTTAATTTCTGTAGTATTTCTTACCCAAATACTACCGTTAGACTCACATGAAAAACTTTAAGCAGTGTTTTTGTTTAGTTTTTTTCTCTTTTTTCGATTGTACTTATTTGTGCTATATAGCCTCCCTGTGCTTTGTGTATGCTCCTGCAACAAAAGTACCCAAATGATCAAATTACCATATTTATGAAAGCCCATCTTCCCCCTTTATTCAAATATATTATTCAATTTGTTAAAGATTTTGTAAGAATATTGCATAGTTGTGGAGTCAGTTGTTTTATTTGTGATATCACAAAGAAATTATGAACGCGTGTAAAAACAAAAAGAGAAACAACAAATGTGTGTGTATATTTATTATTAGTATTATTTAATATTTTTGTATAATAAATTACCATTCTTCATTTGTAATTCTCTTTAAAAAGTAATTTCTAAATGTAAAAGAAAAGGCATGTATGATTCCCCCCCTGCCCCCCTCAGAAAAAAATATTTGACTAGCTAATTTACCATTCAGTGCACTTATGTTATTGTATATGTGAGCTGTTACTTTCCTCAAAGTCATTTAATTTTCACTAAATATTGTTCTCTGTAAAAAATGTCACTCCTGTTGTTTTTCAGTTGAAGTGCCAGAGTGGAGATACAGGTGCACTGATGTTGGACGAAAGCGTGGGTGATGGAGGACTGGAGGTAAAGAAAGAGGAAGATGAGGACCAGGAGGAGGAGGAAGAGAGGAGGAGAGAGCTGGAAAGACAACGGGCGCGGGAGAGAGAGAGGGAGGCGGAGAGAGAGAGGGAGCGAGAAAGAGAACGGGAGAGACAGCGCAGTGATGAGCTGAAAAGGAAGGACTCTGATGCGCTGAAGATGCTGAGAGGAGAGCTCAAGTACATCTTTCAGCCTTAATTATAATTCTCAATACTGCTTGATTTAATATTATCTGCTATTTTATCAATCTTGCTGGATATAAATGGACAATCATAATTAATATACAGTGGCCCCAAGAAGTATTTGCTCTTACCTAAAAATTAATTGCATTACATAACAAAATATCAATGCAAGTCACACACACACACACACACGCGTTTTCTTTTTTTATAAATAATTAATAATAAAACATACAATTTAAAAAGAAGACAAAAAGCATTTCACTTTGTGTTGTATTTTAATGTGCTTTATTTTTGGCAGCTATAATATCGTCTTTTAAATGCTATTATATAGCATTTAATGAACTTAAGATCTGTCACCTTACCCCCATATCAATTGCGTCACACCAACAGAAAAGCTCAGGAGTCTCAGAAGGAAATGAAACTACTGCTAGACATGTACAAATCAGCCCCAAAGGAGCAGCGAGACAAAGTGCAACTCATGGCCGCAGAAAAGAAGTCCAAAGCAGAGGTACGTGAGCCCACAAAGCCTTGTTGTCTTTCTGTGAGGCAAAACCATTAACATGCAGTTCACTTAGGGTGGTCCTTCTCTTAATTCTAATATCAACATTGTCTGGTAGGTGGAAGAGTTGAGGCAGCGAGTGCGGGAACTCGAGGAGAGGGAAAGGAAAGAAAGCAAGAAACTGGCAGATGAAGATGCCCTCCGCAAGATCCGTGTGGCCGAGGAGACCATCGAACACTTACAGAAAAAACTGGCTGCTACTAAACAGGTGGTGTGTCTAGTTGGTAAACCTAGTTATTGTAAACAATTGTGTTAGAATCTTTCTAGTTCAACAACCTCTGTAGCTTTAAAGCTAGTGCACTGACAGTGCCCGTGTGGACCTTTCAGGAGGAAGAGGCTCTGCTGAGCGAGATGGATGTGACGGGTCAGGCGTTTGAAGACATGCAGGAGCAGAACAGCAGGCTCATGCAGCAACTCCGAGAGAAAGATGATGCCAACTTTAAACTGATGAGTGAGAGAATCAAATCCAACCAGATTTACAAGCTTCTGCGGGAGGAAAAAGAGGAGCTGGCAGACCAAGTGCTCACTTTCAAAACTCAGGTGTGCAAGAAAAAAAGCCATGTGTCCAGGCAAGAATTTACGGATTAACAAAAACAAACATGTTCTCATAATCTACTTGTTGGTGGGTTTTATGAAAAACTAGTCTACTAGGCTGCGTCCAAAAGCTTAGAAAGCTTTTTTCAACTGTTTTTGGACAGGCCTCTGAAGCAGTATAATGGTCTAATGATTTACAAAAACAATGTTTGCCGTTCTTTTGAATAGCTGTAGGGAGCACAACAGATGTCTCAACTTTTTTTTAATTTGCAGTATTTTTTTAGCTTAATGTTCCTCTTTACTCAAAAATACACACATCTGTCCTTTAAAAATATCCTTAAAGTTTTCAAAATGGAGACCAAAGTACTGCAACTAAAAAATAAAGCAAAAATCTAGATAAACTAATTGACTAGTTGGTTTATAGTCAACTAGTCGGCCCATCCCTGCTAGAATGAAAGCTAAAATTGATGGGGCCTTTCCATTTTTGAGGGAGTAAACCTGCATGTAATATGTTTAATAACTTCTGTTTTTGCAATAATGATTTAGTTGCATCATCTGCTCTTTTTACTGCCCTTCCCAGGTGGACGCTCAGCTGCTGGTAGTCCAGAAACTAGAAGAGAAGGAGGGTGTCCTGCAGAGCACACTGGCCACTCTGGAGAAAGAGCTGGCGCTGCGCACTCAAGCACTGGAGCTCAACAAGCGCAAGGTAAAACCGGAAAGATCACAGACGCCCACCTCTGTTCTGATGTCCATGACAACCATGACTCAGCTTAGCCAACCATTAGCATGTTTTTCCAGATGTGTGTTTAATGCTGCTTTTTCTGCACAATGGCTCAGGCGGTGGAGGCGGCCCAGTTGGCCGAGGACCTTAAAGTGCAGCTGGAACACACTCAGAACAAGTTGAGAGAAATCCAAGCCTCAGTACTAGACAACCGCACTGCCCGTGAAAGGGAGAGTGCCAACCTCAAGAGAGCACAGGTACATGGACACGTGTGTTGTAGATATGTTTGGGATACAAATGAGTGGGAACAGTGTGTGTAACTCTACAACTATGCTGTTTTTTGTTTTGTTTTTTAGGAGGACTTGTCCAGGCTGCGGCGTAAGCTGGAGAAACAGAAGAAGGTTGAGGTGTACACAGATGCTGATGAGATTCTGCAAGAAGAAATTAATCAGTATAAGGTGAGGATTGGCTTTTCAAAGATTATTTTCATGTAGACAACCAGTCAAACATAAACTAGTGCCCTCAGCTAGTTCTTTTACTGGAGTCAGTAGGATTCTCTTGTATTCAGCAAGGATGCATTAAATTGATCAAAAGTGACAGTAAAGAGATTTTTACTATTGCTGAAGATTTCTACAGAAACTTTCTGTTCATCATAGAATTCTCACCAATATTCAGCAACACAACTGTTTTCCACATTGATAAAAATGTTTCTTGAGTGCCAAATCAGCATATTAGAATGATTTCTGAAGGATCATGTGACACTAAAATTATGTAATGGCTGGTGTAAATTCACAGGACTTCTTTCTTTTTTTTAAAACAGTTATTCAAAATTGTGATATTTCACAATATTACTGTTTTTACTATTATTTTGAGCAAATAAATGCATCCTTGGGAGCATGAGACTTTCCAAAACAAAGAAAAATCTTACCAATCCCAAACTTTGAACAGGACTGTATATAATATTTATTAATTTAAATATATAAATTAAAAGATTAAATATATATCTCTGTGTGTGTGTATATATATGCACACATGTATAATATATATTCTATATTGTAAATTATTATTTTTTTTTATAGAATAATAGTGAAGTCATCAAAATACTGAAAATAGAAATGGAAGAATGAGAAATTTGTTGTTACCAAAAAGCTATAATATAATTTTAGCTTCTTCAAAGTAGGCCTGCGTTGCGTAGATTACACACTGTGGCCATTCTTTCAGCCATTCTTTCAACCATTCTTTCATCTTGAGGAATCCAGCTGGGATGGTGTTTTTTTTAAAGGAGTTCCCATGTGTGCTGGCCACTTGTTTTCCTGTACTATTTAGTCCAACTCATACTTTAAAATAAAAAAATTTAAACAAAATTTTAGTTTTATGGAGAATTTGTCTATGAAATAATTTTCAAACATTTGAAATTGACTGTTAGAGTAGCTTTATAAGTGTATTATTTGTGCCTGACCTGACTGTTGTCTCCATTCTAGGCTAAATTGCGTTGTCCCTGTTGTAATACACGAGATAAGGAGACTGTCCTCACCAAGTGTTTCCACGTCTTCTGCTATGAATGCTTGAAGACTCGCTATGACACTCGCCAGAGGAAGTGCCCCAAATGCAATGCTGCATTCGGAGCAAATGACTTCCACCGCATCTACATCACCTAATTTAGAGTGGACTTCTTGATGGACTGAAAACAATAGATGAGAAAAGAAGGGATGAAAGTGGACTTGAAGCACAGGATTACCATGCTGTGGTATTTTTAAATGCTCTAAAGGGCCACTTTTGCCCATCTGTGATAGGTGGTGCTAGTGACCAAACAGACAGTGACAGAATGGAAACTGTTGTGAAGTAGTCATGGTCTATAGCACACACGCAGTGCTCCTTCATTGCAGAGGAATCCATTGAGTTTTTTTTTTTTTTCTCTTACTTTTTTCTGTTTTATACTTGCATTTTTGAATCTTCATGAAAAAAAAAGACTGTATCTGCTCAAATTTCTAAATATCATAAACGTCATAATACCACAGAATGTGACAGACTTTTAAAGTTCACAGAAACTGTTTTGTTTTGACAATTATGGCCTTATCCGTTTGAGTCATACAGTAACTCTATCCAGTAATGTAGTTAGTCAGTCAGTCAGTCAGTTTCTATGGTGACACTCAATGTTATTGAAGCCCTTAAAGTTAGTAATGAACAGATGTGATGGGTACTGGGTGGACAGAGGAGAGCTGCAGAATTAGAAACATAAGATTGTGGTGCAGTGACTTTAAAAACACAAAAAACAGAGAGACCAAGAAATATTCATGCAAAAGAAAATTTGTCTCAACTGATTCAGCTTTAGACAGGTACCATTAATGCCCAAACACTCAGCAGATAATACATCACCAACATGTCAATAACTATTGCACATTTTCCTTTAAAAATAAAAACTGGATACAAGTATTTGTGAACTCAGCTCTTTGCTTTGATGTCAACCTATACACATCTTATAGAGTCATTACGCAATGTGTTTAAGCATTGTTTTCCCAATGCAGTTAAAGCTATTGTTAAGTGTTTGTTTTGATTTTGCAATGAATTGGGTAGATGAAGCTGAGTTTTCATTTTAACAGTGATGTGAAAAAGATGAAACGGGATGTTCCATGGACATACCCTGAAATATTACAGTCCATATGCTTTCTGCCAATACAATCCTATTTCCGTAATGCATGTTGATTTAGTAACTTCAGATGGTTTAGATATGCATAGTTGCATATGATTAGGCATCAGAAGAGGATAACAGGAGAGAGAATAAACCTACCCTTTGTGTATGTTTTTTTTTTTTTTTTTACTGCAAATTCTTGCCCGGAATATGTATGTAAATATTTTCCATTATATTGCGCAATTGACCTTATGTTATTCCCCACACCCATGCTCTTGCTGTTCTGATCGTATTAATAATAACTGTCTTGCTGCTTTTCCTCTCAGTCTGCGTTGTGTGAGTCTGCCTGCCAAACACCGAACTGTTGTTTGCTCCCTTGGACCAGAGACAGTGAATTACGTAGTTGGGTGGGGTGACTTTAATGTGCTCATTTTGCCCAAACATACTTTGCACGGGGAGACTGGGGTCTCTCGTTTGTGCTTTTACAGAAAGTACTTATTTTTCACATATTGTCTTCGTTTAAACTCTTATTCCTTGAAGTAGTTTTTCCTGGTAGATCTGACATCAGATATTTACGTCAGTAAGATCACCAATTTTATAATGGCGGATATTTCCTAGTAATAGAGTTGTACTCTTTCACGTAAATGTAGCTTCTCTTGGAAGTAAAAACGAAACTGTTCGCAGAGAACATGCTGTGTTGTTGTGCGTCTCTACCATCATTGACTGTTTCATAATCGTCGTGCTGAATACAGAGATTCAGTGGCCGTGTTTCAAAACCTAGCAACTACCCAGCAAAAAAAAAAAAAAACGTTTTGCGAACCTTACTCGTCATGAAATGTTCTCTGAACGTTCAAATCATCCAGTTAAAAAAAAAGAAAAGAAAAAAAGATTGGCTGTGCTAAGGTTAAACCAACGTTCAATTGAATCATTTTGCAAACATTGTGAGAATGTTACTTTTGAATGTTCTCTGAACATTCTGAAACAATTAAGTGACATTTAAAAATGTTAGAACGTCCAACTAAGATGTTTCGGGGGGGAAAAACCGTTACATGAACGATCTTTGTGCTGACGTTTTGAGAACTGTCTATCTATTACGTTACTGTAATAATGTTTGTTCATAACTTAACATAACATTTAAAGTTAACATTTAAACTCTTTTTTTTTTTTTCAGGAAGAAATATTTTGGAATTCTTATCCGATGCAATGGCCTATAGGCTAAAGTTAACATTTTATTCATTCTGATTAATTCAATAGCCTAACAACTGCGAATTTTGGTTAAAAGAGAACCGATTTATTTCGCAGGGAAAGGACTCGGCGTCATTCGTTTTGTGAATCTGATGCACTAGTATGACTGGTGGTCAAGCAGTATGGGTTTGATTCACTAAAATAACAGACTTGGTGTCTTTCCATGCTCAAAAATGACAGGAACCGGCTCTAGGTCGCAACTCGAGCTGAATATTTCGCATGCTCTGTGAACAGTAGGCTATGAATTAACAACAAACCGGATCTCAGCCCTGATTTTAATTCACACGGATGTCCTAAACGCGGTCTACATAGGCAGCACACGGGCTTCTGGAGACACAGCCATGAATCTCAGTACAGTACATAGGAAATGACTCATAGAGGAGTTGAACCCAACGCGTGGGTGTGGGCGCTATTAAAACAAGACTGAAAGTTTGGGGTGGTTCATTCACACGCGCGCTCTTGCTATGCTATAAACCCGTTTGTGGCTTTTAATCTTTTGAAGAAATCTTTTTGATTTCAATATAAATAAAGATCAATGGATTCCGGTGCGCTGCGTTGCATCTATTGGATTACTCTATTGGTCGCCACGCTTATTAATGGAATAAACGCGGATAAAAGTAAGAATATTCACATTTACTTGCTTAATATCTTCATGTAATGACATAGGCTAGCCTAGCATATGTATGACGTATCTTATGGATTTTCCGTGGCCGAAGAAAGTTCCAAACTTTTGTCTCATTTGTCCTCTTGCTATGAACATGGGAAGACGTGGAGTCAGTGGCGTTAATGACGATGAACTGCCTCATTCGTAATAGCTTCCTTTACCAGTTGCAGTTCCCACCGGTTCCGCATTCCAATGCTCTTATTTCACTCCCACCCACTCCATGGGTTGTATTGTGCCCAGCTGAGAACAGTGCAACACAAGAGGCTTCAGCTTTCCATGAGGAACATGAGGCTTGTAGTGTCTTTGTTACTTTGGCATGTGTATGTTACTTCTGGAACAGTTTTAATTATAAAAACACTTGCAGGAAAGAAAAAAGAAGTGCATTGTCTGCTATGGGAAACTATTAGGCAATGCATTGGAAAGCGCCCATATGCCCTTGTTATATTCAGTGGCTTTATAGTTAAGCAGTAATTGAATGCAGTCAGTAAACTGTTTCATGTCATGTCACAGTTACATTATAAGAAAAAATTAGATTTAAAGTCTTATGGATTTAATCATGCACATCAAAACATGCTTAGATCATCACAGAACTACTGTAGAAGTTCTCTACAGGGGGGGGCTGAGGCCCAATAGGGGGCCTCAGTAAACTTTTAAGGTGCCCTCAAGATATCATCATAATTATTTATTTAACAAATAAAACATGAATTATTTGAATACAGTCAGGAATTTACACATTGCTCAGCTCACCACCAGCTATACAAACTTAAACATTTGTCCGTTTTGTTTTCTATTTCATCCCCACAAATATTTTATGTTTTATTTTAAATGGGATTGGCTGGAGCGGTGTGTAGTGAGTATAGCCTATACTTTATATACAGATATGTAATCTTCAAGAAGTTAGAAAAAACAAGCACCTCTCATTTCAGCAGAAGAACAAGAGGAAGAACCTTAGCCTGGGGGCCTTCAAATATTAACTTTGACAATGGGGGTCCTTGGATTACAAAGGCTGAGAGCTAAAGACATTGCAATCTGAAATT
The DNA here is from genome assembly GCF_965113295.1 of Leuciscus leuciscus. Lineage (NCBI taxonomy): Eukaryota > Metazoa > Chordata > Actinopteri > Cypriniformes > Leuciscidae > Leuciscus > Leuciscus leuciscus. The sequence goes on from NC_138745.1 coordinate 25,629,825, forward strand.
CAAGTTTATTTTTACTGATAATTAAGCTTGCTATGCTAAAACATGCAAGGCTTTGAACATATTATTCTATTTCTCAAGTGTGAAGTTGTGATGGGACCATGATTTCAGTATTCCTCTGTATCTCCACAGTCTATCTTTATATGAGCAGCCCACATTCTCAACCTCAACCATCAGATAAGAATGCACTGAAGTGTAAATCATTATACCCTGTACAGTTTTTTTTTTAAATTATATGCAAATGTATGTGCTGTGCTTGAATGTATGACATGCATGCAGTGAAACACTTGATGAGTCATGCATCCTTAAAAGTCTTGTCAGATTATAAATCAATGTGAGCAGTGCACATTGTTCTGCTACGTCCCACGACACCTCAAAAAAAGATGTGACATTCAGTAGGCTATGCGGTTTCACTCATTTTAATTTGGTTGCTAATACCAATCATTTACATTTGATGGCATGTAATCAATGGCTACTACACTTCACAAGGATTAGACATCAAGACGTCCCCTAAGAAAGGTCTTCATTAGAATCTTCAGTCACGTCACATAGTAGGTTACTGCAGCAGGTGATATTAGCTTGCAGATGTTTATCATCTAGACCGCAGCTGTGAGTTTTTCGTGAAAGGCTTTCTGTGGTACCTGCCTTGCCGCATTTTCCCTTATGTACCTCCCCTGATTGCAAGCATGTGCGCAAGACAAACTTCAACTCTCACTGACGACACACCGACCCATTAATTCTCTTAAAGTCACTTTTCCATGTCCTCAGTTCTCGCAGTGGGACACTTTGCATGCACTCAGGGCCACATCATAGTCTGGCCGCCAGCTTAGACTTGCTTACGCACACAGAGCATGAGTAATATCGTTTCCCCGCGAGTGCACCACCACATCACTTCAACGGAATTTCCCATCTCATTTCATATGAAAAAGAGGCAGAGCGAAGAAAGCCCTTGGATCTTTTCCAGTAGTAAAACATAATAATTTAACCATGTGCAAAACCCCTAAGTTATCAGGAAACCTGTGCAGAGAGGTTGTTTTTGACCGTTTCATTGTAATGTGGTATCGCTACCTGACACCTTTTTGTGTGCTTCTTTGTTCAGCCCCCTGTCAGAAATCTGAATTCTGGAATAGAGATGTCTCAGTGTGTGTACCTTGTTCTGAATGCAAACAGTACCCGAAAACTCCATCATGTGACACATGTGAGTATAATGTAGCCTGTCAAATTTAAAATTGTTCTGAGAGTAGCGATATTTATCGCGTTATAGCTAGGCCTATCACGTGCGATAGGCAAATTAACGAACGACTCATAATTTATCATAATTTATATTTGGTTGCATTATGATTTCCCTAATTCCTAATATGATCAAGATTGCATATGAAACGGAATTTGGCTATTTAAAATAGGTTAACATTTTAATTAAAATCTGCTCAAGTGATTCAAAGTTGGTAAGCTTGTTCAAGTTGGTAATATGGTCTGATCTTCCCATTTGGCTATTTAAAATAACTCCACTCAAATGAATGAGATAACTTGAATAAAGAGGAATTAATTTTGCTGAACAAGACTCAAATATCCAAATCAGTAAAATGGTCCATCCTTCCCATCACGAATGCGTTTTAACAATCATGAGAATGCATTGTAAGTAGGTCTACATGGTTTTGCAATAGGTCAGAGCTAACATACAGAGAAGGAGTGGCCAGATTCTTTCTGTATGATCTGAAGAGCTGGAGGACTTCCAGTAACATTGTTCTGTGTTTTTTAAGGCCCACCCATAGAGCCTTCAGATTCCTGGAGGGTGGCAGCAATTACAAGTTTGTCTGTCCTGGCAGCCGTAATTGTTTTCGGAGCCTTGATCATTGGAGTTCTAGTACATCAATGCAGGTCAAGGAGGACCTTACGTGGTGAGATGTTAACATTATATCCTCTTTTTAACAACAAAAATACTCTTTCAGAGCAGGACTCAGAACTTACCCAACTTTTTCTGTCCACAATTCAGAGCCGATTGAAGAGACAACAGGACCCCTCTATCCAGTATAGGTTCTTCGAGAGGTAAGAGTGGAAAAATGCAACGCATTTTAGTATGTTTTGAAATGCATTAAGGAAATTAATTTTCTAAATGTTTGCAGCTCAAGGAATTCAAGCTGACAGCATATGAAAATGGACTGTTACTCCAGTGAATTAATGCTCCAGTTGGTGGAACACTGGCTGGTACCTCAACCACAGTGTTCTGGGTAGCATCTGATTTGCCTAATTTATTACATTAGTAAGCTATGTCATGCATAGTGAATGGTTATGCACAAAAGCTGCACTGAGACATTGTCGTTCACTGTGCAGAATGGGTTTGCAAACCTTAGGTGCTAAGTGACATCCTATGGACAGCATGATAGCATATTTTATATTCCATTGTTGGAACCCTTAAAATGCTACACTGTTTTTGTAGAATTTAGTTTGAGGCTATTAATTTTGCACTTATGGTGCATTGTAGATGCATTCCCACTTGAATATCCAGTTAGATTAGTTAGATTTGTGAACGTGATAAACACAAATAACCTTAACCTGTTTAATATAGTAGAATTAGTCAAAGATGATCCTTTTTACACAATTATGCCTCCTTAACAGATGTAGTATGGCACATAGCCATTTGAATGTATTTGTAATAATCGTTTGTACAGTTTATCTATTTTTATAGTGTTGGAATACTACGCACTGTATAGATGTAGCCCTTATAACAATGTTGACACCGACTGGCTCAGCACAGCAGCCTGTCAATGGCAATGATGAACGTTCTGGAGATGTGGGGACACTGAAGACCATCAAAGACACAGCAGCCAATTACCCGAAAGAGAAGAGTCGCCAGCTGACATTAACTAATTTTCTAAGAGCCGCAGGTGTCAGATTAAATTTTCCTGGCTTTATGCGCATAAGAGATTAGATAGTTTAGAGCGATATTTACATACTTGTATTTCAATACATTTAATATCTAGTGTCTAATCAGTTCATCTTAGTAAAACATTACTAAAGGATAAAATCACCAATTTTAGATGAATAGCTAGCAATGGGCATTAAGAAATGTATATATTTATATACAGCGGATGCTAAGGAGAAAGTTACTTGTTTGAATGACTTCAAGCACATTTAGCAAGAGTAAAGGGGTGAATCTCACCAAACCTGATAAGAACATGAATATTTTGCTTAAAGAAATTATGTTTTCTTTGCATTGTTACATTGTTTCCAGGAAAACTAAGCACATTTTACACCCCAATTCACAAGAAGACTACGTACCTCATTGCGAATCACTGCCATGTTTGTCAGAAATCTAGAACATCAAGGCCTGGTTTCACAGACAGGGTTTAGATAAAGCCAGGATTAGGCCTAAGTTTAATTAGGACATGAGTAGCTTTTATAAACATGCCTTGGAAGAAAAAATAAACATTACTGATGTGCATCTTGAGACAAAACAATAGCACAGACATAGGTTAAGATATGTCAGTGCAAGTTGCTTTCAGTTAAAACAGCTCAAACATGCATTTTAGTCTGGGACTAATCTTAAGTCTTGTCTGTGAAACCGGGGGCAAGAAACTAGTCCAGAATCTTGCTAAACATAAACCTGTGAAGCATGCACGGCGCTGACAGTCTTGAGTAAAGTTGGTTGTGTATATGCCTTTACTCATTCACGATTACTCCAACAAGACTGCAGAGGAAACTATGCATTGTAATGCAATAAAGATAACTAATGTATTTTATTAATGTGTTGACAATTTATTTTTCCTAAATGTGTTCTTGAAAGCATCTTTTTTCAGCATTCACACTTTAAAAGAAAATATGAAAGCAAAGCGAACTCATTTCTCATTTGCATATTCTAAAGTAATCATGTCATGCTCTGCAACTGCAAGGGATTCAAGTGTTACAATAAAGATAAGGGAAGGCAGAAAAAGAAGCCAAAACACACTGTTATATTGTTTTTATTCAGTTCAAGAAAGTGAGGGTATCAACACCTACAAATAAACATCATCTGCTTATTAAGGTCCCTACTTGAGAAAGAAACATTGATCATGTGAACAAAAATAAATAATTTATATTTAAGATATATGCATCTGATTACAAGGAGTCTCAATTGTCAGTTTAAGTTCTAATGAAGCCATTAATACATAAAGGTTTGCAACTCCTACTCTTAAATAATCAGTAAGCACTGATCTATAGGCTTAAAAGGAAACCATCTAACACATAATTCTAATCCAAGTAGGGTGGTGATATGAAATGGCACATTGAAATTCAATCTGGCATTAAAGACAGACATAGAAGCCTTGATGCCAGAAGCATCAAGCTAAATGTATTTTCTTACATTGCGTCTAGTAAAGTTGCAAGACCTGAGCATTTAAAAAAAAAAAAAAAAAAAAATTGTTGCAAAACGTTTAGTCTGTGAATTCCTGCCCTAATTGAGCCCGACCGATCATGGATTTTTGGGTTTATTAATTTTTTTGTGCTCCAACATCTTGTGAAGAATATACTTCCACATCATAAAACATTTAGTATAAAAGTATGCGCTAAGAAAACTGAAATATTTCTGTTGTTCTTTCAAATACACTGCTGTGAATGCTTTTAAAGAGGTAAAGAGGTATTTCTGAAGTGTTTACAACCATTATCTAAAATACCTACGTACTCAACCAATCTAGCATTTATCACACATTTAATACCATGCATAATGTGTACCACATTTAACAGTAATAAAGACAAGAAATATGCTTAAGGTATAAATGGTTATTTTTAAATAAATAAATATCTTTGAGATTTTCTACAGGACAGGCCTTAGGGTAGGTTGCTGTTTGACAGCTTTACCAGTGTCATTCATTGTAAAACTGCAGGAACATCATGTGTACAGTGGTCTTAATGAGAAGATGACGTGATAACAGCAAATTTACCATGAGCAGTATGATAACCTGAAAAAACGGAAGCACTTAATATAAACATAATGAGAAGGATAGCACATATCCTTTTACCCCCCATAATACCCTTCTTTAAAAAACAGAACACCGTATTCTGTTCCCCCTCCGATTACGCCAACTAATCGGTCGGACTCTTGAAGGCAGCACTGGGTAAGAGTTTGGACAGAAATACTCATCCAAGCTCTCAGTCTGAGATCTATCATAGTACCATACAATTTGTGCACTGTGTGGGAACACAAAACAAATGAAATAAAATAAAAAAATTCTAAAATGGTCTCTGACAGGCACTGTCACTTATTCTAAAATGTCTACAGTATTACTGTCCCTACCAGAGGTAGTATCTTATCAATGCCAGCTTTAAGTGTCCTTTGAATAACTATATTTAAAAACACAACAGTAAAAGAGGCAAGCCTCGCCGAGATTAGCATCTGTGTGCAACACCATCTGGACAAGCACAGCAAAAAACCTGATGTTGTACGATTATTGGCATTAGGCCTTGGGTGGAGAGAGTCTTCCTCTTGTAATAGAATATTGTTTTGAAATCTTCCCTTGGGGTGACAAGACTGAACTGAGGCCTCAGAGGAAAGGGTCCACACCCAGTCCTATTAATGCATTATCATCCATATTGAAGGAGGACTCGTAGGTCTGTTGGGTATTCTGATGCATCTTCTGATGGTGCCGGAGGTTAGACTTGCTAGAGAAACGTTTGTCGCATAGGAGGCAAGAGAAGGGCTTCTCTTTGGTGTGGATGCGCCTGTGGCAGATAAGCTGGGTGGAGACCCGGAAGGCTTTGCCACACTCCAGGCACTGATAGCGTTTGGGTTCTGTGTGAATGCGTCGGTGATTCTTCAGTGCCATGAGATTGGTGAACTCCTTCTGACAGACCGAGCAGAAGAAGGAGCCGGTCTTGTGGCTGTTCTTGTGGTTGAGCAGTGAACCAGCGTGGCGATAAGTGCGCCCACAGTGCTCACACACGTGACTCTTCTCCTCCCTACCGTATTCCTCACTACTTTCCTGCTGGTCTTGCGGCTCAGGGAAGCCATGTACTCGGCTAAAAGCTGAATCGATCTTAGGAAGGCTCTGAATTCCTATCTGCTGGTCCAGTGTAGAGTCCCAGTCTAAATCCTGCTGCATCTGCATACCTTGCTCATGGTGCGACTGCCCTTGTAAGCTGCCATGGAGCTCCTGGTGCTGCTGAAAACTAGCCAGGTTTGGGAAGTTCTGTTGACATATGTTGCAGTAATAGGGGAGTCCCTTACTATGCACCTCCATGTGGCTCTGCATGTGTGAAAACTCACAGAAGGTTTTCCCGCAATCTGGGCAGCAGTGGCGAGCCATTTGAGAGTGGCTCTTTAAATCCAGAGGATCTGTGAATGTTTTGAGGCAGAGAGTGCAGTGCAGGAGGTCAGCAGAATGAGTCTTCTTGTGGTTGAGAAGGGAACCGGCGTGTCTATAAGAGCGTCCGCATTGATCACATCTGTAACAAAGGACAATACTGGCATAAGATACAATGAAATTATGAAGGATTGAAAAGGATAGGTGTTTAGATAACATTTAAGAAACAATCTGACTCACGTATAGCATTTGTCCACACCATCTTGATTTACAGTAGAGTTCGGATTTCCGTTTCGGTAACAGCGATGTCTCTTTAGCCCAGACTTTCCCTGGAACCTTTTACCACACGTTTGGCAGCTGTAATGAGTTGCTCCCCGTGCATGGATTTTTTGATGGTTGTACAGGATACTGGAGAGACGAAAAGCTTTACCACAAGTAGGACAGACATACTTTTTCTTCTGCGTGTGAATGCGTGTGTGGTTTCGTAAAGCCATGGGATTGGAAAAGGGCTTGGCACAGAAGGAGCAGGTAAAATTGCCTGTTTTGTGAGTGTTCTTATGGTTCAACAAGCTACCGGCGTGACGGTAACTTCGACTGCAAATGTTACACTTGAATGGTCGTTCCTCTTTTCCTAGGGCCGTACGGTCTACATTTCCTGGGGGGACAGAATCAGAGACAGTCTCTTTGCAACAGGTGTGTCCTTGAAGTAGTTCGTTATCTGGAAATACAAGACGGCAAGTCTTGCATTTTAAATCCTTTTGTTTGTGGCCCCTGACCTTTCTTCTTGCTGCTGCATTTCTTTTAGTGGTCGAACAAGTGTGGTTGAGTAACTGTTTGTTTCCTCTGAAGGCCTTTCCACATTCTTGGCAGCGGTATCTTTTGACGGCAAAGTGTATTCGTAAATGGTTCTTCATTGCTAGCTGGTTGGAGTAAGTGTTGTTGCACAAAGCACAGTAATATTCACCTGTCTTGTGTGAGTTTTTGTGGTTGACCAAGCTTCCCGCATGCCGATAGCTTCGCCCACATTGATCACAGACAAAAGGACGAGGGTCCTTGGGATCTCCTATCTGGCCCTTCGGATCTCCTATCTGGCCCTTCTTTTCTTGGCTAGACTTATCACTGTTAGAGGTCTGCCGTTGCTTATGGCGTCTGCTCATTCTCTTTCTGCCGAAATTAAGTGCCTGCATTCCACTCCCTGAGGCATTTCCACTCATCTGCATGAGTGTCTGAATTTGTTTGTTGAGCTCTTCAATCTTAGCCTTGTTTTCTTGATGTACCCTCTGGTGGTTCAATAGTTGTTTATAGATTTTGAATGCTTTCCCACATTCTGTGCAACTATGCCTAGAAGAGAAAGGGAATAAAAAATCAGATAAACAAGAACTTGGCTAAAAAAACAGTACAGATGAAGTATGATACTTTTTGCAAAGCAATCAAATTCAGAAATTTTATATACTTACTTCTTAACATCGAAGTGTGTCCTCTGGTGATTCTTGAGGGCCAACAAATTATAAAAACGCTTTTGGCAAACAAAGCAGCGAAACACTCCAGTTTTGTGAGACTTCTTATGATTGAGCAAAGATCCAGCGTGTCTGTATGAACGACCACACTGGTCACACTTGTACTGTCGTTCTCCATCATGTTGACTCTCCTGTAAAAGTTCTTGTTGAAATGCATTTCTAAGAAGCGGTTTCTCCTCACATTTCTCCCCCACTTGTCCATCTCGTTGTCCTGTGCACTTGTGGTTATTGAGGTGATAAAGATCGCTGCAGCTTATGCCACATTTCCCACAAATAATACCTTCCATTTCCACTTTTGGTTTGAGCTCATTCTGGTGGTCTGTTACAAATTGATCTGGCGTATTACCTTCTATATTGCTATGCAAGAGCTGGTGGGCTTGTAGGTCTTTTTTCTTTGTAAAGCTCTCTCCACAAGTGCTGCAGATAATCAGACTGCATTCACTCTGCTGATTTTCACACTGTTCATCTCTCTTGACCTCTAGAGAAGACACAGATGACGGGCCAGATGCTGAAGGTGCAGCATGGGTTTGAGTGTGACCTCGGAGATGGCTTCGCAGTGCACGCATGTTACTATAGTGATTCCCACAAACTGAGCACTGATACATCTCTCCATCATCCTCTTCACACTCAGCTTGATCTTCACTGTCACTCATTTGTCCATGAATGTTGTCATGAAAGGTCTGCTGTCTAAAATAGGCCTCAGCTGCACTGCCATTGTGTTCCTCAAAACCAATATCCTCACCCGACTCTCCTAAGAAATGTTGATGCTTTGTGTTTTGAAAGTCCATGTGACCGGATGAGTCGTTCGTCATGGTCTGATACTGCTGAATCAGGAGGGGACATGTGTGTGACTTGATTCCTGCAATATCAGTAAATGTCTTACCACAGTCTGCACACATGTGCCTCTCCATGAGGTGTTCGTCCTGAGGTAGGTGCTCATCTGGGAAGGAATTGTCAAACTGCTCATGAAATTCAGTAGCATTTGTCTCGTCCACATACTCCTCGTCTGATTTATGCTGCACAGAGTCTACCAAGTCATGAGGAAGGTCTAATATTCCACTTACATCTCCCTCATGTGATGAAAAGCAGCCCTGTTGGTTCTCATGTGTTAAGGGTTCTGAGGAAAGCCAGTCACCCTCAGAACTAGCAGGCAAAGATGTGGGTCTTCCCTTATGAATCCGAAGGTGGCTTCGCAGAGCCGCCAAATGTGGGTAGCTCTTGCGGCAGATGGAACACTGAAAGATCCCGGTTTGATGGGATCGTTTGTGATTTATAAGACTGCCTGCATGCCTGTAACTTTTGCCACAAATGTTGCACCTGAAGCGGCGACCAGAACCGTCATCATCTTCTACTTTGATGTTATCAGGACATGGTTTTGAATGATCAGGGTTGAGGTCCTCTGATGGTAGGGCCATAGGCTGTCCCTGAGCATGTACGGTCAATGAATTGTCATCCAAAGGGTTAGGTAGATACATTTCCCCATTTTCCATTGGCCCATCTGATTGGTCATAATCAACAACTTTATTGAGTAACTGAGGCAATGGTGGAGTGTCACTAGTGGGGGGATAAGGATTAGAATCTGGGGAATGAGTAACACTTTCATTGTACGAGAAATTGTGCTCCTCTGACAAACTGGTAGGGAGCTCAAATGACACAGAAGAGGAGTTGTGCAACAGAATATGATTTTGAAACTCATCATCATTAGCAAAAGTAACCTGACAAAGGTGACAAAAATGTATATCATCATCACCATTCTGTGGCATAACTTGTGGGGCAAGTTCTTGCTTGCACTCTGTGAGGGCAGCTTTAGAGTTCTGTCCACTGAGACGACCTCGGGTTTTACTATGGATTCGCTGGTGACTATTAAGGGCAGCAAGATTGTTGAACTGTTTAAAACAGAATGGACACTCAAATATTCCCATTAGGTGAGTTTTCTTATGATTTATGAGGCTGCCATGATGTCTGTATGTCTTGTCACATGAGTCACATTTAAACGGCCTGTCTCCAGCATCATCTTCAGCTGCTGTGTCACTTTCTGGGGTTGAGTTTGAAATGTGTTCGGACTCTGCATCATTACAAAGGCTGCTCATTGGAGCAATATTCAGCTTCATGTCTGGCTGCAAATCTGGCATAATGTCAAAATCCACATCATCTAGATGCAGCAACTCGTCATCTTTATAACCACTTTCAATATGACTTTTTGCAACATCGTTTGTCATGACATGAGACTCTTTATTGCGATGGACCTTTTGATGGGTGACCAGCTGAGTTGCCAGACGAAAAGCCTTTCCACATTCTGTGCAAGAATATTTCTTTCTAGATGTGTGGATGCGCAAGTGGCTTTTGAGAGCCAATGCATTGGAGAGCTTCCTGGAGCATATATGACACTGAAAAGAGCCAACCGTGTGTGTTTTTCTGTGGTTAGCCAAGCTACCAGCATGCCTGTAGCCTCGTCCACATTCCTCACATTTGAACTTGCGTTCCTCTTCTGACTGATGAAAAGTGTCTATATGCTCCAAACGACTGGGCATGCCTGGATCTTGCATAGCCATAACGTTATAGTATAATAAGAAATGTCAATAAGAGCCAGCTTGAATGAGTGTGAGGGACACACCTGTCCTAACTATTATCAAAATGGCTTGTTCGGTGAGGCCTGAACGTGAAGGCAAAAAATTAGCTGAGAATACATTCTGTTCCATTCCATTGAAAAAATGTCATTGGGAGGATGGTGCAAGTGCAGGCAGTGGATGAAATCTGTAACAGGAAAACCCATACATTATTTACTATTAAGTTCACACAAGGCAGTAGTGCAACAAAAAACTAAAAAGTCAATCATGATAAAAAGCAAACATTAGCATTGCTTTCTCTAATGTGACAAAAGCTCAGAGTTGACAACCAATGAGTCATTATATAAAATAAGTAAGCTAATTAAACAAAATTAAGTATTTTAACATTACTGTACAATAAAACACTGCACTGATTCATAGGGAAAATTCATGCAAACATAAAAAAATGATATCATTATTTACACTCATGTTGTTTAAAAAAAAGTCTCACATTCACTTTAATTGTATGGACTAAATGGTCATTCTGCCTGACATCTTTCATTTTTTATGCTGTTAGGAGAAAATCTTTCCTACAGGTTTGGAACATCATGAGAGTGAGTAAATAGGACCCTATGATTTAAATGACGAAAAAAAGAAGAAAAAAAACACAGATGAAATTGCGAAATCCAGTGATTAAATATACAGTAGTCAACATTTGAAGAGGATCAAAAAAGTTCATCAAAGTTGTCCTAAGACAAGAACAGATAGGTCAAAATTTATGTATAACTTTGATGGAAGGTTTTGATCCACTTCAAATATTGACTACTGTATCAAGCACCTTGGCAAACTGAAATAATTATCAACTGAATTAATAAAGCAAAAGTAGGCCTGTAGAATTAATTAAAAGTCAAACAATGTTGTGACTATGACTAGTGCATGGCTCATAAACTTCGGTTCTGGAGGGCCACAGTCCCACAGAGTTGAGGTCCAACCCCTAACAAACTCACCTTCCTGTAACTTTCTAGTAATCCTGAAGGCTTTGATTAGCTTGATGTGCTTAATTAGGGTTAGAGCTAAACTCTGAAGGACAATGACCCTCCAGGACAAGAGTAGAAGAGTCCTTGGCTTGAGCCCTAGTGTTTGTGATTAAACCACAAAGAGACAGCTGTTTAAATATAAAGTGTGAATGATGTGTGCAACTTCATCTACACATACTCAAAATAAATTAGGACAGAATTTGATTTCCACAGTTGTTGATAATACATTTTTAAAAATTTGTATTACATAATGAAAACACCAAATAACCAAAAATTGAATATTTGAAAATACATAAAACAGATTTCATAGGCCTCTATTATTGTTAAAACTTTTAATGAATTATTCATTTAAGTTTTAAATGGAAAACAATTAAACCACAGAATTTGGGACAAAATAAAATGCATTTCAAAGGGCTCTTTGTAAATAATGACTTTTCATGTCAGGGTGAATTGCTCCTTTATTAAACAAATATGGTTTAATTTAAAAGAAGTGTCCATTAAGCATAAAACACAGGCAAAAACACCTGATTTTTTTTTTTTTTTTTTACAAACAACAATTAAACCAACTTGAGGTGTTCTATAAAATCAAAGTACATGGAGGGGTTTCTATATCCATAAAGACCATTTACCATCCATCATGAATCTTAAACGTTAAGTTAGTTGGTCTGAGTTCTAGTTTTTAATCTAATAGTAGGTCTAATTTTTAAATATAACATCATTCCACAAAAATAACGCGGTATATCTATCGGAATCCGACAGCATGAAGGATCAACTGACTGACGGGCTCCAGCAGTTAGATGACAGGCTACCTCACACAATGGAGCTCTATTGACACACCAAACATTCTCCAGTACATTAGCTTAACAGCTAGCTACGCAAGCACAATCTCGACAGTGTATTAATCGATCGTTGTAATAGTCCTCTAGTAGTTGACTAATTTAATATATGAGACAAAACGCTGAGATAAGAGGAATAAAATATATTTTTGGGAGAGGCAGTAGCATCCCACTCCACTGCGAGCTTGTTAGCAATTGGCGGCTAGAAACTGCGGCTATATCTAGCCAACTGATACAGCAAAAAATAACGTTAGGAGTACACATACCGAATGTTGAGGTCTCCCTATGTGGTGTTGGTGCATGTAATGTTGGCACTCCGTCCACTTTATTTTAGTTTCAGGACGGGCGTGTTCGTCCCCCCTTTTCTAACAATTGTCTTTTCCCCATCCCACTCTCGACTCACTTCCTGCTTTTGTTGCTAGGGAACAGGAAATGTGCATCAGTGAAAAAAGTCCGTACGTTTTCCTCTCAAGAGCGGTTTTCTTTTAACATACGTTTTTAAATAGTTAAACGTTGCTTATGATATTATTTATACCCCATCCGCCACTTCTAAAATGTGTTCAACCATTAACATGAGCCTTGTTTGTTCATTCTTTAATGCTGCCATTAATTTTAATGACAGCTTGCATTTTTAAAAATGTTCAATTCGACTGTATTTGGCAACTCTTACAATAAAGTAATAGCAATAATTTTTTTTTTAACAAGCATAACCAGTTACACGTTATTATAACCACACCATTTTTTTTTTGGTCCCATTCACATTTTTGTTATGTAACTTTATGCACAAAACAAATGAACATCCACATTGAAGTGAGCATGCATAATTTCCCCTCCCACAGGTTTTTTTTTTTTTTTTCACTCCACCCCATTCTTTCCCTCTTACCATGCACGGTAGTCAGCAGAAACTCTTCAGCAAGAATACCAAAAGAGCAGAGTGATGAATGCGAGTTAATGTTGTAGGCATTCCCCAGGTGGAGAGTGAGGAAGTCATGAATGCTAACATCTACGCGTTCGCAGGATAATTTCGTCGTGGTCCTAAAGCCGCCGACCTTCTGCTGAGATTAAACGATTTGCAATTCATTGTCAAAAATACAACCGTCTCTCTTGGTAGCACAAAAGGTACGTAACGTAAGCCATCTTTTTTTTTTTTTTTTATTCTGACGAGATATAAACGGACACGTATTGTTAAAAATGCAGCGATTATGATGAAGTGACAGAGGCATCCGACTGCGAATTGCTTCGCATCTTCAGCGGTCCTAAAGCCAGCCATTTTGTGTTATAGTGCTTGCTGAAATAGTAGTTGTATGGGTTAAAGGCATGGTTATAAGCTCTTTGAATTGCATTTGCATTGCTTCAATTTGATCATGGTTGTTATGTTTAATTTTGCTTAACATCGAAATGTTATTCAGTTATGTACATTGGCAGTCCAGATGGCAACTTCCTTTGAGAACGAGCGTCTTTCCTATTTGTCCCTGAGGTCCTAATGCCGGCCATTTTGTGCTGCCTTCCCCATCCTTTATAAAATATTTACCGTGGTAATAGTTTCTGCCAAAAGGCTATATACTAGTTTTACAATAAATGTGTTAACTTGTCATTCACCACCATTGTCATAAAACATTAAAGAATTATGGAATTTGGAAAGAATTGATTACCATGGTAAAATTATGTAATAGATTACTTACCTGCAACTACAAATCACTTTTTTTTTGGTCAATTGTAAAGTGCAATGGTCAAGTTTAAGAGTAAAAAGAGTAGGATATTATTGTTAATTTTAATTTATTTATTTTTGCAAATTCTTAGTTATTGTTTATAGAAGTATTGTTTATTAAAAGAAAATAATTAAAGAGATGGAAAAATGTAACGACGAACAATATAAGTTACAATAAATAAAATCCTCTGTCAAATGCAAATTTGAACTCTAAACTCTAAGTTAAAATATAAATTCAAGGCACTCATTTGTGTATTTTGTTGTTCTCCCCAGCATTGTCAGGATGGCTTCACCGCAACCAGGTAGCCCACCGACTGCAGAGCAGTATACTCCACCTCCTTCTGAGACCGAGCCCAACAAAGAACAAGACAACATATCAGAACAGCCTACAAGAAGAAGAGGCAAAGGGAGACTGCCAAAAACTCTGCACACTTTTAAATGCTCGACATGTCAGGAGGTCTTTGACAGCCCTTCAGCTCTACAGAGCCACAAGCTGTCAGTACATGGTAAAGACAAACAGCAGCAGTACACCTGTGGTAAGTGCACTAAGACGTTCTCCAGCCGAGCACAGCTTTCCAAGCATCAGCGCTCCCACTCTGTTCAGCGTCCGTTCCAGTGCCCACAGTGCCATAAGGCTTATAAGACTCACTCAGAGTTGCGCAACCACAGCCGTTCACACACAGGGGAGAAACCATTTGTTTGTTTTGACTGTGGCAAGGCATTTATGCAGGCCATTTGCCTGCGTATCCACATGACGCAACACAGTGGCGAGAGGCCCCACTCCTGCCCTCATTGCTCTAAGAGTTATCCCACATTATCGAAACTCAAAGTGCATCAACGATCACACACCGGGGAGAAGCCTTACTTTTGTTCCGAGTGTGGGAAGAGTTTTGCCGACCCTTCAGTGTACCGCAAGCATCGGCGTAATCACCAAGGCCACCGGCCGTATATTTGCGGCGAGTGTGGTAAATCGTACACCGAGCTGAAGGACTTGAAGAACCATCAGCGCTCGCACACGGGCGAGAAGCCTTACCTGTGCTCTGACTGCGGCAAAGCCTTCTCCCGGTCGTCCTCTTTGGCGTGCCACTTGCGAATCCACTCCAAGAGCAAGCCATACCAGTGTGAGCAGTGCGGCAAAGGTTTTACTCAGCTGTCTTCGTACCAGTCCCACCTTCGTACCCACTCTGGCGAAAAACCCTTCTTGTGTCCACAGTGCGGCAAGATGTTCTCAGATCCCTCTAGTTTCCGCCGACACCAACGGGCGCATCAAGGATTCAAGCCGTACCCTTGTGATAAGTGCACTAAGAAGTTTCGGCAGCCGGCGGACCTTGCTGTGCATCAGCGTGTGCACTCCGGTCAGCGGCCCTACAAATGCCAACGTTGCGATAAAGCTTTCGTCGCTTCTTGGGACCTGCGGCGTCACATGCTAGTGCACTCCGGGCTGCGGCCTTTCTCTTGCACCGAGTGTGGCAAGTCGTTTACGGAGCGCTCCAGTCTGAACAAACACAGAAGGGTGCATTCAGGGGAGCGTCCTTACAAATGCCAGCTGTGCTTCAAGTCATTTGTTGTGTCATCAAGTTTGCGCAAGCATGAGAGGACACACTTATCCGAGAGACCGTTACAGGTCCAGGCCACTCCTGAATCAGCTCAAATGTTTCCCACCACCCTTCCTCAGTTCTCCTGCTCTCACTGCGATATGATATTCGGGACGTGGGAGGAAGTACAGGCCCATACCAGCCTTCACACTATCTCTCCACCGTCTGATTCTACAGTTTCGGCTTTACCTAACGGCCCTTACGTTTGTGTGACCTGCCAGGCAGAGTTTGCTCAGGTGGCTGATTTGCAGGCACATGAGAAACTGCACCCCAAGCCACGACCCCACATTTGTGACCAGTGTGGTAAGGGTTTTCTGAACAAAGCTGGGCTTCGCAAACACCAGCGCATCCACTCAACGAGTCGGCCACATTGTTGCGCTGTTTGCGGAAAGGCTTTTCTTTTTGCCGCCTACCTACGCAAACACTTTCGTACCCACCGTGACACAGACTCGTCATCTTCCCTGCCTCAGACAGACATAGCGCCCAGCCAACCCCTGCCATCCCCACCAAGTGCTGCGTCACCGTCGGAATCTGAGCCCACCGCTATTTCCCTGACTGTTCCAGTGACTGTGCCGGTGTCTGCATTTCAGACAATGCCAGACCATGTATATATGGACAAGGAAGAGGGGCTCTAAACTTATTGCTGACTGTGTCGGCTGCTTTGAACACCTGGTACTGCTGTTCTATAATAACACAAAAGAGAATCTTGCAAAAAGCCTAAACACCAATAAAATTTCATTTTTAAATAGGATTAAATGCATCAGTGCATTAATAGTAAAAAAAAAAAAAGATGCCTTTAATTTGCCTTGATATTGTAGGAAAATGTATTTATCTTTAGATTTGTGCCAAGATTGCTGAAAGGATTTATTTTTTATTTTTAAGGTATGTCTTAGGTATGTTTAAGGTATGAACTGAATCAAAGTGTCAGTTCATGTTGCTCTTCAGTATCATAATCACAGATTTAATCTGATGTCATGTTTATACACTTCAAATCAGTGTAATATTTGAATGCTGATTTTAATCACAAGACCAATGACTTTAAATCAATAAATCTTTCTCCATAAACTGACCAATAAAGTTTATATATTATTTTATTTTTCTTAAACAGTTTGAACAGCTTGTATTGTTTGAATAGTTTTTTTTAAAAAGCAATAAGCCAGTGAATGTGGTGGTAAATATGACAGTGATTCTTCTTGGACCTGCTATAATGCTCTTATGGTATACAGTAAAACAACAATATCGCCTCTTGTTCTTTATCTGTACCCCCAATGTCCTATAAGCTAAATTATAGGCTACTTCATAGATTTTTGGCAGTTTGGTGTATTTTGATATTTATGATAGGCCTATTTAAAAATGGTTTCATTTACAATACCCAGTCACAAGTTTGGACACACTTGACTAAAGTTTTGATTCCTATTATTTAAAAAAAATTTTATCTAGTTTTGTTGACAAATATAAGTAGGCTAGTACCTAGATATGCTTTCTACACAAAATTTTAATTTTCTAATTTATTTATTGTAATTACTTTTTATGATTAATTAAATGTATGAGTAGGCATGGACAATGAAAGAAAGCAGCCAACAAGTTCCATATTTTAAATTACTTTGATTGTACTGTTTATATAAATTGTGGGGGGAAAAAAGTAATTAAATTAGTATTATAAACAAAATAGTATGTGTGTCAAACAATTTAACCAGTGGTGAAAGCCCTTGTATTCAAAATTTACCATTTAAAGTGTTAAAATTATAGTTCTAGACAAAAACTTGCATTTCAGATCTTCGGCCCTAACCCTAAGTGAAGAAACAAGTTAACTGTGGATAAATGTGTGAGAAACAGTTTTTGATGACACATACAGTTTAGAAGGCTATATATTCAGCGAAGCTCAAAATGACATCAACTTCCGCATTGGACAAACTCTACATTCCCTCTAAAAAAAAGGTATGTTTGGTTTATGTTCTTTTAAAAAAATTCTGCACTGCTGTTTTGAAATCATGTTAATGTTGTATCACACAATGTACCAAATAGAGTATTTGTAATATGACTGTAATTGAAAGTTTTCCTATTTTGTGTGCAGATACATTCTTATTTGCATTAAGAAGAATCATCCACCCGAGAGCAATGGCAGCGATAGTTACCGGGCTCATCCCAATCCTCCGCACTGCAGTGGATTCCACCACCTCCTATAAAGGTCGGACCATGTGGTTCGGCTTGCTCTGCATCCGCCTGGTGACCATCTTTCTGGCTCAGTTACCATGGAGAAGCCTAAATGAGGATTTCCACTGTAACAGCTCCTTACCGTTCTGCATTAAAGCATGCTTTAATATACATTTTGACAGTTCTATAGTGATGGCATGGCATTTCCTCTTCGTCCTTCTTGTGCTCTCAGTCCTTCTCATGGAGCTTTTTTCTTCCCATCTTCGATATTCATTCCAGAAGAAGAAAGAGAGAGAAATGGCACCTCAAAGCGAGCAGGGAGGTGTCGAAGGTGATCCCACCATGACTGTTGGTGGTAGGATGGTGATAGACCTCCACAAGAGCAAAAGCAGTGTGGTGGTGTACCTGTTGACCGTGGTGGTGCGGATTGCAGTGGAGCTTTTCTTCGTATATGTCTTAGTCTTCTGGGTTCTGCCTAAATTGGATCAGCCGTCATATGTTTGTGATGCAAAAAGTTTTCAGGGATGTTCAGTAGAGCAGTGTGTGGTCCGAGGAGCAGCAGAAAAGAAAATGTCTGTCCATGGACTGCTGTTTATATCTGTCTTGGTTATTATTACAAGCAGTGTGTTTTGTCTCTACTCAATAGGCCACTATCTCTGTAATGGTTAAAAAAAGGTTCTTGGTGAACACAAGCATATTTAGCAGCATTAATGCAACCGTTTATAAATTATGCCCTTATGATTTTTTTCTGAAATGCTTTATTATGGCTTACTGTGTCCGATACTGTAATCAATATGATTGTATTTTTAGTCCCAATTTATATTAGGCGTCTTTAGCTACTTATGTACTAACATTTAAATGAATAATTTGATACAATGCACTTATTGTGTACATACATAATTTTACATTGGACATATTTTAAAAATACCTGCATGTAATTACAGCTGTAATTACACTGTTGACACTTCTCTTCGCCCTTAACCCACCCTTAAACCACCTAACCTGTCCCTAACCTTACCAGTATCCCACCTCAATAGCAGCGCAATACAATATGAACAGTAAATTGTACTTTTTTTTTTTTATGTAGCTTCATGCGTATTTGAAGAAATAAGCAAGATCAACTTAATTTTTTTCATTTACGCATGAAGTTTACTACGTAATAATTTTAAGGCAATGGTTTTTCTCACTTTTTTTAAGTTAAGGCAACTGATCACTCTAATATAAGTGTGCCCGTATTTTTATTTAATGTGATTGAAATTGTAATTTTGCAATAACTTTGGAATAAATCGCATACATTTTTGAAATTTTTTTTAAGAGGTGTTTTGAAGAGTTGTTTTCAAGTACAGATATCTAAACATTCTTAAATCATGATCACATTTGGAGAAGCAAAATGACTTGATAAGAAGAAAAAATGATGATATTATGATAATTAAAATATTTCCCAGTGGGGTCAGAAAATAATCTTGTTTTCCCTTTGAATTCATTTTATTTTTCTGACCCCACTGACTGATAATTTTTCTTGTTTTAACTTTAAAACTTTAACTTTAAAACAAAACAAAAACAGGACTTTATAGTAATTTTGCTTAAGTAAAGGCATCTTGATTTAAGAATGTTTAGATATTTCACTGAAAAACAGAAAGGAAAAAAAAAAAGAGTAAGAAAAATATTTTTTGCAGTGCTAGGACAAAAAAATGTGTTAAGAAATTGCTTTTTGGTTTTGCATGGTGTTTTTGTGTCTGCAGTTTTGTGTTGTTTGGGCTGAGAAGTCATTTTTTATGCATCATGTGTGAATGCTGAGTGAGCTGTTCTGTTCAACTTGTTCTTTTCAAATCTCTGACAATACACAACAAGATTAAATGTTTCATAAAACACAAAGAGTCATCTTTTTTACCCCGCTGGTCAGAATTTATTTCTTTATAATATATCTAATGACATATATATACTAAATATTATATTAAAGACCATTAATATATGCTAGCTGTATGTTTTGAGCATTTTAAGTAGCATAAGATAATCACAGACCAAATTGTAAAATATATATGCTGATAGAGCAGATCAGTTGCAGAGGTCTGTTGTGCAGCAGCTTATCTCCACCTGAGGAGGCACATCTGCAACACACTCCGTAGCTTTGGCACATCTGCGCACCTCACCGTCTACAAAAAGAAATACACACAATAGCTTTCACAAAAGGCTTGGGTTGAAAATAGTAGACTTCATCAGTTTATCATTAAGAGCCCCCTGTATCTCAGGTTTAAACATGAACTGTAATCTGCAGTACTGGCACTATCCTATGTTTTATGTTCTGAGAAAATGAATATGGTCAACTCACAGGCTGGAGCGTGCATTTTGATCTTAATGCAGGAATCGAGACCACTGGTGCATTCTATCTCCTTTATCTCATCACAGTCGGGATTCGTTTTGTCGATCTTGTCGCAGTGGTTGCATCTCAGTGCCTGTGCAACTAATAGGATCACAATTTTGAAATGTATCTTTGTTATCATTGTGATGGGAAAAAGGTTAAGAAAAGCTTCTGTTGTGTGCTGAATTCATTGCAAAAAAACGAAACAAAAAACGGCTAAGCCAAAAATAGCTAAATATTTAGTAACCTTTTAGTCGTCTTAACCATTTTGATCACAAATCACTGGTCAGGAAATGAGCAAGAATTGTACAAATACTGTAGATAAAGTAACTTAGAATATCCTTCCCTAATTTGCAGACAGCTTTTTACTGGAAGACGAGTCAGTGTTGTTCCACTCTCTGTTAATGGCTTCAAACAGTTCAGTTGTTGAAAAATGTCTCCCAGTTCCAAATCTGGACTCTGAACAGGACAAAAAATGAGCCTGATGGACTTGTTCTCAAGCTCCCGGTTGTCTTTGCAGTGTGGACAGGAGTATTGTCTTAAAATAACATCTGATCCTCATTGAAACTACTTTTTCATAGGAAGCAAGCCATCATGCAATATTTTCATGAACTCCAAAGCATTAAATGCCTTTTCACAGTTAAGTAGCTCACCAATACCAGCAGCTTAAAAGGCTCCTCACATAATAACACCTCTCCCTCCATGCTTCACTTGGGTATGCATTAATTATTATACTTCTCACCAGATTTTCGAAGACACCGTTCTGGAGCATCACCATGCAACTCGTGTTTCATTGTGATTTATCACTCCACACTAAATTCCCATATTCTGCTAAAAACTTCATTCTGTCTTTGATGTTTTGAGACCGCAATGGCTTTTTAAGTAATGCATTTGCTTAAATTTTGCTTATTTCCTGACCAATAATTTTTTATTAAGACGATTAAGAGCGTAGTGTTTAGCCACTTTATGGAAATCATATAAATATACGTGTGTGTGTGTGTGTGTGTGTGTAAGAATGTCTATATGTAAATGATGTTCTATCTAAATTACATACATTTAAAATATGTACATGTATTTTAACATATATATTTTAATATTACCGGTTACCTAATATTATAAAAAAGCACAACCAGTTTACTGTAATTGAGAAATCCAGAGAACAATGATCTGAAAAATGCACTCACCACAGAGGGCACCTAAAATCATGATCAGAACCAATGTGTGGGATCCCATCTTTCTTTCTTTATTAAACTGGCATAAATGAATGATAAATAGTTATTAAATACAAAAACATAAATAAATGTAAAATCAATATATTTATTTATGCATTAAGACTAAAATGACTGTAATATCTGATAAAATATCTTTCTTACCTTCTTAGTCTGTATAGTGTTGCTCAAGAATGAATCAAGGAGATGAATACAGCATGTATATATATATGTGACACCTGATAACAAGTGTCCTCCTCCCTGCCCTAACAATAACTTGCTATGGGGTATAACATGTCCTATGTACCATTTAGATCCTCAGTTTAAATAAACACATAAATGCAGTCGTTATGACAATAAATGAAAATCAACTGTATAGTATAATAGAATGTTTTATTTCTTTTAGCAACAGCAGTTTTATTACAATTACCCTGTGTATTTGGATATTTAATTTACTTACATTTAAATATAGGCTTTTTAAAATATATATTTAAAAATGGATTATTATGTAATACTGATTGTCATCTTACATAAAAAACAGCATATAATTAAGAACGATTTGAGTTTTAAGATATGAAAGACATGAATAATGAGAACAGTATCTCACACATTGCCTCAGTATTGAGGTCATTTGCTTTGTGTGCACAACAATAGTGAAATATAACACTGTCACACCCTAATGTTCCATGTCCTTTCTTACCCAATGGCTAAACTGAACAAATGAGAAAATTCAAAGTCACATGCACAAATTCTGAGAATCAAACAAAAGTTTATATCATTTAAAAATTATAAGAACAGGTTCAAATTAATTTGACTTTTCATAAACAAACAAAAAAATAAACAAAAAAATAAAATAACACATCTGAATAACAAGGAAAATCAACAATTAACTGTCTTACAGGATTTAAAAAAAAAATCTGTATAAAACAATCAAATACCGTACAGAAAAATAATAATCTCATTTAAAAAGACATCAACAAAACATCAAATTTATGAATGAGAGAAAATGAATACTTGACGTTTTCCCCCTCACTGATCCTGGTCATCTTATTTTAAAACTATGTTGTAATCCACAGAATCCTGTTTATACAGAGACATCGAAAGGACCATACCACATATCTGCAAAAAAGAAAGAAAGATATTTTTCATTAATGAACCATCCATGGTTCAACCATTCAGTTAACCATTAATCATTTAGGCCTGATATCTAACAATAGCAATGCCCTCAATTATTGATTTCGGTCAAACATTGCAGATTCAAATGCTCGGAGTCTGGGATCAAGGATGCATGAATCTTAAAACCATACACTAGGCTACTATTATAACAACACAAACAACATATACCTTGCCAGTATTCCACAGTGAAATCTCTGTGAGGGAAGATACAATTAAAAGTAACCACTGAGACCTTTGTACAATCATATTCTGTTACTCTGAGCTCACAAAACAAAGTTACAAAGTCACACAAAACAAAGTCACTGAGCTCACATAACCAAAGTCAATCCTGTTAATTAGTTGCTATGTCATTTCCACACCAAGTAGTATCATGCATTAGCTATAACAAAACCTATTACACAGCACTCTAGAATGCTCGCAGCATTCAGTGGCAAGAAATTTCTTAATATACACCATCGTCCATAGCAGCTCCGCTCATCCGGGTAACTCATATTAAGGTGCGATCACAGTCATGTCAACAGGAATCCATTTTCATGCAGGGCAAAAGTTTTCCTGAGAAGTTCTGTTGTTCATATGAATGCGCCGCATTGAATGCAATTCGGTGTGAGCTGTGTTTCATACATTGAGAACACACAATGGATATTTTTTACCCATGAAATTCCACTAATTTGATCACTCTCTCTGTTTGTTTCAAACAAATGCAACTAACGCAATCTTGAGACGTAACAGTTAGGAACTTCATTTTAAAATAACTGTATAATTCATTGCAGTGTTCGTCTTACTGCTAGGCCAACTGAGTTCCACATTGTAGTGTACTTTTTTCCCATAATGAAAGATTTAAGATTATATACAGGTATAAAATAATTTTTAATCAATATTTCATCTCCATGCATTTTATATTTGCGAGGAGCTGTGTAATAAGTGTTATAATGTTTACTCAATATTTCGTTATTGCAAAATAAACCCATTAAGGCTGGAATACACTGTTGTATTCAGAACGACTTGAAAGTTTGGTAGTGTCTGGTAATCTGGCTTCATATGATGCTCGTCGTTTAGTGTATGAAATCCAGTTTTTCTCTGTAACCATTTACAAAGTTGGCATGTGTATGATGCCTATTGTTTTAAAATTGGTGCAGTGTATTCCAGCCTTTATGGGTGATACAAGTGCCGACTGTACATTATTCCTCCATGCAAAAATGAAGCACTCAACCACATCACACTAGTCACAAACAGAGACCTGGAGAGCTGAACATGGCTGCCATGTGACTTTCTAGGGCAGCAACGGTGTGTGCGATTAAGACAACAGTAAGATACGAGGCAAATCCACTGTAGACACTATGAGACAAATGGCCAGAGGTGGTAATTAAAACATTCAGCAATTACACCATCAATTCCTTCCATTACACTTAATTTATTCTCATTAACACTAAGTTTGGACAGTGAAAGCTTGTACTTATTTGCATTATCTGAATTGGGTTTAATGTGTTTGGTGACAGCTTGTTTACCTCCACCAGACAAATGGCCAAAATAACCCCCAAAATTAAGAGGAGATTTTCGTTCAGCCATTTCGTAATATGTTCACTGCAACCCTATGAGAGAGAGAAAAGAGGTACAACTCAATTCATTTTGTTGGAACACAATTTTTAAAATGATTACAGGGCAGAACTGAAACCGTACCTGTTTATAAATCCTGCATGTGTGGTTTGAAATGGAAACATCTGAGAGACATGGGTGACATAATTTTGAAGGTTCGGAATACGTCGAATTGACAGTGGCATTGCCTGTGTCGAAGCAGGAGCAAGGTAAATGTTCCCAGTCTTCTTTCCCCTTCCAACCACAGCATTTTTTCTGCAAAGATAATAATGGAGGTGATATTTTGTTTCAAACTTCCCAATGTAATTGTCAAAGTTTGCTTTCAAGTTCTACTGATATCATGGCATATACTAGGCATGTAGCACGCTTTATGCATTATGTACACGTGGCATGTATTATGCTGATAATTTTATCTAGAGCTTTACTTTAGAAGTATTGCATCTTCATGAAAGCTACTTTTGTAATCAAACATCTTCTCTTAAAATGTTTTAAGCTGAATGGAATGTCCTATTATCCAAAACTGGGCCGAAACTGTCCGGATCCCTGCATATACACTGGGAAAAAATATTTTTGCTGCTTGTTCAATTAATTAAAATGAGCTAAAGCAAAACAATTGCTTGATTTCATTTTGTTTAGCCCACTTACATGTAAAATCAATTTGTGTACGTGCATAATCTTTGTCGCATTAATAATAATAATACATTTTATTTGTAAAGCACTTTACATCAATTCAATGACCTCAAAGTGCTTTAAAGTGCAATGACCTCAAAGTGCATTAAAGGGTTAGTTTACCCAAAAATGAAAATGTTGTCATTAATTACTCACCCTCATGTCGTTCCAAACCCGTAAGACATTTGTTCATATTCGAAACACAAATGAAGATCTCTTTAATTAAATCTGAAAGCTTTCTGTCCCTCCGCTACAGTAGGCCCATTTTCAAGCCCCAGAAATGTAAAGTAAGTCATGATTCCAGTCATTTAACCTCAATTTTATGAAGGGACGCGAGTGCTTTATTTGCGCAAACAAAACATAATTTAACACTTTATTTAGAAAATATTAATCTCAAACGCGTGTTCAACACGTGTCAACACAACACGCGTCAACACAACACGCGTGCGCGTTTACGAGAGCACCACGACGCATGCGTATCATGTTGACGCGTTTTTTTTTTGCGCAAACAAAGCACTGACATGGCTTCATAAAATTTAAGTTAAACCATACACTGTAAAAAAAATAGGGTTAAACCACTGGAGTTACATGGATTACTTGAATGATGTATTTACTACCTTTGTGAGGCTTAAAAATGGTAGTTTACTTTGATAATACACTACATTTCTGGGCCTTGAGAGAGGTAGTTGTGTAGGCTGTCAATGGAAGGACAGAAATCTCTTAGATTTCATTAAAATTATCTTTATTTGTGTTCCGAAGTTGAACGAAAGTCTTACGGGTTTGGAACGACATGAGGGTGAGTAATTAATGATAGAATGAGGGTGAACTAACCCTTTAACTGAAACTGCATGGGTTGATCTTTAGTTCCCAGCATGCTTTGCATATGACTGGATTGGGAGAGTGTTGAAATTAAGTGTTATTTTATGCAGTTTTGTAAAGACAAAGATTTGTTCATGTTTAATGTTCCTGTTATGTTGGATATTTAAAAGAGTTTCTGGAGTTGGAAGGTTTTGGTTACCATTGTGCTGAAGAGTAAAGCTTGTGAATAGGCCTAAAATGTCTGAGCCCGTATTCATAAAACTCTTAATTTAGCTTAAAAACTTTAACGTAGGAGTCTTAGCTTAAGAGCAATTTGGGACCGAGCTGAGAGCAACTCTGAGTAAGGAAAAGACAAAAACTTTCATCTTAGTAAGGAGGCGGGGTTGACCCCGTTGCTATGTATGACACAATCTTTTGACGACTGTGATTGGTTGGTTGTCCAAGAAGAAAAAAAAAAGTGCTTTTAAGTATAGGGTCTATTCTAAGCCTTCACTTTGAAATTACATGCGTAATTTTTCCTATTTGACCGTTCTCTCTCACACACACACACTCACACACACATTATATATGTGTATATAAATCCTTTTTATTTTTATTTACCATGCTGTTAATTTCCTATAAGGTATTTGCTTGGCTTAGAATGATAAAAATTGTTCCACTCTTTCCAATTACACTGATTGCTGGCATGTCTATTTAAGTGGTGGTTAGAATGTTGGTTTTAATGTATCAAATATGGAATTTTCCCAGTTGCCAAATATCGTAATTTCTGGCGCTATGGCATATGCGCTGTATCGGAGATATTAGAGTGTCTCTAATAAGATCTGTCAAAAACATGATCTCTGCATGATCTAATCTATAGCGTCTTATTAACTCACTGTCATCCATTGTCTGCAACACATTTCTTCTCCCTCTTCGTCTTTCTGACATGTTCTCCTCTGCTAAAGAAACTCTTAAGCCTCTTAAAAGTCCTCGTCCGTGCTCCTAACAATTTTGACCTGAAGACCTCTTTTAAGGGTTAAGATGCTTTCTGAAGTACTTTTTTCTTTACTAGGATTTTTTCTTTAATTTTAAGAGTAAACGCCCACATTTCTAAGAATTTTCTTAGAATTTTGTCACTAGGAGCTACTCTTTGCATTAAGATTCTTTATGAATACGGGCCCTGGTGTTTGTTGCTACATTTAGTGCACACAGCTGTGATAATATCAGTTAAGTGACAAACTATAACCGCCTAAAATTAAGATAGCATTTGAAAAAAAGTACTTATTCAGTTTGTTACTTGTATATTACTTAAATCCATGTGTGAAATGTACTTGAAAAATCTGATTGCAAAAAAAAAATTGGGTACATTTTACATCTTGTTTTCTCATATATAGTTTTCTTTTTGTTGTGTACTGTACTGTTTCTCTCACCTCCACCTGAAGATTCTCTTTAAAATCCTTGAGATTGGAGTTATTCCTTCCAAATGACTCTATTAGTTTAAGAGTATGCACCCCTAGTGAACCGAGCATCTGATTAAGGGGGACAAGTTAAAGTTATTTTGGTCATGATTTTATCTTAAGTATTAGCTTCAGACATATAACATTTTAAAAACAGAAATCAATCAAACTGATTAAAAACTTGACACCAAAGAGGATTATTTATAAGTAATGTGCTAGATCTGTATGAAAAGCCCAATGCCAAACTGGGTGGGACTGCAGATCTGCATGCTTGAGTTACCTCAGCCTTCTGAGTGTAGAAAAGAACCCCACCCACTATCTGAGCCGCAAGAAGAACTGTGAGCAGGATGAAATACTGTAGATAAATAAAGGTTATTTTAATACTGTTACAGCTCAGTGGAGCAGATCGACTTACTGCTGCATTACAAACACCAATACCAGGAACATGCACAATTCTCAAGAGGTTGGTGACTAGTACTAGACTCTTAACATTTTAGGGGTTGTCCTAACAAGCGTATGTTAAATGGCGCAAATCTCAAATCCGTCACATCAATGGCATTTGAATCCCATCAAGTTTTGTTTTTCTGAAAACTCACAATTGCCAGCAGGCATCTGACAGTCTTCAGAGAACCCAGACATCCTATGAAGCCTAGTCCCATGGTCACAGAGCCACTGATGATCAGCAAGTAGGAGAAGAGAGAGGTGGACATGTAAGGAGAGGGTACTGTAGAAAAACATGGAACAAATGCTTTAATAGTTTGCAATAGACGAAGAATCCAAATAGCACTGTCTGTGATTTCCATACACAAAAAAATATAAAACTTACTGAAAATGTTGGCCTCAGTAAATTTTACCCATAGTCCCAAAGATAAGAGGAGGGATCCTAAGAGCTAAATGAGAAAACCACAGTTCAACAGCAATCTGACATGTACATTGTATATAATGTAAAAGTTTTGCCTTGTTAATCCAAAAAGGGAACATATATTATACAGTAGGCTATATGACTGCAAGGAAAGTGCTGTTATATTTTTATATTCATTTCATTTCGGGTCTTAGGATTAATATGCAACTTACAAAGAATATCAAGTTGAAGAGAAAGAGGAAGTATTTGGTGAGACTGAGACAGAACTCAGATGCCATATCTGTAAGCACAAAATCAAAAATAAATGAATATTGAAATCATCTACTGAGAACCATTGAAAACAAGAGACAGGATGAGATGCAGAACATATGCACTATGTTCCACTTTTATTGTTCACAGAACTAAGAATCAAGTTGGTTTCACACAGTTCAGTGCTTTTTTCTTTAAGAACATGTGTGTTTTATTTGTTTTCGTATTTGTTTACATGGATTTGCTGCTCAAAAAAAAAGAAAAAAAAAAGCACAAAAACAGAACAGGGTACAGGAAGTGTCTTGTACTCTCGTATTTCCTTGCCTTTGGTAACGAAACCAAAGATATCGTTTTACACAGGCATGCATTAACTATTCAAGCACTAGCTAACACATGGGACAAAAGTGCTTTGTTTGCTGTTATGAACATTTGAGAATATATCCTTCGGGGGTTAGGTAAATTCAGGTTTTTTAGGACTACATCATGTTAGACGGTTCAAACAGCCAGTGATATATTTGTATTTATAATGTTTAAACAACAGAAACTATTATTGTTAACATTTATGCAATAAAATCTCGCTTTTTTTAAGAAAATAGTATCTCAGATAAACGTTTACATAATCACCATCTAATTGGAATTTATCAAAACATTTCAATGATTTGACTGATGTCTTATAATGCTTTAGAATAAATGGTTTCACCAAAGAAATAAAGATGTAAAACTTACCTTAAACAAACTGGGCAAAGTCAGTAAGATTACACGGTGGGAAAAATAAAACGTGGCAGCCTCAAATGAGATCATGTGAAAAAATAATTTTGCATATGTAAAAGGTTTAATTCTGATTCGCTGTATTGCTTGAGAGCTCATGCCTGTAAGCAAAGCATGACTGACTTCTTCAGTAGAAAGCAGGTGTATACAGAACACCCACCATAAATAAAATATCAGCCCTAGTCACAGACTCTTTTACATCCACATATCCCCACTTACTTCTCCGAATTAGCAGCATTTAATTTAAAATATGTAAATGATTTGTCATGCTGTGACATTTTGTGATGTTTTCATGTTTTACACAGTCTGCAATATTTAGAAATTGAGTTGACATTTAGAAAAAAGCAACAATAAATTAAGTTTCATTTGTTTTCATCTAACTATTCCCACATGCATTGGGATTTCAGTTGCTGCCTAAGATTTCCAGACATCGATTTCTGAGAGGGGACGAAAGAAGTGACCTCAGAGCATACCTGCTCTTAACAGTAGACGAGTGCATGAAAATAAAACACAGGGGCAGAGATCGAGGTTAATTCATCTGAGGTCACTGTAATGCCTCCGAGGACACTGAAATTTCAGCTCTCATTCCCTGTTTCAACAAGCTTCCTCATCGGCCTGTTCCCCCTCCTAAATACAGCTTTAGCACAATTAGTGGTAGATAATTAGGTGGAATGTTTTAGGGCTTCCCTGTTAATGGATAGAACGGGACAGAAGGTGCTGTAATTATATCGAGGGCAAAGTGCTGTTATTAAATGGAGGAAAGCATCATGGATTGAAATGGATTTCAATATTACCTCATGTGATCAGATACACAAGATAGATAGGTAGATTGCACCATTCCTTCTCTCTCCCTCCTGTACTGTATAACCTTGCTAACAGTCTGATTAATTCTGTCTCATCATTCTCTGTCCTTCCTCCCTCTCCCGTCTCTGTAAACAGCACCAGTAATTATGAGAACTAATAGAATCGTACTAATAGTTTCATTATGTTAATATGCTGTATGCTGCTGGGTGTATAAAAGACAGACTGTCCCTCATTCAGACACAAACCTGCAGCAACCCTGTTATTTGAAGGTTATACAGGCTGTCTCATTTCCCACCCCTGGAATTCTGTTTTTTATTTATTTATTAATATTAAACAGCAACTGTTCTCTTAGAAGGTAAGGATTATTTGTGTTGTGCGTGTTCGTGCTTTAACCACTGTACTGTTTTCAGGATTGTGTCTTAAATGTTCCTCATAGAATAAGGTAAAGTAAAACGTTGTAAAGAAAATCTTCATTTTTATTTAAACATTTATAAAACATCACCTGGGTAAAAAGTAAGCTCAGTCAGTCTTGCTATTACACATTGGTGAACAACTAACCCTAACTGCATACAACAGCAATAATTTTTTTTCAAATAACATGTTTTTGTTTTACAATGCTTGGATGTACATGTTACATGCACTGTTTTTTATTCAGATGCAGACGAATTGTGCTCTACTCTGTATCTCACTCTGTGTATTGACTGCACATCTCTCAAGGATCCATGGCATGACCCTCACGGTACATCTCCTATTACCTCTTCTCTAGCTGAACTAGATGATTGTTTTTTCATCGTCTCTTTTATGGGTCTCTGTTAATCCCACAGAATCCAGAGAAAAAAGGCTGGACTCTACACAGTGCTGGGTACCTACTAGGACCTTGTAGGTGCATTGCATTCAAACAATTTGACAGAGCTTTGTTCAAATGTGTATTTTGACTACATTTAATATTGGTTTTATTGCAATAATTTTGTGGTTCTCCTCTTGCAGATGCTCACAGAAGTCTTAATGTAAGACACAGAGCTATGGGCAAAAAAGACATGTGGGACGAGAGTTCAAGCGTGCCAACATCTTCATACAGTCAGTCCTTAAAGCATTTATTATTTGTATTATTAATAGACAACCTTAAAGTGACTAGTGATATTAAGGAATAATCTGAAATATTATTACTTTCCTATTTATTTTCCATCCTGTTCCATTCTTAAATGTTATTCTTCTTTGTAAAATAATATTTTTTCTGAAGTTTTAGTTTTTTCTAAAGTAGTCCAATTTTTTCCTATGATCCTTTTTCCTATTTTCCTATGATCCATAGATGATTCTTATCTTCACTCACTGCTGGGTCATCTTGCATATCTGCGATTAAAAGGTGAATCACATAATAGTTTAATTGATTTGTTTCCTTTCAGTAGTAACTGAAAGAAATCTGATTCTAGGCAAGTAATGTACTATTTTTCTTTTTCAGAAATGGGAACGACTGAAGATTTTAGTGGCTCTTTAATGAATGGCCATATGAAGCAATAACAGAAATATCCCTGTTTAACTGTTTTTCAACAGTTGCCCTCTAATAATGTTTTGCGTTTCATCCTTTTTATTATTATTTATTATGTATTAACAACTATTTAAAATTGGTAAAATGCATAGGATTAATAGGCTAACCCATGAATCTGATTTGGCTCATCTCACCACTTTAAACAGAACCATTGTTGGTGCATAATTTCCTGCTTCAGAGTTCAAATAAAGCAATTCATGACAAATGTTTTAAAAAGCTCTTTATGTTTATTTCATATAAAAAGTAAATTGAGGTAGCTAATCTGGGAGCAGCAATTCACTGTAAAAAGAAAAAGAAAAAGAAAAAAAAGCTGCTGCCTTAAATTTTTAAGTACAATCACCTTGGATGTTTAAGTCATTTCAACTTAAATGGCATTAAACTGACTTAAAAATGAGTTGAATATTGAATAACTTATTAAATTTTTTTGAAAATTGCTTAACCTATTTTGATAAGCAATGAGCAATGTAATAACATTTCATAACTTATTGATCATATCATTTTTACAGTGTTGTGTTGGTGAATAAGAGGTGAAAACTATAATGAAACCTGTTGATTTCACCATTTAAACAAATAGCAAACTAGCTCGCTGATTCCAATAAGCATTTTATGACTTAACACAGAGAAAGAATAATAATAATAAAAAAATTGGTAACACTTTATTTTACGGTGTCCTTGTTACATTATGTTACATGTACATATATAATAACAGTAAATTATGCATAATTACATGCAACTAACCCTCAACCAAATCCTAATCCTACCCTAACCCTATAGTAAGTACATTTAGTTGCTTAATATTACTCAGTACTTAAATATATAATTACATTGTAACAAGCACCTTAAAATAAAGTGTAACCAAAAAATTAAACGTTCAAAGGCTAGTGGGAGTGTATATATTTATATTAAGTGTAATAAAGTGACATTGGGTCAAGATTCATTTGAGACAAGATATCTTGTGTCCAATGTGTTTTGAATGTCGTTCTCTTCAGTCGAAATGTAGCATGATGTAAGGTAGAATCAAAGATTTAACACTTGGCGCCATATTGTGGCAGAAAAAGGAAATTACATGGTTTAGAAACGATTTTCACTCAGTAATTGCTGGTAAATTTCACTGCAAGTAACCCATTGAATTAAACGTGAAATTTTGAAGTGCATTTTGAAAATGACATTTTGACACATTACTTGAAGTATATTGATGC
The DNA here is from genome assembly GCF_965113295.1 of Leuciscus leuciscus. NCBI lineage: Eukaryota > Metazoa > Chordata > Actinopteri > Cypriniformes > Leuciscidae > Leuciscus > Leuciscus leuciscus. The sequence goes on from NC_138745.1 coordinate 25,662,178, forward strand.
CTAATGCATCCATGTTCTTTTTTTTTTTAAGATAAGTTTTAGGTTAAAATCTATATGAATTTAACTAGTACACAATAGTGGTGTGGTGTAAATTACTTTTTCAAATGTAAATTTTCATATAATATGAGGTCATAAATCTCATGCTTAATACTAAATAATAATAAATGCTAAAAATAGTTGTAGATGGAGTATAGCATGTCACACTGTGTGTATTTATATGCTACTAAAGTGAAAAACAACACCTAAAATGTTTCACAGATTGCAATGTATATTATTAAGATTAAATCTATAAGCCATCTCTGAAGTTGTTGTAACAGAGAGACATCAGAAGAAAGCTGGAGGCTGAAAGAGGCAGATGGGAATGGGGTGATTTAGGGCTTGGGGGGCAGATGGGGTCCATGGAAGGATGGCTGCCTACTTCCACATGGTGATTATAACAACATCTGAGCTTTTCCAGGAACTATTTTAAACATTATGCCTCTGCTTAATATGCTCTATCCCATCAATCCAATGCTAAGGCTTTTACCACTCATAATAAATGGAGTTTTCTAAAATAGCGTATTACTCCATATGTTTGTGGTCAAAGAAATAATTGATTTGATGATTGGTGATTGAGACAACAGGAATTCACAAGATAATGAGATTTTGTGAGATTCAATCAGTTGTCTTCCTAGAATATGAGCTGACATTTTTCATCTTTATGGTAGAAAGGCCAACCAACTGTGGATTGTACGTGTAATGGTTCTGTGGTGGAAAAGGTTGACTGACAATCACTGTGTTTACAGAAATTCTTGCACTCAGCTCACTCATAGCTCCAATATGAGCTCAATAATGCTCAATAAATGTCGCTTGGATTTGTAAAGGTTATATTAGACTTATACAATAGTGTTTGCATTAAACTGCAATTGTTTTGTTTATTTCTTGACAACTGCAAAGTTATAAAATTAGTAGACCACTTGTCATAAATGCCACAAATGGCAACAAAAAAACAAACAAACAAACAAACAAACAAGAAAAAGGTAAGAACATGAAAGAAAATAAGTGAGTAGTAAATAACTCAGGTCAATTCCAGACATCACAATAATCCATTAACCAGAGGGTCACGGTAATGCCATGATTTAAAAGCGCAGGTAATAATTAGGCCATTCTTATATGACGGACAGCCTGTCATCTGCAGGGCTGAGCCAGAATACTGATAAGAAGGTCCAGGGTAAATGAAAATGTTTAACTGCTCAGCAGGACTAGGGTCATTTTAATGCCACTGCTACCAAGCATATGAAAGAGTCTGCAGCTGTGAAAAAAAAAAAAAAAAAAAAAAAAATCAGACGGCTTTTTTTGACGTGTCCCATTATGCTGTGAAAGGTCGAGAGAGCCGTATGACTCAAATAGGAATGTCAACTAATCGACTAGGCACAACCCGAAATTAGTACCACTGGAAATCAAAAAAGTTGATGACTGTGGCAGACACACACACACACACACACACACACACACACACACACACACACACACACACACACACACACACACACACACACACACACACACACACACACACACACACACATAATCTATCCTCAAAGAGAAGGATCCATATTCAAAGATTCCTTGCACTGGAACCTACTCAGGTTAATTAAATTTGCTCAAGATCAATTGACCCTTCATTACAGAATAGCAATTAGGATAAGTTGAACTCCTTTATTTCCCATCATGCCTGTGGTTCTGTGAAATGTAAATCAAATTTTGCTGTTGTTGATTGATCCTCATAAGATGCATAAATTGCTTACATGTGCAAGGGCAGTGCGTGGTAGTGTGTTGTTTCTAAATGTCTGAACAAATGTCTCAGTTTCTTTGCATTTCCTATTTGCTTAATTATTTCTCCTTTGGAAAGCTGCACAGGTAATCATGCCGTTTAATCTTGTAGCGGATGAATCACTCCTGGTATTTTTTCCTCTTGTCAGTTTGAGGCAGGAGACATTTCAGACATTATCTGTGGAAGAAGATCATGAAATAATCTCGGATGTCAAAATATTTTGCAGTCAAAATTATGCTGTGAAAAGTTATCTTTTGCTTAACATGACTTTTTTTAAGGAAAACTTTGCATTAAGAATAATCATCAGAGCTGAATTTTGATGTATGCAATAGCCTCACTGCCAGTAGGCTAATCTGTTTAGTTTAATTGTGCACTTTTCCATTTATTGGCCTATTTATCTGGCTTTATTTTAGTTCCCAGTGTTTTTTTATTTTTTTAAGTGGATTTGGACTCTATACTGCCACCTATTTTTATGGATAGAGCAGGACATTCCCATCAGACAGATATATCTTGTCTTGCATATGAAGTGAAGTGCATATGATGCATACCCCAGTTTTGCACCTTTTTAATGAGACAGCTGGTCATGTGATATAACTATGGCGGTGCCCATGAGGGGGCAACCCACTCCATGTAAAAAAAAAGAAAGAAGAAAAAAGCATTTTCCTCTAGCTTTTTAGCTTTTTCTAAAAGACCGATATGTCTGGAGACCTCATCTCGTGTGAATGTGTATCATTAAGTGATAGTTTACTGTGTGTGGAAAACTTTTTTTATTGGGTGAAAAACCCCGACTGCGTTCAGCTTTAAGAGAGTAAAGCGCGTGACGCCGCTCTGAAATGTCTCAGTTAACTTGGAAAAGGGCTTTTCTCATTACCTCGAGGGATTGAGATGGCCATGCCGACGGACTGTTGGCTATATAAAGGAGAACAGCACGAACATGCCTATGCTCAGCCGTGGACGGAAAGCGAGCGGACCTGTGACGTTTCAGTGCAACCTTTAGGCAAAGGCGCTCTTCTTTTTAAGGACTGTTGTCTCCTCAAGTGGATTGTTGTACTAGAAAATATTGTTGTATTTTCGAAATTAAAAGCATTAAGAAACCGTATACCATCCATTTAGCAATTATACAGGTGTGTTTCTGCACATTCTGTGTCGGTTAGTAGCCTGTAAAAACACCTGTCTTGGACTTTCAAGAAGCTCCCAAGTGATGATTTTATGAACTTTTCTTGATCGTTTTTTTCCCTCAATGTCAGCCCTAAACGCTGTCATGGAATCGTTTGTGTCTTCAGTCACCGAGTCCACCGACATCACCCCACCGGACGATCCGTTCACGGGTCCCATCAAGTCTATTGCGCCCTGGAATTACACTTTCCTCGCCTGTCTCATGTTCGTAGTGACTTCACTGTCTCTAACAGAGAACTTCACCGTTATGTTCGTGACGTTTAGATACAAACAGTTAAGGAAACCGTTGAATTACATCATTGTTAATTTATCTGTTGCCGATTTTTTAGTTTCACTGACAGGAGGCACTATAAGTTTTTTAACTAACGCACGAGGCTACTTCTTCCTGGGTGTCTGGGCGTGTGTGCTGGAGGGATTCGCTGTCACTTTTTTCGGTGAGTTATTATAACTGTACCAAGACGTGGAACATTTATTCCTTTAGTTTAAACGAAATATGAATTATTTTGTGTTACTAAAACAATTTGTTGTATTTTTTTTTGTCATTTAAGTATACTTACTTAGCCCATTTGTAGCCTTATTCCTTTGCTAGTAGCCACTCCCAGTGACAATAAGTTATTTCAATGTTATTAGTAAGAAATTTCTTTTTTTTAAATTTTTTTTTATTGAATTCTGTTGTAGTATGTATTCCACTTGTTGCTAGTGCATATTCGAGTTTTATTCATTAAATATGACTATTATTTCTTATTCACTGCTTACCAGAAACTCTCCCAAATTTATTAGTAACCAGTACTTGTCACTGTTGGGCTAGCAGAGGAAAAAATTGTAATAGTTACATATAGTAAAAGTAATAGTTACTTATTGAATAGTCACTATTAATTTTTTTTGGCATATTGTTTATCATTTATATTACCTTGGCTTACAAATATCAATGTAAAAAAAAAACAAAAAAACATGATACTCATTGTTTGTGTGTGAAGTAATTGCTTTTCTGAAGAGTAAACAGTACATGGGTGTACCTTCTTGCTTTCTAGGGATTGTGGCTTTGTGGTCTTTAGCAATCTTGGCATTCGAGCGTTTTTTTGTGATCTGTCGTCCTCTGAAAAATGTCCGTCTGGGAGGCAAGCATGCAGCTATGGGTCTTATTTTTGTTTGGACCTTCTCTTTCATCTGGACAATCCCGCCAGTTCTGGGTTGGAACAGTTATACAATCAGCAAAATTGGCACTACCTGTGAACCCAACTGGTGAGCTCAAAATACAATTTCACTGAATGTCCCTTCCTTCATTCACTCTAATTATCCAGTATTCGTTCTTCTAAGACTCACACTCACAGTCTTTCAAACTCTGTCTGTGTTTCACTGTCATGCACATGTATTAACAGAACAACATCCACAGTGATACAATATTACATTATTGATGAATACCAAAATGCACATGTTCCTGAAAGTAGCATAATTTGGAATCAAACAAGTAGCTGGAGTCAAGGCCTCTTCCTGTGTGTTATATTATGACAGAAAAAAGAAACCACTTATAACCCCAAGGCTCATGCCATGCAACCATCAGTTGAAAAATTGCTTTCAAGAAACTGGTGGGTTGGCCTTGGCCTTGGAACACAAACAGTGCAAAAATATTTGAATAGGGAATGCGCACTGACACGTAGATGGGGGAATATTTTTTACCATTGTCGGGCATAGTTGCATCCACATTGATGTTCAACATTAAGAGTAATGTAGTATCTGCAGTTGAGATCTCTGACAGCAAAGCAGTGAATATAACGTTTTAAATTCTGGTTTCTATTTATTCTCAAGTGATCCAAATTTTGGCACTGCCTTGAGCTTGCAGTGGGAGCTTAGTACTCAATTGTTCTGTTGCAATGTTTTTTTGGACAAACAAAGCACTCAACAAAACATATTATGCAAGTGTCTAACATACACATGTGCTTTTATTGTTAAAGATTTGTGCACAACTGATTACCTAAGCATTCTTATCCACACTAATTTTTTGTGCTCAAAGTACCTGCTAGATGTCATGTAGGTAAGATTGAGGAGGTCTAAAGTCTCTGTTTTCCTCCTTTAAGGTACTCAACTGATTACTATGACCACACCTACATCATCACCTTTTTCACTACATGTTTTATCCTTCCTCTTGGCGTGATCATTATCTCCTATGGTAAACTTATGCAGAAGCTCAGAAAGGTTGGTCAAATACTCATATCTTGATTTTCATTACTTGCTTCATAGCAAATCTTTAGATGTAAATGAATAAAGAGCAAAATAAAACTAGCAAAAAACTTAAAGCCTTTTGAGATTCTGTTTGGTTGTGTATTGTAATTAAAGGGATAGTTCACCCAAAAATGAAAATTCTGTCATCATTTACTCACCCTCAAGTTGTTTCAAACCTGTATGAATTTCTTTTTTCTGCTGAACACAAAAGAAGATATTTTGAAAAATGTCGGTAACCAAACAGTTGATGGACCCCATTGACTTCCATAGTATTTTTTTTTCCTACTATGGAAGTCAATGGGGTCCATCAACTGTTTGGTTACCGACATTTTTCTAAATATCTTCTTTTGTGTTCAGCAGAACATTTGATTTGAACTTACTCTTGGACTGTAATTAACCTTAGAACTTTATTATGTCTAATAGGTATCGAACACTCATGGAAGGCTGGGTAGTGCGCGTAAGCCTGACCGAGAGGTGGCGAGGATGGTCATTATAATGATACTTGCATATATGGTTGGATGGACACCTTATGCAGCATTTTCAATTATTGTCACAGCCTGTCCCACAATTTATATTGATCCTCGCCTGGGCTCAATACCGGCCTTCTTCTCAAAGACTGCAGCTGTATACAATCCCATCATCTATGTCTTCATGAATAAGCAGGTACATCTTTGCCATTTGTCATCCTTATCTGGCCTTTTCAGATCACCTACACATCTTATAAAAACAATACTTCTGAGTTTAGGGTGTCGTGCTGAGAAAAAAAACAAAGAGGATTTTATATTTTATACATTAAAAATCAATTTCTGGTGTTTTATCCCATCAATCAATAAAGGAAGAAAAGCAAGGAAGAGCAAAGGCAATGCATCTTAGCACTATGGGAATGTTGTGGTTTATGGTTATTATAGCTATCCTGTCGGAATTCAGTATTCTTTTCAATAAAAGTCATAGAATGAGCATGAGGTCTGAACTGCTAAACTTTTTTCCCCTCCATTATATGTCAGGGACAAATGACAGACATCTGATGCTCTTTACTCTTGACAGTGTTGGTTGAGGAGATTCAGTTTTTTTCTTACTTCAAAAAAATATTACATTTTTAAAAGTTCAAATCCACAGAGGTAGAGTGGTCCGTGTATACCCAATGAAAAATGTATCATATCTCTAATGTTGGTTTAAACCTCTGATTATTTCCAATTGAATGATAATCTGCTTTCTCAGTGGATTCATGCGTAATAAGTGATACAGTCTGCACTTTTGCTCCATGATATCCCATTATTTTTTGAACATGGTTGTAGAGGGAAATTTCTCCTCAGTATCCCTGTAGTGTGTCGTTTGATGTAAAGAATGAAGCAATGATCTTTTGCAGTCATGTGACACTGATGACCACCCCTAGGATGTGGGTCCCAGGTGGTTTGGAGCGGAGGCTGCTGGACCCCTTGAGCTGTGCACATCTTCCAGAACTAACCCAGGTCCTTCCCAGCTGTTCCCAGAATAAATTCAGAGCAAGGGTCACAGCCAGGGTCGCAAATTTCTCTGATGTGTGAGAGAGAAACAGACTACATTATAGAGAGACGAGAACAAACACTTGAGATTAAGAATAGTGACGGTTTCTTTACCCATATAGCATTGGTAATGCTGCATTGTAGAGCCCTTGTGAAAGTTTGCTGTTATTTGGCGTATTCAATGAGGATGCAAAGTTTACTGTCAGTCTGTCTTTTCTGAAATGGATCATATATCGATTTGAGAGATCTGAACTAACATTGCGTGGGCTTAGAATTATAAGGTTCTATCTCCGTTTAGGGTAGTTCTGAGATATTGAGCATCAAAGTTTTTACATCCCAGCTGGCAAAACTGTTATGTAGTATAATCTACTATTATAGCTCAACAAGACCATCACCCTACAGGTACTTTGAGGATAGAATATCAAAATCCTGGCACATTTGGAAATGGGATTTTTTAAGATGGCCCAAATGGAGATAGAACCTTATAATTCTGAGAGCTCTGATTCTGTTTGGAATTATAAGGTTCTATCTCCACTTTTACAAATAAAACCCCACATTTCAAAGAATAAATGTATATAACCATTGATTTGAATCAATTTATATATTTATAATACAAACACACAGCTTGATTGGATTTTTGATTTTGATTGGATATTGAATCTACTGGAGATAGAACCTTATAATCCCAACTCGGTTTATGTTTTTGTGAGATAGAACCTTTTTATTTGATTAATTATTAATAACTACTAATTTTTTTTTTTTTTTTTACAAAAATAACACCACACAGGCATTAATAAACACCTAATGGATCAGATTATGTCAAAAACTCAATTTCGACCAAAAGTGGAGATAGAACCTTATAATTCTAAGCTCACGATTGGCTGCTAGGTTTAATTGTCTTTTTTCAATTGTTCTGGTAACACTAATATACGGCTACATTTGTACAATTTATGTTAGTTAATGCATTAGGCGCCTTGAACTAACAATGCACAACACTTTTTCAGAATTGATTAATCTTTTAATGTTAATTTATTAATATACTGCTGTTTGTATTTGTTCATAAAACACTGTTAATTTATGTAAAAAAAAAAAAAAGTTAATCTTAGAAGAGATATTGTAGAATTCAGAAGCCCTTTTTTATTAGCGAAACTGCTGGCCATTAAGTGAACTGCTGCCAGCAACTTATTGATACACATAACATACAAGAGATGCGATTCAAGGCCCCGATATACTCACGACGTCACAGCATAGTTCTTTTTCGTTCTTTGCTTAGGAGTAAAAGGAAGTTAGAAATAATACCGTTTCAGCGATATACTGTTAGTGAACATCCAATGCCGTCCACGCTGCTGAGAGCGACATTTAGATGAATATGTACACTGTAAAAAAAAGTTGCTGCCTTAAATTTTTAAGTACATTCAACTTGGATGCTTAAATCAACTTAAAATGTTTAATTTAAAAAACTTTAAACTGGCTTAAAAACATTTGTTTAATCTTGTATAACTTTTCTTAACTTATTTTGATAAGTTAAAGCAATGTAAAAACTTATGTTGTCATATATTTTTTTATAGTGTAAATATGTGCTGTGTGCTTTACTCTCAATAACAAAATAAACACACAACAAAAATGTCAGTGGTGAGAAAACAGCAGTTACGAAAGCATCTGATCATAGTTATGTGGATATGTTTGCACCACCATCATGTCGACAGTTAAAATGATACTATTACGATAGTTTGATTTTGAAGTATATGTGAGACTAGACTAATAGATCTGGCTATGTGAGACAATAGTTTAATCCCTTTTCTTTGCATGACACTTTGACATTGCAGTACAGACTGGCTTTTTCGACATTGTCCAGAACATTGTATAAGAATTCGCTTAATGTGTCAGGGAATGGAAGAGAGGCTCTCGGGAATGCACGTAAACGTCACAGCCTTTTGATTTTCCTTGGGAAATGTACCTAGTCCTTTTTATAAAAATCTGTCTACAGGCTCTCAGAGAAGGTATCGTTTTTGCTGTTCACACATTGACAATAAAAAAGCGAATAATATATGAAACTTATTACAAAGGCTATAGCCCCTTTAAATGAAATAAAAAAATATATTATTTATAAATGAACATTATTTTAGACTAATAAACACTGTAAAAGTATTGTTATAAGCAGGTTAAGCTTTCTATGACTTTCCATTTGAGATGCAGTTTGTCTTAGTATGTTCTGTCTGTATTGTTCTGTAAATGTATCCCCACTGTAGTGGCTCTCTGCATTACAAATTTGTCAGAGAGAGGCAGTAGCTGGTATTATAATTACCCAGGGTACCTCATTTTCATCCAGTCCAACCAAAACCTTGAGGAAATGAATATATTTACTTCCCATGACCTTATCTGCTTTAATTAAGGCCAAAATGTCCTTGTTTTACATAGAATACATCTTGCTTAATGACCTTTTCCTTGTTTCAATGCAGAGGTTGTGCAAAGGGCTAACTGCTGAAAACAAATCTCTACATGGTGTCACAGAGACAGAACACATTAATCAAAGCTTTTCTTTTGTGTCTTGAGTTCATAACAAGCATAATTACTAGCAAAATTAAAGTCATGATCCTTATAAATGTTCAATCTAATGCTTTTTCTCTCAGTTCAGGAAGTGTCTGATCCAGATGTTTAGAGGAAATGTCGCCAATCTGGATTCCACCAATCTGAACCAGACATCAGACAAAGGGGCCATCACTGCCACAGGAGACAGTCAACTTGGAGAGATGTCCACCATTGCTGTTCGTGTGCCCATGTCCATGTGCAACATGGAGAAGTGTAAGGATGAAGAGGAAGAGCTGGAGCAGAGTGGGAATGGAGGTCCAAACAAGCTCCCTTTATCAGATAGTCAAGTATGTCCTTTGTAGAGAAGGACTAGTCTGACTGAATAAATGTATACCTTTATTGTCTCCATCCAGTAGTCTAACCTGTTGTCTAACTGAAGCATAAATCCTGCAGTCATTACCTTTATTGGAGTGCAAATGTTAGAATTTATGGTTTGTGTTTTCATATGTTCTTGGTTGTTGTTCGTATTTTTTATGTTGTGGCGATTTGCAGTCTTGGCATATCTGTTCTTGTCAGTATCGCATTATAACCTAACATGAAGGAGGCAGGCAATACATTTCTGTAAAGTCCTCTTTTCAGATCTGTGCATACTCTCCTCTCACTATATTGCTGATTGCACACTAGTATCAGTGCAGATGTAGTGTTTTTTTTTATTTTATTTTTTTATGGCAATAATATTGCAATAACTTTCAGTTTCAGAGTTGCTAAAGTAGATTTTATATTAAAATTCAGACTATACTGAGGTCCAAATACAGACTCTCACTTAATAATCATTAATAGTCGACTTAAAAAAAGAGTTTGGTTAAAAAATCAGAAGATAAAGTGATCAGTTGAACAATATGAACTGAAGACAAATGCAAGACATGGCGCTGGAACATAGTAATAATAAAAAAAAGCACCGCGCAGAACGCAGGGGTCTCAGCGCTTTTATGAGATGAGCTCAGGCAAAAACAAACTGGAATGAACAGAAATAGCCGAACAGCAGAATTAAAATCTGCTGTTTTTGAAAGTCTAAATAAATAAATATTTTTTTATTTAAATAAATTAAAAACCGCCCTGGCTTTAGCTAATCGTCTCTGACATTCTGCCGATACAAAGGTTGCTGCTCTCCCTGGCATTGGGGTGTCCAATCCTGCTCCTGGAAGGCCACTGTCCTGCAAAGTTCAGCTCCAACCCCAATTAAACACATCTGAACCATCTAATCGGGGTATAACTATAAGCATACCAGATCTTCCAGGCTGGTGAGTTAAGGCAAGTTGGAGCTAAACTCTACCGGAACGTGGCCCTCCAGGAGCAGGTTTGGAAACCCCTGGTCTAGTGCATGTTTACATAGAAAAACTACGACTCAGAATCTAACATACTGCTGTATTTGATATCATAATTAATTTAGTGAACTAACAGGTCAGACATGACTGGTTTGGCAGCGTATCTGCTTTGCAATACAGTAATAAACCATGCAATTAATGTCCTCATCTCATGAAATTAGATCCTTGTCTGTTGTTGCATTTTGCAGTCTTGTTTTTGAGAGGTTTAATGAAGCAAAAATGTTTATTATAAATTGTATTTGTTTAGTAGCCTATACTGTATACTTTGATATATGAGTGCTTGTGAGTTTGAGTGAACAGTCTGGATGTCTTATTAGTCTATAATGTTTAGTGTTTCCTCACGGTTTCTGTCCAAAATGAATATTGATATTGATGTTTGTCTGTGGCATGCCAGTGAATGCTTTACTTATGTATTTATTTGTCAATGTCTTGGATTACTAAAATCACGTTTCTTATTTTTAAAAACATGTCAGCATTGTAGAACATATACATAATAAAACAACCTGCAATAAGAGTGGTCACACTACTGATGATAGTTCAACACGGAGGCACATTGTGAATCCGAATATCAAAATCGTATATTGCAAATCCAGTGTGTTTATTACATCACACAGAGAACCTGAAATAACAGAATCTGGACTGAGATATGAGGTTCCCTTAAGCTCAGAAGCACTCTTTCAGCATTGCCCTGGTAAATGAAAACATCTGAGTTCAATTTCTCCTGGCCATGGTTTGTTTGTTACACCATGGCGAGAGGCACATAGTATCAGAGTACAAAAGAAAAATATCTCACTCGTAAATTGAAAAGTCAGGAGGTAAACAATTTCCGCTTGGAATGTTTGACAACATTTTCAAGGCTCTTTGCATCATGTATATTTTTCAAGCACTCTTAAAATGAAAGGTCGTGAAGGTTTTCACAGTGATGCCATAGAAGAGCAATTTTTGGTTCACCAAAGAACCTTTCAGTGAACAGTTCTTAAAAGAACCATTTTTTTCTTGGTGTGAAGAACATTTTAAAAATCTAAAGAAGTTTTCCACAATAAAGGACCTTTCGTGGAATGGAAAGGTTCTATGGATGTTAAGAGTTTATGTTAACTAAATCTGCAACAAAGACAGTGTTTTCAGAGCTTATGGTAAAATAAGGAAGGTAATTGAATAATTTTAGCAATTACAACCTCAATGCTTTCAAATTAATTTTAATGGTGGATACTACATCATACAGCAGATGAAAGTGGCACTTCAGCAAAGATGCCTTCTGAACAAAATGTGTTACCTTCCCCTGAAACATTTGCAGTCATTCCAAGGCATTCAGTTGGACTTACGAATTTTATTCCTACAATTCTGTGCGATCAATAACAATTACAAAAGCCTTAAGATTAAAGTAGATGGGTTTAAAGGATTACTTTTTTCCAGCTCTTTTGAGTCTCTCTATGTGTACCAGTAATGTAGCCATTAAAATAGCTCATGCTGTGTGAATGCATCATGCCCTATAGCATATACATTTTTATAAATGACATATACATCCAGGATATGAATGTCAGTATCTTCAGGGAACATGCCTTGTGTTTTTGAGTGTATGTGTTAAACATTAATGCAAACAGACAGAATAATGATATCCACCTAGTTTTTTATGTGCAATAACATAGTATGTAACATGTAACTGCAGATTCTCATTACAGCTTTACAAACATGAAATTATTATTTAATTGCTTTAATTGTTTGTAATGAAATCTTTTCTTGGTCACAGATGAGTGATGACCCTGTGATGCTGTTCTCTTTGTCACAATATCATGAAAATCACATAAATGTGAATGATGGAAACTGTGCATATATTATTTGACATGCATTACTCTTGAAAAAATATCTTTGTTCACCTTTTTGTCAGTTTTGGTTTAACATAATTTCTTGCTCCGAATGCCGAATTTGATCGGTCTTTGTCTAATTTATATGTTAATTTTCAGAGCCTGTATTTTTCTATAAATACACTCAGATTGGTAAATTTCAGGATTGCTTGCTGTAGAAACTTGCGCTGCCTGAGGTATTCGGTTAGAATTCATCAGGCATGCTGAACTTTTTGGTGGAGCACTACTAAATCGAATAGGAAATCTCCAAAGCAATGTGATAAGAACAGGCTTAGCTTGGTCATGAGGCTAACATGCTTGTTTACACAAACAGCAATCAGGTGACCATATGACTTACTTGAAATGAATTACTTTATACAGCTTTCTCTATCATTAGATGCAAGTGGAATGTCATAAATGTGTACTTTTCCATGCTATGTTTCTTTTTTCACCATTTACACATAGAATGCACATTGGTTAAATTCTCTGTCATTTTTATTTTAAATTTTTTTGCATTTTCAAGACTTTCAGGGATCCTGGAATTGATTTTGAGACTTGCAAAATTATAAATGTTTGTTTACAGTATATCTTAGAAGTGAATTTTCTATATAGAACCTTAAAAGGTTCTGTCCCCTTTTAGAGGTTCCCATTATGGGATCATTTTATGAATTTAGATTTGATTTTGTTTTGATTATTTTTTTCATTTTTATGTAATTTTATCAATTAAACAGCTTGTAAACATTTTATCACTAGAAAAATTAAACAAGAAAGTATTATGCATTCATTAGACATTTCTCCTTTTATAAAAACCTTTTGGCAAAAACAATTTGGGTCTTAAGTAGCATTCAGCTCTTAAAGCAGAACAAATAGAAATTTTAAACTAAACCATGGCTTATTTTCCTCTTTATGGTAGTCCAAGAACATTGAGTTTGCACAGAAACAGCCCTTGGGTTCCCCATCCAAGGAAAAGCACATCTGTCTTATATAAACACACTTTTAAATCTGTGGAGTAAGATATGAGGTAAAATCAAACTACAAATGTGCACGGCCATATACATGGCAATTCCAATCCACAAAAAAAGAAGCCAGCAGCAACATAATCCAAATATATAAATATATAAATAGCTGAAGTGCTCCTAAATTAGTTTTCAATTTAAATTGATTTATAAACAAAATGGGATGTTTAAACAAAAATGTAAATAAATAAAACGCTCACTTAAAAATAAAAAATAAATTCCAGTCCAATGTGCATATTAATGAACAACAAAACCAGTTATAAGGGTCAATTTTTTACATTGATATATATATATATATATATATATATATATATATATATATATATATATATATCACGCGAAAGCTGAATAAGCTTTCCATTGATGTATGGTTTGTTGGGATAGGACAATATTTGGCTGAGATACAACTATTTGAAAATCTGGAATCTGAGGGTGCAACCTTTAAAGTTGTCCAAATGAAGTCCTCAATGTTGCTGCATCCACTCACAAATATAAATTTGATATAATTAACAGTAGGAAATTTACAAAATATCTTTATGGAACATGCTTTTCCTAATATCCTAATGATTTTTGGCATAACATAAAAATCGATAATTTTGACCCATTCAATGTATTGTTGGCTATTGCCACAAATAATACCTGTGCGACTTATGACTGGTTTTGTGGTCCAGGGTCACATATTAAAGTTCTCTCTGAGGTCACTTTCAGTACAATCGAAATGTTTGTATGGTGTGATGCGAGAGATTTAAAAGAAGCACTGGTTTCAGTGTCACAGATGAGCGGACTGATGTACAGCATTGCTATAGACCAGGGGTGGGCAACTTCGGTCCTGGAGGGCCACTGTCCTACAGAGTTTAGCTCCAACCCTGAAAAAATCACCTGCCTTTAATTTTCTAGTAATCCTGAGGACCTTGATTAGCTTGTTCAGGTGTGTTTGATTAGGGTTGAAGCTAAACTCTGTAGGACAGTGGCCCTCCAGGACCGGAGTTGCCCACCCCTGCTATAGACTGACCAATCAGAGCGTCTAGGTTACGAATGTAACCCCAGTTATCTGAGAAGGGGAACGAGACGCTGCATTGTCATTCGACGCTATAGGAATGCTCAGAGTGAACCGGTGTCTTAAGCATGTGTATACATGCCAGTCTTGATTGGCTACTGCAGTCAGGTGACTCACATGCGTCGTCTGACTATAAAAGGGCACCTAGAGAAGACGTCATCAGCTTCAAAATTCTGAAGGAAGAAGTGCAGGCATGCCTGAAGTATGGCAACGCGACACATCGTCTCGTTTCCTTTCTCAGGGAACCGGAGTTACATACGTAACCTAGACATTCCCTTTTGAAGTGGAACTCTACATTGCTTCATCAGTCGATACTATGGGAACAACAATACCCACTGCACCATCCTGAACAAATGCCTGCCCACATAAATGTGAAATCCCCAGTGAACTAAGCCGTAGCCAGAACATTGCCAGATAATGCACCTAGTGACCAAGAGCTTTAGTGCCTGTGGTCAAGGTCCACAGCTCAATACCCTTAATACTTAACTGTATAACTGTCCCAGGGTAGAGCAAGTTAGGGAGGCCGCAGCAAATCCTTGACCTTGCTCTAAGGGGCAACCTCACCAAAGGGAGTCAAATTTTTTTCCCATCGAAAGAACTGGGGAAAGGCCTCAGTTGAGAGAGCTATGCTCCCTCAACTGCCGCTTTATCTAAGGAAAACATCCTCTAAACTGAATTTGCTTTTGCAAAGTCTGGTGAGAGAGTACTGAGAATGGGGTGCCTAAAGCAGCTTCCGCACCTTCTACTCTCTATTGCAGACCATCAGCAAACGGGGAGTTGACCCTACTGACTGCCAACCTCCACCATACAGCGGGAGCAACAGAAAAAGAGGGGCACCCTTGGCGAAGAGCGAAGACCCATTCTTTTTTTCAATTGCTCCATGGGACGCCAGTAGCGGTATTGCCCAATCTCCTATTGTGTACTGCCCAGTCACATGTAAACGCATGGGGTGCCAGATAGGAAACTGGGATGCTGTTAGCAGTGATGCCCATCTTTCCTAATCTGTAAATTGCCCTTTCCCTCCCAAGGGAAGTAGCATAATGATTCCATACTACCCACACATACATATGAATGTGATTCCATAGGAAGTGTATCTTCCTAGGACTCTAAATACCAGAGAAGGCAACAGATGAAGAAGTGGGATGCAAGTGGTGGTATTGCCATCCAATCATCTTATGCGGATACAGAAAGTGCAAATTGCTACTACCTCGTACTCTCTGTACAGGAGACGGTGAAATGAGGCAGTTTGACGCATGCGGCTTTCTCCTCTTCAGTGTCAGCCTACCAGAGAGGGAGCACATTTGCTGCCACCTCTGATCTGTCAGTACTGCATCATAAGCAAATACAGGAGCATAATGCTACTACCTCCATACTCACAGTACTGGAGCGGGCACCAGTACTGGAAGGTGATAGATGAAACAGTTGGACACAAGCGGCGGTATTGCCCATCTGCTTCATCTATACCAGCCTAATATTTATGATTACAGAAGGAGAATATCGCTACTATATCCAGCATTAATGCTCACCCCCACTCCCCCGCGGGCCCGGCTACAGGATCAGAAGAGGGGGCTGAAGGATGATCACAGCAGGGGATGTAGCGCTCGAATGCTGCCAACTTAAACCTTCACCTCTCTGGACGTTTGGACCACCGTCTCAACGGTGGACGGCACCACCTGCCTGGCCCATCATCATGTATGCCTTGCCTAGAAGCCATGATCTAAACTGACAGGGCTTTGAGTGCAAGACGGAAGCCTTCCAGGAGGATGCCGGTCCTGAATAGAGGTAACCCGGTAGAGATTCCTGTTTTCTATTTCCTCAGAACTAGAGCAGGCCAATAACATGCTCTCTGCCAAACCAGAAGAGGCCGAAGAGCGAGCTTCCTGGTCTGGCCTAAGAGCATCAGAGCTGGCGAGCGAGGCTTGAGAAAGGGATAAACCCATCTCAAGCTCCTCAGCCAACTCCAACGGCAAACTCCACAATCTCAGCAACATCGGGACCTGACCAGCGGGATGTAGACGCCTGGCTCCCATCCCCCTAAAGAGAGCCAGGTGGGAGTGAAGCTTCCTTACTGTGAAGCGATCAAAGAAAGGACAGACAGCCCCTCCAGGGCTGACTGAGCGTGCTCCGATCCTACAAACACAAATCATGTGTCATTTGGTGTAATAAATCTCACACATGGTGCAACACATCGCCTAAATTGTCATAGTTGAATAATTTTATAATTCCTGACACAGAGAGATATTCACACGCACACAAACAAACGGCTTCTTGAAGATAAAGAAGCTGAAGACGTCTTCTCTAGGCACCCTTTTATAGTCAGCCGGCGTGGCTTTGATGTCCCCTGACTGCAATAGCCATTAAAGATTGGCATGTATTCACACTTGCTTCAGACAACGGTTCACGCGAAGCATTCCCATAGCATGGGCTGACGACGAAGTTTCACGAGTTCACACTTACATACAATTAGAGAGAGTAAAGTTTAATGCATATTTGGCGTGCTGTCCGGGGGGAGGGCTACGAGCTCGGAGTTTGGCCCGAACCTAGAGTGAACCTCTGAACGTGCTCCTCCCGAACTTTGTTAATAAAACATCATGTAGTTTGCTATTGCTGTGATGTCATGTGAGTGACAGGTTGTTCCACCCTCACACCAGTAAACACAATCAGAGAAAAGAAGAGATGTTGCTGCAGGAGGGAGAGGAAGTTTTTTTATTTTTTTATTTTATTATGAAAAATAGATCTAGCAAGCCCAGTCCAAGTGAGAAAAAGTAACGCAAAAGTAACGTAATGCATACTTTCCATACAAAGTAGCTCTCTCACTTTCTTAGTGTTAATAAAGTAGGCTAACTAAGTAACACAATAATACATTTTTATGGAGTTATGCAATAATGTAATGTATTACTTTTAAAAGTAACTTCCCCCAACATAGCAGATCAGGAAGTTTAAGAATTGATCTGTAAACGCCCAAAATTATCAGATAATCTGGGCCAAACATCGAATGCCATTGATGCATTTTTTTCTCTGAATGTCGGTAGGGGTAATCGGCCTAAAACTCCTTTAGTCTGAGCCGGCTTAACTTGATAACACTCAAAACAATCAGTAATAAATTAAGGGGCAGGTTACACATCACCGTTTTCAACTAAAAACTGAAAACTTTTAAATGCATTTTGACCGTTCAACTTCACGACAATGCGTTTTGGAGGCCTGAAAACTCCAACTGTTGAAAACGGGTTTCAAATTGTACGTTTTTGAAAATGAAACCATTATTGTCTCTGTGTAAACTACCAAAAAATTAAATTAAATAAAAAATACGTTTTTTCGTATTCGTCATTCGATGTCTCTGAATTGTCAAAACACCTAGATCAAAATGCTTGCTACTGCTACGGATGCGAAAAACGAAGAAAATCGTTTTTAAAAAAAAAATTTTTATGACGGACTAAAGTTTCAGAGGCAGTGTGTAAGCGTGCTTGACATAACGTGACATAAAATTTCGGCCAAGAATTTCAGTGTACAAGGACCTTAACGTGTTCAGTCTATAGGCGCATATTTCTTCTTTACGAAGTGACCTCGCCAATTATAGCCTAATAGCTGCATGGTGTGGCATGCAAAATACAGTTAATAGTTTTTGCAGATCATTTTGAGGATCATTTTTACACTCGTTGTCGTGTAAACGTCGCGTGAGAATCAGATAAAAAAAAAATTCTTATAGGTAGATAAATGAGGAGTAGGCCTAGCTCATGTAAATTTCCCTTTTTAACTTGTCATTGAACTTTTCTGAGGAAGTCACGGAGGACATTGTTAGTGCTGTCAATTCAATTACTCCTTCATCATAACTTAAAAAAAAAGAGAGACACATGGTGAGAATAGGCTAATTAGTCCAATAATGACAGTATGTGTTGAAATGTGACCTGAATGGATGATGTGATATGATGATGATGTGATAAGAAATTAATGCATCTTGACACCAGCAGTGTTACTGTTTTTCTGTTGTTGTTTTTTTTACATGATTTACTTGTTAATTAATCCATTATCTGCTTCAAAAGGAATTATAATTTACATAGCTGGTGTTTTTATTTTTTCTATGCAATCCTCTGTTGGCTTTTTCTACGCAGGACTTAAAAATCTTCTCCTCCTATGTACAATCTGGCCATTCCACTGTGGGATAATTAGCTCCAAATTGTCGACTTTAAAAATGTAGAAATAAATGGGATGAGAATCCTGTGGAGAAACAAGCAGGCATTGTAATGAGGTTAGCAGGGACGTGAATCAGCATCGGCATGCAGAGATCTGTGAATGAATGTCGACGTGAGCCTGTGGTGGTGATGGTGCATATATCAACACCATCATCATTGAAGAGGTCAAAAGATAGTCTTGGCTTCAAAGACAGTTCATAAGTAAATAAGCATTTAAAAATAGACGTAAGGCGCATACATCTAAAGGCAAGGATGACATTTGAGTATGTCTCCTGACCTGGCATCGGTGATTTTGGCAATTTGTTTGTATCTGAAAGTCAGTACAAATGGCAGACCAAAGGGTGAGAGCACAACAAACACCAGTGGGATCAAAGCTAATCCATCAAAGTGTGTTGGCCAAGTAAATTAGTCTGGGACGGAAAGATAACTTCATATGTCTGTTCATTACTCTCTGCCTGCTCAGTCCTTACATAATTGCAAATTCATTCAGTTTTGATTTAAAATTATGCATGTCTCTTCTAATATAGAAGTTGTTGTGGAAAGTCTGTGGTTCATTTAGAATGTTTTATTTGATTTATTACATGTTTTTGCTGTAATTCTGGTTGAGATCTGATTGGATTTCCTGCGACCAGAGAGGTTATGATTATTATTATTTTTTTCATTACTGTATGAACAACTCTCACTCAAAGATTGAAAACATTTGATCAAAATCAGAAATGCTCTAAAAAGCATACATGACACCTAGAGAAGATCTATAGCAGCATTAAAGGGGTGGTTGATTATGATTTCACTTTTCTAATTTTAGTTAGTGTGTAATGTTGCTGTTTGAGCATAAACAACATCTGCAAAGTTACGACGCTCAAAGTTCACAGCAAAGGGAGATATTTGCTTTTACAGAAATCGCTTTTTAAGGACTACAACAAACGGCTGGTAGAGACTACACCACATTCCTCCAGGGTTAGTGACATCACCAACCCTAGAATTTACATAAACCCCGCCCCCGGGAACGCGATTTATAGATTATCATGACAGAATATGCTAATCAATGACTAGAAGATAACTACACATAAGCTGCATAAATTCATCAACTAACCATTCATAAATGTCCTGTTGCTTCTACTTCTTCTTGAGTCTCTCCATCCTTGTCTGACTCTGGTTTGAACATAAAAGGCTAAAAGTTTAGAAATTTCAGTGTGTGTGTGTGTGTGTGAGGTAAAAGGACACGAGCTCTTGAAGCTCCGCCCACTGTGGCGGTTACAGCAGCATATTTGCATTTAAAGGGACAGACACAAAAACAGTGCGTTTTTGCTCACCCTCAAAAAGTGACAATTTTAATATGCTATATAAAAATATCTCTGGAGTATTTTGAGCTAAAACTTCACATACACACTCTGGGGACATCAGAGACTTATTTTACATCTTGTGAAAGGGGCATTACACCTCCCCTTTAAGTCTGTGTAAATCAGTTTCGGATGTCCTGAGCAACAGATGTATCTATACATTTTCACAAAAAAAACGAAATAAATCAAGGGACAGGTCAAAGTGTCACAGTTTCATTAGAATTTTTTTCTTCTTCATTTAATTCTATTCTTGCTTTTATGTCATAATTTTTAAGGCAACATTAATTATTACTGCTTAGTTTTGGTTACTCATAATTGTCATTTAATGTTTGCTTCAAAAATGTGCTTTATGGTACTAAAAATAACTTTAATCAAATAATTGCTTTGTAATTATTACTATTACAATAATTTTTGATGATGATGATGATTATAATTTTTCTTTTTTATTAAGTCTACTAATAATGATAGTGGATTTTTTTTTAACTAAGGCTGTGAGTAGATAAAGCATATTTAAGTAGGACTAGTTGTTCGGGGGACATCTCAACAACACCCAGCTAAATCATTCCTTTTTATTCACTATACCAGTAATTTTTATTATTATTATTTAAAATAATATTTTTAATAGTAACGTTAATATTAACGTTAATAATGGGCTAGGCAATTGTGTTAGATTAATTTACTGAAAGGTTGTGTGAATGTAGCCTTTTTTTGTTTTATGGTTCCTTCTCAGTCCACTAGAGTGCACTGTTACATCACACACAATGCATTAGTTTCAGCTTTATTCTGCAGCACGTCATATACCGTCCGGCCATCGCTCTGTTCTCACGAAATTGAATAACAATTACACGTCAGACATTTATTATGCCACAATAAGCCATTACACGTTTACACACAAAGCATAACATTTTCAATTTCAATAACCACACACTGACTCTTTGCTGTATAATGAATTCATCATGAGTCAGTGAATCATGAAATCAAAGCATTTCACCGCCAACAGAAGAAAGGCTTGCTCAATAACTCACCATGCCCATAGTGAGATTCAGTTGCAGTTACCAATTTTATTTCTTTATTTTGGCTGAAAGACGGTCCTCGAGTGTATATCCGGCACATTCTGAAATAGAGAGAAAATCCAACAGCATTTTACATCTAACAATCTCACAGTAGCCTATGATAAATAATTCACTGATTAGAATCAAAGACAAACTTAGATGCCATAAATGAACATGAATACATTGTGACATATGCATATATAATAGGTGGAAAAGATGTTTTTCTCAGTGGGATAGTGTGTCTGTTTCAGCTGTTTTGAAAATCTGGCCTACCTGCTCAAGACACCAGTAGGCCTAGACTAGTTAACGTCTGCATGAAACTGAAGTTGTGATAGTCTTTTCGCCCCATTTGTGACGTGAAACAGTGAAACAGCTTTTAGAACAAGAAAAAATGTAGGGCGTGACTTGATTTTATCCATCTGGAATTAATTTGATCGTTGGATTGTTGTGGTTTGCTATTGCTGCGATTTCATGAAAGTGACAGCTAGGTGGCGCTGTCAAAAAAAAAAAAAACAGGGTCCTAGAAATGCAGTCCTGAAACTGCAGCCTATTGCATGAATTTGTGTCCAAACTCAGCCCTGGAGGGCCCATGTCCTGCAGAGTTTAGCTCTCTCAACACACCTGGCCGGAGGCTAAGAATGCCTAGTAATACCTTGATTGGCTGGTTCAGGTGTTTAATTGGAGCTGAACTCTGCTGGACAGTGGCCCTCCAGGAGCAGGATTGGACACCCCAGGTCTTGTAAGTGTGCATGGCTACGTCATAAATGTTCCCTGCTCCCCATGGTCAAGGTATGAAAATAGTATTAAAACTTAATTTTTGGAAAATACTTTGTATTAAAAATCTGTATATCAACTGGCTTTCTATTAATACAGTACAGTGAATGACATCCATCTGTCGTCTCCCAGCGGCTTACATTATCGGCTTACATTATTTAGTGTTAAGTGATTAATTTACATCAAAACAAAAGATAACATGTATGCCTTCATTTTTGTCCTACATTTCATAATGAACTCAGACAAGCTCACTGCCGACTCGTTTCCATCGGTTCTTTTCCTTGTGTGCAAATTTGGATGGTGGGTTATTTAAGGATGCGAAGGATACACTTGGACTGTCCGAAATCAATACTGAGACGGCCTTTAGCAGCGCTTGATAACGTGGCATCCGAGATATGCAGCCTTAGGACACAGCCTTCCATTTGAGAAGCAACTGTACTATTGGACAGACATTACTATATTCAAGGCGGTAACTCAACATTACATAATGGGAACTCCTCCCTTCTCCACTTTCGCTGAAATCTTATTGGCTAACGCCAGCTGGGGACAGCTGGCCAATTGACGCGAAGCATGCAAATACTGACCATAGACAGTAAAAGAAATGGACACAGCGACCCCATAGACTTCAACGGAGAAAAGTGAAGCAAATTAGAAGCACTCACTTCCTGATGGCTGAGCGTACTGCGCAGACTCAAACTGAGCTTGATGACGTAGATGTGACGTGAGCAACCTGTCTGACAGTTGTAAGTCTTCTAGTAGCTGTGCCAAGAGAAATCTGAATCATTCCCTTCCGAATCTTGCAGAGACAGAGAGCGTAAAGTAGGAGCTGTCCATGAGCTAGGAGCAGGAGCAACTTTATGACTCTCTATGGGCTTCTCCCTTGACTTAATCGGACTTTATGCCTCCACGTCCCCCCGATTGACTGCAAGCTTCTCCTCCTGTCTATACAGTAATTTCCAGAGAGTCGCGTAGTTATGACGCAATCGTTAGCCTATTTTTTACAAAAACTGCTTCAACGGGGCCATAACATAAGATACAAGGTTATGGAGCCTTTTATACATTGTCGTGTTTCTTTAGAAATAAACAATGGACAAATAGAGACTTTAAACGCCTCAGATGTAAAGTTATTCGCTGTCAAAGTAACGCCAAAATGAATGGGAGTCAATGGGATGCTAACAGCAGGTGATGGCTTGTTAGCCAATGGCGGCCCCCGGGGATGGTACGCTTTCCGGGTGCTGGATTACCCCCCTGATACTGACAGGTTAGTGGGCTGTATAAATTGCATGTTCTCTCTTCTCGCAGTGGATCTGACACCTGCGAGATCAAAGATGGATATCGTGGGATTTACGCTCGTGCACAGTGTTGCTAATAAACTGGATGTAATTTAAGTTCTGTTGCTTTTATATGAAAATAAATATAATGAACAAGACACTTTAATTCCATTCCAAATACATGTTTATCAATAATTTTTTCTTTAATGCAGACATATGTTGTTGTTGTTTTAAAAAAAATTAAATTACATTGCATAACCCATAGAGATCGCACTGTCAGATAGTTTGGGAATATTCACACATAATTTATACACATAAAACATGATATCAGAGTTTTAAAATCAAACATTTTAAAAGAGAACAATACATCACGGTTGTTTAAACCAATGAGCATTAAGCTGTGTCGTCAAGCAAGTCGTTTCCCATCGTGCTTTTGACCAGCGCAGTCGGTGGAGAGCAACTGCGTGCGACTGCAGAATCCGACACGTCCGCCTTGCGCTCGCGAGAGATTTTTGTCATACGTCAGCAAACCGGCATGCATCTCGCGCTGATCACCGGTGATCGGTTCTGCGCAGATTTTGCTCATCTCAAACAAGCCTTTTGTTTAAAGATTACGATGGCACGTCTTGTATCTTGTCATGCAGGAAATACACATCAAGATGTGCTCACCCAACCTGTAGGCTACTCCTAAATAAATTAGCCGATATAGTGAGGGTATACTCAGATTTTTAGTATGCCCTGTCCGTGTATTTTGTGTGTTTGTGAAAATGAAAATGGAGAACAGGAGTGGGAGACGGAGGCGGAGGCGACAGAGAGAGATTCATGGCTTCGAGTCAAAACGCTGAGCCCTCAGGGATGGAACGGCCTCTCTGGTGCTGCTTTATATGCGCTCAACTCATTCATAAGCCAACGTGCTGCAACGTCACATGGTGCAAATGACCAAACCTGTCCCCAGATGGTTCACATTAACTTCAGCACTAATAAGCGGTTGCTGTCCTTTTTGATAGTGTGATTGAGTGTGTATTTAATGTGAAACACAGCATCTGCAGAATTGTTACTACACTAACTGAATGGTTTCATGCAGGTTGAGAAAAACACAGTTTCATGACACATTTGTAAAGCTTTTGGCAAAATTACAATACAGATTGTTTCAGATTACAGCATGTCATCAACACAGTTGTCCAGCCCACAGACTTGCCTAGCCCACAGACTTGCCTTAAGGCATCATAATGTTTTTTTCTACCTGCAAAATACGTAGCCTAATTTAATAAGAAACCATGGGATTATTTATAATAACATTATACCATGATATTGCTGACAAAACTGATTCAAACAAACACTGATGAAGTGGCTGACAGGAAGAATTCTAACCTGGTTGGATTTATATTTAAAAATAATTTGTACAGCAGTAAAGAGCTGCAAGTTGTTCATGTTCATTAAGAACAACAAGACAACAACAAGATACATAACCTGCCATTTAAGGACAATCTCATGCTCAGTTGTGCAGAATGAACACATTGCACTCAAACTGTGTGCTTTATTCCGCCATATAACACTTATCAATAACACATCAATAATACTTTTATTTAGTGGGCTTATAAATGGTTTAATATAAAAATTATATTTTTTAACTTCAACACAAATATAATTTACTTAATCAATATTCAAGATCTTGACCAAAAATCGATGGAACCTCTTGATGGAAATAAGTGTTGTGATATTATTTCCATCAAGAGGAGCATCAGTTCTTGGTCAAGATCTTGTATTGACAATGCAATCCATCACTCTGTAAAGTCTACTCAAGCACTGTCAGGCTTGTGTAGGGAGCCAAAGACGAGGACACAGGAACTGTGGTTTAGGTAATTTACAAACTTAACTTCTATGAACATACAGGAACAAGGGAAAGGACACTCCAGGACTTCAAAACACACAACCATGAAATGACGACGACCAACAAACACTGAGGGAAAACACAGGGCTTAAATGAACTGGGATTAATGGGATTAATGAGATAATTAACAGAACACAGGTGATGGGAATTTCTAATCAAACAGACAGGGAAAAACTAACAGGACTAAACCTTTCCAGAACATTCTCATTTACAGTTCCATGCTGGTGGAACGCTCTCCCCACCCTCATCCGGAATGCAGAATCCCTGACAACATTCAAAAAACAGCTGAAAACCAATCTCTTCCGTGAGCACTTAACCTTATAAAAAAAAAATAAAAAAAAAATAAAAAAAAATCCTTTCCCTTTGAAACATCACTTATCAGGCTTATGCTACTCTGAATAATACCAGAACTTCGTATTTTGAGCACTTCCTGCGTTGTTGTTGCTTTTGCCTCTTTATGATGACTCGCTGAACTTAGTCCTAATTTGTAAGTCGCTTTGGATAAGGGCGTCTGCTAAATGACTAAATGTAAATGTAAATGTAAATGTAAACCAAAATCACAAAGACAGGGGGAAACGGATCACAGAAACTGAAAACACTGAAAAAGATTCATAAACAGAACTCAAAAACCTCAAAATGTCACAAGCACATCCCAGAGACTTTCAATGAATTTAAGGCCTGGACCAATGTGAAAATGATTCTTCATGCTCCCTCCAAACGAATCTTTCACAATTTAAGCCTGATGAATCTCGGCCTTGCCATACTGGAATATGGCCATGATGTGTCTTCCTACATGTTTTTTTAAGAAATGAAAAGCTACACACTCCATCAATTAGGGCTAAAAGAACTGGTCCCAAATAACATGCTAGAAACATAATGATCAGAGAAATAATTAAGTATTTGCCTATTTAAATCCAAACAGCGATTTTTTGTTGTTGTTTTTTTGGCGGGGCAGTGTGTGTATATGTGCAGCTATACAAAAGCAGACAAAATGATTTTAGGTTTGGTGTTGAAGAAGCCCTACTGACAGAGCTGTATAGGGTGCAAATGAAAAATAGCTTGGGAAACACTGTTTTTTTTAAACATAGTCCTGTCTGCTGTAATGAGATCTGCCTGTGTTTGTGTGCACACCTGGTTTCAGCATCTACAGTGACTCTTTGCCAGGGGATATTTTCATTTGTAGTAAATAATAAGTCTATTTCTTGAGTGGATCATAATCCTGTTTTCTGAACTAGCATTTAGACAGACCCAGTCATACTGTATGTGGATTATCCAAACTCATGAGACATCTTCTTCACTGCAATGTGGCCCATGGTTTGAGATGAAAACCCTTAGATAGTGGGAACAGACAGCATGAGGAATCAGCTTATGAGGTGGGAGTAGAAGCCTATCATCGACCCTGTCTAAACCCATTAGTCTTTATCAGGAGAAAAGGTCTGAAGTTCTCCACTGAGATTGTAAGAGAAAAAAACAGCCTGAGGATTTAATGAAAATGACGAGAACTAACAGAAAATGTTCTACCGCAGAAAGCAAACTACAGGAAGCATATACAAACAACACATAATTGGGAACAGGTTGAGATTATTAAGCCAGTCATTACTCCAAATCTCAATAGTTCAGTGATTATGACCTCTGGTGTTGAGACTGTAATATTACATCTATGACATTTCACTAATGCTTAGATATGTAGCACTTTTTGAGTGTGGTGTGGTTCATATTTATGCACTGCTTTAATACATAAAAAAATCTGGTCAACAGTATAGTTTTAGTTTTACTAGAGATGTGTCCGAGGGAAACATGGTTTAAGGTCTGGAATAAGAATGAAGAGGAGCTCTATTGAATACTGTAATGTGGTAAGTCTTCTGCATTTCCACAGACAATCTTGAACAGTGTAACTGCGCAAGGCTTAATACATCTAATTGTGAGCATGTGAGCCATAAATCCAGCAAACCTCCTGCTCATTCATTACATAATGTGTCCATAAAAATTATATTCATCTGTCAAAGCTAAACTGACTCTACAAACAATTCAAAGTGTCTGTTTTTCTAAACGATTACCAACTAATCCAATTACACTAATTCACTCATATAAATACTGCTAAAAGCATTAGTGAATGCCTGAATTTATGATTTGCCAAGCTGATATAACAGAGATGTTATACCAGTTCAGTGAGACTCCCTCCCTATAAAAATTCTGTGCATATGCATAAATCTGTTTGAAATTAAATCAAGAGGCTTGGATGGATGCCAGTGCACGCTATTGCACTGATGCACATGTTATTAGACATGTAATTGTTGAGAAGACTATTTTCTTAAAGGCTGGTTCACAATGCCCCAACAAACACCAACAGGATTAACAAGAAAAAAACGAGATGTATAACCAGACACTAGAGCTTCTGGCAGCCTTTCTGAGGAATCTTAGCTCATTCCTCATGAGCAATGGCCTCTAGTTCAGTAATATTCTTGGGTTTGCATGCTGCAACCGCCTTCTTCAAATTACCAAAGGTTTTCCACGGGTCTCAAGTCAGGTGACTGATGGCCACTGTACAATCTTCCAGGAGTTCTTCTGCAACCAAGCTTTGGTGGAATTTGAGGTATGCTTGGAATCATTGTCCTGTTGGAAGGTCCAATGACGCCCAAGCTTCAGCTTCCTCACTGACGGAATTATGTTTTCTCTTAGGATTTCCTGATACTTCAATGAATCCATCTTGCCTTCCACACACTGCAGGTTTCCAGTGCCAGAGGATGCAAAGCAGCCCCAGAGCATCACCGAGCCCCCACCACGCTTAACTGTAGGCAGTGTTCTTTTCAGCGAATGCTTGATTCTTCTACCTCCACACATACCGCTGATCCATAGGGCCATTTTTTTAATTATCGCTCCACAGAACAGAATCCCAAAACATTTATATGATTTTGAGCAAATTGGAGCAGACTTTTCTTGTGCTTTTGGGTCAGTTGTCTATCTTTTTGTATCCTGGTTTGTAACTCGCTGCTTCACTACCATAGTACGATGCATCGTTAAAGAAATCAACTGGCTAGTCACGACTGTTTCCCAAAACCGTATTGTCGCAAAGTGGTCGTTCAACCACGTTGGTTTATGACGTCATGTACGTGTTTGAGTAATAACTACTTTTAATGAAACTGTTTGAGATAGAATTAACGCTAGATGTTTTGATATAAATTACAGACATGGCATCTGAGGACTATTTCTCATTTTTCTCAGTTATTTTGCTTTATTTCCAGATTCAATCATATGCTTGTTCTAAGTAGAGCACGTTCGCACATGCGCACTCTTCAAAAACGGTGCATTAAATCTCTCGACAAACTAAACGACGTAAATGACATTTGTATGTATTCTAAATAAAAGACACAGGTTGTACTGAATGTCAGCTTGCTTATTTTGCTTAAGATAAGGATTTATTAAGTCCACATGTCGTGCAAACTAGAAACTATGCTAACCACAGGTCGAGAGCTGTCGTTCCAAACACACAATTTTGCGATGCTGTTTGCGAATGTTAGTTTGAATATGGTTTCGGGAAACACTGACCCGTTGAACTATGCTGATAACGACGGAACTTGCAAACATAGTTGGCTAATGATGCTTTTGGGAAACGCACCCCAGGAGAGTTCAGATATTGCATGTGCTCTAGCTCAAGCACACCTGGTGCAACTACTGAAGCCCTTGATTAGTTACATCAGGTCTGCTTGAAACAACACCTGTTTTGCAGATTTGTGCTGTTGTGAGGGATTCTATTCAGGGGGTTGAATAATTTTGAGACTGCAGAAGTCATTAAAAGTTGCATTTACAGTTGAATTTGGGAAAACCACTTGAAATATTTGTTGTGTTGAGCTATTTCAATTACTTTTGTTTGATTTGTTCATTGCAAACAGCTGAAAGTTTGTAAATTTTGCCAATCAACCTTTGCAATGGGGGTTGAATCATTTTGATTACAACTGTATATAGTTCAGTGGTGTTCAGAAATGAGGAGGCAAAGTCTTCACTTAATTTTTTTTTATTTTTTTTTTTACATTTTTATAAATGAAATGCAAATTCATGTCCCAGTTACACTTAATGTTGTCATTTTCCTGGTTAAATAAAAATGTACTTTACATTACATTAAAAAACAACAACAATAAAAGCATTTTGATTTTTACATTAACAATATGATTAATGTTCTATTTATTAAAACCAAGTATAAATCTAACATATGATGTTCAGCTGTTCTTTTTAATAATTAATTAATTACAAAAATGACATGACAAATTGCAGCCTGTATAAGCGTATGCAGAGTTGGCAAATGAAAGAGCTAAAACGTGATCACCTGCAGAGTATCTTTAATGTGTTTTAACCAGTGTTTTGGGAAGTTACTTTTTAAAAGTAATGCGTTACAATATTGTGTTACTCCTTAAAATATAACTAATTGTATTACTTAGTTACTTTTTATGGAAAGTAATGTGTTATGTTACTTTTGCGTTACTTTTTCTCATCTGGACTGGGCTTGCTTGTTTGATTTTTTAATAACAGATAAAAGTTCTATTTTTGGCAAATGTAAAGGCCCTTTCATACCAAAAGTGAAATGAATAAAACTCAGACAATTCAAGTGCAGGTTGATTAGCTAGGTTGGGTGAGAAGGGATGTTTCACAAACAGTTGTGATGTTGTGATAAAACCAAAGAGACACAGTATTTACACAGACTTTTCAGACATAACAACCTACAAATGGCTTACTTATAGCTGTCTCTGCCTATTAAGCCGAGATAGGAGAAAATATTTTAACATCGAAAAAATTACACACTTCAGCTCTTACAAACCTCTGCTCTTGGGTCCATCGGGATGTCTGCAGCAATAAGAAGTGTGAAAAGTGATGATGCAGTAGATGTGAGACTGGATAAATCTCACCCTGTGGCTGATGTAAACTTCACCTCTCTCAGAAGAAAATGCACTGTGCTGTGAAATCATCATCAAGAAATGCACCACTACACCATAATAGGTTGTGAAAGCAATCATTGCCCTTAAGCATTAAACTCAGGTTATCACAGAGGAAGTGTAAGGGAGAGAATGCTGACTGGAGAGCTTAGAATGAATTAGAGCCCGTTAGCTCTGTGGAAACCACTGAACTGAATGTGATAACTTTTCTTTAGCTAATTTAAAGGCTTAGAACAGGCTAAACTCAACCCAGGACTTAAAAAGTTAATGGGCCAAGCTAAAGGTAAATCTGCCAAATGAGAAATCGGGCCTGAAAGTGTTCATTCTCTTAAGGTATAATTCCAAAGACATATCAGCAAACCCTAAGGGGTCAAGTTTTGGCTGATTAGTAAAGGCCAGTTAGCCCATGCATGCTGGTATAGATGCTTTACAGTCTTCTCTATTGACAGTTATTCATAAGTAGCCATGCCCTCTAATAAAATACATTTCAATCAAAATTGAACTTTAAACTTTATTATTTTACAAATTTATATATAACTTGCTTTACCAGTGACATCTTTTACAGTTTTTTTCGATTGCTAAACGACAGTGAGCACAACTGGAGCTACATGTGCAAAACTCTAACTACAGTCTGCACTACCAACAGTCACCTGAGCTAAACAGTTCACATCACCTGCAAAACTCATTCCAAGCAACACAACTCTTAACACATGGCTCAAAACAGGCTCAGTGCAGACAAACACTACACACAACCCTCACTGAGATAACACACACTGTCACTCAGAACACACTGAGAGGAAAAACACTAGCATCAAACACCATTACATAAAATACTAACTTTTCATCTTTACAGTTTGAACAATTTCAGTGACTTCATACAAAGTAATATTTTCTTCAAAGAAAAGAGTGACATTCTTTCACATGATTTATTTACATTTTTAGAACAGAACAATTCTTTAAGCTAAATGAAAATTAGCAGTTTGCTTCAATAGTCTGTAGTAATTTACGGAATTACAGTAATGAGAAAAAAAAGGTAGAAGGGCAATTCTTAGACTACGGGCACTTTCATGTCCTTTGATCATATTTTATAAAAAACATTTAATTTTGAAAAATTAACACTTTCATAGTTAAATTTACAATGAAAGTACTTTAGGAACTTTTTACCGGTAGTCTACGATGATTTTTTACCTTTTTAAACATCATTATACATGCAAATATTGCTGTTTTGTGCTTGTCCCACACCCAGACTTCTGATCTTCAATAATGAAAAAGAAGTGTAAAAAAAATATTTATCTATTTTTTTTTAATATGACTGAATAAAGTATCAGTAAAAGAATCAAAACATAATTGAGGTATTTAAGGTCAGACAACTATTAATGTGATTTTATATACAAAATGTAGTTGTCCCACAGTATTGCCGTAATTTCCACCACAACACTGTAATGTCCCTTTAAAAAGTTTTTTTGAAAGATTGTTTGGATAGTTTCTATGGAGATGAACAATGACATCACAGCACATGTCTGACATGGAGGAGATTTAAAATTTATTCAGCAACTTGGAGAAGAAAACTCAAGGTAAATGTTGCTTGAAATGAAAATATTTTTATTGTATGTCCTTTCCAAACATGGCGTAACAATAAATGAGTTTGTAAATACATTGATTTTTTAACACAAATAGATGTATTTTGCATGCATGCAATGCTAACTACCAATTCATAGCTAATCTGTAATACTAGCTTGGATTTTTTTACAAAATACTGTAGGATTGTCATTTCCACCACCGTCATTTCCACCACATTACCTTCTTGGGTGGAAATGACAAAGGTGAGGTGGAAATGACATTTATGCTTACAAGGTGCAATTCATAGATTGAGTGGCTGCATATGAATATTTTATTATTATTAGATAATAACTTATCTTTTTAATAAAGTTTTATTACAATTAGAATGTTACAATTACAATTTATGCGTAACTTACATTTTTTTGTGACTATTTGTGGTTAAAGTTGTTTACAGTAAGACTGTAACTGTTCATCTGGTTATGGAACCAAACAGACTAATGGATAATGATTTGTTAAATGGGTTTCAAATAAATGTTTTCTGTTATTCTACATAGACGTCCATTCATTGTCATTTCCACAACACCCAGTCATTTCCACCACCTCATAACTTTTTAGAAAATATGTACAAAATTCGAATCACTCATTAAAAATGTCTGCATAGTTTATGGGATAATGTTCCACTTAATGTAATAACACAAGTAGTTATTTTTCTGAAATGTATCTAACCAATGCAATATTATATTTCAGGTTGTGGTGGATGTAAGCTTTGTGTTTGGGCCTCATGACAATTAATTTACTTAATCCACAAATCTATGGTAATTGCAATATAGGTATAAATTGGTAAAACTATGTGTGAAAGTGCTCTTACACTATTAAGAAATTATGTATATCATAATAATTTTAAATAATAATCAAATATTTACATGTGATGGAAATGACATTTGTTCAGTGCGGATCGGAAAATATGTAAAAAAACACCAATTTGTCTTATAATGTAAGTGCGTTCTCTTATGGATCATTAAACTAGACTAGTTATATTTAACTGTTAGACTGT
Organism: Leuciscus leuciscus; assembly: GCF_965113295.1. Lineage (NCBI taxonomy): Eukaryota > Metazoa > Chordata > Actinopteri > Cypriniformes > Leuciscidae > Leuciscus > Leuciscus leuciscus. The sequence continues at coordinate 25,694,774 of NC_138745.1, forward strand.
GACAATTTTGATTTGAACACTTTTTTTTACCTCAAGTTCACAAGGCCAAAATTGCCCGTAGTTGAAGAACCACCCAGAAACTAAAAGTACAAACTGTAATTCGAACAAATAATTGAGGGGCTAATCCTGCCTCTCTCTAGCATCAGGCCACAGGTTTTCATCAACATCACATCTAATGTTCTCTCTTGCCATGCACCTGGGGAAGAACCTTCTGGAGTGCCTTATCCATCCCTGGCAGTCCTCTGGACTCGTGTCCTCACATCCGGCACACATCCGCCCTCTCCCTGCCACCCTTCTCCCTCCACAAACCCGTCTTCCTTGTTCCATTTCCAAAATTAGTCTTTCTGAGCTCTACCTCTATATATATATGTGTGTGTGTGTGTGTGTTCACTAACAAGTCTAAAACAAGACCCCTGCTTAGCCTTTCAGCTGAAATTGCACTCAGCAGTATTTGAAAGGCACAAGGCTGAAATCTACTCTGTTTCAAATTCTGTTTCTAAAAATCAAATTTTTTTTTTACTCGAACTCAACTGCTTTATCACTGCATCAAAGATGGACCAGACCTTCTCAATGCGAAGACGTGAAATTGTGGATGCAGATGGAGCAGTGGCCAGCTCTTTTTACAGAGAGACAAGTAAGTACTTATTCATACCCTTTTCCACCATGAGAAACCACATTCTGTTTAGGTTTGGCTTTAGAATTGGCCTATTGGCCTGACCATGCATTGAAAGATATTTTTTATAAAGATCAGAAAAATCAAAAATATTTGTTCATTGAAAGATTTCCACACTGTCCCATGCCTTTTTTGTTTTTGCCTGTGTTGTAGGTGTTTGCAGAGTTTAACAGGATAGTCCCCACAGATCTGCAGACTGCAGAGTAACTTTTATGGTGCTGTAAATCGCTACACACCACGCTTTGTCACAATCTTCAAGTCTTCAAGAAGCATTGGAGAGAAATTAGATGAGCTTATGCAGCAAATTAATACAGGGGTGAGTTTACTGCAGGCTTAATTTTTTTATTATTATTATTCTGAGTTGATCATGGTTTTGCTTACAATCTATCTAGCTGTTGTCTAAAGTGTTGTGGGGTTTTGTTGATAAACTCTTTAACTGTGGACTGTAATCTTAAAGGATTAGTTAACTTTCAAAAAAACATTTCCTGATAATTTACTCACCCCCATGTCATCCAAGATGTCCATGTCTTTCTTTCTTCAGTCGAAAAGAATAATAATAAATAAATAATAAATAATAATAAATTAAAACAAAGATGTCCGCCCTTCCCTACCTTTTTGAACCGGAGTACACAGACAAATAACTTGACGCTTTAGCTTTCCAACGTGATGACGCAATGCGTGGCACATCTCAGAGATGGTACACGACGAACATTTGTGGTTAAAAAGTATATAATTGTTTTTTTGTGTGTGAAAATGGCCGATTGTTTCACTGGATAAGACCCTTATTTCTCGATTGGGATCGTGTAGAGACTTTGAAGCTGCATTCAGACTGAGATTTGAACCTTCTTTGAACATTTGAAAAGTTGGTTGCCATTGAAGTCCATTATATGGAGAAAAATACTGGAATGTTTTCCTCAAAAAACTTAATTTCTTTTCGACTGAGGAAAGAAAGACATGGACATCTTGAATGACATGGGGGTGAGTAAATTATCAGGACTTTTTTTTTTTGAAAGTGAACTAATCCTTTAATAGTCACTTCTCCACTTAAAGACATAATGGTAATGACAGTTTTTTGATCTTCAGATCTTTTTTGATCTTTAGAACAAAAAATTAAGATACTTTTAATGATATCCGAGTCCTTTCTGTTCCTCAATAGGCAGCAATGAAATAAATCATTAAAGTAGCTCATCTGACTCCAGTGATTTAATCTCATTTCATGAAGCAACATGAGTGCTTTTTGTAAAAAAACAAAAACAAAAATGTTTTACTAAATCTTATCGAATTGTTCAAAGAACAACAACTGGCTGCTCATGCATGAGCAAAACACACATACTTTGTGATGTCCTCGTGAACATGCATTGCAGGTCAGTTATTTTGTAAATAAAGTGGAATATTGTTTTTTTGCACAAACAATGTACTCGCATTGCGTCATAAAATTAAGATTATACCATTAAATTTGCATGGATTACTTTGTCTTTCTTACCTTTCTGAGGCTTTAAAGTGCTAGATGCCTAGGCTGCCTATGGAGGGGACAGAAAGCTCTCAGAGTTCATAATAAATATCTTCATCTGTGTTCTGAAGATGATCCAAAGTCTCAAAGGTATGGAATGACATGTGGGTGAGTAATTACTGACAGAATTGATATCTTTGGGTGAAGTAACCCTTTAACAAAATTATTTTTACTGTAGTTTTAATTCAATACCTTGCATACTTAAAGGGATAGTTCACCCAAAAGTTAAAATTATCCCATGATTTACTCACCCTCAAGTAATCCTAGGTGTATATAACATTCTTCTTTCAGACGAATACAATCAGAGTTATATTAGAAAATGTCCTGTCTCATCCAAGCTTTATAATGGCAGTGAATGGCCGTATATTTTTTTAAGTCCATCAAAATGCATCCATCCATGATAAAAGTGCATCTATCCATCATTAAAATATACAGCCATTCACTATAAATCATTTTTAAAGTATACAATTTTCATTTATAATTGATAAATCAACCCTTTTCTCTGTTGTAATATTTTTATTGTTTGGTTTCATTCAGGTATGTGATGTTGATGAAGCCTGGGCACAACTATCTGTTGGGGTGCTGACTGTCATTGATGAAGAACAACTTCCCTCTCTAAATAAACTCTACCTTTGCCCAGTGTCTACTGCCATCATTGTTGAGAGAGGTATTGTGATGGATAATCTGCAGAACCTGCCTCAGGCAATTTGCATCTATTTTGGTCTGTCTTATGCTTTAAATATGGATTACCCAAAAGACATGAAAAATACTTTTAACTTCATTCAGAAATTGATGCTTGCTTTGAGACAGAACAAACTCTCACCAAAACTGCAATCTCTGAACAATATCCTGTTGAGTAATCAAATGTGCAAGATTGATGATGTTTGGCATTAGATTACATTTGTTTATGACAGTGGAATTAGATTAGTTGATAGAAAAATAAAAGGGAAACTAAGCCACTTTGTACTAAAATGAGGGCCAGTCATTAATCGGTTTTAAAGTCATATGTTTACAGTCATTAATATATTTATATAGTTCTATATATATGTGATATTTCATTCCCTGTTACTTTGTAGTCAGGCAGTAAGTTACTCACCTATTGTTAGGACCCGACGGTACTAAGGACCCTAATGCTGACGCAGTTTAGTTTGAGGTACGAGCGCTATTGTTACTATATGCGCAAGACGGACCTAACGCGATGAGAACGCCAGTTCATCAGCGATCGATAAAGAGTAACACATGTGCGTGCATCAAAGAAATCACACTTTATTAAATTATGTTCAAGTTTGAAATTAGTGGTCTATGAGTGGTGTGTGCATCTGGCTCCTCCTAAACGGACATCACTTATTTGTTCTGATCGGACAATCTTTGGTGGTTGCCACCGGGTATTAATTAGCACTAAGAGCTGAATAATTCTTTATACACTTGTTTAAAATTGTCAGCCCATTAGTTCATGAGCAAGTTAAAGGATTAGTTCACCCAAAAATGAAAATTCTGTCAGTAATTACTCACCTTCATGTCGTTCAAAACCCGTAAGACCTTCATTCATCTTCAAAACACAAATAAAGATATTTTTGATGAAATCTGAGAGCTTTCTACCTCCCAATGACCGCAACGTCATTGCAACTTTCAAGGCCCAGAAAAAAACATCGTTACAATAGTCCATGTGAAGTATACAGTACTTCAACCTTAATATAATGAAGCGACGAGAATACTTTTTGTGCGCAATAAAAACCCCAAATAACGACATTATTCAACAATCTCTTCTCTTCGACGTCATTCTCCTACGCTGTTGATGTAGTGTAAACATCCCAGTGCTTCTGGGTTCTATGTCAGAACATAGGCTTATTATTGGCCAGCATCACACATGACCAGCGTCAGCCAATAATAAACCTCAATCTGACGTAGAACCCAGAAGCACTGGGCGTTTACACTACGTTAACAGCGTAGGAGAATGGCGTGGAAGAGAAGAGATTGTTGAATAATGTCGTTATTTGGGGGGGGGGTTTCGCACAAAAAGTATTCTTGTTGCTTCATAACATTAAGGTTGAAGTACTGTAGTCACATGGACTATTTTAACTATGTCTTTACTACCTTTCTGGGCCTTCTGGAAGTTGCAATGACATTGCAGTCTATGGAGGGACAGAAACCTCTCAGATTTCATAAAAAAATCTTCATTTGTGTTCCTAAGATGAACGAAAGTCTTACGGGGTTGGAACAACATGAGGGTGAGTAATTACTGACAGAATAAAATTTTTTGGGTGAACTAACCCTTTAAGAATCTGTCAGCGTATTCATTTCTAATGTACATGTGTGTCAGAGACATTGCTTTTTCATCGTTTAGGCTTAAATGATGAAATACTATTCCATCGTTAATGAATGTAGCCACTTTTTTTGCACTTCTATATACCAAGTTTGGTCTCCGAAGTGTGATTGATTAAAGTGAGTCATTGTTATGTATTGAATTGTTAAAGCTGTTTGTTGAGAATCTGTTAGAGTCAGGGTATGGTCTCTAATATATTTATTTTTATTCAGATTTTATATACATTTACTAATACGTTATTAAAATCAAAGGTTGTATTTGTTAACAATAGTTAATGCACTGTAAACTAACATGAACAATGAATAGCTGTATTTTTATTAACTTACATTAACAAAGATTAATAAATACTGTAACAAATGTATTTATCATGGTTAGTTCATGTTAGTTAATACACTACCTAATGTTAACTAATAAACCTTATTATAAAGTGTTAATGTTTTTTGGTTTTTTTTCCCCCAATTTTTTTTTTAAAACCTAAAGTGACTATTTACATAAATTGTATACCCCAATGCAAACTTGTGTGGACCACCCCTGTGTCAGTTGTTTAGAAAACAAATACAATAAATTTACCTTTGAACTGTATCATTGCCTTACATTTATTTGTCCAGTTGTAAATGTTATCTTTGTAAAATTGTGAAAGTATTCTCAATGATATATAATAGATGATTGATAGCACTTAAGTTATTGGAGTAAAGCTTACTTGCTATTTTAAGTGCAATCGGTTTGCATGGTTTTAACAAGTAAACTGGATTGCTTTTGAAGTAAAGTAAACTCAGTAATTCCAAGTTGTATGCAGAAAACATCAGAGTTAACACAACTAGCATAAATGAGTACATCTAAAGTAAATGATCAAGTATACTATACAAATTAGTTTTAAGTTACTGGAACTCTCTTGTAAGTGTACACTACTAGACATGCACTTGTTAGTACTACATACTGTTCCTATTTCACGTTACTTCGTTTTTTAAGTGCAATCGGTTTGCATGCTTTTTTTGAGTAAGCTGAACTAATCGGATTTTACAGTGTGTGTGTATGTTCTTGTATATGGTTTATGAGGACACAAATGTGTATAATGACATGGGTATTACAACGTAAACATGGTTTATGACGACATCTGTGTCCTCATACTAAAACATACTAAATGGTGTTTTTTGAAATTCAAAAAATGCCAAAAGTTTTCTGTGATTGGTAGGTTTAGGAGTAGGGTTAGTGTAGGGGGATAGATTTTACAGTTTGTACATTAGAAAAACCATTATGCCTATGGAGAGTGACCGTACACCACATATCCAAGTGTGTGCGTGTGGGTTTTGTGTGTGTCTGTGTGTGTGTTGTGGGTGTGTGTATGTGTGTGCATGAGTGTGTGTGTGTGCGTGCGTGTGAGAGAGAGATTGTGTATAAGTGTGAAAGAGTGCAAGAGTGAGTTTTGTGTTTCTACTCCTGCCATTCCCACACGAGGTTGCAATTCTTAAATGTGATCTAACAAAGGTAAAGAGAAAATATTAACCATATATGCTGTTTATATTGCTTGTAATTGGGATGAAGTAAACATCTGTTGAGTATTTTAACGTAACATTTTTGTTTGTGTTGAATTAAAAACCCCAAAATGCAGCGGGTCCACCAGACCCACGAACACTGGCTGAGTAACAAAAAATATGAACACCACACAAGGGTTAAATCCGATCAGAAATCTTGACAGACAGAGTTAACTTAAAAAGTGAAGACAAATCCCCTGATTTTTTTGTTTGCTCTTTACAGAGCCTAGGCCCAGTGACTTTTCTTTTGTTTTTAACATTGCTATTGTGTTGCATTTATTTTAGAATATTCTAGAGTATTTCAGCTTGCTATTGCTTGGCCCTGGTGGCACAATGACCACTTTGCTTTGATTTAGTGTGAAATTTAATGGTGTATGGATTAGTCCATAAAAGTTGATCTTTTAAAGATTGAGGAAAAGGAAATAGTAGGAAATGGTTGATTTTTATTGACGTTATTTGATCATTCTAAAACCATGTTGTTGTAAGTGGTAGTAGGAGGGCACCCCCGTTATCTGCTTTTTAGTTAGTAATTGATGTCACCCGTCATCGAGCTTTCGTGTCTGTTACTGTGGGCTGGTTTCATTATGAGCTATAGCCTACACATACTCCTCCCTCCTGCTTTTTGAGACATTGTTCTTCCCCATGTAATGACAGAATGAGGAGAAACATTTCTAAGCATCGATCCTGACAACATATCACATCAATTTCCCTTTTGCAGTTAGTCTGTTGTTGTGAAGTATTTGTGGAACCAGTGTAGCGTTGTATATAAATCGCTTCATAAGCTCATCCCCCCAGGGAACTGGCCAGAGAATGAGGCAGGGTCATGCATATTGCATGCTGTCATCGGGCGCTGTGGCGGCAGTGGGCACGGCTGCCAGTCGACAGCATGCTGGCACCAGATTCTCCTGAAACCTCATGCCATCTCCTGATTCATATTACTCAAAGGCCCAACTGAGGGCACTCGCTTTGTCACATCCTTATGTAAGTCCGGAGTGTTTTTGCCCTATACATGTCAGAACTGGGCTTGAGGCTTTACCATATGGTGCTCTCGCGCTCCGCAGTCTATCCGCTCAGCCACGGGCTTCAGGCTCTAAAACTTCAACATACACATGAACTCCTGTCCCCCACAATGAAGGGACTGCCCTGTGTGGTTCGAGCAGACAGACAGCAACAGGGATGCTGCAGACATTTTGTCAAGAGAATGGCACGGCATCGAGTGCATCGTTCCATGAAGCTGCCAGGACAGGAGTGGGTGGCACTAGATTGTTAAGTGCCTGACAGATTACTTTTAAGCTTCCTATGAGCTTACAATGTTAGAGACCGGTCTTGTCATGTCAAGATGATGGCAATAGAGTGTTGTATGTGTTGACAGAGCAATGTTAGCAATGGGCTGAGTTTTAAACACAATTTCTCTCCCTCCTCTCTTTCACTTTCTTCTTGACAGGTCTCAACCAGTGAGTTAATAATTCATACAGTCGTTGCCTCAGTTTCCTTTTGCATTTATCATATGTAATCATATGATTATGTAACATATCAATCATATTTCCCCACTTTCCCCACTTCTTTTACTATGGCTCATTGTTTTTTTCAATTTGTGTCCCATGTGTCTTCACATGACATCAGCTCTTGCACAAGGCAAACAATCTGTATATTTTAGGCAATTTAAAATGGGTACTTCATGCCCTTTAACTTTTTATTCAGCTGAATTATTTAAAAAAGTGTGTGCAATTTAAGTGAAATCACTGAAACAACAGTAAAACAGTACTTGTGTAATTACATGTTTTATATAATTGTATAAAATGTAAAATCAATTATTCATGCTTACTATAATTAGTTATAATTAGGGCCAGGTTCAACTTAACAGAAGGCATGGCTTCCTACAATTAAAGATTTATCAAACAAAATGAGGAACTGTCCCAGTGGACTACTTGCAGCCAATTTAAACTTAAAAAAACAGTGTGTAGCCTGACATCAGGCAGCAATGCAAGAGGCGTTTGAATAAAACATTCATTGCACGTCTTTTTAGTCACATTTATAAGTTTGAATTTGGCAGTAAGCATCCACTTCACAGCTCGCCTCTCCCCGGGAAGTGCTGTATGAGATATTTTTATTTCGCTTTTTAACTGTTTTCAAGTTGAACAAACTTGCTCGTAAACAGCACGTCAACCACTGTGCACTTATATACAGTAAAAAGTGATACGATACAATTTTTTATAAATTGAAACCAAGAAACAAATATATGGTAACGTAAAAATTATTTGGACATAGTTCCAAAACAGTGGCAGATTATTATGGATTTGCTGTAGGTTATTTCAAGAAACCCTTAAAAATATATAGTTAATGCAAAATGACTGCAGATCTCTCTCTCTCTCTCTCTCTCTCTCTCTCTATCAGTTTACATTTTCAAACATTCCTTTTGACATTTAATTGTAATAATTGAGTGAGATGTTTGTATGCACAAAGAGTCTGACAACAGCCAGTGTGCTCCATGAGATTAGTCTCCCCAGGTGTGGCTTGTTAGTTCCCTTGGTTACCATCCTGTGTTCCCATGACAATTAGCCACTCCCCCTTGTTAACCTTGTTTTCCCTTTGTGTATATATACCCCAGTGTTTCTCTTGTTGCTTGTCTAGCATCGCCAATAAATGGTTGTATTGGGTGCTCGTTTCTTGTTCATGTGCCTGGATTTTTCTTGTTCCTTGTCTAGAGTTATTTCAGTTGTCCTGTTTCAATAAATGTTTACTGCACTTGGATCCAACGCCTCTTGTCTGCTGCAGCCACATTACAGCTAGATAAAGCAATCAATTAATTCAGATGTTACATGATGTCAGGCACTATGCAGGCTGTAGTAAGCACACAATCACAAAAGGATAACAAAATGAGTCGTTATTAGTAAATTCCATTAGTAAATTCCACTAGTAACACGTATAGGAAAATCGCAGGGAAGAAGCTTAACATGAAACAAAGGGAACTGAGGGCTTAAATTCAAGGTAGAGAAATCAACTGAACAGAAACAGGTGCTTAGAACTAATTAACAACCAAGGAGACTAACTAGGAAATAGAGGTGTAAAGACCATGGCTGCATTCCAGTCCACTTTTAGACACGCACTTGCAAACTTTCCTAAGCACTTCCCCTCGGGGGAATCCCTGCCGCCATTTTGAAGTGCGTTCCATTTCGTGAAGTGGACGAGGGAAGTTTGTATGAACAGAGCCTCGTTCCCTCGATTTTGACAGAGGGAGCAGGTCTACTTCATTTGTACAATTCAGGTACCTATATGTCCCACAATGCAGTACGATTGTGACGTCACCACAGATCTCGTCTAATCGCCACCACAACAAAGAACTCTATGTTATATTAATTATGAATGTTTCAACCCAAACACACCTATATACACATTTGATTGCTGCATTAATCAAATTCTTAAAGGGAAGAAAAATTTAAATAATAAATCAACTCCATAGCTGATTCCAAGTGACCAAGGGCTTAGGACGTTCCAGTTCAGCCCATTGCAGTTTCCGCCAATAGTGGGCACTCGTGCAACGTAAGCTATGACGTACATCCGAGTGAATGAGACGGAGGGAAGTTAGCGAGTGAAGGGCATGGCAATTTTGGACTGGAACGCAGCCAGGGTTCAGAAAGTAAAAGTCCTCCTCAGTATTTTGTTCCAATCACCTGGATTAGCTAATTAGCACAGCTAATCCGGGCTTAATTTTTAAGACTGAGTTCATGGGGTGGAATAGACAAAAGGCAGGACTTTTACTTTCTGACCCCTGGACTTTACACCTCTGCTAGGGAACATAGGAAATTTTTATTTTATTTTATTTTTTAAACCATGCAGGGAACATAGGTGTGCAAACCAGGGTTGTGTTCGTACAACGATGTAACGTACAATTTATCATTGAAGAAATCAACTAACTAGTCACGACTGTTTCCCGAAACTGTATTGTCGCAAATTTCAACATTCAACCACTTGGTGATGATGACACAGGTGGTGGAGTAATAACTTCTTTTAAAGAATTTGTTTAAGATCAAATTAATGCAATTTTTTTTGCTATAAATTACGGATGTGGCATCTGAGGACTAATTCTCATTTTGGTCTATTTCCAGATTCAATCATAGGCTCGTTCTTACATCCTAGAGCACGTACGCACATGCGCACTCTTCAAAAACTGCATTAAATCTCTCGACAAACTAATCGACGTAAATTACATTTGTATGTATTCTAAATAAAATATATAGTTTGTACTGAATGTCAGCTTGCTTATTTTGCTCAAGATAAGGATTTTTTGAGTCCACATGTCATAAAAAATATGCACCACAGCTTGCGATGCTGTTTGCGAATATTCATTGGAACTATATTTTTGGGAAACACAGATTTGTTGAACTATACTGATATCGACAGAACTTGCAACCATATTGGCTAACGATGCTTTTGGGAAATGTACCCTCGAACAGGGAATACAAAACCAAAACACAATGAAACTAAACAAAAACAGAACATAGGCCTATGTTACACATGAAGCACCTTTTTAGGTTATCATTTTTTTAATGTACAAAAACTAAGACTGGCAAATCTAATCCATGCCACTGTGGTTTAGTACGATTTATGTGTTCTTGCACATTCAACACGCAACTATGACCAGATTTGAATTCTTTGTTATAGAAAAGATTGAGAATTCTCTTCTGTATGAGAATGTGTCAAAGCAATTAGCTTTGTTTATTTTGCCACCCATACAATTTACACGATTAATGTCTCGTCTATTTTAATGTAGTATACATTTTGTCTCAAGTCACGCTTTATTTTGAATAATGAATTAAATCCTTCATGGGTTCACAATTCTCTGCTACACTAAAGGACATATTTAAATGTCTTGAGTGGGAGTGTTGCGGGAAGCCTTCAATGCTTGTAGTTGCATGAGCGAGCAGATAACTTTTTGGACAGGAACAGAATTTGGCATACAACCCTGAAACAATTTTTATTCTGCAGCAATGTGGGAGGATCCTATTTGAATGTATCTTGTGTAATGTTTGATCTGACAGGCAACATGCTGATGCGCATTTAGTCAATTAGCTTTAGCACCAACTGACTTGCAGGTGCTTGATGAAGATAGATCAGAGTCTTCACTGTTTTCTACAAATAAGTTCTGAGATTTTATTTTTAGCTAGTTAACTATCTTCCTTTAAACTTCAACAGCCTACAGCCAAAAGTACAATGATCTGCACACATTTTCAACACTGAAATATGCCGTGAAGACATCCATCAGTTTCAAAAGGAAATCTCTTGCAATCAGATCTGTGCCTGTTGGCAGTTATATGTTGGAGAACAGCAGAAAGTGGGTTTATTATGAAGACCTGCCAGTTCCGTGGGTGCAGGAACTGGAGCTTACCCCGAAATTTCAGAATCTCTAACAACCCGCTAGAAGAAGCGAATGCATTTCTGCACTTGGTACCGCATTATTCCCTGCAGTGCTACGGCATAATCTATGTATGATGCAATGTCAAACATATCTTACTTGCCAGAAGTGGGCGAGCATGTGAAAATAGAATTTCATGCCTCGAAAGAAATAACCTCATGGTCAAAGTGACATGACATATAAAGAAAGCGATAACAGACAGGGTTTGCCTGCATGCATGTGGCATAGGCTAAAATAGCCTATATTAGATTAGTAGTATGATGTGAGTGTGCCTATGTGATAATTGCATGCCACTGTGATTCAATGTATATTTACAAACGTGAGATGTCATTTTCCAAGCCTGTTCCCTCCAATCACCACTGAATCGTCAGTCTATCACTGATAGGCTCTTCTCCTATGAGCACACAGCGCAGAATGTGTCTAGGATGCAACCAGTAGTTTAGACTGACTGCTGTGAAGTAGTTGCGCATCACTGACGGATTCCAGCGCATTGAAAACCGCTAAAAGTCACGTCTTTCTTTTCAGGGAACTAAATGGCTCGGATCTACAACCGATACAACATATGTAGATGAGTGATTCGATATCATAAGCGTTTGGGAAATGCAAACGATTGCCCGGCTTTAAATGTAAGTACGCAGTGAGTCATTATATGATGAAGGCTACGTTTATGAATTTGAATGAAATATTTTGATGTTTGATAACAGACAAAGTCGGGACTGTATAATGGATTTATCATTGGCTATAGTTTACTCTTTGAAAAAAAAGGGGGGAAAAAGAAAAAACGAAAGGTCGCATTCATGTTTGTTGTTTAAATCACTTGCTTGTTGATTCATTAATAGTGTGAGATTAGAAGACTGTAAACAGTTTTAAACCCGCTTTTCTATATAATAGAGGACAATTTGTGTTACTGTAAAATATAAAATGCGTTTTATAATGAATGTGAATTGTGAATAGTTCCACAAGTCGAAGGTGCATAATGTGTGTGTATTTATAACGACTTCTCACTGTGACAGATCGTCAAATTGAACCCTTTTGGTCTTGAACAAAGTTTTAGGAACACAAAAATATGACCACGATCTATTTCTACAAAAAATGCAGGCACAAAATTGTATCAATAAAAATCAGTTTATGGTAATGATTGTGTGATAAGGTTATCAGATTCTAATTAACATCTGATTTTAAAGAGGCCTATAGGCTACGTTTTATAAGAAAATAGCCTATATAGGCTACTATTTCAGTCTTTCTCAAATGTAGGCTATATGTTTAATTCAATGCAATTTTTTGTAATTGTGAAATGTACTACAGTACATAGATAGGATGTTCCGAGTAAACAAATAAAAGAGTATGATCATTACAAATTTATTGGTAAAAAAAAAAAAAAAAAGTTAAATGTCAGTGCATCTAAACAGTTTTGAATACAAAATACCTTTTGACAGGGATGGTCTGAAGATAATCTAACTCAGTCAGTTTTGGTGAAGATTGCCTATAATGTGTCAGAGCATTAGAAGTGAAATCAGATCTTTATCTTGTCTTTTGCTTGCATTTAGACCTACTGTTCAATATAATATCATAATGATTCATAGTTTATTAAATATGTCATATTTTTCTGCCCTGTTTCATAGTCCACCATGCTTCATTTCCTTAGTTTATTGTATTTTAGTAAAAAATCATGTGATACGGCACTCATAGTTTGACTTAGCATCAAAGTGATGTGCGTTGTGACGGATATTGTCTCTGAACGGGTTAAAGATGGCATAGAGTTAAAGGGTTAGTTCACCCAAAAATGAAAATTCTGTCATTAATTATTCACCCTCATGTCATTCCAAACCCATAAGACATTCATTGATCTTCGGAAAACAAATGAAGATCTTTTTAATTAAATCTGAGAACTTTCTGTCCCTCCATTGACAACCTATTCGCAACTACCAATTTCAAGGCCCAGAAAGGTAGTCAAGACATCATTAAAACACAACAGCACCACGACGCATGAGTGCTGTGTTGATGCAAGAGCAGACTTTGTTGTGTAAACGTACGTCGGAGCTTAATACTTTGTAAATAAAATGGTAATTTATGTTGTTGTTTTTTTTTGCACAAACAAAACTGAGATTAAACCACTGGAGACACGAGGATTACTTTTATGATGATTTACTACCCTTTAAGTTAAGGCCCTTGAATTGAGATTATTCTGACGTCCTCAAGTGACATAATGGCTTATTGGTGTCTGTTGCCATACATTACTATAGACTGTGGCCTGAAAAACTATGAGAAACTGTGTAGATTTCTATCTTGTGATTAGCTGATGGCTTAAGGCTAAGCTCTCCATCGGTTTTCAAATCAGCATTTCCCATGTGCTCTGTTAGCTGGTAAATGATCAGTTGTGTTGAAAGCGGTTTATCTTGGGTGCCATGAGATGCCCAGATAATCTCTATCAAAGGCAGGACGATCACATTTACCCTGTGCACAAACTCTCTCTCTCTTCCACATTCATATTTTATTATTTACAATATTCTAAGAGGAAAGATGAGATGTTTTCCCTGCTACATCATGCACACAATATTTTTTTGGTCAATTATAAGGCTAAGAAAGGCTTTTAAAAATAAAATGCTTCATGTAATGCTCCTGTTTTGCTTTCATGATTAATTCAGAAGGTTCTCGTGGAGATATTTTTCAGTTTGTCAAAGAACAGTAATTGGACCCTGCCGTTGCAAGAGACAGAACTCAGTCATTCACTGACCTAGATTCTCACTGAGATATCTGGTGTTTGAAGTCAATATAACAAGAAGGTGTGCAATAAAGAAAAATAGCTGAGGCTCTTTGCTTTTTAGATGGATGTAGCTTAGCAATATCAGACAGCCAGTAAGTCTTTTAATTATTCCAGCGTTTAAAGGTTTGGGATCAGTATGATGAAAAAAAAAAAGATACTTTTATTTAACAAGGACACATTAAATTGATAAAAAAAGACAGAATATACTTTTTTTTATGTTACAAAAGATTTTTATTTCAAATAAATGCTTTTCTTTTGAACTTTCTATTCGTCAAATAATCCTAGAAAAATTATCACAGTTTCCATAATAGTATTAAGCAGCACAACCATTTTCAACATTGATAATATTAGGAAATGTTTCTTGAGCACCAAATCAGCATATGTGACCCTGGATCACAAAACCAGTCACAAGTCACACGGGTATATTTGTGGCAAAAGCCAACAATACATGGGTCAAAATTATCGATTTTTCTTTTATGCCAAAAATCATTAGGATATTAAGTAAAGATCATGTTTTATGAAGATATTTTGTCAATTTCCTACCATAAATATATAAAACATTTATTTTTTGGGGTGAATGCAGCACAATCGCGAACATAAATGAACAAATTTAAAGGCAATTTTCTCAATGTTTTGATTTTTTCGCACCCTCAGATTCCAGATTTTCAAATAGTTGTATCTCAGCCAAATATTGTCCTATCCTAACAAAACGCCATCAATGGGAAGCTTATTTATTCAGCTTTCATATGATGTATACATCTCAATTTCAAAAAAATTACCCATGTGACTGGTTTTGCGGTCCAGGGTCACATATTAGAATGATTTCTGAAGGATCACATGACACTGAAGTCTGGGGTAATGATGCTGAAAATTGAGCTTTACCATCACAGGAATAAATTACCAGTTCATTTAAAAATATTTTAAAAATAGAAAACTGTTATTTGACTGTTATTTATTTTACATGTTAAACAGTATTTTTTTTATCAAATAAATGCAGCCTTGGTGAGCATGAGAAACTAAAAAAGAAAAAAGACAAAAAAAGTTTGAATGGTAGTGTATATTACATGAGAGGACTGAACAGTACATCTGTAGCACTGGAGATCCAATACCCATAACCACCAAAGCATTCCCAGCTTCAGGCTCTTTGGGTTTCCTGGTAAGATTGTTAAACAAGTCTAGTGTAACCTTCCCGCGGGGTCTTCAAGGTCCAGAACTCATTGAAGATGTCATCTGTCACTCTAAATGAGTGACATCTCAGTCTTAAGACCAGGATCCTTCAAGCAGCCACTGAGTCACAAATCACGAGGGTATAGGAATTAGCTAGAACAGCTTTTGCAATGGGGAACTGAGGGAATGCTGCATGTAAGATATATGTATGTGGGAAGACTGCATGTTTCATGTATGCGGGTACAAATAAGCCTGGAGACATCAACATTTTCTCCTTGTAAGGATGTGTCAACTTCTGATGACTTGTGCTAACAAAAATTAAAGGGCTAGTTCACATAAAACTAATTCTGTCATTATTTATTCACCCTCATGATGTTCCAACCCTGTGTGCTTTTCTTTCTTCTGTGCATAAAAGAAGATATTTTAAGTGTGTTTCAGTTGTGTGGAACCCAGCTTTTTTTTTCATATTCTGCTATCCACCTCCATCACAAGCCACCATGAAGAGACAGGAGTGTTAAAATAATAAATAATGAAATTAAACGTTCTGATCTTAGAGATGAGTTGCAGTATGTGGAGCAATCTAGATTTAATAGCACTGACAGGCAGAATAGAAGAGTATTACATCTCAGTGTTTGTGTTTTTTGCTTGTGTTGGTCTGTGTGAAAAAAAGAATGTATTAATCTGGGTCAAGAACAGATTTTTCTTTTTCATGTTAACAATATGACAGTTTTTTGTTTGTTTGGCCATGTCAACATGACAACCATGTCAACATGACTGACAAGATGCCCGCTTTAAGTACTTTGAAGCACTTACCGATGCAATCCAAATTTAAGTATTTTTACATCTTCCTGCACATTGTATGTGTATGAACACATGCTGCAGGGCAGACGTCTGTTGTATCAAACTTATCGTCACAGCTGCACACAGATTGCAATGGTGCTGGAAGACTGAGCAAAGATTCACAGACCTTTTTTTTTTTTTTGCCATCAAGGCTCAAAATAGACATTGAGAAGATAAAAAGTATCTATGAAGTGCCAGATAAAATCTATTGTATTTACAAGGCAGAGAGGCTCAGAGCCAACTGGAAAGTATTCAAGAATGAGGGAATTGAGAATCATTTTAAAACCTAAATACTACTTATACTGTTGTATCTTGTCGTCTTTGCGTAGTTGGTGGTCACATAGCTTAAGTGGTTTTACATAATTCCCTGGAAATATGCACCGTGTATTTATAGTTTATGTCACCATCAGTAAATCTGTTCTCAGAGACATTTTTGAGGGATTATTTCACTATGTGTTCTGGGATTATATGCATCAGAAAGAATCTTTTCAAGGGTCAAATTTACACAGACAGGTCTGAGGTTAAGGATTTCACAGGACAAACTGTATGAAACTTTCACAAATCATTCATAAGTATTTTAAATTATTTAAATGAGCTATTTTTCCATATATATCTCAATAGGTTAGCTGGTCAATTTTTTTTTTTCTCAAAGTATGCTGTTATAGTAAATTATTGACAGCAGTTTGAAACCTTTTTTAATGAAGCCTTATAGCTTCAGTCAAAACTTGAGTTAGGGGTATATTTTATCACTTAACAGTCTCTAAACACACGTAAGGAGGATTGAGAAAACCTGTCCTAATTTTGCCTTGCTCATCAAGCTAAAATGTTGAGCGCTTATGCTAACTGCAAAATTTGTCAGTAATGCTTAATCTCTATGTACAAATCTGTTGAATCTCTACATAATCTCTCCATTCTTTATCTCTCATTTCTCAGAAGGACTCGTAACGCTTAAGCAGCCATGCATTTGTGTAGCTTTGTGGGCTCTTTGCTGCTCCTCCTTTTCATCAGCAGGTAAGAAACTCCTGGTGACTTATTTCAAACTCACTTTTGCTATTCCTACACTCATTATTGTGATGTGGCAAGCTGAATATGACTGCGGTGTACAGTGTTTATTGCTTTTGTGTTGTTCCCCCTTAATTCATTTCTTTCTCAAAAACTAGAGAGTAGGATGTGCATTAACTTCAGTAGTAACTTTGTAAAGTTAATAAACATGGCATTTCCTCGACGCTCCCAGGAAAGCCGAGGCGGAAAACCCATTTTTGTCAACAAGTTCTCACGAGTGATAAGCTTTCGGAGTGACGTCCTTGCCGAAATGACAAGCCGGTATAATTTAGGTTTTACTCTTTTGGCAGCAAATAAAAGACTATATGCCTTAAGTATCCATTCACACCAGATTATGTGGGCTCAGTTAAAGGTGTAGCTAAAGGAAGGATGGAATTATAACTAATCCATGTAGACTTTTGGGTGAGCCTGAATGAGACCGTCGGAGTCAATGTACGGGTTACAGATGGAAATACCAGCCCTCATATCGTGTCTCCTCTCTGTTTTGCCTGTTTGAGCTTATCTTTCCATGCAGCAGTACAGTAGCTGCAATGCTAACACGATTACTGGTGACGGTGTAGAAACAAGACATTGATTTACTGGAACTGCCGTCGCTCAGCCATGTTCAATGAAAGTTCAGGCAGATTCCAATTAATGAGATATGCAACTCATCATCGATGCTGGTATTCTGGTATGACCTTTGAAATTTGATGGGAAGATGTATAGGACCTTGCTGGTCAGGACGACTCTGCAAAAGATCAAAGGGGGATGTTGAGGAAGCGTGCCAACATCAATTCACCTCACCATCTGCTTTTACCCACCCCCTTCCTGTCCTCCTTTCCTCTCCAATCTCTGGTCTCTCTTCCTGGCAAGATGGGAGAATTTAGTGGGTGTACATATAGTTTGGCCTGGAATTCAGCTTCTATCACATAACAGACTAAACCACAACAACAAGAGCAATACCTCCTCCTTGGGTTCTTAGTGCTTAGCACATGAAGATAAGGATGCTCTATTGAAGGCTTAGTCTCGCAAAGGGCCTTGTAACGTTTTTGTTTGTTGAGATCTAAAACTGCTGGTCTAAATGAGGTATATTCAGAACCAATAGTGTTTAAAGGGGTCATGTCATAAATATGTTCCTTGATCTTTTGAGATAAAAGAGCTTGAGGTACTGTGAAATCATACTGTAACTTTCAGAACTCAAAACTTACTTCCCAGCCGCTAGCTGCAAAAGCTGCTCGTTCTGTACTTCTGCAACATGGAATAAATGCATGAATATTGACCTCCATGGTTACATTTCGATGAAACCTATTGGGTGATTAGAAATTTGGCCAGCTGATATCATGCAAATAGTTAACAGGTTTCACAACGCTGTGTTGATGATCAAACTCGAACACGATGATGAAGAGAGAATGTAGTCTTATAATAAATCCAAAGGTATATCCAAACAGAGAGCGCAATACACGTACGTAACATAGAAAATACCCGACAATGAAACACAAATAGAACTGAACTTAAGTGCACGTGATAATGAGAGAGATAATGAGTACGCAGCTGAACATAATGAGTGACCAAGACAACAAACGACTAACTCAGGCAGAAGGTGGTGAAACAGAAATCTCAATCAGTTGTAGGAAAACTATAAGGGAGGCTAAGAATGGTTGTTGGAGAAGGTTTTGTGACTCTATAGGAAGAACTACTCCAGTGGAGAGAGTTTGGGGCATGATAAAGAAAATGAAAGGGAGTGGAAAAGAATACGATTATTCTGGATTGATTGAAGGTAAAAATATTATCACTAATAGTAATGGCAAAGCAGAGATAATGGCTAAGACATTTAAGGAACATAGTAATGAAAACCTTAGTCAACAGAAAAAGAGGGCAAGAGCAGAAACAGTTGGAAATTATCGACATGAATTTGAAAATGCAGATGTGATAGGAGGGGTGTTGAATGACTTATTCACAATAACTGAACTTAATAATGCACTAAGGAAATTAGGTAAATCTTCTCCAGGGGGGGATGGGATTTGTTACTCTATGTTGGAGAACTTAACTGATAAAGGAAAGGAAGTGTTAATGTGTCTTTACAATAAGGTTTGGACAGAGGGAATAATTTCAAGAGTATGGAAATAATCAATAATTATCCCTATTAAAAAACCTGGGAAAGATCCACAGATTCCCAGCAACTACAGACCAATAGCACTTACATCCCAAATGGGAAAACAATGGAAAGAATAATAAATGACAGGCTTGTATATACAGTTGAGACTAAAGGATTGATACAAAATGATCAGAGTGGTTTTATAAGAGGTAGAGGTATCATGGATCCTTTAGTATATTTAGAGGATGCCATAAGACAAGCTCAAGTCAATAAGGAATCAGTTGTGGCTGTCTTTTTCGATATTGAGAAAGCATATGACATGATGTGGAAGGAAGGCCTTATGATTAAGTTAAATCATATGGGAATCAAGGGAAGAATTTTCACTTGGATTAAGGAATTCTTGCCAGGTAGAACAATAATGGTGAAGATTAAAGGGGTGACAAGTGAGCGGTATCAGGTAGAAAATGGTATTCCGCAAGGGAGTATTATCAGTCCTTTATTGTTCTCCATTATGAAAAATGATGTTTTTAAGGAGGTGGAGAATTTTGTGGATGTGCCATTTTTTGCAGATGATGGTACATTATGGAAAAGAGGGAGAACTGTTGATTTTGTAGTGAATAAAATACAGCAAGCAGTTGATGTAGTAGAGAAGTGGTCCATTAGATGGGGTTTTAGGATCTCAATTGATAAAACCAAAATAATGTTTTTCTCAAAAAATAAAATAACTGATGATAGAAAAATAAAATTGTCTGATAATGAATTGGAAAGGGTTGACACCTTTAAATACCTGGGCATATGGTTTGATCAAAGATTAACATCGGCAGTGCATATACAGAAAATAATTGATAAATGCAAGAAAACTATAAATGTAATGAGGTGTCTATGCGGAGTTGAGTGGGGAGCAAGTAGATCTGCACTGAGAACAATTTACACAGGATTGATCAGGTCAGTATTAGATTATGGAAGCATAATATATGGGTCTGCAGCCAAAACGTGGTTGAGTAAGTTGGATGTGATACAAAATCAAGCGTTAAGATTGTGCTGCGGTGCTGTCAAAACTACACCAGTGACAGCTATCCAGGTGGAGATGGGAGAAATGCCTCTCCACCTTAGAAGAGATCAGCTGGCCCTTGTGTATTTGGAAAACTTGAGGGGTCATAATGGAAATCATATGAGTCAATCAGTTTTGAAGCAATGCCAAGAGCGTGGAAATGCTCAAGTCAGAAGTTTTGGTTGGGTGATCAATGATAAGGTAAATGAAATGGGGTTTAATGATCTGAAAGTAAGTACTACTGTACCTTTCCCAGCTGCTCCACCATGGGATTATAAAGAAATGTCTATTGATTTGGAGTTGTTAGAAGAAAAGCAAGGAAATGGCATGGACAAGTATAGGGTGCAGAGATATTTAATGGAAAGGTATAGAGAGGATTTAATTATATATACAGATGCATCTAAACAGATTGATAAAAGAATGGGGGTAGCATCTGATCACCACCTGGTGGTGAGTTGGATCCGATGGCGGGGGAGGAAGCTGGACAGACTCGGCA
The DNA here is from genome assembly GCF_965113295.1 of Leuciscus leuciscus. NCBI lineage: Eukaryota > Metazoa > Chordata > Actinopteri > Cypriniformes > Leuciscidae > Leuciscus > Leuciscus leuciscus. The sequence goes on from NC_138745.1 coordinate 25,715,679, forward strand.
GACCCAAACGTACTGTGAGGGTCTGTTGGGAACGTTTGGCCGAATCCCCTGTCAGAGAGATCTTTAACTTCCACCTCCGGCAGAGCTTCGACCGGATCCCGAGGGAGTCTGGAGATATGGAGTCCGAGTGGACCATGTTCTCCACCTCCATTGTCGACGCGGCCACTAGGAGCTGTGGCCGTAAGGTCTCCGGTGCCTGTCGAGGCGGCAATCCCTGAACCCGGTGGTGGACACCGGAAGTAAGGGATGCCGTAAACCTGAAGAAGGAGTCCTATCGGGCCTGGCTGGCTTGTGGGACCCCTGATGCAGCTGACGGGTACCGACAGGCCAAGCGGACTGCAGCCCGGGTGGTTGTGGAGGCAAAAAATTGGGCCTGGGAGGAGTTTGGTGAGGCCATGGAGAAGGACTACCGGTCGGCCTCGAAGAGATTCTGGCAAACCGTCCGGCGCCTCAAGAGGGGGAAGCAGTGCCCTACCAATGCTGTTTTCAGTGGAGGTGGACAGCTGGTGACCTCGACTGGGGATGTCATCGGACGGTGGAAGGAATACTTCGAGGATCTCCTCAATCCCACCGTCACGTCTTCCATTGAGGAAGCAGAGGCTGAGGGCTCGGAGGTGGACTCGTCCATCACCCAAGCTGAAGTCACCGAGATAGTCAAGAAACTTGACTAAACAAGAAACACCGAGAAACTCCTCGGTGGCAAGGCACCGAGGGTGGATGAGATCCGCCCCGAGTACCTCAAGTCTCTGGATGTTGTGGGGCTGTCTTGGCTGACACGCCTCTGCAGCATCGCGTGGCGGTCGGGACAGGTGGTGGTCCCTCTTTTTAAGAAGGGGGACCAGAGGGTGTGCTCCAACTATAGGGGGATCACACTTCTCAGCCTCCCCGGGAAAGTCTATGCCAGGGTGCTGGAGAGGAGAACACGGCCGATAGTAGAACCTTGGATCAAGGAGGAACAGTGCGGTTTTCGTCCTGGTCGTGGAACACTGGACCAGCTCTATACCCTCTCCAGGGTGCTGGAGTGTTCATGGGAGTTTGCCCAACCAATCCACATGTGCTTTGTGGACTTGGAGAAGGCATTCGACTGTGTCCCTCGCGGCATTCTGTGGAGGGTTCTCTGGGAGTATGGGGTCCGGGGCTCTTTGCTAAGGGCTATTCGGTTCCTGTACGACCGGAGCAGGAGCTTGGTTCACATTGCCGGCAGTAAGTCAGACTTGTTCCCGGTGCATGTTGGACTCCTGCAGGGCTGCCCTTTGTCGCCGGTTCTGTTCATAATTTTTACATCATTTCTAGGCGCAGCCAGAGGCCGGAGGGTGTCAGGTTTGGGGACCACATGATTTAATCTCTGCTCTTTGCGGATGATGTTGTCATGCTGGCCCCATCAGACCAGGACCTTCAGCATGCACTGGGACGGTTTGCAGCCGAGTGTGAAGTGGCTGGAAGAGAATCAGCGCCTCCAAATCCGAGGCCATGGTTCTCAGTCGGAAAAGGGTGGCTTGCCCACTTCAGGTTGCTGGAGAGTTCCTGCCTCAAGTGGAGGAGTTCAAGTATCTTGGGGTCTTGTTCACGAGTGAGGGAAGGATGGAACGGGAGATTGACAGACGGATCGGTGCAGCTTCTGCAGTAATGCAGTCGATGTACCGGTCTGTCGTGGTGAAGAAATTCGATTTACCGGTCAATCTAAGTTCCTACTCTCACCTATGGTCATGAGCTGTGGGTCATGACCAAAAGGACAAGATCCCAGATACAGGCGGCCGAAATGAGCTTTCTCCGCAGGGTGGCTGGGCGATCCCTTAGAGATAGGGTGAGAAGCTCGGTCACTCGGGAGGAGCTCAGAGTAGAGTCGCTGCTCCTCCACATTGAGAGGGGCCAGCTGAGGTGGCTCGGGCATCTTTTTCGGATACCTCCTGGACGCCTTCCCGGGAAGGTGTTCCGGGCATGTCCCACTGGGAGGAGGCCCCGGGGAAGACCTAGGAAGCGCTGGAGGGACTATGTCTCCCGGCTGGCCTGGGAACGCCTCGGTGTCCCCCCCGGAAGAGCTGGAGGAAGTGTCTAGGGAGAGGGAGGTCTGGGCATCCCTGCTTAGACTGCTGCCCCCGTGACCCGGCCCCGGATAAGCGGAAGAAGATGGATGGATGGATGGATGGATGGGGGTAACATATGTCATCCCAAAATTAAAAGTTAAAATAGGTAAAATAATCAGTGATGATTTGGCAGTTTATACAGCGGAGTTGGTCGCTGTGTGGCTAGCTCTGCTATGGGTGGAAGTCAATAGGCCAAGAAAGGCAGTAATTGCTTCAGATTCCAGCTCAGCTTTGATCAGCATCAAAACTTTTCAGTCAAAATCAAGACAGGATATTGTAATTGAAATAATACAAGTTGCAAATAATCTGTTACAATCAGGAACTGAGATAACTTTTATATGGGTACCAGCTCATATAGGAGTCGTAGGAAACGAGTTGGCAGATAAATATTCTAAGCAAGCAGATGGAAATTCCAATGTAGATATTGAGGTTAACTATAGCAAAGCAGAAATTAAGACTATGGTTAAAAACATTGTTAAGGGTAAATGGCAAACATTATGGGACAATGGGCAGACTGGAAGACAGTTCTATAATATCCAGAATAAAGTGGGAAAGGGCAGAAATATGAACAGAAGCAAGGAGGAGGAGGATGTGTTGTCAAGAATGAGGTATGGACACACAAGATTAAATAAGACTTTGGTAATAATGAAGAAGCATGCTGATGGCAATTGTGAAATCTGTGATAGTCCAGAGTCTGTAGAGCATGTTGTACAACAATGTCCTAAATATCAGGAAGAAAGACAAAGATTAAGTTCACAGTTAAGATTAAATTTAGAAGACATCCTACAAAGAAGCTCAGATGAAATATGTTTTAAATATATATTTAGTTTCCTGAGGAATACAGGACTAATTAAAAGAATTTAGGTGATTTTTTATTTAGTTAGACCCCAGTACCACACCCCAGTCCAGCAGGTGGCAGTAATGCACCATTAAAGTTAGTTGCCAACCGCCATAAAATTGAAAGAAGAAGAAGAAGAAGGTGGTGAAACACAAATGCTACGTCCCAATTCGCCTACTAATACTACGCCCTAAAAGTATGTACTCTTTTTGTGAAGAAAAAGTATATACTTTTGAGAGTGTAGCAAAAAAGTAGGCAAGCTTTGAGACATACAACTTCGTCATCTTTAACGGACAGATCTGTCGCATGCATCCTGTCACCGCAAACTGCCCTGTCAATCATCTTGTCACAGTTAAAATCCTCCATTCAATCTAATTTAATTTCCTACCGTTTCGGAGAGAAATGTAGTAGCACGTTCATCTGCCAGTCATGGGTCTTTCATGCGGAGACTCTCCTCATGTGTTTGCAATTTGAATATAATGATGCATTTAAAAGTTAATGGCTAAACGTATCTTTACAAAAGTTCACAATGCTGCTGCAGATGCAATATAATGTAGACAACATTGAATAAATACATTTTCGTCAGGTTAGATACTGATAATTAATCACTCAAACCCCTTTATCTAAACCTCTCTACATAACCACCGGACTCGCGTGTCCTCCATGTCTGTAGTTTTTTAACACTTTTCACTCGTGTTTGTAGTTCTAACCGAATCCTCATCCAACGCGCGATGGGTTGTGGGCAATATTAGCCGTTAGAGTGCGCATCGATCTGCACTTCAGATTCTGACCGGAAATAGTAGACCATCCGGGTTTCTTTGGAACACTCATTTCAACATACTACGATTTGGGACGTACTAATTCTGTTTTCAAATACTATATAGGACGGATAGTATGCGAATTGGGACGCACCGAAAAAGTCCAAACTAACAGAAACGTGACAACAGGCTTATCGGTTAGCGTGCTAACAATAAACTAACTAAAATAACAAAAAGAAAGAGAGATTTTTAGTTTGATTTAATTCAATTTGATATGCAATTTATTATTGAAAAGACATTATGGATAATTTTGGATCAAGTAGAATAGCATGTTTTTTTTTATCTCATTTGTTGTGCATAAAGTGCATAAAATAATTCTAAATTGCATTTTCTATTTACCATAATAATTAAACTATTTCACATACAGTTTTAATGGTCAACCAAATTAAATCAGTATGTCTCCCTCTTTCTCTCTTGAACACCCATGTGTTTTTTGGAAATAAACCCATAAAATGCAATTGCCACTGTGCAAATTTGTAAATGACTATGAAAAACAAACCCAAAGTCGCTTATAGTACGCAGACATGGCAACACTGTTAGAGGGTTTAGGATATGGCCTGTTTCATTGAAATGGGCATGAAAAACTCAAATAAGTTTTTGGGATCAAAAAATGACTAACATTAATAATAATAATAATAATAGTAATAAACAAATTTTCTTTAGCGCCTTTAAAAGTAGCATCTCAAAGCGCTTCACAAAAATAGAAACAAGATAAAACATACAATTATACAAACATGTTAATGACAGAAAAAACAAAAATAAAATAAAATACTAAATAAAAAACATATTATCAAATGTCCGATAAAAATAAATAAATAAATAATAATAATATGGCAATTACAAACAATCATGTAAAAGCTACCCTAAACAAATAAGTTTTAAGGGATGATTTAAAAACACTAAGGGATTCAGTTTGCCTAATCTCAGCTGGCAGTGAATTCCAAAGTTTTGGAGCAATTGAAAAAAAAGCCCTATCACCCATGGATTTTAAACGAGTAAGCGGAACAATTAAAAGGACAGCTTCCGAGGAGTGGAGATCACGTGCTGGTGTGTAAGGGGTTGAAAGCTCAGAGAGATAATTAGGTGCCAGTCCATGCAAAGCCTTATCAGTAAGCATAAGGATTTTAAAATCAACATGGAATCTGACAGGGAGCCAGTGTGAAGATTCCAATACAGGAGTGATATGATCCTTTTATCCTGTTTCCAGACTGGATTCGAGCGGCAGAATTTTGATCCATCTGTAATTTATTAAGGGTAGCTTTTGAGACCCCGGCCAGCAAAGCATTGCAGTAATCAATGCGAGAGAATACAAAGATGTTAATTAACTTTTCAGCCACTGGGAGTGACAGCATGGGACGCAATCTGGCAATGTTTGTTAGATGAAAAAATTATGTCTTGACAGTGCTCTGAACATGATGAACAAATGTTAAATTAGTATTAAATATCACCCCCAATTTTTTTTTTTTTTTTTTTAAATTGAACTACACTTAAAGTTTGAGACCCAGCCTTACGTAGCTGGTGTGGTGAACCAATGAGCATTACCTCCATCTTGTCACTGTTTAGACATAAGATTTCTAGACATCCATTTTTTAAAATCTCAGAAATACATAGAGAAAGAAAAGACACAGCCACGTTAACATCAGGGCCTGGTTTCAAGGCCCTATCTTGAAACCAGCGCAATTGTACACCGTGTAACATGTATCATTCCTATTTTGCACCCGAAGCACAGCAGACTTTTTCCTCCACAGACGCACGTCGGTAAATTAGGAAATGAATTTGCGCTCCCGGGGGCGGTTCAGCGAAAAGAGGAGGTGTGTTCCTTTGTAAACGTTCCCTGGTGCTATTTTGCAGTTTCAGAAAACAATTCCGGCACAGACCAGGAAAAACCTAGTCTATAATCAGTGGCGCGTTATTCAGATGCTATTTTAAGGGCGCATGCTTGGCCATAATGTAGTGCGTTTGATACTTGCGTTTCAGATCGTTAAAATAGGGCCGAAGTTTTAAATGTATTTAAACCTGGGTGTCATCTGCATAAAAGTGAAAACTGAGACCAAGTGATCTTAAAAGTTGACCAAGAGGATAAATGTAGATGCTAAAAAGTATAGGGCCCAAGATTGAACCTTGAGGAACACCAGATTGCACTACACCAATATCAGACCTGCAACCACCCATAGCGACAAACTGCTTTCGATCAGAAAAATAGGACTTAAACCAGTTTAGTGCAGTATTAGAAACTCTAAAGACAGATTCTAACCGAGTGAATAAAATACTATGATCAATAGTGTCGAAAGCGGCACTAAGATCAAGAAGAATCAAAATAGAAAGACAGCCAGAATCAGAAGCGATTCACAAGTCATTAGTGACCTTAACTAATTCTGTTTCAGTGCTGTGGAGCTTACGGAATCCCAATTGAAGGGGCTCATAAAGATAATTAGCAGCTAGATGGGAGAGCAATTGAGTAGCAACAATTTTGGCGAGAAACGGTCACTGCCTCACCTACATTATAGGTGGACCTCAGAGAAAAATATTTATAATATGACCAAGTCTTTTTAATGAAAACTCCCCATGATTAAAGTTTTATCTTATAGGTGATTTGCCAGAGATCTACTGAAACATAAATGTACTTTATGACTGTTTTGTAGATGAGAGACACAGCTGAATGTTCTATTTTAAAAGCAATATTTAATGCATGAACCCCTCAGTACAGTAAGCAATCATTTCTTTGACACATACTTCTGGATAAACAAGACTAGATTCAAACCGAAGGAGGGAATCACACTGGTAGTATCAAGAGCGCACAGATTTATGAAAATAATTAGGTCATCATCACTCTGAACTCATTAGTATAAATAAACAAATTGCCTGGCACATTGCAGGCTTACTTCTTTTTTTAGATTTTTTATTGCTGATCTTAAAATGTTTCCTATCGTTTTTAAAGTTAAGTTTTAATACAAACTTAAATTATTATCCGCTCAAACTTTCTGAGGTTGTTTAATATTTCAATGCTGGACAAGGTCTCCCAAAGAAAGAGTTGGGGCTCATATCTCATATGACCACTGATGTGTGTAGACGGGGAGATGGAGTTGATACAAGCTTGAGAAACTGTCTCTGTGGACCAAAGCAGAAACAGTTGGGGAGACAGTCCTGCGGAGCACTCTTCCTCCATACACAACACGTCAATCTGCCTAAACACCAGAGATGTGGGCTGGATTTAGTTTCAAGGTTGGTTCGGAAATAAGAATGTACATGAAAAAATGAAATAATTCTTTGTCAGACTAATCTGCTTTTGTCATTGGTAATGGGGACATTTAGAAGAAGTGTGGTTTTATTATTATCATGTCATTTTAACTTTTTGTTCCCTATCAGTCAGTCATGTTCAACGTTACGTCAGAACTGACTGACGCAATGGGATCTCGTCTGAGAGCAGAATCACCTTTGAGTGGTAAAAAAACAAGCCAATTGCCCTTTGCGAGTGAGATTTGCATTGCAAGCCACTCCCCATATTCATTCAAGCTTTCACTTCGGAGCTGAGCAGTTGTCACACTCAGCGCTCTGACAATCATCATTTTGTGTGAGCTCAACAAGAGGGAAGCAGTTCTGTGTTGGAGAGACGGCGCATTTAGCGGTGGTTGTATTGAAAGAGCAATTGCACAGCTAAGTGCAGCGATTTCACCCCTGGGTGCTTAAACGAGAAAAATAGCAGTTTTCACTAAAAGAGCAAGCATTGCTTCTTTTTCAAGATGGCAATCCACCTGTGTGTTTCTGGATGCAGCCTTTTTCTGGGCCCGTCTGACAGCCACGGTCACTGCCTCACGTTTCTGGAGCGTAAACACACTGAGGCAGTGTTCGTTGATGAATCATGCTCCCTCTGCGGAAACATGACCATTGTGATGCTGAGATTGAAACTCCAATACCTTGAAAAAGGTAGAGTCCCCTCTGTTATTCCCAGATCTGGTTTCTCTCTGCACTGTAGAGGACCACTTCGGTTAATACTCAGGGTGACCTGAGGGTTAAAGTGATCTGAAGGTTATAGTGGCCCTGTGTGATAAGATCCTTTCCATGGGGAACCCAGCGTCTCATTTGGGGCTTGTGCGATGGACTGGATGTTAATAGCTGTATCTGAGGGTGGGCTTGAGTCCTCTGGGGATGATGACTCGGCTGTGCTTCCCCCTTCGGGGAGAGGTGCGCTGTTCGAGTCTGATCCAGAGTTGACTGCAATGCTTTCCCGGAGATTCCTCAGGTGGAGTGTGCAATTGCAGTGCATTTTAACCACAAAGTACTGCCCCTGGCAGGGTAGCCCGTGCCTCCCATCCAAGGCCTGTAAGTTCTTGGTCGCGCTTGCCACCAAGGCTTACAGTTCCGCTGGACAGGCTGCCTCCACCTTGCACGCTATGGCCCTTCGTTAAGTATACCAAGCCAAAGCACTCAAAGAGTTGCACGAGGGTAGTTCTGAACCAGGGGTGATGCAGTAACTGCATACAGCAATGGACCTACTGCTCGGGCCCTCGGTCAGACGATGTCCACACTGGTTGTCCAGGAATGTCATCACTGGCTGAACCTGGCTGAGATGACATTCCTGGACAACTAGTGTGGACATCGTCTGACCGAGGGCCCGAGCAGTAGGTCCATCGCTCAAACTTTCTGAGGTTGTTTAATATTTCAATGCTGGACAAGGTCTCCCAAAGAAAGAGTTGGGGCTCATATCTCATATGACCACTGATGTGTGTAGACGGGAAGATGGAGTTGATACAAACTTGGAATGTCATCTCTGGCTGAACCTGGCTGAGATGAAGGAGGCCGACAAAGTTGGGTTTCTCGACTCCACCACCTCCCAGGCCGGCCTCTTCAGCGACACTGTCGAGGGCTTTGCCCAGTAGCTCTCGGCAGTACAGAAGCAAACTGAGGCGATCAAACACATCCTGCCCTGGCCAGTCAGCCAGGGGCTGCCCCTCTGCCTACTCATCACAAAGGGCGTCCCTTTGTGGAATCTACTTCTGCTCTGGTGCGGCCACAGCAGCATCCTTCACCCAGGCCACAATGTTGAGCTGCCTGTAGGAAGGTGACGCAGCCCATCTCAGCTGCCGCTAAACCCTCTAGGTGGTCGGCAAAACACCATCCTGGCAAAACACCAACCCAGAGATGGAGGGAGCTGCTCTTCAGGAGATGGTGGGCACACCATTCCTTCCCCTGGAGGAGGTCACACAAGGTGCGGTTTGACAGTGAGTTACGCTATGCTTCCTCGTCCACCTCTTCTTTCACCACAGGGCAGGAGTTTGTGGTTTGAGGACTGGTGTACCAGTCCCAAGGTACCAGTTTCTTGTTGGGTACAAACAGGTAATATGCGGAAAGGCTGGCTCGGCGTCTCACTTGCAGCGCCATTACCCTTTAATGGGGGGATATGTTACGTCATGTTACATCCTGCCTGCCACAACCCCTGTACCACCGCTGAATGGCCGGGATCCCCGTCTCCTCAGCGCTTACTTGACTAACTTCGCTAACTCGCTGCCTTATATACCTGTATGTACGGGGAGTGGCTTGCCATGCAAATCTCACTCGCTAATGTGAGTTGCCATGTTTTGTTGCCACTCGAAGGATTGGGCTCTCTTGCATCAGTCAGTTCTGACATAACATCTCTGTTCCCTCCTTCAGGGCCTTCATTAGTAACCGAGACGTTCTAAAGCACCGGATCAAAAAAGATTCCAAAATTATTTTATGTACTGATATAATCTTTTGGCTCCTTGACATCCCGGGTTTACATGGCAATTAATATGTTTTTTTAGATTTATTAATTGTGTTTATTGTAATTTTATGTGTCTCCATCACTGCAGTTTTCTGCAATATTTGATTTAATGCATTTATATTAAACAGTACTAAAATAAGTTTATATAACTATATGAATTGATGTTGGCTTTATTTTAATAATGATACATTATGAAAAGTGCAGATACAAAAGACTGTCATTTTCTCTAATGCACAAATGTATCTATTAGCCCTGACTGCAGCATGGCATAAAGAGTCAAATCATGTAACAAAAGAATGTGTCAATATGGTGTTAGATGCCTGTAAAGGTATGATGGATGCTTATCAACTACCACAATTAGCATATAAAAACTGCCTATCCAGCATTTACAGACCACTAAACCAGCATCCCTTCACACATGACTGGACTTCAGCCTGAAGGGGCAGCAAACAGACGGTTGACATTTAACACTAAAATGTCTAATCATGAATAAAGTTTGGCAAATGTTCACTCTTTTTAGTTTAATTAAATTCCACTTAGAAAATGTTTGTTTCATTTGAAATACACATCGTTTTTGTATGTGTGATAAGATAAAACAACACAAATGGCATTGCTTTGATGATATGGCTATTTCTTATTTGACCTACTTGTTTTCCTGGCATGACAGAATACTAAATTGTTCTTTAGTTATAGGATTATTGAGACCCTGAAGGTAAAGACGCACGCCATCCTGATTTTCTGACCAGGATGGTCGATTGAAGCTGAAGTGTGTAATTTCTGTGCCACTAGTGTCTCCAAACATAATTACAAAAATAATGACTGTTTGCCATTGGTCAGACTCAGAGCCATAGAGAGAGAGAGTTGCGACACTCTTTGATGTCGCCGCTATGGCTGTCACGTGGTTCATGTAAGCCCCAATAGTTCCAAAACGTACGCTGGCTGTCATGTTCTTCTATGGGACAGACAGCAGCGATTGCATTATTGAACGGTAAATATAAAATAAAACACACACCCAAGTACTTTTTCAGCTGTTATTGCATTTTGTTAATGTCAGTTTTGCATTTGGAGATAAGTTTTAAGCTATATTTTTGGAGGGAAAAGCTTAGTGTTCATGTTCGCATGGGTAGTAGCACTGGCTTTAGCGGCTCTAACTTAACTTTTCCATATCATTCATCTGATGATGGACGTCTCATGATATTTATTTTAGCACAACTGGGCTGTATTAGGCTATTGATTCCCGTGATTTTGCTTATAAATTTTGATTCAGCCATTAGCCTACCTTCGTGATCACGCAAAGAGGTCTGCCGTGGCGGTCCGTTCAGAATTCGCTTAGAAGCTAGCTCAGTTCTTCTGATGAAAGTGGCCACCCCCAGGACCACAACGTGAAACATGATCATGTTAAGACTAAGAATATTATTTTAAGATTAAGGCCATACACATTATCAAAACTATAACAGATTAAAAACGAATTTAAGCATGGCTGATACAAATGAAGGTTTTCAAATAAAATATTTTTTATTAAACAATGACAGACAACAAAAATGTGTGCTTGTGTGTGTGAACAAGAAAAACAAAAACCAGGGGCAGGTGATCCATGAAACAGACAGGACTGGTGATGGCCATAACAATCCTAAAGGTCCAGCATTGTTCTCACAAGCCGCTTCACTCAAGACAATAATAACATAATGAAAAGTTAGTATATCCCAAAAAATTAAATTAAATAAAAGTTGCTATAAAGGTGGTAGCGATTCATTACCGAACTCTTAGCTGACGAAGTCGCGCTAGCTAACTAACGTTAGCTAGCAGGCAGTGCTTGAAAATTGGTTGAAACAACCAACATAAAATATAAATAATTACGCTGTGCATGTACAAATGAAGACCAGTATAAGCATCGCAAAGGGCCTCTGATACAATATAGACAGTTGACAATTCAAAAGAGGTCGATATTTCGGCAACTTAACTCTGGAACAACTCGACGCGCAGCAATGTAAGTGAATGGTGTCCAACGCCCAAATGACAGTGTTTGGAACTATTCCGATCTTCATATCCCGGAAGTAGGCGGTTAAAAGCGCCGCCATTATTTACAACGGAGGTCTATGGGAGTGTCGCAACTCTCTCTCTCTATGGCTCTGGTCAGACTGTTTGATAACCCCGTCACCAAAGTCACATCACTGGTTGAGCCAGCCAAATGTCACTTTGTCGGGATGCTCAAACAAACAGAGCAATGTTTTGCTAACACCACATATACACTTTTTCAGAGAAAAAACAACCTACAAATGGCATACTTTTATTGTCTCTGCTTATTAAGCTGAAATTGCACACTTCGGGAGGCATGTGGAGACAGACTTCATATAGTGGAGCATACTTAAAAACAAATGTTCTGAAACACTAGTTGTACTTACCAGTGAAAATAGCTATACATCATGTAGAAAGCAAGAGCCTTTTTTTCTGCCAAGTGTGCAGTGATGCAGAATGTGATCAGATGTGTTTGAGAGGTGAAGAATGTTTTGAACAGTCTTCCATGTGTTTATATAGGGGCTAATATAAAGGCAGTGACCTGCATGGTTCACTTCTATTTTTTATTTTTTTTTATTTTTTTTATTTTGGTAACAGTTTAATGAGAGTAATAATAGAGACATCATGTCAGTGACCTGAAGCTCTCCGTCTGTCTTCCAAACTCTTTGAGTCTCTCTCACACTCTCTCACCATCTGTCTCACTTCCTCTCTTTTGATCTTTCCCAGTCGATCTCTGTCTTTCTTCTTCATATAGGAGTGTGCACTTTAGCATGCATAATTCTTTACATATTATGGGTGACAATCAAAACTGGACAAAAATGCCTCATACCTGAATACAGGTGAACATGATAGTTTCAGATGAGTGTTTTTTTTTTTTGTTATTCCTGATTTTTTATTAATTAGACAATGTTTAAATTGAATTGGCGGTCCAAAAGTCAGAATTTTCCTTATATAATGCTTTTTATGTGACAAATTATTTGTGCATTTATTTGATAAAAAATACAGTAAACAGTGAAATTGTGAAATATCATTACAATACAATAGTTTTATTACAGTTTTTTCATTTGAATATACTTTCAAATGTAATTTTCATCAGTCAGAACTCTGCCACATGATACTTCAGAAATCATTCTAATATGCTGATTTGCTCAATAAACTTTTCTTATTATTGACTTTTCTTATCAATGTTGAAAATAGTTGTGCTGCTTAATATGTTTGTGGAAACCATGATACATTTTTCTCTCAGGATTGTTTGATGAATGGAAAGTTCACAAGAACAGCATTTATTTGAAATAGAAATCATTTGTAACATTATAAACATATTTGTTGTCACCTTTGATCAATTTTAATCCATTGTTGCTGAATAGAAATACTAACCCCAAACTTTTAAACAGTAATATTGTGTGCAAAATTAACATGAATTGTCCATCTTTTACTGAAATGACAGCTGCACTTGACTGATGATTATGTGATCCAGTTTGATTTGAAAATGATCCAAAGAGCACCCTGAGCTTGAGTGAAAGCAACAACATTTGAATATCAGTATAAATGAGTCACATGATCAATTTCACAAATTTACTTTAATGAGTGACCTAAAAATAGTGCAGAATCTTAAATATTTCCTATTCATTTTACATCATCATTTTGTGTTCTAATTATTTTAAGATCCATAAACTTTGTTCATTTCCAGGTATGAACTAGATTTTGCAATGGGTTCTCAGACTTTTGGACCTCACTGTATGTATTTATAGCAGAAGAAGAATATTGGATAGGGTGATGTCTGAGAGAGCAGAAGAGACGCAAGATATTTGCCGCATTGAGAAGCACATAAAAATCCATGTACCTCTGTCCCCCTGCTGTGCTTGGCCCACCCAATGTACTTGTTTCTCTCCATTCTAGAATATTTATGAGTATATTGTGTAGTGTCAACCAAGCAGTTTTTTTCTTCAGACGTCTCTTGAAGTATTTCCTACATGTGCTACTGTGCTCTGTGGGGTTGTAACCCTGAAGCTGAATAATATCTGAAGCTCACGGGTCCTTATCACTGTAGAAACGGAGACTTCGCTCTGCGGGAAAGAACACATCACCGTCACTGAGGATGTTGAAATCACACGCGCCGCAGTCGGCAGCAGTGCTTTAATGAGAGAACAGATGAAACCTAAAAATACACAGTATTCTCAAATCTAGGTCATAAGTTATTGGCAATTAAAGTCCACATGATCAAAACATGCCTTGGCTCGGTGGAAGTAACATTGCTTTTCTGTTTTTCTGCATTGACTTGTGGGGTAGCGCAGTGCTTAATGTGTGTGTTTTGTGTTCTGCTGCTTTTACAGGATCATTGATGGCTCTGTCGCCAGCACGGAGGAGATTTTGCCTCCCACCATTCAGAAACTGATGAAGGGATACAACAAATACCTTAGGCCATTCTTTGACAGTACGACGAACAAAGCTTTTACATTTACACAAACTATTATATTGCATAGGTGGATTTTATCTTCTCTTAAAGTCCTATCATCATCAACAACTGCAATTAAAACTAAATTAAATTCAGCGGAAAACGCTCCAGGCTTGAGTTGATGCAGTCCACTCTTGTAATGCATGTAAATTAAGAGGCCTTTTCTGCTGTCTTCCTCTGTTAGCAGTGTTGTCACTCTGTAGTGAATGCAGTGTGTGTTGTTTTTTTGTTTTTTTCAGATGGCCCTGTTACTGTAGGCATGAGTCTGGATATCGCCAGCATAGACACCATATCAGAAATCAACATGGTAGGATAATCTTACAAACCACAAACATCCAAATATATTTCTAAATTACTAAGACAAAAAGAAAGTTCTGTCATGAAACTCTAGATGGCGCAAGCTATAGGTCCTTAACTCAATCTGCTTGCAATCACATTGTTCTCTATAGGGCACAGCTGATTGGTTCCTGCTGTATTAGTAGCCAATAAATTTGCTGCTCAGCTTTCAAATACTTGGTCACAGCATACACTGACCATTGGTCAGTGTATGCTGTTGCAGTTTGCAGCGTGCTTTCAGAAACCCTCCAACTTCCCCAGCTCCACCTGTATAGATCTGCTATGGGTAATTCATGTACGCTATTTTGTACAGCAGCAGCAATTCTTACTTTCTCACAGCAGCATTTTGTGTATGTGCAGCAGCAGCAATCACAGCAACAGCAGCAGCAGCGTAGCAGATATTCTGACCAAAAGCCCAAACATATTAACATTGTCATATATATCCATTACCATGTCAAACATTCTGAGAGTTGTCATGAAAGAACTCAAATTATAATATTATATTGTAAACTAATATTATAAACGTGTGTCTGTAAATGTTTACTTCAAAGCATAACTAATATAAAAGCATATGGGGTCAATAACAAATACATTTGAGGTGATGAAAAGGAGAAAAACTAGTTCATAATGCAAGTGCCAAAGTTCTTAGAAATGTCATTTTAGTAATCTTGTTGCGTTCATATTTTTAAAATGCATATAACATAAAAAAAGAAAAATAATAAAAGTCAGCATGAAATGAGAATATCTTTTCTCATCCATAATATCAATATCACCCAACCTATTTTCTGAATACGTATCTTATTTTGAATGGTTCATTCATGCATATATGTTTTTTTTAACACTGTTAATAAAATATTGAAACTTTGATACACTTATACACAATATTGTAACACTTTATTTTAAGGTGACATAGTTACTACATTTACTTACTATAGTAATAACAGTAAATTGTGCATAATTACAAGTAAGTAACCCTAAACCAAACCCTAACCCTAACCCTAACCCTAACCCTAACTTTATAGTAAGTACATGTAGTTAATTAATATTATTCATTACTTATTTGAGTAAGTACAATGTAACTGCTTCACCTTAAAATAAAGTGTAACCCATATTTCCCTTATGCTTTAAATACGAGAACACATCTTTAGAAACGTTATAACAATTGTTTTCAGTTTTACCTTTTCCAACCTTCCCTTTTCATCATCATATATAATATAATATAAAAATCGAATAAACAGCTAAATTAATGTTGAATTTTGAATGTGTGTTCAAGTTATTGTCTGTATGAACTGCATTTTAATGTAGATTTTTAAAAATCTCAATAGATCTAAAAAAAGAAAAGAAAAAAAGTCACATCCTTGCCCCTTTGATCTTTGGACAGAGTTATATAAGAGCTGAGTCTATGATGTAAATCAAAGCTTGTGGTGCACATCGCTGAATTAAGAATTTCTGTTCAACCTCTCCAGGATTACACAGCCACCATCTTTCTTCGTCAGCGCTGGACAGATGAACGCTTGTGTTTTGATGGCAATAAGAGCTTGAGTCTGGATGGGAGACTTGTGGAACTCCTTTGGGTCCCTGATACATTCATTGTGGATTCCAAGAAATCCTTCCTGCATGACATCACTGTCGAAAACAGACTGATCCGGATATTTCCCAACGGAACTGTGCTGTATGCCCTAAGGTAGTGAGGTGTCATTCACTGGATCTGGTCTTCATTCAGATGCTATACTGGGGTCTTATGATTGTTGAGGAATGGGCTTACTGTTGATGGACTGACTGGAGGGTTGATAGAGGGAATGGGGCATCAGAAGACAACTAGAAAGAGGTAGGGATAAATATGGGCTAGTGGAAGAGTTCACAATAGTGGAAAACAGGGTAAAAATAGAGGTGGTGGCAGGGGACAGTTTGTACAGATGGGCAGCTGGCATCAAATATTAAGCTTGAAAGTAGCATTCACGGACAGTGAGCTGATTTCCAGTGTTATATAAGCAACAACATTCTCTCATGTATGTTACTCTCTTTGTTTTACCTCTCTGTTTCTCTAGAATTACCACCACAGTGGCCTGCAGTATGGATCTAACCAAATATCCCATGGACAGGCAGACGTGCATGCTTCAACTTGAAAGCTGTAGGCCTCAAATAATTCTCTATTTCTCTTGAAACCGTTGCCAAATTTGAGATATAACTCAGTGGGTTTCATTCACTAGTAATTGTGTAGGTGTTTATAATGTACAACGTTTATATATGCCTAGACTTTACATGATTGCCAGATAAATGCACCATACTTTAATAATTACATACATACAATTACATACAATAATACACATACATAATTTTTATTCTGAAATTAGAAAGACTCATTGTAGGGTTGGGTTATATTACATTTTTATTTTTACATTAATATGCCGTATATTTAGACTTTATACACATTTTATATGTGAATAATGTTTATTATGTCAGTAAGACTTTTTAAAAGTTTTTGAAAGAATGCTCACTTATGGTTATCATGATGGCATTTATTTAATCAGAAAATAAATGTACAATTAATATTACATTTTTAATTAAAGTTTTGATATTTTAATATTTAAAATGTAATTTATTCTTGCGATAGCAAAGTTGAATTTTCAGCATCATTACTCTAGACTTTAGCTCCACATGATCCTTGGTGATCAAGAACCATTTCTTACTATTATTGTTGAAAATGGCTGTACTGCTAATATAAAGTTAAACAAAAACAGTATTTATTTGAAATAGAAATCATTCACACACACACACACACACACACACACACACACACACACACACACACACACACACACACACACACACACACACACACACACACACACACACACACACACACACACACAACACACACACACACACACACACACACACACACACACACACACACACACACCAACACACACACACACACACACACACACACACACACACACACACACACACACACACACACACACACACACACACACACACACACACACACACACACACACACACACACACACACACACACAGGTTTTACTTGCAGATAAATGTGTACACATTAGTGAATGAGACCCAATTAGTGAATTTTATGACCTTACAGTGACCTTACAGTGCTTCTAGTCTCTTATTTAATCAGCACTACAGAGTGCTTGTGATTCATGCTGTGTGGCAGGCATAAGAGTGTCTAACCTTTTAAGATACATGCATGTTTCAAGCCTTTTTAAATTTGTGAAACTCTTGTGAAATATTCATTTCACTAATGATAGATGCTCCAGGTGTACACGCCATAAATGTCCCATAAGTGTTAAAAAATTAATCTGTATACAAGATCTTCCATACTCACCCAAGACTGCTGTGTAAGGGTTTGGCATGTATGAACATTTTAATTCAAACAAGTTTTTTTTTTATGTTCCATACTGAGACAAAAATAGAAATATTCTGAACTGATTTAACCAAACATTTAGGTCCAGAATGGTTACTTACACAATATGCAACAGGAGATAAATGGAGCCAGCTAGACTATTACCAAACCAAAGGCCTAAACCAGCTTGGACAGGCATGTAAATTCATAGTTGTTCACACTAATATTTTCAGCAGGACATACAGTTTAAAGTTTCATTAGTCTTTTCTTCCCTGTTGTGATGTGTGTCAGAGTGAAATGGCTTCTTGAACGATAAATAATGTAGAGCTTGACTTGATTTTGTCCATCTGGAATTGATTGGATGATTGAATCGTTGTGGTTTTGCTGTGATGTGAGTGACAGGTAGTCCTGCCCTCGCAACAGTAAACACATCATCAGAGAAGAGATAAGATGTAGCTCCAGGAGGGAGGGGAAGTTATTCTGATTAAAGATTATGATGGCACAGGAATTAAAGAAATAAAAATAAAGATATGCACAGATAAATAATTTATAATAAATACTGCAGTATTCCATAAAATAAAAGAACTGCCATTTAGATTTCATGGTGACTTTAAATTAGCAACACAATGTGACAGCTAGCCTACTCTCCTCACAGATCAGTATGCTTATTTATTTATTTTAAATATATGGAATCAGGGCAACATATTTCACAATGTTTTATTCTCTAGATAATGTGCAAAGTAAAATTTTTTTTAACTCTCTTGCACACTAAACTTTGCATGACACAGTGCCATCTTGAGGTGTAGATTATGTATTACAACAAAATACAGTGTGCTGCATGAACAAATTACACTATTATTATAGTTAATAATCATTATGCTGTTTGTGGGTCAGACTGACCCTAGCTGGTTTTAACACAATTCACCTAAAATTACACTATGAGAAAAAGAAAAAAAATCAACAATTACAAACAGATCAAAACAGTATTTGTAACAGAATTAACACAGAAACTCATTAAAAAAATACAACTAAATTAATTTGAGAACTTATGATAAAAATGTATTTTATCAAATATTTTTTAACATAATAGAAAACTTTTTCTTTTAATTTACATTTTCACAAAGTGAATGTACTGTATATAGCAATTACAACTTGTTTAAAGCTTGTAATTTTTTATGGTTCTGCTTTTGTATATGGATATTTACTATCCCTAATTAGGCATATCATTTAGCATTTTAGATAAATCAGACAACAGTTTGAAAATTCCTCAGGGAACCCATGGTGAATTAGCATTTCAGGTTGGCTTACAAATGACTGAACAGCTCTGTTCAAAATTATAGAATTTATGGTAATGCATGTATTATAGCATAATGCTCTAGCAGGGCTGCATATAAAATCAGTGGTTATCGAATGCTTTCTTACTGCTCTATAAGTGTAATTTGATGTAAATATAGTAGCTCTCAGCATTGGAATTACTTATTGTGTAGTGATAATTGGCTCTTTGATTTATATTATGTTCTCCTCAGGGGGATATAACGTGAAAGATGTTGTTTTCTACTGGACAAGGGGAAACCAATCAGTTAGCGGTCTTGATCATTTACAGCTGGCTCAGTACACCCTTGAGGACCACTACACCTCTGAATCTGAAGCCGTTTATGAGACTGGTATGCACACACACACACACACACACACACACACACACACACACACACACACACACACACACACACACACACACACACACACACACACACACACACACACACACACACACACACACACTGATATTTTGAAGACTTTACATGCTGTATTGATGTTTTTACTTTCTCTTTTATTTACTAATAATGTAACAGGTAACTACCCAAAGTTGATCTTCCACTTCAAACTCAAGCGGAGCATCTTATATTTCATTCTGGAGACGTATGTTCCTTCCAGTGCTCTGGTGGTCCTGTCCTGGGTCTCATTTTGGATCAGTCAGTCTTCTGTACCTGCTCGCATCTGCATAGGTAAGAACGTGAAGCAATCATTGCCAAATTAACATAAGCTCATCAAAATATATCAACACCTCTTCAGTATTCAGTAACTTGAACTAATCAACTTACATGATCATTATAAAGGCTTTTAAATGACAAAACACATTAACTTACACATATTTGAGAATCGGAATATCAGATAGTTTGTGATATAGTTTACAAGTTTGTGAATATTTTGAATAAAAATGGAAAAAAACGGCACAATTATGGCTGCGGTGTGTCACATGACAAGCGTGACGTGTCGCCATAGAAATAATAGGTGATGCGTTCTAAAATAACGGTTGCCTTAAAAAACTCACGCTGGGGGGTCAGCTAGAATATTTTAAACTTGCGTGTGAAAGGGTTAACATCTGACCGATGGCAACCTCCCTGCTGCTCACAGGGATAAAGGAAAGAAAAGGCTTTCCTTCTGGATGCCCCGATTTCACATTCTGGTCTGTTCGGCAATGCGGTTAATGACATCATCGACAGGTACCAGGAGGCCAAGAATCTGTCCAGCGAAAGGAGGCAAGAGCAAAATGCCACCCCCCCTAACAAATGCAGAGGGACCGGGAATTGCGCTCAGACACATCTATCTAGGGGGAGACGGGAACTTAGGTATGTCATCTCTTCCAGGAAGGCTAAGAGAAAGTCCTGACTCCTGACTGTTGTGGGCCCTGGCACCCGAGGGCAACCCCTCCCAAGGAGGTCAGTGCACACCACACTATTGTGTGCCCGACCTTCCTTGGGGCTCTCTGCAGGCGTAGCCCCACCATTAACAGTTTTTCGGGAAGTGGAGGATCCCAATGGGCCATTCGCTCCATCTTCAGTAATGAGCGATCTTTCCATTCAGCCTGCTCGATTGGTCCCTGCCAGTTCTCTGATTCAGGGCACCAGACAGGCCATTTCCATCGAAAAAATTATCCCTCTGGCAGACTTTCTGGCAGCGTGGCAGCTACTTCCGAATGTCTCTCAGTGGGTACTGAATACGAAGAAAAGGTTACAGTGCTACAGGTTACAGTTCAATGGCGTAGTAGCAACAGTGGTATGTCAAGAATCCAAAAAAGTATTTTTCAATCAGGAACTACAATCTCTCCTGGTGAAAGGGGCCATAGAGAAAGTACCCGTCCCAGAGAGATATTCATGGTTTTACAGCTAGTGCTTTATTGTGCCCAAAAAGGACTATTTTCAGATGCTTCAGACATTGGCTCATGCGAAGCATTTGTGTCAAGCCATGATGCAGCTCCTCGTTCCACTCTCAGGGAACCCGGTTACATCCGTAACCTCAGACAATTTTATGAAATGATTAATTGCATTATACCATGTAAAAAAGTTTTCTTAACCTAAAAAAAATAAGACAATATTACAATCAATTTAATTAAACTCAACTAACAACTGAAAACTTAAATAGGTTACTTAAATTCATTTGATGAGTAACAGAAAGTCTATTGAATTTTAACATTCTTGTCAAGGCAACTAAAGATTTAGCAATGCAAGGAGCTACAAACCTCTTTCTTTCACATTTACACGTGATTTTTAAAACCACTATATGATATGGGCTTTATTTGCCTCTTAAAACTAGGCAAACATATTACCTTGATTGACAAATATATTAAATCCAACAGTTGCATCAGATGCATATAGGCTACCTCGACGCACAAATCTCAAGCATGCAGTGATCAACAAATACTAATTCAGTAAAAATATGAACCATATATGACAGCAACAGAAAGTAAAATTAAGTCAGTAAAATGAAAATCATAAATAGATTTTTTTTTTTTTTTTTTCAGTAAAGAATCATATTTCCAAATTACTTTGACAGTTTATAGGATTCCCTAATGTTTATTAACTCAGTACTTTTTGGCATTAACTCATAGGAGTGACCACAGTCTTGACTATGACCACCTTGATGATGGGGGCCCGTACCTCTCTACCCAATGCCAACTGCTTCATTAAAGCCATCGATGTATATCTGGGCATCTGCTTCAGCTTCATCTTTGGCGCACTGATTGAATATGCAGTTGCTCATTTCTGCACGTTACACCAGCCGAATGCTGCCAATGCATATATGGTAGGTGAACGTGAACAAGTAACGATACCATAATGGCCATGAATAAGATCATCTTCACCTTGCCATAGTCATGACAATAAATCAAACACATTTATGTCTCATTGTTGCATCAGTATGGGCAGGAAATGCAAGAGCGCGAGGAAGAGATGAACGGCATCGTCAATTCCATTGGCAGCCGTGCTTTGCGGGCCCGTAAACGGGAGGAGATGCTGTCCCGGATGGGCAGCACCAGCAACCCCACCCCCAGTGAGAGTAAGGAGGAGATCAACTCGCAGCCACAGAGCCGCTGCACCAAGTGCATGTCGACGACACGCCGTATCATACGCTGTCTGAACTGCTGCAAAGTGGAGAACCCGCACTACATCGACAACTACTCAAGGCTGTCCTTCCCCCTCTCCTTCGTCTTCATCAACCTCCTCTACTGGACCTACTACTTGTACTTCTAAAGCTCCTGCTGTTGGCCTGTGTTGAGGGGTTTGCAGTGATTTAAGTGTGCGTCCTTTTTTGTGTCACAGTTTACCTAAGGGTTTATACTCTTACATGTCAGCATGCATTTCAGTTCAACTCATGTCCCCCGAGAATGACTGACTGTGTTCATGTCACCCAAGTATGCGTTATTCCTTGTGGTATGCAGGATGTGAGTGAGTTTGGACTGCACAGATATATGCAGATTTCTACCATATACCTTGAAGATGCATCTCCATCTCTGTTCCAGGAATACGTGGCCTTCATTTTCCGAGGAGCTTTAGGTTCACTCAAATCCACAACAAAAATCGGCCTAGCTGTAAATTGCAGTATGATTTTATGATGTCCGTACAACAAATACGTAAAACCTGACCTGAATGTAATTATGATTACATTGTCGTTTAGCACAAAAAGCATGACTTATAAATCACTGTTGACACAATTAACAAACCATAAGCAATTCACGAAACTGAAAGTTTGTTTAAAATGTTTGATTTATGAAATGAACATCAGAATCGTAGCAGCATGTTTAACAGCTACAGTAATAATAAGCAACTGGACCAAAGATTTAATGTGTATCTAATGTTCATAATCACAATCTGAATTCAAATGAGCACAAGTTATACATTGTTTTTGGGGCATATACTGTTTGTTTTTGCAAATCCAGCAGTCATATGTCTTCTTATTAGCTGCCAAACAGGAATCAGGTTGGTTTTACTCATTTTCTCCTGGCGATTTGTCTGCGTGAGTTGCAAGCGAATATTCTCTTAGAGATAGAAACTCTGATTATGAATGATTCTGTATTATTTGCATGATCATTTATTTATTCTGCTGTATGTTGTTGTATTTAATTATTTAATTATTTTTTGTTAATTAAATGCTTTATCCAACTTAAGGCTCTTTGACCTAGTTAAAGTTGGGCCATTAAGAACTGCACTATAGTATTTTTGATAGCAGACCATTTCGGGCAAATGCCACAACTAAAACATTGATGCATATTTGCAAATGGCATAATCAACACTGATATTTACATGATTTCTTGGCAGAATTTTATGCATTATTGATGTCTGAATTGATATGATTTGCATATAGTTTGCAATACATGTTTTTTCCCCCCACTGTCAACACGTTTTGTTATCGAACTGCTTGTTTGTATGATCTTTTTCAAGAACATGTTATTCACCTGACCTTTGTGAGTAAATCTTTTCTTTTACTGTGAATGTCACTTCTTACAGGTGAGTATATTTTGTGCTCAAATTAAGCTGTATTTTATCCTTTTGCACTGAGATTTTGAATTACAAAGGCAGTATTACTTTGCCAAGAAGCATTTTCTTTTTGTATATACTTGCTAAATATTGCAAATGATGTACACCAAATAATATTTATTATTAATACTGTTATTTTAATAATGCATGAAAGTTGCGTACAATTGTTAAAGAGACAGAAGACCATGTTGCTATGTTTTCCATGCATGGGGAGTTCTGCATCTGTTTTTAGAGATTTGGACATAATAAAGTTATAACTGACTAAAAGTAATATATTTTGAGACAGAACATAATATTTGTTTAAAAAAATGTTTTTTAGCTGTTCTATTTACCAGTACACACTACACACTATTGCTAATAAAACACATTTATTAGCATCATGACAACTGCTAGGTTTCTATGTACTAAAAACAAATAATGGAAGTGAAATTTAGCAGACTCTTGTAATGCCCTGTCACAAAACCGTTCAATGGCAGTGGCATCTTGGAGTCTTACTGCCCCTTACTGGTGAGTCCAGTTCTTTGAATGCTTTCTACGTTTATTTTTATCCTCATCTAAATCCAGAAACCAACTCAATAACAGAAATACACACTTGGCAAAACATCTGTCACTGCAGCATATTACAGCCCTTAGGATAGTGTGTTGTCAGTGCTGATCCTGATGCCAAAGAGCTAGTGATTTAACATCCAGTCTTCAGGATTTTCTTTTTGAAAATGAAAATGTTTGTTTACTCAATTTATGCACATTCCTTTGCGGTATTTATAGTAGCCCATCATTTATTATTAAATGCTGTCACTATGTTCACTGGACAAATTTGATTTCAGCATGTAAATTAAATTAACACTCTTTCAAGTATTATTTTTTTGATGTAGTAAGATACTTCATGTCTCACTATGCATGTAAAGTTAATGTTTAAACTTTAGGGTAATAAAATATTTTTACTCAAATCTGAATATTTGTACCTTTGTCTTTTTATTTGTTTTCCACCTTCCAGTAAATGTGACCTCTTACCTCCCTTGTGAATATTGGCACTTAATTTACCAGCATTTCATTCATTATTTATATCCTGATGAAACCAAACCACATGGTGGCGCTGCGATGTCAACTTCACCAGGAAAGGCTCAGATCAAAATAGACATCACAGCAGTTCTCATTGATTTTCTTGATTAAGAAGAATTGAGTATGACCCAATACCTATTATCTTGGTCCCAAACCTGTATAATCAGTTGTTTAATGCTGAAGATAGCATGCCAGAGATGGTTAAATAGATTAAGGGATGTGGATATGGGACACAGTGTTGTTAACTTCACAGAGAGATGTCCAGTCAGCCATACTCATGCTCTTTCTCCTGCCCCAGTATCACACAAAAGGGGAATGGATATCAAGAGTCGTAAAAAAAATCTAATCATTGTGCACTGCAATTTGGTGGCTACTAGGTGTCCTTTTTCAGATAACATTAAACATTTTTTAACCAAATACTTGTTTATATATATATATATATATATATATATATATATATATAATTTGCTAATAATACAAATAAAATAAATACAAAATAAAAAAATAAAAAAAACATAAAACCACATTTCAAATAATATAATATCTTGTATATTAAATAAAAATATTAAAAAAATATTGTGTGTGTGTGTGTGTGTGTGTGTGTGTGTGTGTGTGTGTGTGTGTGTGTGTGTGTGTGTGTATGCACACATATACAGTATAATATATGTAATATGTGTAACGTGTACTATATCTGTATGTATATGATTTCATTTGATGTAACAGAAACTGGTTTCATTTACAAATCATCCAGAGGGAATCTGTGGAGCACATATAATGTTTGAGCTTTAGCCTTTATTTATTTAGCTCAGCGGAACACTGAGAGGTGCAGCCACGGTGCATTATGTCACTGAGTCACACCACTTTCTGCACAGATGAGCTGCTCTCTACTCCCCTACCACACTCTCCAAACTCTCTGAGTCAACAAGCACATTTGGCGAATAAGGAAAAAGAGCCAGTACATTCTGTCTGCACCTGGAGCAATGAGGGCCAGGTGGTATGCATGTGGCTCAGAGACAGGAAGGTCAAAAGCTGTACAATATGGATAATTTTCCACTTTTACCCCTTTTTCCTCTCTAATTAAGGGTAAAAGCCCTGCCCCTTCTGCTCTATTTTCAGATTTCAGGTCACATGTGAAGCACCAGTCATTTTATATTCTGTACATGATGCAAAGGAATGTGCGAGTTAAGCAGAATGCCCAGCATTTGTATTCAAGAGTTCAGCATATGTATATAAGGATTTGTGTGTGTTTGTGTCCTGTAGGGTGTGAGCTATCTGAAGAATAAATGAATTTTGAAAGAGGTCATCTTCCAGAAATGTTTGCATATACAATTTATGATTGATTTAGTCAGCAAGACGACATTCCTATATGGTTTAGCCTATTTGTAAAAGTGGATGGCTTGTCTCAATATGCCTGAGTGTCCATCTTCAGGAGATAAAGTTGTTCAATCACTCCTTGCACTCTTGCACTCTTAAAATGAGCTTTCTCAACTCTCAAACTTTTGATATACATTTTGATAAACAGATTCAAACTGATGCACATGCTGAATTGCCTCATTGGCCCTGTCCCAAATGGCGCACTTCATGCAGACTTTCGGTCTTGTGGACTTGAATTGCGCGTGCTCGCTGAGTCTACGAGTCCGTAGGCCGTCCCATTCAGCATTTTACCGCTCTGAAGTGTGCTCAGCAGCGCCCCCTTTGTACCCTTGAAGCGGTCTTCCACGAAGCCCGCATAGAAGCAGGCTCCACGCACTTTAACTACCCAGGAATCCTTGCGAAAGGCCAATCAGACAACAGATGGGAGGAGATTTCACTCACGGATAATTGTTGACATGGCTGAGAAGAAAATATTACTGTTTTTATGACCTAAATGTACATTTTACCAGTTGTAACCTACAGTTTATACAAACATTATGGTCATCGAGCAGTGGTTGATGTCTCAAACATAATAATAGCGCGTTTAATAATATGATCGCATTATGATTCATTAAATAAATAGAACCGAATGTCAGGGCTTCACTGAGTCATATGTAAACATAGTATGAATATTGAAACCTGTAAATTGAAAAAATTATGTTTAAATTATGTTTTAAAATTGTAATCTTAGTTCAAATGGAACATTATTTTTATGTTCAACTGTATACATCATTTAAATAAGCATGATGTATCTATTGTCTAATGCCCAGGTGATATGCACAATATCAAAATATAGAACTGTAAAATTAGACTGTGTAGTTGACATGGAGATAAGACGTCGGAGCGCAAAAATGTGATTTCTCCTGTCCAACAACAACTAGACCGTTATTTCCGGCATGCCGATCGAGTCTGTCCCAAAAATACCTCTCAATGCGCCCTCGTGGACTCGCACCAAGGGCCCTATAGGTCTGCACTACATGACGTCACCAAAGTGTGGACTCTGAGGAAGTCCACAAGTCCGGAGTGTGCCATTTGGGACAGGGCCATTCAGGGTTTTCATTGTCCGGGTGGGCCTGATCATGGTTTTTACAAGGGAGGTTTCTACAAGGTTTCGAGTTACAATTATAATTACACGAAAGTATAGCAGTGGTTTTGTTTGTTGGTTTCAACCAAACCTAGTTCGAATTACGTAAACAAACATAATTAATAACAGTCAGGAAACAAGTAAAAATGATAAATTTTAGCAGCAGGTTTTAAATATTATATATTAGTATTGTGTTTTTATTTAATTTTTTATGTTAGGCTATGTTTTACATTTTTGTACACTACACACGTTTTATTTTTGGCTTTTTATGGCAGGTTCCGCTATGAAAACATTATATAATCAATATTCCCCACTATTGGTCAGGCTAAAAAAAATACTTTTTGCGGGCAATAAGGGTGGAATTGTTCAAAAAGATTTGATTCTGATTCAGCGGTCTCGCGCTGTCCTCTTTCAAACTTCTTTGATAAAAACCATAGACTGTAAAAAATAGATAAAAACGCAAGATAACGCCACCTTGTGTCTCAAAAGTTACCGCCTGTGGAAAAAAGATGGCCTGGGGAGCTTCAATAGAGCCGTTGTGGTGAACATAATTCGACAGATGATCGAAAACATCGCTCGGAAACACAAGGAACCGGTAAGAGACCCAATGAGCTGGATGAGAAAGGACTTAAAATAGAAGACAAATAACTTGGTCGCATATTATTTTGCGCATATAATTTTCTTCTAAAATTAGTATTTTTATCAAGCTCGTATATTTAAGTTCAGGATTTTCACTTTCATGACAATTTAGGTAATTTTCATTGCCATAAAAGTGAAATAAGTGAACATAAACATACTAGCTTGATAAAAATGATCATTCTAGAAGGAAATTTCAGATGGCACTTAGAGGCTTTTGCATCTGAACTCTTCATATATATATATATATATATATATATATATATATATATATATATATATATATATTATTACATGTCAGATTCCCATCGTGAGAACGAGTGTTGGGTGAACTACTGTATCTTTTCCAGGGCTGCATTGGTGAAAATGTTTAATAGGTTTTTTCCTCCCTTCTTTTTTCTTGTTGAAGCCAAGGCATGTGCCTATAGGAATTGGCTTTCAAAAAATAAACCTACAAAGCAGTAGGCCTACATTCTGGAGTCAAATGTGACTAGTCCCAGTCACTCGTCACTCCTACGAGTTGGTATATTAAAGGCAGATTTTTGGTTTACAGTGCAAGAATTTCCTCTGCCAGTAGATGCTAACTACATATCATCTGATAAAGCTGGATTCTAAGGTGTAGATTTGGAGGAGTGTATAATATGATGATTGTACGTTTAAACTCTGCCATAGCATTAGCATGCAGGGTTCACATAAGGCGTAGGACTCGATCCCAGCACATTTGTATCTTTTTTTCATTTTATTTTTAGTTTTCAGACACGCAGCGATCTATCCCTAAGGGTCCTCATGAATATTCATCTCTCAGTTTTTATGAGAAGAGAATCACCAATGCAAGAATAACTACAGTATAATACATTTACATCCTCAGAAGCTTTTAGACACGTAACTGCAGTGCACCATAAAAGTCTGTTTTACACTTGGCATACAGGGACTCTAAATGCATACTGCTCGTGTTTGTGACGGCATGCAGATTTTCATACAATAAACGTCTTAAAAAGAGCCCTTCATTACAACAATGAATGATGGAAAATAATAAATCTTGGGTTAGAGCTGTAAGCAGCATTATATTCTTGCAACACTTTCGGGTACTATTAACACATTGACCTATTTCCAATTGATCACGTGTTCATAAATGCAAAATAAGGCACTTAAGAGAAGGAACATGAAGGAAAAAAGGAGGAGGAACAGCAATGGATAGAGAGGAATGTGTGTGAATGATGAAAAGCATGGTGCGGTTCTCGGGGTGAGTGCGCTTCAGAGCACACTGCTCCCACACACACAGGGAGTGGTGCGTTCTTTGGCACGCTGTAAATCTAGGCCATTGGCTGTCCGACAATCGCTCACATACATGCGCTAGCACATTTAAACACACTCAGCAAGTCCATGGGCAACACAGCAAGTGCATATATGAAGAGCCAGAGGGCCCAAACATGGAGGGCCCTGTTTCCATGGATATATCTCGCCATTCTTGTGCAATAGGATGCAAAAATTGTGTGGAGGGGGGAGGGGGCGAGCACTGTTGAGCAGGACATTACTAATTAGAAGGAAGTCATTGTGGTTCAACACCGCAAATGTTGATTCATACGAGGATGTATATCTGCCTGGGTGGTAAAATAAAGCAATAAGCAGCTAGGGGCATTGTTAGGCACGACGTGGAGTGGAAAATATTCATTTTAATATTTATTTTATTCATAAAATAAACACCAGCAACAAAAAATATAACGTTACAACACATTTATTCCTCCGCCAAGCTATGTAGCTCCAAAGAGGTTGCCAAGCAACACAGAATCACAAACGGTTGCACAGTAATACTAATGTAATGCGGTCACAGGTGTATGTTTGTTGAGTAATTTACAACAGCTTCGAACGCGGCTCAACCAATCTGAATCAAGGACCGGAACTATCCGTTTTATAAAATTGATCTTATGGTATCAGAGTATATTGGCTATTTATACTAATTGCATAGGTGATCGTTGGCTCATGATATGGTTTTCTGTTTTAATGAAAAGACATCTGAGTTATGTAACATTGAGGGCACTCTGTAGTAACAGGAAAAGATCAATACAAATTAAGCTCATTCAACAGTATTTGTGGCAAAATGTCGATTACCACTAAAAATAATTTCAACTTGTCCCTTGTTTTCGTAAAAGACAAAAATCGATGTCACAGCGAGGCACTTTTAAATGAGGCATTTTTTTGTGAATGTGAAATGTGAAGCCTATAATAATAAAAAAAACACTTACATTAATTCACAAGTTAAAACTTGTGTATTATTTGAGCTGTAACGCTGTCATTTTTGCAGTCGTTTAAAGGGTTTACAGCATTTTATTGTCATGGCGACAAAGTTGTATAACTGGAACACAGAAGATGTTAGTAAGCAAATTTATTTCCATACTAAAGTCATGTCAAATCTCATTGCATCTTGTGGGTATACTTTTGAAACAGTAAGTATATTAATGTTTGCTAAACGGCCCCATTCACTTCCATTGCAAGTGCCTCACTGTATCCTAGATATTATTTTTTATTTTAAAGAAAAGGTAGAACATTTGGATTTTTTATGACGGTCACAAAAGACCATTTCAGTGCTGTTCGTTCACCTCTGCCTCTTCAGCCTTGCCTTCGGACACATGTCATAAGTGTTTCCTCAGTACAGTAGCACAAAAGTGTTGTTTGCTTTTTATCCCCCAATGCGGCCAGAGCTGGATTTTGACTACCAACACACATTCCTTTAAACAACATGTTGAACAGCCATTTAGGCAGTGTTTTGGGCTCAATTCAGGTAACCCCCATTTTCACCATCCAATGGAAAATGGAAAAATGGAAAAATTATTTCATGTTTTATGTTTTCTCATTTAATATGCTAGTTCAGTTGGAAATGCATCATATTATGCAAGTAAAACGGACTGCAAACAGCATTTTATGTTGATTTTTAGACCTTATTTCCAAAAGAAGAGTTTGACCTCTGTAAGGAGAAAGGCAAAGAGACAGGACCGAGTCCAAAGAGAGAGAAAGTGTTGATGTTATTTCATGCATAACACAACACACACACACACACACACACACACATAAGCTCACACATTCTGTCAGGGTGGCTGTGTTGTTATTTTTGGAAGAGCACAGAACAGATTTTGATCATGCTAATGTCTGAGCACTTGCCCTCATGCTGAATCTTTGTTCTGACCCAGAAATGTGTTTGTATTTGCAAACAGCATATATAAATGCAGACAGGAGCAAGCGAATGCAGATAGGGAGCGATGGAGAGATTTATATGACTGATCGTGTATGACATATCTAATGATTGATGATGACAGCAGATCCCCTTAAACTACGTGCTGGACTTGCAAAGGTAACTAGCTGAGACATGTTTCTTGCATTGGATGAATTGAACAGAACTGATGGGAACATGCAGAACACTGTGGGTACCACCGGAGTGCAGGAAGTAATGCAGTCACGCTTACTGTAAACCTGTCTGAAGACTCACCTCATATTCCACTCAGCGCAGTCTCAGGTAGCCTGAATTTTAACTACGGATAAATTCCATTCCTTATTGCAGTTTTTTCTATCTTACTCTATCTTGTTCTTGTCCTCCCACTTTGACAGGAACAGACCGTCTGACTGACGGCGACCAGCTGTAGTTTGTTTTGCTTTAATATTAGGGTTGGATTATCTAAAATAGATTAGCACAATAATTGGCATGGAAAAAAATTAATTTAAGTCACAAACAGTTGTACAGATAACATGGAAAATAAAGCAGAAAATTGTGTGTGCATGTGTGTATGTGTATGTGTGAGAGAGAGTACACAACTGCTCACACTATACTGTTCGAAAGTTTGGGACTGTAAGATTTTTTTTTAGAGCATATTACAATTCGTGCATTTCAATATAATCTTTCTATTATTTTATTTATTCTTGTGTATATATACTCTGCATGTGATTATTTATTAGGTTAAAGAATTTTCCATTTTCAAGTGCAAAATGCATCAGATGGTCAGTGAAGGACTATGGGCGTTCTGTAAGCAAGGATTGACTTATTGTAGTTAATGAACTCATCTCGTTTAGCAATGAATTTCCTGGTTGATCTAAAGATTGACTATCCTGGTCAATGACTCACTGCATCTAGGGCTGATAAAAATGCTAGCTGATGAGATAATTTTAAATGTCAGCTGACCCTCCTGTAGAACCTGCCAGATACAGTGTTAAAAACAACAGTTTTGTTCACTCTTCCCATCCTCCAATTAAAACACCATGGAGAGACGGAAGGGGGAGGCATCAAGATAAAATAACTAATGTTCCCTCATTGCCTCTCTGCATGCTTTGAGGTTGAGACTAATTCAATTAGCAGAGCTGAGCCGAAGGCTTTTTGTCACAGCCCCTGAACTAAGGGCATTAGAGTTTGTGTTGGAATGACTGTAATGACCCTGTCCCTGATCATGAGAAGTCAGGAAATCTTCCAATGCTTATGTAATATTGTACATAAATGCCAAGTACTGTAGTTATTGCTAGTGAATATATACGAAAATAGCTAATATCAGATGTTTTGGAAATCTTTGAAAATTAAGGCCTGGTCGTCCATCTATCTGCACAGATCCTCATCGAAGACAGGTTTCTGTGGTTTCTCCCAAGGTTTTGTTCTCCACTGATTGAGTTCGGGTTTCTTACCACTGTCACCTTTTGGCTTGCTAAGTTGAGGACAGTTACTGTAATATTGTCCAGTATTACTGATCTAAATGCACTGACACTATTGGATGGGAACTGAACTAAACTAAATGATGACATCGCTGTTTTCTCCAGAGCTGCTTTATAGATGAATTGAAAAATATTGGGCGTTACAATACCCAAAGTTATTAAATAAAAACATATTATTACATTTCTCACTGAAATACTTGATTCTGATTGGTCGGTTGTCGGTTCTGATTGGTATGATTGGTCGGTTGTTCAGGGGGGTGAGACTTCATTAGACATAAATATAATTGAAACATTCTTCAAAATACCTTTATTTTCTAGATCATTAGAGTTTGGAACAAAATGTGGGTGAGAAATCGAATTTAAATGTTTAGGTGAACTATTATGTATGTGTTAAACATTTACCAAATATGACATTGTTACTGTTTAATTTTGATTTGAAGAAATAATATATATAATGACTGTAATGACCAGCGTTTCCTTGAAAAAAAAAAAAAAAAAAAGGCTTTTCTGAAAGATACCTAAAAGTATAATGACCACTGAAGGCACAACACTTTTTAAAGAACCTCTTATTATAATTGTATTGGTGGGCACATGTCAGTGGCTATATTTTTCTGCATGCTTTAGCTATTATCTGAAAAAGCTCTTCATTCGTGTTATTTTCTTGCTGCAGCTGCTCTCAAAATTTGCCCCCTTTCACCATTCTCATTACAAGATTAAGTAAAACTGTGCATAGCTATCAGTGCACATAGCTGCCATCAGCACTGACACTTGCATGGTGATGTACATTCTGCTCTCCAGCACTCTTTCGCTTACTCTTTTCTCTCTCTCTCTCTCTCTCTCTCTCTCTCTCTATGAAGAATAAGAGTACTTTCTTGTTTCCGTGCCAAAATGCAGGGTATCCGCTGCATTATAATGTAGGATACGTCCTTTTGACCAGATTATAAAAAAGGGAGAATTGTACAAGTATTAATGTTATACTGCTATTATATACTAGGTAGCCACCATATGAATGATGTTTAGTGGTGAGTGAGTCATCACTGTTTAATTACATTATAAAAGAGCCTCTAAATTCTGATTGGATGAGCCACACTCAAAACCATTGTTTTATAATTTTTTCTCTAAAAGTTCACCCAATTCAGCTACAAAGAGCTTTCTAAAAGGGAATAATACCACAGAAAGCATTACACATATGTTTAAAGAGCCCTCTGCACTCTTCATTGTAATCAGTGTGAATCATTGGGGAATCTGATTGTGACAAATAACATGTAGAAAGTGGGTTAACTCTGTTGACAAAGAAAATTGCCTATTGCACTGAACAGATTTTCCGGTCCCCTATGTTGCGTTTTTAGAAGCCCTACTGAGTTGGTTTGAGTTATTATTTTTATCAGAGGTATGTGATTTAGTCTTCTGAAATCTTTAGATGCATCTCACCTGAGCTTTAAAGGGGTCATCAGATGCAAAAATCACTTTTATATGGTGTTTGCATATAAATGTGTCTTTGCAGTGTGTGGACACCATACAATGAAAACAATCAATTCACTCCTTTTTTTTTTTGAATCCTCAAAAAAGCCTAAACACTCTCAATAATCAAGCCGTTTGGATTTTCTGGGCAATATGATGTCATATTGCTCATGCTCCGCCCACGACCGCTGACGGACTGTCCCGTATTTGCATATTTCCGCCCTCAGCCATTTGTATACTGTCTGCCAAGGCAGCACTTTACGTGTCTTGTGTCGACACATGCCCCACGGAAGACAGGGGTGGGGTGAGCAGTTGCTCATTATTATTTAAAGAGACATGCACTGAAACGGGTCGCTGTGAACAGAGCTGTTTTTGAGGAGGTAAAAAAGGTGTTTTACACAACCATTGAGGAATTTTAACCAAAGTATGTTACAAACTTTACATGAAGACCCTAAAGAATCATACCAACTTGTGGAAAATGGGCATCGGATGACCCCTTTAAAAAACATTTCAAGCCATCTCTTTGACTCATCTTACTACTGACAGTGCAGCAGCGATGCTCATTCAAGCTTCATACATGTCTTAAAACGTTAAAGTAACGTCCATTTTCAGGGGTTTGTTTGCTTATGTGTCAGAGTGTATTGTGTGTCATTGCATCTTTCAACAGACATATTCTCATACACTATTAATGACATTTTAAATCGCTGAGATGGGCTGCTGTACAGTAAAAACCCTTCATCACATGCTGTCTCTTTGTGTCTCTTTGACTGTTTGGGAAGTGTTGTCATGGCAGTTGTTTTCACCATCTGATCTGACACGAAACCTTAACGTATCACTTTTGAACTTTGTTGACCCCTTACCTCACTTGACCTTGTTTCCATAGTAACAAAGATGTGTGCTGATCCATATAGAAAATGAACTGTGATTCACTCTCCCAGGTGACATTGCCTGTCGCTTAGCCGTATCATCACCTCTCAGTCATCCTGTTGCCTTGCTGTTTTACTGTGACAGGACATGCTTTAGTAGAAAAAAAAATACTATGGAAGTCAATGGTGCTCCGCAACTGTTTGGTTACCAACATTCTTTAAAATATCTTCTCTTGTGTTCAACAGAAGAAATAAACTTTTGGAAGGTTTGGAACAACATGAGGGTGAATAAATTATGATATAATTTTCATTTTTGGGTAAACTAACCCTTTAAGTCCTGAGTTTAGTTCTGTTCTTACTCTGGTATTGTCTTGTTTATTTATACAAGCTGTTATGCTGCCTTTGTTTACTCCTTTGATTCCTGGATAATTGTGTTTCATTTGATTAAAGCACTATAGCGAATCCCTTCTTCTGCTCATCTTTGCCGAAGACGTTGCAATGATATTAAAGGGGTGGTTGAATATGATTTCACTTTTCTAACTTTAGTTAGTGTGTAATGTTGCTGTTTGAGCATAAACAACATCTGCAAACTTACAACACTCAAAGTTCAAAGCAAAGGGAGATATTTGCTTTTAAAGAAATTGCTTTTTAAGGACTACAACAAACGGCTGGTTGGGACTACATGACATTCCTCCTGGGTTAGTGACATCACTAACCCTAAAATTGACACAAACCCGCCCCCGGGAACGCGATTTATAGATTATCATGACAGAATATGCTAATCAATGACTAGAAGATAACTACACATAAGCTACATAAATTCACCAACTAACAATTCAGAAATGTTGTCTACATGTTGTCACTTCTTCTTGAGTCTCTCCATCATTCTGACTTCGGTTTGAACATAAAAGGCTAAAAGTTTTAGAAATTTCCAGTGCATGTCTGTGTGAGGTAAAAGGACACAAGCTCTTGAAGCTCCGCCCTCTGTGCACTGAGCAGCAGCTCATTTGCATTTAAAGGAACAGACACAAAAACGGTACGTTTTTGCTCACCCTCAAAAAATGACAACTTTAACATGCTAAATAAAAATATCCGTGGGGTATTTTGAGCTAAAACGTCAAATACACACTCTGGGGACAACAAAGACTTATTTTACATCTTGTGAAAAGGTCATTTTTTTTTTTTTTTTTTTTTTTTTAACCTTTATTTAACCAGGAAAGTACTCGTTGAGATTAAAAATCTCTTTTTCAAGAGTGTCCTGGCCAAGATAGGCAGCAGTACAACCATACATACAACACAGAATACACAATAACATAAAACAACTAAAATAGCAGATACATCAACCACAAATCCTTAGCATATCATGCAGAACAACTACAGCCAGATGTGGCTGCTTCCAAGTCAGTTAATATCCTCTTAAAAGTAACCAATGAGACAAGCTTATTAAGTTTCAAATTTTTCTGTTTCAAAATTTACCACCCCTTTAAGAATCAGTGTTTGAAATGGCACCTAAAGAAGTTTAAAAAAAAACACACATAAATTAAATACACTACCTTTCAAAAGATTTGGGTTATTTTTTTGAAGACTGCATTATTTGATCAAAAATACAATAAAACAGCAATACTGTGATATAATATTATTACAATTTATAATAACTGTTGGCTATTTTAATATATTTTACGCATGTAATTTATTCCTGTAATGGAAAAGCTGAATTTTCAGCAGTCTCAGTGTCAAGTTATCTTTCAGATATCATCCTAATATGCTGATTTTGTGCTCAAAAACACATTTATATTGTTATATTATATTACATTATATTGTATTATACATTTTGAAAACTGTTGTGCTGCTTAATATTTTTTGTGGAAACCTATTTTTTCAGGATTATTTGATGAATAGGAAATTCTCTCCCACACACTCATGGTGCTGCAGTTATTGTACATTCATTACTTTGGCTTACTGCCCAACATTTAGCACTTTCTCCAGCCAAAATCCTAAAATAACAATGTATCTACAATACTGCTATGATATACTAATAATGATGAACAAAACACCAACTATCTCTCATGCTTAACATACAGGCCTAATGGCATTTTCATTGTTATTAGGCGAGTCAGTTTGCATTTGGGTTTTGTTGGTGCGTTTACTTTCAACTTGCACCCCTCTGTTGAAGCTTGCACAGTGATCCATATCCACAGAATGATTTCATTCTGGGATGCGACACCCACAGAGCTATGCTGAGTGGTTGATGCCCCATCCAGCCTGTCATCTCAGCAGTCACCAGCTTATTGTATTTTAACAGTAGCACAATGCATGTTTCTAGACAATAGGGATGGGTTCAGGCAGACTCTCCAAAATATTTAGCCTGCCTGTAAATCACATGTGACAGTTGACAGGCACTTCCTGTCCGAGACAATGCTGTCACTGATTCACAGCCTCATCTGGAGGAGCCGGGCCACAGAATATCAAATTTATATTTTTTGACTTCTATGCATTTCCTACAGTCAAGACCATCAGTATGAGCCAAGTTAAGCCAAGGAAATTAGTTCTTAAAACATGCATCAACAAAGTCAACAAATTATTTATAAAATGTGCTTGGTATGCATCAATAGCTATGTTTACATGCACCCAAATAATCCATTATCACTGATGGCTCGATAAGACAGAAAAGCCTTCATGTAAATGCCTAAATTGAACTGGGCTGCATTTCTCAAAAGCACTGTAAGCCTAAGTAGATCGTAGAACCACTGGCACCAATGGTCTGTATGATCACTTAGCTCACAATGCCTTTGAGAAACGCACCCCTGATTGAGGTTGCTTCTAATTAAATTTCTATTAGATTGGTAGGGATGGTGTAGACCTTAAATACTGCATATAAACGCTTGAATCTGACTATTTTCTCAATTGGATTCAAAAATACCTTGTGCATGAGCGTAGTACCATGATCTTTATGTTTACAGACTGGCAAAAATTACAATTATACTCACTGTAGTTCTGGTGACATTATTGCGATGGCTTTCTCCTGTTCAGTACGTGGCGTCTGGGCTCTGCTCATGTGCTGAAGTTTTGTTCGGAATACATAATGCACATGTAAACGAATATGTGAATAGGACATATTTACAAAGTTTAGTGTTCATATAAACAGCACTTTCAGAATCTGAAATTCATCAAGATTGACAAACCTGATAAATATTACCATTTATCTAACCAATCTGATTTTGAGCTTTAACCAAGGTTACACGATGAACTTTCACTCAGACATTGGTATTTCAGTTTTACTGACATGCATGCATCAAGACCTGACACAAGTCGAACATTTTGTTTTAAGTGTCTGGCAAAAAGATAGTTTAGTCAGTGTATTTAATATATATTCGCACAATCCAATACATTGGAATTGCCAAGAATTTTCCTAGAAGCAATTATTGCATCTAGTCTTAAATTGAAAACAGTCAAGGGGGGATGTAGTCTTGTTGGCATAGAAACCAAGTTACATGGTTTAATTACGCTTTGGCTAGTTATGCTTTTAACGCAACAACAACTGGATCAGGGACCTTTCAGCATTCTCTAGGGCAATTGCTTTATAAATTTCAATTAGCATGCTAATATAACCTTATTGAACAGCATTGTAGTGTAACTGCATAATGAGTCCCAGAGAAAACAATAACAACAACAAAATACTAGGAACACTTGTGAAAAAAACATGAGGGCATTGCATGAAAGCTAGCAGCTGTTCCACTGCTGATAAAACAGGTAAGTCTTTAGTTGGGGACTGTTTTCATTTAGTGACGTGGGTGACAGGGTGAAAGAGTGCCCTACGGCATTGCAATACTGAGACCTAACATGGTACAGAACAAGTGGGTGGTCATAGTTTTAAGAGGAATTTAAAAAAGATGACAGACTTACCACTTCAGGGGGGAAAAACACATCTGGAGTATATATAGATGTATATCTTTGTAGTAGGCCTATCAGTGTTCTGCTTCTAACCTTAAAGCAGATATAAAATTTCACTATGGAATGACATAGCCTATATCTTCTGGCATCTCTGTTCAACTTCATCAAATATTTTGAGCAACCAAGTAGCTTATAGATAATTGGAAGATGCGTTTACTCACTTGAATGTAACTATGGACTAGAAAAGGCTACAACTCTGAATTTATATTCTTTGATAACTTTTCCCCCAAGCATATAATCTTATTTTTATTGCTGATTTTCTATGACTTTATAGGTGTTAGTTTATATAAAGGTACATTATATATTTAATATTGTGTTTTTTCATGTTATTGGTGGATTGGTGACATGGGAACTGTGGGTAGCAATGGGAAATTGGATATTACAGTTGTAATCAAAATTATTCAACCCCCATTGCAAATCAGGTTTATTGGCAAAATGTACTGACAGCTGTTTGAAGTGAACAAATCAAACAAAAGTAATTGAAATAGCTCAACACAACAAATGTTTCAAGTGGTTTCCCCAAATTCAACTGAAAGTGCAACTTTTAATGACTTCTGCAGTCTCAAAATTATTCCACCCCTTCATGGCAAGGATCTTTAGTACTTAATAGAACACCCTTTTGCTGGTATAACCTTCTGCAAACGAGATGTATGACCAGACAATAGCTTCTGGCAGCCCATTCCTCTTAGCCCATTCTTCATGAACAATGGCCTTCAGCTCAGTAATATTCTTGGGTTTGCGTGCTGCTACCGCCTTCTTCAAATCACACCAGAGATTTTCTTTGGGGTTCAAGTCAGGTGACTGATGGCCACTGTAGAATCTTCCAGGACTTCTTCTGCAACCAAGCCTTGGTGGAATTTGAGGTATGCTTGGGATCATTGTCCTGTTGGAAGGTCCAATGACACCCAAGCTTCAGCTTCCTCACTGACGGCATGACGTTTTCTCCTAGGATTTTCTGATACTTTAGTGAATCCATCTTGCCTTCCACATGCAAAGCAGCCCCAGAGCATCACCGAGCCCCCACCATGCTAACTGCAGACAGTGTTCTTTTCAGCAAATGCTTCTTTCTTCTTTCTCTAGACATACCGCTGATCCATGGGGCCGGAAAGTTCTGTTTTGCTCCATAGAACAGATTTTTTTTGTGTGTTTTTGGGTCAGTAGTGGTGTCTTGGAGTCTTGGAGTTCTGGCATGAAAACTGCATGCGTTTAGTATGCGCCATACTGTGCAAGCTGAAACCTCAGTGCCTGTTGCCACCAAGTCTTGCTGCAGGGTTTTTGCAGTCACTCGAGTGTTTTTCTGAACCTGCCTTCTCAGAAATCTGGTTGCAGCCATTGATAGCTTATTTTTCTGCCCTGTCAGCAGAATCAACATATTTTAAGTTTATAAAACATGTCTTCAGAAGATATGTCACTGCTGTCACGGTGGGTTGCAGGAAGGCAGATGAAGACGATCATTTCAAATACAAAGTTTTAATTACAATCTAGAAGACAGGCAGACAGGTTGATCCACACACACTTAACATAACGGTGATTGGACAGAGAATGGATGTAAGGGACAAACTTATATAGCAAACACAATTGAGGATGATTAATGAAACACAGCTGAACCAAATGAACTCATAATGATGGTGACCATGGTAACAAAGGAGTGGTGGGAAAACTGAACAAGGGGAAACATGTGACTAATGAAAACAAACTGTGACATAACGCCCCCCTCTGAGTACGCGCGATCTTGCGCTGTAAGAAGAACATAAACAGATGAGGGAGGAGGTTTTGGAGGCGGGCGAGGAGCTGGAGAAGGGCAGGTGATGGCAGGACGACGATCCCCTGGTGGTGACGGTGGAGATGGTCTGCAAGCACAGACCTAGAGGTCCCCAGTGCCGACAGACCATGGCGTAGTCGAGAGAGAGAGGAGTCCAGATGGTGACGAGGCCGACGGCAACTGGGGGACGACCGACGGAGACAGAGCCGGTGGATCTG
The DNA here is from genome assembly GCF_965113295.1 of Leuciscus leuciscus. NCBI lineage: Eukaryota > Metazoa > Chordata > Actinopteri > Cypriniformes > Leuciscidae > Leuciscus > Leuciscus leuciscus. The sequence goes on from NC_138745.1 coordinate 25,756,291, forward strand.
CAGGCGCAGACCAAGGGTTGAGGGAGCTGAGCGACATCACTGGTGCAGGAGACCCAGGCGATGTCACGGCAACGAGCGTTGTAGGTGGAGCCAGAGTTCCCGAGGGCTGGGGCGGTGTTGGTGTGCGCGAGGACAGAGGCAATGCTGACGGGAAGGAGGAACCTGCTGCAGCTGAAGGGGTGGAGGGATGGAGCGCAGTGGATAGCCCGAAAGTCCGTGGTGGAAGTAGTGAGACGACTGACCAAGGGGGAGCCGGTGGGACGAGGGAACCCGAAGGAGCCTCTCTGGTTAAGCCGACAGGTCGGCGGGCCGAGATGGAGCGAAGAGATCCGAGGCCAGAAGTGGAGCCGAAGGATCCTCCTGGATAGGCACTGCTGGTGGTTGCTCGACCTGTGGCTCAACGTCAATGCAGGGACTCCCCAGAGATGGTGCAGGGCTGCAAGCATCCAGCAGCGATGGGACTGGAGAACTGGCTGAACTCTGTAGTGGTGGTGATGAAATGAGACTTGAGATGACAAAGGTAATCATGACACGGTTCACACAGGATTGAGCAAAAAAAAGTTCCCAGTTCTCAACGCTCTCTTTGAGTAATATAGATGATTCAGATAGCGGGTGGGATAGGGTGGGAGTTGACAATACCCCATCGAAGTCTATCAGCCTGATGTCTCGGGCACTGATTCCGGGGCGATAGCAAGCTCTGTCCTCTTATCCTCAGGCTCTGGCTCGTTCGTTGTGGCGGGTGGTGCCGCTCGGTCGGCGGGGGGCTCACGTGACTTCTCCGCGGTCGATGGTGGTGAAACGCGCCCTGGGTCTGGCAGTGGGTGGGGCGCAACGCTCTCCAGACACCTCACGACAGCTTCCCTCCAACTCAGTCCGGTGGTGTCTGGAAGGTTGATGGTGTTGTGGAAGTTCACCCCGATCCAGAACAGGTTCTTTAGGGTCTCTTCATCCAGGGAGCTGGTGACGGCCAAACAAACAAAATCTTTGAAAAAAGAAGAAGTTATGGCTCTCCTGACTTTCCCCGTTCGTCCATATTGGGTGGTCCGATCATCTGTTACGGTGGGTTGCAGGAAGGCAGACGAATAATAATAATAATAATATATATATATATATATATATATATATATTATAATCATGTGCACAGATAAATAACTTATTATAAATACTGCAATAATCCATAAAAAAATTATTTTGATTTCATGGTGACATTAACTCATGGGGCCCTATCTTGCACCCAGCGCAAGTGACTTTGTACACCGACGCATGTATCATTCCTATTTTGCACCCGCGCAAAGCGGACTTTTCCCTCCACAGAAGCACGTCGGTAAGTTAGGAAATACACTTGCGCTCCCGGGGGCGGTTCAGCGCAAAGAGGAGGCGTGTTCCGGTGCAAACGTTCCTTCATGCTATTTTGCAGGTTTAGAAAACAATTGCGCCACTAACCAGGAAAAAATAGTTTAAAGTCAGTGGCGCGTTGCGCATGTTATTCATATGCTATTTTAAGGGCGCATGCTTGGCCATAATCAATGTAGCGTGTGCACAACGCGCACTTTGATTCTCTCATCTACACAGAAGCAGCAGTTTTCATTTTTGCAAATCATACATTATTTAGATAGATAGATAGATAGATAGATAGATAGATAGACAATTTATTATAAAAGCATACATCTAGCTTACACATTTACCCAAATTATCATACGCCTGTTTAACCGAAGTTAATTTGGGTGGGTTTCTCCATTTCAATGTCACTTCTCTGTGTTTTACGGCCGTGACGAGAGCGTTGCTCTCCTTGGCTGTGAACCGCTCCTGGCGCGCGCCTGGCAAATCCGCCGTTACAATAGCAATCCGCTATGGGAAAAGCGCGTCTTCTCTTAAAGGGAATGTGAGATGACGCTCTGATTGGTTTATTTCACGTTACGCCCAAACCACACCTATGAATAATGAAGCTACTTCAGACCAACCCCTTTTAGATTTGCGCCTGGCGCAAGAGTCATTTATCCCGCCGGGAAAATAGCAACAGCGCCGAGACCCGCCCACAAAGTTACTTGCGCTTTGCGCTTGACACTTGCGTTTCAGATCGTTAAAATAGGGCCCATGGTGTCATTTGCATGGCACGGCTGGTGATATCAACATGGCAGCACCCGCTCCTTGTAGAAAAAAATTTTTTTTGTGACTTTTGTGTCATAAGTATTTATCTCATGTGAGTGAGATTTTAATCTCAGTTGTTTTGAGAAATATCATAAATTGTTGTTAATTTATTTATGTAGGCTAAACTTTTTAAATTAGCCAAAAATTACTACGAGTACATCTTTAAACACCTTCGAGTACACCTTTAACAATTTTTACTGAAAACCTCTCTCTCACACATGTTTTATAGGATCTTTCCATAGACATAATTATTTTATACTGTACAAACTGTATATTCTATCCCCCTAACCCTACCCCTAAACCTACCCATCACAGAAAACGTAATGCGTTTTTTACATTTTCAAAAAACATCACTTAGTATGATTTATAAGCTGTTTTCCTCATGTGGACCAACAAATTTCCCCACAAGGATAATTTGTCCTCTTTGTGGGGACATTGGCCACACACATAGGCTATATATGGGCCATTCTACAGAACTGTGCAAACTGCTGTCCCACAAACAAAAAACACATTTAAAAATAATTGAAGTATTCAAATTTTAGATTTTTACAAATATCCTTCTATTATCTATTGAATCCCACAATAATATTTTAAATATCAGTAAGCTTAATATATAAAATCATCATTTATTGGGTACTTTCAATTGGGTGTCCCTAACCCTAACCCCTAAATTTCAACTTGTGAAAATGATATTGAAATGTTATTTTTGTTTAGTTTTTTCCATTGTTTTTAAAAATATCCTTTTTTTTCTTCTTTTTTTTTAAAGTGAAGTAAAAACAACAACATTTATTTTATATTTAATTTTTAAATCATGTATGTAAAAAAATGTGTCCTGCATTTTACCGAAAAAGTGTGTATTTTAGTCCATTGGCTAAGACTGATTTTAACCACACCCCTAGATTTTTGATCAGGAAATATTCCTGTGTCCCTGTCTCTCATAGTCTCTCTTTCATTGATAGGTACCATCATGTTGAGGGAAATGTTTTCAAAAGTTTGAAAATCTGTGTGTAACTTTAAGAAACGTATCTACCAAACACCTTTTTTTCTGCAATTAAGCAAACTTTTTTGGGTGTTATTCCATAAAATTTAGTTTTTATGTGTGTACAACTGTTCAGAACTGTGCTAGGTAACCTTGTGCTGGTTATCATCTTTGAGCAAGGCTCAAAAGTATCTCAAATTTGTCACTACCGAAACAGTCACTACCAAAACGTGGTGAAGTTTCGGTTGTGACATCATGTTTTTTTGAGTGTTACTCAATAAAATTTTGTTTTTATGTGTGTACAACTGTTCAGAACTGTGCTAGTTAATCATGTGCGGATTAGCATCTTTGAGTTAGGCTCAAAAGTATCTAAAATTGTCACTACCGAAACATGTCATCGTTGTTTTAGTAGTGACAAAAGGGAACACATAATCATTTATTTGGGGGAAATACACAAAAATGTTATACAGTTATGCAAATCATTAGTATCTTATGTTTTAGTAATGTTTTAGTATATGAGTTAAAATTCTGTAATGTGATAAGGTTGCTACCATAACATTACTGTCACTATAGCGAATATGTGCCGTCACGACTGAAACATGCATGTTTTGTCTAAAATAAAGCATATTGAATTATCAACTAAGATGTTATTGTAGTGTTTGGTTCAATGTATATTCAAACTAATGAATCCTTAACTTTGAAATCAGTATGATTAACTTAATGCTTTTTACAAAGAAAGATTGGATTCAAAATACAACAAATACGATAAATTACATTTAAAATATTGTTAAAATTGTCATTGTGATTTACCTGTGAAAACTTTTTTGTTTTTAAATAGCAAAAAATATATTTACAAGGTAGATGTAAACAAAATATTAATATTCCAATATAAGCCTTCTTTTTAAATTATTTATTATTGTGTTTTGGTATAGTGACAAATTTGGGGAGAGGAAAAATATTCCAAAACTTTCTGAAAATAAAATATGATAATTAACTGCACAATTACAAGAAATGCGTAACTTGGATATTATACAATTTGCATGTATACAACATTTGTGAAAAAATAAAACAATTTAAGACGTTTCCAACTCTGACTTTGAACCAGTTCTGTAGAATGGCCCATACAAATAGGCTTGGCTACGCAGACAAACACAAATAGAATTCTTAAGGATGATTAAGAAACGCTTTTAAGAAATAACAGGGTGAAACCTCCCGATGTGATTTTCCAAAACGCGCTACATGCGAAGGGTAAAACCTGGTAGGTTGTCTCTTTAAATCAGCGCTGCAGCGCTGATGTGCCCGCGAGCTCAGATGGTTACAACCATTTCCACCTCTGCAGTGGGTAACTGTAATCGCGCGCGCTCAACAGCGCCGCTCACGCGACCGACGAGGCGACGACATTGCATTGTTTCCACTTTCCACACGAATTCTCTCTCTCCTTCAGATTGGTATCCCACGCTAAAGTGAAAACTTATCAGACGCCTTTTTGGGGGTGGAAATAATACATTTTACCTAGGCTAGAATTCATCCAACGATATTTCTGAGAGAAACTTTTATTTTTCTCCCCCTCATTATTACTTTAATAGTCCTTCATTTCACGTGTTTCTGTTAACGGTGGTGAGAGGAGAACTCTGACCACCTACTGACCACCACTTTTGAGGAGTAAAGTTGAGGTTGGGCCTGTTGCTAATGATGGGATCTTTTCAGATTTCAACAGAACAGATCACCTAACAGATCAGAATAAATCCAAAAGGTCTGTTTACGACTTCAAATGCCTTCTTCAAAATAAGCCTACATTTCACAGTTATAGAGGTGACAAATTAATATTAATATGTTCATATTGTCATGTGTTCATTTTTTAATATAGGCTCCTGATTACAACAAAACACATAATGTGAACAAGTCACCACTGGTTTAATTTCCACGAGACTTAAGTTATAGCCTAACATTTCTTGGTTCATTTCGAGTCGGACATGAGTAAAAGCATTACCTTGGGGTTCAGTAAGTGAGTCACACATTTCAGTAACAGCTTTCCCAATGAGCAAAAGTGTATTGATTAAATATAAAGAACCGGCTCATAAGAGTCATTTGTTCGAGAATCGGACTAGCTTGTGGTATATATTTTTGAATCACTAAAAGAACCGGCTCATAAGAGTCTTTGGTTAAACATTGTTCGCGCTGTATCATGTCTCCTGCTGATTCAGTGGCGGTGTTGCAGTGGATGCTAGTACGGGAAACACTCAGAGTATTTCACCACGGTGTTCCTTTTGCATCGGCGGAACAATGCAGATTCGAGAATCGTTACCGGAACCGAACGTCATGAAAATCATTTGGTTCTGCTGTTTTTTTTTGAAAAATGGAACCGGTTGATCGGTTCTCGGTTCACAACATAAGATCTGATATTTGTCTTCCTTAGAGATGCATGGAGTAGCCTATATTACGCGCTCACGCTCGTCAAGCCTTTCAGATAACGGGACGTAAAGATGGGGTACGACACCAGTTGCTCTCTTTAAAATAGGTAAGGATATTTGCAGTAGGCTAAACGGTACGTTTTAGATAGTAGCCTTGGCAATCTCGTTCTGAGACTGCAAGTGATATTCACAAAATAGGGTAGCTAATGAATTCACGCACCTACGTTCATTTAAAAAACATTTTTCTGATGAAAGTCTTGAGTGTGCCATTTTGGGAAGGTAAGGTAAGGGGTGTTGGCTATGTTTGCTCGTCATAAGGTTACGATTTTGGAGACACTAGAGAGTGTTCCGTTCCTAGGGCTTTGAAATAGCAGCAAGGCTATTTTAAAACCTTTATTACACTGCCTACGCTGTGAAGTGGTCGTCTTGCTCTTTTTCTCGGATGCTTGTGCTTTAACATTTGCACGAGTGATATTTACAAAGACTTACGTCACGGCGAATGCGCACGTGCCCAACGGAAATCGCCGCAAATGACTTAAGTTCAATAATTCTGAGCCGACTTTTACAAGGAATGGTTAGTGCTGATGTTCGCTTTGTTTTTTTGCTTATTTTATCGGATGTTCTGCAGCCTCTCCTGTCGGAGAATGACCCTCCCTCAGCGCCTGTCGGAATGCCGTTTCTCTCCGCGTGCACAAGGGCCACGCGCCAGATGGCCACATCATAACCGACTGTGATACTTGATACTATTGCATTAAAGCTGGACCTTAACTTTGCGGATCTGATGGTGAGTGATTCTAAGTACCTAATTTATATTTTAAGTTAAGTTTAAGGCTCTTCATGTTACGAGATAAAACTTTGCTGTCTCTTCATCTCTTTTCCACACACAAAAAAACTTTAGATGATGACCTACTGTTTCTCTTTTTAGCTACTAATGGCAGTGAATTGAGATGTTTTTTTTTTCACCAAACAAACGGGCGTTTGCGGTGGGCAGTAGCATTGATCTCCGATGTGATATACGAAATTAAAGCGATGCCTCACAATGGCATCGCATCATAGATTAACGTTGCATTTTCTCAGGGGCAGAGAAAGAGGATCCATTTGTTACTAGTGCCAGACGCTTGCTCAATATCGCCGCACTGTTAAATTAACTTTATTCAATTACGTATAGTCGATGCACTGTCTTTGAATCTCTGAAAATGGTAGAGATTGTGCAGAAGGGATTTAGTCAGAGGGTTACCGCACTGGTGGCTCTGGAAGCTGGAGTGCGCGTGTGATGAATATCAATTGTCATTGTCAGCTAATCATCACAAGGGGCTGTGGCGTGTCTGTGGCATAGGTTATCCCTGAGGCAAAGGCGATTTTACTTTGTTTTCCGATTACAATGTTTTTTTGTTTTTTTTATCTGTGCCAGCACCAAAGTATAGAGGCTACTCGCGGTTGTATGACGTGAATAGGTTTTAATTGTGTGCGTTATGACGTCTAAATTGGCTGTTTGACGTCGGCTGTCGCCGCTTCCTCTTTTCAGATATCTAGCCAATCAGGTCACTGGTATCAGCCAACGTTTTCTTTTCTTTTTTTACCGTACAGAAAGCACGGCAGATCACAGCAGCACCACGGAGAGTGCCTTTAGCTCTTATCGGTTTTAAGCACCAAGGACAGAGACCCGAACCAACTAGGACTACAGTCAATGACAAGTGTTAAAAATGGCCTTGATCTAATAATTTAACAACCTCGATCTCAGCAAGGGCGTAGGTTTGCTTTGAAAATAGGGTCATATTGCGGGGAGGCAGGGTAAAAGATTAGATTATAATCTTTTTAAACAAACCACAGTTTAAAACAGCGAGTCACACAGGAACCTGATTAGAGTGTTGATGTTGAGAAATGCCACTGCGTGGGTGTCCTTCATGTTAAAAATAATATTTATTCTGTCATATCACAATGCTCATTTGTATACTTTTCTCAAGCCTCACAATTTTATATATTACAGCTGACCTATTCTGTCAGTTTTTTTTATTATTATTATTATTATTTAAATGAACCAGTCATTACATTGCATTAAGTATTATCCTTCTGTCTGGCCAGTGGTGAACCTGATCTTAGGCAATAGCATGTTTGGCACGCAGTATACTGACCAACATATGTCATATTATTATTATTATTATTAATTTTTTTTTTAAACAAAGTAGTTTGGGCCCAAATATCAGGACATTTTCCTACTATTCCTATCTAAATGTATGTCTATAGATCTCAAAATGCATTTTAAATGTAGTCAGCAGCAGGTTTCCCAGTGCTGCTTTTATTTATTCAGCCTTCTATGTAGTGTTCAGTGTGCTATGTAGTGCCTTATGAGTATGATATTTTATTGTAATTAATATCCCATCTTCTACTGTTTTCTAGATATTAGGTGATTAGGATCACCCTGAATATATTTAAATATTAATAGATATAAATAAATAAATTAACATTATATATTGATTATTTCATTAGCGTTCTTGTAGAGGCAGTGGTGAGACAGAACACAGGTTAAAGAGGAAACCAATATCCTGGATGAGCGGTCAGTTGTACAGCATTGTCCGTATCCAAAAATATCTGATTGCTGAATGCTGCGATTTGACCAATCAGAAACGAGTTTTTCAGAGAGCTGTGTAAAAATATGAAGTATGTTCTCCCGAGCACCACATTATCCATTAGACCTTGCAAAAGAGCTTTTTCAGATTACAGAGGACATGAAAGTGCAAGGGATGTGCAGAGCAGCTCTCTTAAACAGCACACTCGTGCATACTTTCCACAAGGATTACAGTGAAGATCATAGTTCCCTACCACCAACATTGCAGATGAAAATTGAATTGCATACTAAAGTTAGTTTAATTATAGATCATATGGTAATTCATTTTAGTTGTTTATACGGTAGGGAAATCTCGAATATTAAACAGTATTTGTAGAAAGAATACAAAGACGGTTGTTATATAATGGGTGTTTTACTGCTTTTTGTTTTGTGCTGTGTGTGTGAGAGAGAGAAGGAGAGAGAGCGTGTGTGTGTGCGGGCATTCAAGCCTATGGGCCTTGTGGATGCATCTGCATGTGACTTTTATATATTAAGCCATGTATGTTTGCAACATTTGTACTCATGTGTAAATATGAGTGTGCACAGTTGGTATATGTTTATGAATATATCTGTAAACGCCTGCAACAAGCCCAAACCGTCATATTCTGTTGGAAAGATGAGTCTGTGCACTGGAGCAGACTGATTGACCAAGTTTTGTCTCTGAGATAAGCATGCTCACTGAGGCACACAGAAGGAGAGGCCAAGAACACTCGTAATGCTCAATATGCATCAGAGACCTAAATATGGAGGAGTCACACCAATTTTTATAACATCATATTAGTATGAACAAGTTTTATGAGATTGAACAATTTCAGCTTTGTAGCATGCTGTAAAGACGCTGTATTGATCAATCAATTTCAGTGCCTCATTAAATATCACTTTACTCATACATCTGTGAGAAAAGTGTCAATCACTTTGGCCCCTGAACGTACAATATGCCCTAATCAATTTTAAGAGCTATAGGCTGAAGCTATTTCGCTAATCATATTGAATCCAAGCACAGTCTGTCTGAGTGAGAAAGCATGGTGTCTTAGTGACAGCAGCCGGTCCTTTCCCATTGTTTCACTGCCTCCATTTGCTTTAGAATTGGATCTGTCAGTTTTCATATGATCGCCCTCTCAAAACTCCCAACAATTTGTCTCTCAATGGCACATATTTTAAAACTGATTTTAGATGTCATGTTTTATCAGTTCTTGCATCCACATAGTATATTTAGTTTTCTTTTTCCAGGTCTGTGATATTGTGATTGCATTTACACTTCTGCCACCAAATGTGCTATCGACAGGTCTGGAATGTTACTGCTTGAAGAAAGAGGGTCAGTTCACAGAATGTTAGCAGTTCTACTGAGTCCTCTTTTAAAAGGTCATAAAACCCCAAAACACATTTTTTGAGATGTTAACAGACATGTACAGGTGAAACGTCAATGAAAACAATAGCACTCATTATGTTTATTGTTAAGAGAAAGATGGCTATTTTTTCGTTTTTCTGAGCCATTTCCGGTTTAAAACACAAAGAGTGGTGATTGACTGCCGTGGCATCACTGCGCTGTATTACGCACGAGATCGCATTACAGCTGAGAATTCAAATGTGACAAGACCGGCTCGCCGCTGTTCGTTCACCTCTGCCTGTTCAGCATTGCGTTCGGTCACAAATTTCATAAGTGTATGTTTCCTCAGTACAGTTGCTCAAAAGTGTTGTTTGCATTTTCTCCGTGATGAGGTCAGAACTGGAGTTTGACTACCAACATACAGAAAATATGTCTGTAACAATATTTAATTCGTAACAATAAGTTACCGAACCGGAGCAAGTGTGTTTCAAGTTTTTACGTTCATAATTCACATACTCTCCCGCTCCAAACTAGAACCAGCACCATATATTCTTTATTACCCCAACTCTGTTTTGTTTTTTTCTCCACTCATATTTTAATATTCTTTTTTCTGAATAATGTGTTGCATGTCTGTGTTTTATTGGTTGTACTCTCCCTCTACACTCCCACTTTTCCGCAGCTTTACACACCCATTTTTTTTGTCTTTTTCAAAGCTGAGGTGTGAATGACCAGGCTAAAACAGGGAGGGGGGGTGTAGAGAAAGAGATAGAGTTAGTATAGAGAGTTAGAGTAGTTTAGTTAGAAAGATGTCAAATAAATATCCTAAAGGAGTGTTCTGTGAAATTCCTAGATTTTCCTGTAGTGAGGTGACCCTGATTAGATCTTTATTTAGAGCAAACTCTGACTGTAGCGCACCCCAAAGCCTTGATAAACGTTTTATGGGCAAACTGTTTGAAATGACTTTCTCTCAAATGCTTTGGGGCACTAAAGGAGTTGATATTAATCAGCATTAACTTTCTGTGCAACAGTGGTTTGATGTCTTAGGGCATTAAAGGTACGGTATCTTTGCTGAAGAACTGAGGTCAAAGGATCAATAATGTGACGCTGAGTGATGCTTTATGGGAAACTGATTAATGGGCAGCAATTGTGCTGATCTCACCTTGGATTAAAGCAGACATGCACTCTGGGAGACAGGGACACAAGTGCAAAAAAATACTATGAAGCTAAATCATATACAATGCAGGACCTATTTTAGGGTTTACATTTTTTTTTTATGTACGATGATTTCAATATGCATGTTGCTCTTTTCATAGCTAATACCTTCATGGACCAAATTTATATGTCCTAGTTAAAGGCTGTCTTTTATTTTTGAAATGGGCAATCTTGTAGATAATAACATTCTGATTATTTCTTTTTTCCTAAATATAACTTGCTGAAGATTGAAGGAAGTGTTGAATGACGTCTGCATGTTATTCTCTCGTTTAAAGATGGAGACCAAAGGAAAGTGGCTTTTTTAAAGGTGCATTAAGCAACTTTTCATGTTAAAAATACCCGTTTTTCTAACCCATACATGCTTAAACAATTGCCTGATGGGCTGAATGAGCCCTTCTCTGATCACTGAGATTGTCTCTATAATCCTGTAAAGTAAAATAAATAAGAGGGATTCGGGACGGAATCGACTGGGCGTGACGTCATGCGCGTTCACGCTCACCTGGCTATGTCTGGCAGGTTTGTGTATTCGCCGCCATTATCCGCATCAGCGAAGACAACTCAAGCGACTTTTGCAAAAGTAGAAGATGGATTCAAAGAGACCGGCTTCTAGTTCATCCCAAACCCCAACGCAAACTCCACGTAACCGCGTGCACAACTCTGGTTGCAGTTTCGCGTGTCGCCAGAAGGGGGCATAGTTCTGCAAAAACTCAGAGACTTGCTTAATGCACCTTTAATGTGGAGCGTACACTCTTAAAAATAACATTCTAAAAGGGAGTTATCGCATCGATGCAATAGACCTAATTCAGAGCAGCGCCATGACAGGTATGAAAGTGAGGCTGTGAGGGATAGTAGTACCATGTTTTCTATGGCATCCAAAGCTCCTAGATCACCTATCATTTTCCACGGCTCATGCAGTCTGAAGTTTTTTGTCTACTGAAATTTCTTGGAAAGATATATTTGCAGTGTTTCGACAGCAGAACAATCCAAAACATTAAATAACAGTTCAACCCACAGAAGAGATGCAAATCTATCCCTCACAGCCTCGCTTTCATTCCCGTTAAAAATCAAAGATGGTGCTGCTGTAAATGTCTATAAAATAAAATAAAACTGGTTCCCCAAAGAGCCTTTCAGTGAACAGTTCTTAAAAAGAACCATTTTTATTCTTAGTGTGAAGAACATTTTAATAATCCAAAGAACCTTTTTCCACTATAAAGAACCTTTAGTGCAATAGAAAGGTTCCATGGATGTTAAAGGTTCTTCGTGAAACCATTGATACCAATAAAGAACCTTTATTTTTAAGAGTGTATCTTGTCTGTTGAAGTGTAAAGAAATGCATGTACATCTGTGGTGCTGCTTTCCAGAGGGGAAGGAGCCCTTCAGGCACACAACAAAGGAAATCTTCGGGCTGGGTGATAAAATAGACATGCTGAAAGAGATTGATGCGTATGGGGGTGTAGTCTTTGACTCAAAGGGACGAGACTCTCCTCTCCTATTGTTTTTCTTTCTTCTGGTCTCCCCCTCCCACTCACCCCTTTTTGTTCTTCCTCTTATTTCACATTAAAATAGATATAACTGTTTTACTGGTCAGCTTCTTAAATCCAACAACTTTTATTCATGTTGTGCATATGTACCATAACACATACTTCATCACCAATAGACTGACTTTTTCAAGCACTACATGAACAAAGTGGTATGAAGAGTCAGTTAAAAGTCTGCAACCAAAGATGGACACGAACAATATGCATTAATAAATATATAGAAACAAATTAGGGAAATGTGCATGTACAATATAAAGACTATTGCATTTTTAGTATCTGACATGTTCTTTTAAAAAAGTAATCTCATATTCTGATTTTATTGACAGGATTTAAAGAGGGTGCTGTCCTTTCCTCCATATCCAGGGGATTATCTGCACCCAGTGGTGTACGCCTGCACTGCAGTGATGTTGCTCTGCCTGCTGATTTCTATCATGACATACATTGTACACCACAGGTATGTACTATAATTAAGCTGCACCAGTGACATAAATTATTAAATACAGCATAGATCTAAAAAAAATAAAATAAACTGTTAGTTAGAGAACCATTAGAGTTGAGCATGCACACTGATTTTGACATTCTGACTGATATTATATCATATACACGACAGTTCAAAAGTATGGGGTCAGTAAGATTTTTTTTAATTGTTTTTGAAAGAAGTCTCTTATGCTCACCAAATACAAATTGTAAGTTACCTTACTGTGACCCTGAATTACAAAACAAGTCGCACGGGTATATTTGTGGCAATACAACCCATTGTATGGGTCAAAATTATCGATTTTTCTTTTATGCCAAAAATCATTAGGCTATTATGTAAAGATCATGTTCCATGAAGATATTTTGTGAATTTCCTACCATACATATATAAAACATTTATTTTTGTGAGTGGATGCAGCAGAATCGCGAACATAAATGGACAACTTTAAAGTTTAGATTTTTTGCACCTTCAGATTTTCAAATAGTTGTATCTCGAACAAATATTGTCCTATCCTAACAAACAATATGGAAAGCTTATTTATTCAGCTTTCAGATGATGTATACATCTCAATTAAAAAAAAAAAGACCCATGTGACTGGTTTTGTGGTCCAGGGTCACAGGTGAAAACTGTAAAAGGTTTAATTGATTCTTCTTATTTTTGTTATCAGTAATATACATTAGTGTGTTTTGTTACATGTTCTGTTATTAAGTTAATGTTTATTGCATTATTTTAGTAAGAGTACAGACAAATGAGACGAGAAATAATATAAAAAGAAAATGTCAAAACTGAGAATTTGGTAGAAGAAACATAGACCATCTCTTTATTGTCTTGCTGTAATCTCTTCCAAGAGTCCATTCTAAAAATGTATTGCTCAAAGGTTGCTCTTTCTTTCTTTCTTTCTTTCTTTCTTTCTTTCTTTCTTTCTTTCTTTCTTTCTTTCTTTCTTTCTTTCTTTCTTTCTTTCTTTCTTTCTTTCTTTCTTTCTTTTTTTTTTTTTTGTTGATTACATTGGGGGTTTTCACTTTTAATGGACAGGACAGTAGGCAGGAAACAATGGGAGAGGCAAGAAGGGAACAGGAGAAGGAATGTCCCTTTAGCTGGGACTTGAAATCATGCTGTCGGATGTGCAGTTGTGTCTCGATGTCGATGTGCTGCCCACAAGGCTGTGGCAGAGGTTTCTCTAAGCTCAGAATACTAAGGGCTGATTATTCTCTTATGTCTCATTTAGGTATCAGCTTTGTCTTTTGTCTTCAATTTTATCTTAGGAGAAACATGTAAAATATATATATTATATAGTAATGTAAATAATGAAACAATTTATAATAGCATTATACATTTCAGAATATCAAGGGTTACTAGTTTAAATTTAACTTCAATGACAATGCATGTGTATTGTGTTTGATTTGAATGATGTGGATTAAGTTTGAGACTACCCAGAAGGAAAAAAAGATCAAAAATAAGATCTCTAACATCCCAAATGTTTCTCCTAGACAGAAATTAGGTTACATTAACATCAAATGGCGACTTTTGATTGTGTTTCATATCCTGCTTCTCAAACTTGTTTCCTGAAACAATTTTTTTTATCACTCTCACAATGGTCTCCATTAAAGTTTTAGAAGAGATCTCAACATCACACACTGTGCTCAGATTTTTTCTCCTTAGCTAGAGACTCTGTAGCTAGAGATCTCAACAACTTTCCAAAGTGTGCACCAAGTCAAGTGCTTGAAAGACACCTGAATTCCTGAATTCAGAGCCTTTATTAAGAGTAAAATGGTTTAGATAAGAATTAATTTTAATTGTTCGCATAAAATAGACCAGTACAGTTTATGTGCACAGGGCACATCATTTGTTCTTGGAAACTTTGGTGCTTTTATCCGAACTGATTTTCAGAAGTCGTTCTACAGGAACAGTCCCCCTGGAGCTTTCTTTGCTGAAAGGGTACATTGAATCCCTTATGACTCAATCCTTAACTAATATGATTAATAATACATATGGTAGAAATGCTCATATTGAGTTCATATTGAGATCTCTTCTAAACTTTAGAGACAAATGTGAGGGCTTCCGAGTCTCTAGCTAAGGAGGGCAATCAGAGCACAGTGTGTGATGTTGTAGAAATCTCTTCTGAACTTAGGAGAAGATGAATGTGAGAGCTTTAAAAGTCTCTAGCTTAGGAGAAAAATCTGAGCTCAGTGTGTGGTGATGTTAAGATCTCTTCTAAACTTTAGAGGAGACAAAAATGAGACCTTCAGAGTCTGTAGTTTAGTAGAAACACCTTAGCATAGTGTGTGATGTTTTCAAGATCTCGTCTGAAACTTAGGAGGAGATAAGAATGAGACCACCGAAGTCTTTAATTTAGGGGGAAATCTGAGCACAGTGTCTAATTTTATTGAGGTATCTTCTACCGTTTTAAAGGAGACACATTTTAGAGTCTCTAGCTAAGAAGGCAAATATTAGCACAGTGTGTGATGTTGTTGAGCTCTCTTCTAAAACTTTAGAAGAGACAAATGTAAGACCACCAGAGTGAGGAGAAAGGAGAAAAATCTGAGCATAGTGTGTGATGATGTAGAGATGTCTTCTAAGACTTTAAAGGATACTATTGTGATAGTGTTAGAGTTTTTGTCTCATGAGACAAGTGTAAGAAGCAGGAGACTCAAGCAAAAGTCTCAATTTAATGTTAAAGTAACCTCATTTCTGTCTAGGAGAAACATTTGAGATGTTAAAGAGATCTCATTTTTGATTTTTCTTTTCACTGGGTTGGTATAATGGATAAATTAACAAGGATGATTTGGAGCTGAAATTAGTTTGAAATTAATCCAAATTTAAATAAACGCTGGCCAATAAATATCAACAGGACTACTGGTACGGTTAAATAAAGATGACTAATATTAGCCAAATACCAATACATTAATAATATACTTTCTGCAGCCAGAATTCAGTGATGTTTACTAGTGAAATGTTACATTTTACATGGTGCCTTTTTGTATTGTCTTTCCTCCACTGAAAACATACAGCAGCTATTTGGAGCACCAGTACTAACACTGGAAGGTCACAGTAGGGATTGTTTTTGGGACAGACTGCCACGATATTGCTGTGATCCTGAGTCAGACCGTCAATATTTATAGTATCATCACCCCTGACTGTCACAGTTATTTCCAGTGAGTAATGCTTGCTCTGTGGAGAGGGGGCCACTTCTAACCTTAGAGGGTCGGTGCCAAATTTAGTGAGCCACTCTACTTTAAGACACTTTGCAGACGGGGTCAAAAAGATTCTTTAGTCATAGCAATGCGCTTCAAAGGCAGTTACTTGTCCCCTTCAGTGGTAAGCTGTTGATGTATTACTCATGGCGCAACTGTCTCTTCATCTGACGTGAGTGTGTGTGTCTCTGCAGCATAATCCGAATCAGCAGGAAAGGATGGCACATGCTCCTCAACTTCCTCTTCCACACTGCCATGACGTTTGGGGTGTTTGCAGGGGGCATCAACCAGATCAAGTACCCTGTGATCTGTCAAGTGGTAAGTCTCCCAGTTCTCTACCCTGTTTCTTTGGCCTGAGCGAACCACATTATTCATGCCCTGTGTCTGTGGCTCTCAGCTCAGAGTCACTGTAGCATATGGCCTCTTTGACTCCTGAATTAGCATGGTCGCCATTTACTAAGGCACAGAGGGCTTTGTTTGGCAGGGCTGCTCAGTGGTGAGAGGCTAATGCACTGGGGCTCTAGGATTGCCATAGCCTTTCAAAGTGTAGCACTTATTCCTTCATCAGAGACATTTTCCAGCCTGGATCAGTGAGTTAGATTAATTTGATTATGTTTATAGCTGCATGCTTATTAAACATATTTTACTTAATGACAGCAGTTGATTCACCGTCAGTAAAGCTCTAGGTTTAAAAGCATCAGATTTATGACTGGACGCATAATGAACATGCATTAGACATGCAGCCTGTACACAGTATATCTACAGCAGGACAGTGATGACTGTCAAATTCTTCCTCTTTCATATTAATCAAGAATAAAAAGAAACATGTAATTTGTAAAATATTTCAAATGAAAACATGACAGTATCAGGGTTGTGAATTGAATTGGAATTGGAATGACAGGAAGAGATATGTATTGAATTGCAGGGAAGTGTTTTGCTGCTTACCCGCTATTTCAAGCTGTATGATGAAAAAGACAACTGTTTAAGAGTTTGGAAGAAGTGTTCTTCGTATTGAGTCTGGGTTCTGGAAGCATTCATGCTAGATCATCTCATTCACATTGCTTAGGAATCATTTGCATAATCTAAATATTTAGTTTAATATTAAGTAGTTATTGTATTTGTGCAAAATTTCCTAGATGTAAACAAAAAAGTGAATATCACAATATATATATTTTTGAATATATAAATATATATATTTGTGTTATACATTTACACAATTTATTGAAAAAACACGACTGATACTCACAGCACATAATCATTTACATCCAGTACCCCATATAAACGTCATGTTTATCTTATATGAACGGATGGGTAGGATGATTTCTTTTATGCAGTAAGTGCATTGGACCAAAGAGGACAACAGCATGACCTCACTGTCTGAGGAGGATTACCTCAAACTCCCCCTCAGTGCATCCTTCCTCACACACCAAGGCGGCTACACACACACACTTCTGCTTCAGTTTTCTGTGCCAGTCTGCCCTCAATGAGTGAGCTTTCAATGTTTAATATTTCATCTTGTTCGTTGACAGGTTGGCATTATCTTGCACTACTCCTCCCTCTCTAGCATGCTATGGCTGCTCTTCACTGCCAGAAATATTTGCAAGGAGGTGTTCAAGGCTCCGCCCATACCTCAGGACAGGGACCCTCCCACACAAGCACGCCCTAAAGCCACCATTTTAAGGTACACAGCATGAATGTCCATGAATTCACTAAAGATTGAGAATTCAAATTCACAACTGGGGTTATTTTTTAAAAAATTCAGGAGTACTTAGGATTTCTCAGGATCTCTCATGTTTTCCAAGGGTGCATTTAAAAACAAACAAACATTAAAAACAGTAATATTGTGATACATCATTACACTTTAAAATAACTGTTTTCTATTGTAATGTATTTTAAGATGTAATGTATTCCAGTGAAGGCGAACAAACTCAAAAGACTAATTCCTGTGATTCAAAAGAACAGCATTTATTTGAACTAATTAAAAATATTTTGCAACATTAAAAATGTTTTTACTGTCACTTTTGATTTTATTCCTTTCTGCATAAAAGTATTCATTTCTTTAAAAAAATCTTACCGACCCCAATATTTTGAACAGTAGTGTATATATATTTTTCTTTTAAGAATTGAATGCAATTTTTCTGTGATTTGATAATGTACAGTCAAAATAAAAATAAAAATGATTTCATAATTAATAATGATCTTAAACTAGATGAGTCAATTTTGTGAACAAAACTTTGATGTTGGCTCGAGGAAGCCTGAATAGAAAGTTAGTAGTATAGTTCTAAAAGCTTGAAGTTTGAATGTTTTACAGATTTAGAATCTATTAGATAGACAGACAGACAGACAGACAGACAGACAGACAGACAGACAGACAGACAGACAGACAGATAGATAGACAGATAGATAGATAGACAGATAGATAGATAGATAGATAGATAGATAGATAATTAGATACTTTACAACTGCCATCCCTAGACAAGTATCATTTTGATCAGATAATGAAAATCTGTTTTTCTGTCGTTTTTTAACCCCATTTTCTCCTCTTTGACCTCTTTGTAAGGTTTTATCTGGTCAGTGGTGGGGTACCCCTAATCATAGTGGGCGTTACGGCTGCTGTTAGCTTGGATAACTATGGTAGCAGAGATGACGCCCCTTAGTAAGTAACACATTTACTGGCAGTGCCTAATTAGCTGTCAGTTGTAATATGTTTACTCCATTTTTACCAAGCCAGTAAGAAATCACTAAATGTCACTGATTCCGGGAGATGTGTCTTAGTTAATGCTATAAATTAGAATGAGGTCTGTTATTAGATGTAGAATGGTACCAACACTGTCAGTTGAATTATTGTCTCTATCTGTGCTGCAGCTGTTGGATGGCCTGGAAGCCCAGTCTGGGCGGCTTCTACGGACCCACTGCCTTCTTGGTCTTGGTAATGTGCATTTACTTTCTGATCACATTCGTGCAGCTAAAGCGGCACCCGGAGCGCAAGTACGAGCTCAAGGCCATGACCGAAGAACAGCAGCGTCTAGCCGTGGCTGAAATCGGACACTGCCACGCCGTCAGTGGAGAGCCAGGTGAGCACGGTGAGCACACAGGCTGCACAGCCATCACAGCGTCTATGTTGGCCAACGAGCACTCTTTCAAAGCTCAGCTGAGGGCCACCGCCTTTACGCTCTTCCTCTTCCTGGCCACCTGGGCTTTTGGCGCGCTGGCTGTATCACAGGGTCATTTTCTAGACATGATCTTCAGCTGCCTGTACGGAGCATTTTCAGTCACATTGGGGCTTTTTCTGCTGATTCAGCACTGTGCCAAACGTGACGACGTGTGGCACCGGTGGTGGGCCTGTTGCCCCAACAAACCAAAGGTGGAGGTCAATGGGGAAGCGGCAGGGAATGCCGTCCCCGCCACCCAAAGTCACAGCCATACCCCGTCCCACGGGCAGAATCAAATCCACTGCCAGGTCGACTCGTCCTGCCTGGGTAAACCTCTACTCTCCCCTCACCTCCACTCCCCATCGCCACACTGTAAGTTGGGTACTCTGCCTTCCACCCAGAACCATATGAGCACCTGCTGTGCCACGCTTCACAGTCCCTCTTCGATCGGGAATGCGACCCTTTCACAGTCCCTCACTGATGAACTTCCCCGGCCAACCCTTCCCCTACAAAGCTGCCTAAAGGACAGGTCTAAGACTCGATCCTTCAACCGACCTCGGCCCTGCCTCAGGGACTATTCTTACCACATGACCTCCACCAGCATGGATAGCAGCGTGCACAGCTCCCATTTGGACAGCCCCCACAATGTGCACCTGGACAACCCTCTAAGCTGCCACACGTCACACTTGGATTCTCAACTCTCTTGTCACAGCCCCCATCCGGACAACCAGCTACACTGCCCCAGTCCTAGTCCTCACCTCGAGAGTCTGGCTTCACACGGCCTTCACGATAGCCTCTCCTGCCATAGCGGGCACTTGGACAGTCAGCTCTCCTGCCACAGACACATGTGCTGTGCCAAAGCAGACCCGTTCTCGAGCATATGCTGCCCTAAAGCTGAACCGTTTGTCAGCTCTTGCCAGGCGGAGGATCCTGACATGGGACCGCTGATGTATAGTTGCGCAAAAATGGCAGATAAAGAGGACGACGCCATGCTGCACTTGGATATAACACCTCCGCGGGCATCTCTGTCATGCTCCCAGGCCACGCTTGGCAGGAAAGGCACCCTCAGCCGGCGAGGGACGCTGAGCCGGAACAGTAGTCAGCAGGAGGACTACCTACTTGCCTCGGATTCGACGGGTAACATTAGGACTGGACCTTGGAAAAACGAGACAACCGTGTAGGCTTGTGAATTACGTGCTAACCTGTTTCTCTCGCCTGAGCTAAACTACTGTGTAGTCCCAGGGCTGTTACCCAAAGGCCCTCTCTTCTCTGAGCTAAGCTACTGTGTAGTCCCTCTGCTGTGACTTCCCTCTCTCACCCGCCCCATATACCTTCTCTTCCCCTTTAAAGAGGTTTGAACCTCTGCTTACCTCTTCTCAGACTTCATTTCATGTCTCATCCCAGCTCCATTTGGTTTGTTCTCTTGACATTTTGATATGGCAGCAAAGATCACATGCCATACATTTTAATTTGGATGGTCTTTTATAATCAAACTGATTTTTGTACATGTGTTTTTGGGTATGGTAACATAATGTGCAATTATGTTGTTGTGGATGTGTGTGTGTGTGTGTGTGTGTGTGTGTGTGTTTAGTAGGTAAGAAAGAAGTGAATGCATGTGTATATGTCTATTTGCATGTGACAACATGCTTGTGTGTGTATATACCAGATAGCAAGATGAGTCCTCTCTTTTAGAGCCAAAATCTCCCACATTTCCGTTTTGCATTTTAGTAAAAAAAATAAAATGTACAAAAAAACTCTAAATGATCGCCAAGTGTGAAAACACCAGCATTAATTAGATTTTCACCTTGAAAGAAAACTGTGAATTATCACTGCGGAAATTAAGATGAATCAATGAACATATGTGAGTTATATGTGCCAAATAGTACAATAATGAAAATGCAACTTTTTAAAACTGAGATCTAGCCCAAAGTACCAAGTAGTCTGTGATATGTTGGTAATGGTGTGTGGTTGTCAAAACGAAGCTGTCATTTTTTTCTTCCTTTTTTTCTTCTACAGACATAAAAACAGCAAACAAATAGTCTCCCTGTGTTTCCATGGTGACAAATCATGAAGGGAGGTGCCCAGTCAGAATGCATTTTGAACTGCACATGTGATGTATGCACATACAGTACTTAGTTACTGGCAATGAGGTGCAGATCAGTTCAAGTCAATGGCCTTACAGAACCCATCAGTTTTGCGTTGATCAAAAGTCTTATCTTGCACTAAAGCATGTTCACTGTAATCTAGGAAGCAATCATTTACATGTCTAATGGGCTACACACATTCATGTGTTTGACAGTAAAGCATCTAAGCTTACTGGAAACACTCATGGTATTTATTCTGAGGCAAAAAAATGGAGGGCTTCACTTTCTACATTAGAAGAAAGGAGCCTTATTAACAGTTTATATCACTGTGCCAACTCACCTTGCTCATAAAAATTGTCTGATTTTAACAGTTTACCCACTGATCGTTTGACAACTGAGCTTCCAAAACAATTCTGTATCTGCATCAACTCATATTGTAAGTAATAATTGGTAAATCATTTAGTAAGTTCATTGAAACATTAGACATGCAATATTTTAAAAAATTTGACTGAATTTTGATTCAAGAAATGAATCAATTTTACATAATGCCACTAAAAAGTAAATCACTAAATAGTGTCACTATGTAAATTAGATTTTTTTTATTTTTTTTATTTAGTAAAACTGTTGATATTAGTTTTGGTCTTGGTTTAATTGAACTTGATATGTGATTTGGTTATTGAATGTTACAGTATTTATTCTTGATTTATTTATTTTTTCATTTGAATCAACACTCCTGATTTATAAAATATAAGTGGGTGCAGATGCAACTTTGTCTTTTCATTAAACGTAATATGTGATTTTGTGAGCATATTCTATTTTTTCTTGATTTAAATGAAGACAAACACATGATCACAGAAATCTGCAAATAGCTACTTGATTCATTTAAGGAGTTATATATATATATATTCAATACCACATGATCGTATTTGTCTCATTTGGTTTTTAATACTATGTGCCATTATTTAATCATAATAAAATTAATAATATTTAATGCCAACCGAAGCATCATGTGGAACATCTGGAAAATTCTTTATGTTGTGTTTCTTTGTGAGCTCAGGGATCATGTTGCATTTTTCACAAGTACAACCACACAAGATATAAATTAGCATGGAATAAATATTGGCTATTGGCCCCCAGAGTGTCACCAAATTATAATAATAAAAAAACTATTTTTTAAAAAGAAATGCCCCTCACCCAACCCATGCTTTCTGCAGGTGTGTAACACATGGATACTATTAAGCCCTCCCTTGAATCCCTGGAGGAAATGAAATTTGTCTAGCTGCCTGATTTGCCAGGTGTTGTGCTTTATCTTCACCTACATAACCCACCTGTCATTGATAGCATATGAAAGAACTACAGAGTTTTTTTTGTTTGTTTTTTTTTGAGTACATGTGATTTGTGCTCTGACCTGACCCAAAGCCAGTTGTTTTGTTTTTTACATTTGCCACAATTTCCAATAAATGTATTTTATCACCTGATGCTGTTGTCCTGTTCTCTCTCTCTTTCTAGAGGCTTCAAAGTATTGTGCGAAAATGCAATGCATAATGCTCAAAGTTGCCTGAGTGCTTCCCTAACTAGATCTATTTCTCATTCCGCCCATTCGCAGTGTTGTGTGAAGGCCAGTGCGCTTTGTCAAAATCATCCCTGAACTCAGCAGGAAGAAAAGGCATCGCCTTCGCCTTGAGTCGGGCGTGTGCTTATCATGGCTGCGTCTCAGCTCTTGCTGACAGCCTTCAGAGCTGCAGGGCCTGGACCATTGTTTATTCATCAGTCCTCTCCGTTCTGCAGCTGATCCCTGCTCACACATTCTGTTGTCAAGGACTCTGACATCGGCTCGGAACTGTAGGAACCAAGAGATGATGAACAACTGCCAGCCTCTAAAGGAGTTTTTAGCCTCCAGCTCAACAGCTGTGAGAGGTTACCACTGGTACATTCTTGGGAACTTTTCAATGTTTTATACTGAACATTTACCCACACTTAGTTGCCCACAAGGCTTCTTGAGGTCCTGACTAATAGACTTCTTGACACAGAAAAAAAAAAAAAAATCCTTTGTTTAATTGAAGAGGCCTTATATGTAAGAATCCAAATCAAGAAGAAAAGCAGAAGAATGCAGGGGTGATTAGGTCATTTGTTGAAGTGGAAGACAATCAGCAAAATGCATTCAAGCCAAACTAGTTCACACGGCTAAATGAGAATAAGCAATGTGGAGTTCACTGAGTAACCCATTGGGTTAAAATGTTCTGTGGAGACGAGCGCCTTCACTTCTAATCGCGTCAGAACTGCAGGGGAGCTGCTCCTCACTTCCATCTGCTGGTGGACTTTAACACTGCACACTTGACAGGCTCTGGTCAGGGAGTTTATTTGGGCTTGTGTCATAGGACCAAATGCAGATTCATCAAACTATCATCTCAGACAAATCATCCTAAGACTGTGGCACTGTTAATAACAAAATGACTAACAAATTGTTCGTTAATAAAAACTGTTTTGATTCTGTAAACGATAGTGAGAACGAAAACTGTGCACTGTGACAATAATTCATTCCTGATTAACAAAATTAAGTCTTGGCCTAATTTTTTTTTTTTTTTTTTTTTTTTTTGAGAAGCCATTTTCCAATTTCCAAGCTGACTTTAACACTGCATAGTGGTTATACGTATCTGAGTACCACTAAAAAAATGACAATTACTTCACCCTTTGACATTACTTATTTAGAGTTTCATGGGACTGTGTGACCTATTTATTTTGTGCCTTATATAGATGCGGGCATGTGGTTACTCTCTGATGTTCTGGTTTTGGTTTGAATGGTAATGGACAGAACACAGTTCTGACAAGCTATCAGAGAGAGAGAGTGGGAGGGGGAGGGAGCAGTGAAAATGATGTACTGAAGAGGAAGGAGGATAAATAGATCCATAGGCGGGGGATGGCAAAGGATAGGAATAGAACAGTGTGGTGAGCTGGAGAAGTGGACAGGTATCTTATAAATAGCCTCCTTTGATTAAAATGTAAGGATGGCTCTTTTTCTTTTTCTTTTTTACGTTTTGGAATTATTGATTATATAATGTCAAATGTAGGGTAAGATGGGCCAAGGTGCCCCCACCATCACTAGTATTTTTTTCTGTTAACAATACATCTGAACATTTATTGAGTAGCTGGGTTCTCATTCATTTTGACTTCAGCTGATATGCAATATTTGTGATATTTTTTCCATCTCAATAGTTTTGAAGTCAAATGATCCAATGTTTTGTTATTGGATTACATCTTTTGAATTTATTTTTGCATTGTATGGCATATGTACATGTATATGGTATGGTGTAGTATATATAGTATTTTTTTTGTCTGTCACACATGTTTTTGTTTTATCTCGTTTGGACTATTGTAATTCTCTGTATATGGGATTACCTAAATCCTCCATGTTACGTCTTCAGATGGTCCAAAACGCCGCTGCCAGGTTTTTAACTGGGGTTCGTAGACGAGAACACATTACTCCGATACTATCATTTTTAAATTGGTTGCCAGTGTGTTATAGAGTTGAATTTAAAATTTTGTTGTTAGTTTTTAAGGTTTTGATTGGTATGGCACCATCCTATTTGTCAGATCTTATAAATGTGAAAAAGTCAACAAGATGCTTGCGATCCTCAGACAGCATTATATGTCATATCCAAGATCAAGACTGAAGTTGCGAGGCGATCGTGCTTTTTCAGTGGCCGGTCCTAGGATGTGGAACAGTCTTCCCTTATCTGTGAGGTCTGCCACGTCTGTTTATGAATTTAAATCTAAACTACAGTCTTATTTATTTACTCTTGCATATCACTCATAATTTTTGATCTCGCTAAACCCAAACTATAGTGTTTTATTGTCTGTCATTAATGTTTTGTGTGTGGTTTTGTTTTATATTTATTAACTTGTACAGCACAGTGGTCAACGTCAGTTGTGTTTATTTGTGCTTTATAAATAAATAAATGAAAAATAAATGAATGAAATGAAAATATATTATGTACACACACACACAAATTTAGTTAACAAATTATATACAAATTTAATAAGCTTTATGTTTTTGATAATTACATTTCAAACATTATTTATCATATTGTAGCATATTAATGTATATATTAAAAACATTGAAAAATGACAAATTAGGTATTACTTTTGCAGTTACTAAATATATAGTTAATTTAAGTTTAAAAACAGCAGAATTTGTCTTTATCTGCTTATTGAACTGTGAAACAAAATGGTGACTGCATAACAATAGTTTAATCAGTGAAGTCTATTCTCTTTTTCCTTCCATTTCTAATCTTGGTGTGTTAATGCTTCATTTCTCACGGAATGGGCTGCCATCCTTCCTTCCCGCAGGCCACTCCATGGCCTGAACCACTTCAATGGCAGGAAGTCAGAGGCGGTCTGCAGACAGCTTTGGTACAAGCCTGACCTATTTAAATCCTGTCAAAGCAGGCTGACCTGTCTCTCTCTTTCCTGCTCAGTGAGGGTCCACAGGTTTTCTGAAGCCCAGCACTGAATACCAGCACATATAATCAATCAGTCGATCCCAGATTAAACAGTCAGTCTTAGATCTGTGATCCTGTGATCTGCTCATGAGGCCATAAGTCTCCCCTGATACAACGCCCCATTTATGCATTTCAAATATCCTCATCGCGACATAGGATAATGACTCACGGCAAATCGTAGCCTGGGTAGAGATTTTGCCCTCATTATCATGACAGAGCCTTCATGAAAAAGAAAGCCGAACCAGGGCCTAGTAAATTAAGAGCATGTATTGGACAGCAACTTAAATAGTATAATAAATACATTCATTTGGAGTGTCATGTACTGTTGAACTATATACGCAGCCTATATATATTCTCGTTTAATTTTATATATAACATCCACTAGCATGACTCTTTATATACATGATCCACAAAGATTGCACAAAATAGGCAGTCTATAGGAGAGACTGGGGCTAGTTGTCATAAGTTTTGCATCAAAAGCCCAATGATGAAAATGCATGTTTTCTCTATATGGTTTTGTGTTGGTTTCAGAACAATCTTAGAACTCATTTTAATTTTAATTTCAATTTCTTTTTTGTTCAAGAGAACATAAAATTACACTGTCAAGTGACAAATATATATTGAAGGCAACATTTGACACATTTTTACTTTAGGGATAAGTTACTAATACTGTATGTAGTTGATAAGAGAATATCAAAATGAATTTATAACACTAAATGACACAATAAAAGTTAACTGTGAATTTAATTGTATTACCGTAGCTTGCAGATCAGCATAAAGTTCTCTGAAACATCTACAACTTTGTTAAATATTTGAAAATGAAACTATTTATACAATTAGATTAATATGATTAGACCTCACAGCAAATAATGCATTGGTAAACATACATTTTTCTGTATTATGAATGTGAAGGCAAAAGAATAAATATAGTTGACCACATAAGAATGTGTAGAATGTTTTACCAGAATAAAGATATCTCTAAAGAAACCCATGTGTTGGCATATGTGAATACCAATGAAGTCAATATTGTGGCAATGTGCTAGTAAAACATCCTCTTAATGACATTATGAAGTCAGTACTAAATTACTAACCTAATACAATACTGCCACCTAGAGGTGATTGCTTCCTCGCAACATCTCCATCTTCAAGATTAAGTCACATAAATACCAAAATATAAATAGGCAACCCCAGAGGCAATAAAAGTGTCAAACATTTTTACAGTCATAAAAAAAAATAAAAAAAAAACCTTCTTCAAAGGTATTTACATTTATTAAAGAAGGAACTGCAAGGAGGTAAATACAGTACAATATAGTGTCAACCTGGTGCATCACATTTTAGGCACTTAGCATAAAAAAATAAACTTGTCTCTCAGATCCTAATAAAAACCTGTGTGACATGGGCATTACAAGAAGGAAGGAAGGACATTTTTGCCTCATGACAAACATTATTTGGTTGACAGATGTCTGAGTGAGGACTATATTTTTGCTCATTCATGGCGTGACATTACTTGTTTCAAGCTGGGCGATTTGAGCTGAATATTAGGTGACTGTTAGGGTTTGCATAAACAATTCCACTACTTCACATGTATAACAGTGATTGTCATGTCACAAAGAGGGTGACATACATACTGAGTGAATATTGAAAATAAAACTTTATATGCCAACAACATAGTTCTCATGTGTTAGAAACAGTTAACAGACCAAACACGGGAAAGTAAAGCTTCAGAGAAATCACTGATTTATGACAACTATAATACACTGAACACTCGCTACTTAAATCATGGATGGATTATTACCTTTCTGCCATCAAAGCTTCATTCAAGCACAATGGACAAAGAATGATTAATGGACACAGACAAATTAAAACATCTGTCCTAACAATTACAGAGATCTCTCAGTGAGACTTCAGCGTGGCAGATCACAGCACTTGTGAGGCGTTTATCTACATTTAAAGAGAAATTCTATGTGAGGAACTAAAAAATTTGCAGATTGACAGATCAATTTAAAAGCACCATTGAGTCCACTGTATCACATCTGGACAGTGTTAACTGGGTTGACATATAAAACAACAGTTTCATCAAATGTCTAGTAAAGCATGCTGTAAATGTAAAGGATATACTGAATGTTATAACAAAAACTGTTCATATGGGACAGAAACCCATATTTTAAAAAGGCTTGATATTGGAGCTATCAATGAGAAAATAGTGTCTCAAAAATAGTTTAAAGAAAGTCTTAACTTCTGCTTTTAAAGTTAACAAAT
The DNA here is from genome assembly GCF_965113295.1 of Leuciscus leuciscus. NCBI lineage: Eukaryota > Metazoa > Chordata > Actinopteri > Cypriniformes > Leuciscidae > Leuciscus > Leuciscus leuciscus. Next base: position 25,784,177 of record NC_138745.1, read on the forward strand.
CAGTTGAAAGCAAAAAAAATCAATGTAGTCTAGCACAAATGAATGGTCAATCTTAATCTTTGAACTCTGCTAAGCACACACAAATCTTACAAATGTGGACTTTACCATGAAATGAGACGGACCTTGTTAAAACTTTGAGGCAGAATGAGGCACTCAAGTATCACAGAAAACGAAAATACAGTTAGTGTTTAGTTGGCTTTTTGAGGTTTGTTGGCTTGCATCTCAATACGTCATGTTTTATATTTTTTTTTAGTAAAGCATTATAGTACATTTACAGGTGCATTTCTTCATTTCAAATAAGTGAAAGGACAACAAAAAGCACCAAAGCCATAACTAACAGATGTAGGTTCAGAATATATTTTCAGAAAAAACATTCAAACTATTATAAAGTCAATTATTGCTACTGAAGGGACACCGGGTCTGATTTGATGTAATGAAGGTAGATACAAAACTGACCCTAAGAAACAACATGAGAACAAATACAGCGTATTAATGGCAAACCACCTCACAGGACACATAATTTCAAAAGGATGGCTTCCACAGGAACCAGTTGGGCTTGTTTTTAGGCAATATTCTAAAATAATACTTAATGGAAGAGTTCATCCCAAAATGAAAATTACCATTTACTGCTCACCCTCATGTCATTCCAAAGCTGTGTGACATTTTCTTCTGTGGAAACACACACAAAACTTTCTGAAGAATGAAAGAACTTCATTGTATGAAAAAAAAAAAAAACATCATAGTCATAAAGTCATAAAGGTTTGGAAAGAAATGAGGGTGAACTAAATGACAACGTATCATTTTCTGGGGAACTATCCCTTTAAAATTTGCAGATGCATTTTGAACTTTTCACAATATCTAAGCCCCAAAGGACATAAATGGGAAAACAATATGGTTCAATGATATAGGAAGTAGGACATTTGTAGCCAACTTAAACTGTACTTAAAAATGGTACATAATGTTTAAATCTACAATTGTACACAGCTTCAGAATGAAAGATAATTACTTCTTTATAAACTGGACCATTCACTTATTCAAAGACTATGGAATTACCTGAGAAATTGGTTCAATTGTCTGCATTAAAAAAGGTATATAAGAGACAGCACCATCTTATACCAGTGATCTTCCTGCTTGCACCATAAACATACAGTGTGTCCAGTTTTCACAGTAACATTCTATACATACTCAAGGGTTTTGCTTTAAATATACAAGGGTGAAAATTATTTACATACAAACTTGTTTCAGGTACCAAACGCTTTTCTATTACACTATACCCTTTAAAAGCTTCTGGAGAAAAATCTATGGAAAAATAATATAGACAGGATAACTGTATCTTACTGTGTACTATTAAAAAAAGAAGAAAAGATTTTTTTAAAAATCTGTTTTCTACAACGTAGGATGGCATTTGGCCCAATCCAGGGGCTCTGCAGTTGCATTAGAACAGCTTATTCCAGTCTCTTGTTGCCTCCATTAGATGCCGTTGACCATGGCCAATCCAGTCCTCTTGGTTGTTGAAAACTCGCCCACAAAACCAGCAACAAAATGTTGACTGCTGCTCTGAACCAGCAGATGAGGACCTCACCACCTCATACTTATTTCTGCTAGTCTTTTTTAACTTGAGTTTTAGTATGAATCTCTCTTGAACAGTGCCTCCTACTGGCCTTGATGTTTTGCTCCCATTGCCATTGGAAGCATTCTGCTTTGAAAGTGTATTTGGAGACTCAGAGAGGGCTTTAACTGTACTTTGGGACAGTGCCACCTTGAGAACATCACCTTTGTATTTGTTCACTGACCTCATGATGCTAGACACTTCAGGAATATCTGCGTCTGGGTGGTTCAGAACAACCACAGGCTGGTTTCGACGGGGACATTTGATTTCTTGAAGTGGACTAAAGGGACAGAGCCTTAGCATTCTCATGACATCTTTCGCAACAGGCTCCCAAATTGAGGTAGCATCTTTCTCAGACAACTTGCTTGAGATTCTCCTCATTTTGGAGGAGCCCTCCAGCATTTCCTCAAACAAAGCCCTTCGCCTCCGTTTCCTTTGGCTTCGTGGACGGATGGGACAGGGAACAAGTGGCAACTTCTGTAATGCTACATCATGTTCAGCCCTGCTTTTGTTTTGAACATTGGATTGGGGTAAAATATGTTTAAGCTGTGATGCTGGGATGAGTTTATGAGTGAGACCCTGGGAATTAGTAGAGGTTTTCAGACCTGTCGACACATTGGTTAAAGATTTATTTGAGGACATTAACAAGCAAGGGGACTGCAAAGAGCTTGTGGCAAGGTATACCGACTTTTTGGCTGTGGTGTATGGAGCAGTGGAGAGAAATCTGGTGCCGTTGGGACCTCTAACTATCTTAAGGAATACCCTGTTTTTGCCCGCCTCATTTACTTGATTGCCCTGGTTCAAAGCTTTCCCATCTGAATTGTTCAAAAGTATACCCGACTTAGCTGGAGAAATGTATCTAACTAAGTAAGCTTGCCTCCCAGACTGCAAGGGACTGGTTTTATCTGCTGAATTCACAGGCATGGCCAATACAGGACGAGTTGCAAGCACAGTCTTAGAACTTGGACCATTTGACTCACTACTAACTGGGGTAACAGGGAGTGATCTCTGAACTAAATAACAAGTCTGTGGCACATTGGTCGCCTGTTCTCCAGATGAGGACTTGACAGCACCTGAAAAAAGAAGAGATGCTTTAAGAGCTGCAGCATTGACGAAATAGCGGTTTCCACTGCTGCTCGGTGCCATTTGGATAGACGCTTGACCTTTAGTTTCCAGACTTGAACTTTGTGTAGACATGCCAATTCTGCCTCCATTTAAAGTCAGAGCTATTCCCTTAGTCTTGCTGGCTGTCTCAATCCCAGGTTTAACATAGGACACATTAATTTTGGGAGAACTTGATTTAGTAATCAGCTTGAACCCAGCTCCACTTTTCAGCTGAACTGGCACAGCATATGGAGTGTCAGTAGTTTGAAGGAACATCTGCTGTTTTCCTTCAGGTGTTTGCAAAATCCGAAGTGTGGTTTTGGTCGGCCTAACAGTTTCTTGTCCTGTACCTGAAGACATCATTCTTTCTTTCTCAAGCTGCTGGCTGATAATAGCGTCCGAGTGCTTTTCAAGTATCTTTCCCAAAACAGCTGCGCTAGTCAAGCTTGCCGCTGTGTTCTCACTTGCAAATGTGATGCCTTCCGGTTTCTTCTCTGATGAGGATGAACAAGCCATTTCTACTTCTTTTTCTGGAAGCACAGGAATGAGTGAATCATCAACAGTAGCTATGCACTCATCAACCTCAATATCACTATCTGACACTCGCTCTAATGCTGGATCACTCTCATTAGCCACTCCCTTGCTATCTTCTTCCACTGGAAGAGGAGGCGATGCCGGCAGAGTTAAGCTCCAGTCACCAAAATCCTCCTCGCACTCTTCTTCCTCTATCCCCAGCGTTGAGTCTTCCTCAGGCTGCAATGAATCGGGAGAGCTCCCGAAGGAATCTTTAGAATAATTGTGGAAACTAAAGACCTCTTGACTTGGGGAATTAAGAAGGTTATTTTCAACCTCTGTGTTACAATCTTTGGCATCAGGTGATGCACCTTTACTAGTTTCATTTCGTGAGATTGCCTCAGTGGTTTTGTTTTTAGTTACTTCAGAGAACTTTCCAACTTCACTGTCTGAAGCTTTGGTCTCACTTGAGTCAGAAGGAGAATTTGGGTAAAACTGAGAAGTCTCTCCAACTTCTGTGTTAAAAGTCTTAATGTCAGTTATCTCACAAAATGTGGTCACAACTTGGTGAGAATTAGAATCTTGCCCTTCTGCAGCCGCTGAATCAATGATGTTTTTTTCCACAGAAAGTTTAATAGGGCAGCTCGGTTCATTGTTATTCTTACATGGTTTACCACCTTTTGAACTGAATTGAGGTTCCTGGATAAGAGATTCTTCCAAAAGCACAGCAAAAGTTGCATCTGTTGTTTTTATATTAGGAAGTTTAGATTTCAGGATATCAACGTGTGTGAACTTATCTACAGACATTTCAGGATCAGATTTTGAATTGGAAGAGTCACAGGAAGGATGTGTGGTTTCATCAGCAGGTGACTGTGAACCTGAGGGTTGATCCATAACTGAAGCGAAAGCTGTAGCCTCATATTCAGATGGGTTTACTTGAGCAATTTGCAAATCAGAAAGTGTAGTCTCAGAACCAGCAGAGGAAAACTCTGATTTTGAAACAGGAGGTGTGGCGGCTGGATTTGCTGTCTGGATATCATCAATGTAGCTTTTTTCACTTGAACAGAGGAAAGATACCTCATGAAGATGCGGCGATGAACTCCCACTCGATTGGCGGCATTGACACAGAGAAAGTGCCGCATCTTTTGACGCTGTAGACAGTACACCATGTGAGACTTCAGTACCATGTGAGACTTCAGTATCCTCATTATTAACCCGCCATGCCTTACTTGCAATCTTAAAGCTAACTTTGTGCTCCTCTGTCAGGGGGAGATGGTTACCAATGTGATTTTCAACTTCCGGTGACTCTTCTTTTATTGAAGATGGCTCATTTGATTCTCCAGACTCTAAACTGAGGAGAGATCCTATGCTTGGTGAGGATGAAGAGCAAGGGCTGCTGGTTGTTTTATCTTCATCATCACCGATGTGTGAATCAGAAACCTCATTTTCAGTGGAGTCCTCTGGTTTTGTCGGTATGACTTTTAGAACTAAATGCTTTTTACCATCTACTATCTTAAAGCCCATTACTTTAGTGGTACAGTTTGGTGGAATAGATATTTTATTCTTCACCATAAGAACAGTCAGTCCATTGTTGTTGGCTGAATTCAGAAGTCCTGGACTAATCTCATGCTCTTGTAACTTTGGTTGTGGCATTGTTGATGGAATAAGGTGCAAAGTTTGTGGCTCAATTTGTACGGGAGACTTTGTCCATTTATTATTCTCTTTTTTAACCCCAACAGCTCTTTCAAGAAACTGCTGGGTTTCCTCCAAGGTTTTTTCAGGATTAAACAACCTGCCATTATGATCGAGCAGACCTACACCAGGAAGTGAGTTAAGTTTTGACATCCACTGCGATTCTCTGGATCCTCCACCTGGAGGAGACTTCTTAAGCAACAGTTTTAGTCCAGTTGAATTAACACCAGAATTGTCCTCATTTGCTCTCCTCTTGTTCATCTCCTCACCGTGTGCCACTGTAAGATGTTTGTTCAGGTACTCTCTGCGAGCTGCACTATAGCCACATATCTGACAAGAGAAAGGAAAAGTCCCTGAATACACCAAGTTATGCTTCTGAAGCTCTCCTTGTGTGGGGCTACCATGCGGACATTTCACACATTTGTGATTGCGTTCGTTGTGACGATGGATGTGCTGAACAAAGGTTCCTGCATCTCTGGTGGAGAACTCACACTTTTTACAGCGAAACTGTCCATTACGGCTGTGGCAGTTGGTAAAGTGCCTGGTGAGCAAAAGAAGTGAATACTGCACCCCATCGTTGCAAATCTCGCACGTGACCAAAGTGTTTCGATGTCCAATGCGATGTCGCTGAAGAGATGAGAATTCATTGGTGACAAACGAGCACAGATCACAAGGATAAGTTGGAAGGGTTCCTTTGTGTGATCCTTGAAAATGCTTCAGCAAGTCGTTAGGGCTGTAAGTGGTGTCGTCTTTGCATTCAGAGCAACAAAAACTCAGTATTTTTCCAGAGAAGATTGCGCCCTGCTGCATTTTACATGGAGTCTTTCCAGAAGCTTTGCCATCTATGTGAAGATTATCAGTGGCTGACTCCTCAGGGTGCGTTTCATCTTGGTCACACTGCTCGTTACAAGAGGCTGTCTCTGGAAGCTGATGTGCCAACTCGAGTGGCAAAGTGTGGTTCAGTAAGGTGTCATCATCCTGGCTCTGGTCATGGCTTTCAGGGGGATCATCTGATGCGGTCAGGTCAACCTCCATGCTTTATAATATAGGCTCCTGCAAAATTTGGAAAACAAAAAAACAAAACAAAAACATTATTATATTGTAATAAGTGAATAATACTACTGTACAGTTAATGTTTTACAGCATTTAAGAAAAAGTACCTCTATTAAATACATCTTGTAAGAGCTACTATGCTTTAATTTACACTTTAATCAAACATATATGCAATACGTTGAGTATAAAAGTATTACAGAAACACAGTAGTCAACATTTAAAGTGGATCAAAAAAGTTCATCAAAGTTGTCCTAAGACAAGAACAGGTATTGTTTAAAATTCATGTATAACTTTGATGAAAGGTTTTGATCCACTTTAAATTTTGACTACTGTAATTTAACTTCCACTAAAGGTATTTTTTTTTTCCCACAAAATGACTTGCTATAGACTACATTATTCTCTCTAGTGCAGTCTACAATACTAGTATTTGTTTAAAAATGACAGACGACATCTTCTTGCCTTTCATGCTTGTCTTAGTCTGTGTCAAGAAAGCAGAACAGAAAACATTTCAATGCCATTCACCGCGATTCCTTGCATCTGGAAAAACTGGTTGTCACATTTTATAGCCTTTAACAGCCAAGTTATTTATTGCAGAGTGAGAAGTATGAAAAACTTTTATTCATGAATGTTGCAAAAATGTAATCATTAGGAGCCCAGATGGAGTTACTTTGAATTTTCTGTGCCAATTTTGCAGAATATTATCCAGATTATTTTTTTATACACACCACTTAGAAGTTTATAATCAACAAAATATCATCAAATAGGCTATGCCAAACAATATCTGATGAATAAACAGATAAGGGGCATGGGATGCGAAGAATTTTTAGAATATTGGTTGTTCAAAGTCTGTGAAAATCTGCAGAGCATTTAACAAATTTCCATATGGACCTACCCATCACAACTTTTATCTGTGTTTAAGAGATGATCACAACAGCATACTATCATACTACACTAATTACTGCAACAGTTTATAGCATGTCTACTCTGCACGGTATGCACATTTTCTGGATGCATAAAATACATGGATGATCCACTACATTTTCCAAAATGAGCAGTACTCTGTTTACTGTGCAGAATATAGCACTTCCCATTAATTTGTGGTTCATCGGTGAAGAATGAACTGACATAAGTAATTCAAACTGCAGAATTTAAACATTTGTCTTGACTCATGATTGAGCTGCCAAATGTTAAGATATTTGACACAAAATTACATTATATTTTCAAAATATCCATTTTTATTTCCAAGATAATAAATGGATACCACTTGCTAAATGAAATGTGCAATGACGTCATGTGATGTAGTGTAGGTCACGTAACAACAACTGCTGTAATACTGTTTAATAATATTATTTGAAATGTTTACTGTGGAGAATAACTAGAGTCTAACCCTGAGAAATGCTAACTCTGTCTGTATGGTAACCTGTGGAAATGTAATAATTTAGAAATGTCAATATCTATCAAATATATATCTGTATTTAAATAAATATCTGTTGTGATTCAACAATTATACAGCAATCAAACTTTGTCATTCACCAATTTAATCCCACTGGTAATCTTGTCAAAATTTACTTTTGAGTCAATTGTCTAAAAAGAGTTGTTGATGTATTTTACACATAGTTGTCAAATATTAAAATGCATGTCTTGATTTCATGTGATTATTTTTTACATGGCTGCTGGTGTAAATTGTTTTATGACAACAGTTTAATTCTAGTTTGCACCTCTGAAAAATGAGTCTGTGTCAGTTAAAGCAAGCATGTAAAACACATCATGATACATGTGAGACACATATTTAAACAATCTATTATTAAATTAATTTTTAAGCTTGTTCTGGCACATATAAAAAAGGATCACAATACATGTAAAACCATTTGGTCACATTTTGGTCACCCTCAGACTAATTTTTAAAACAACTCAACATTCAATATTTAAAAACAACTGATTGATATACACGTTATATAATTTTACATTTCAAAATTGTTACATCAAATGAAAAGTAAAAATTAATTTATTCTGATATGCAATTGCTTGATAGTAAAAAAAAACTAAAAAAACAACTGTCATCTAACGTTACTGTCATTAACCAACTGAGCAATCAGACTCCCAATGGCTATAATTGTGACCAGCATTACTAACTTGTACATAACTTTAGAAAATGCAGGAAAATTTTCATTTCACTGGGCTATCTAACGAGCTGAGAGAACGCTGGAATTAAATGGATTAATGTTTGTATGATAACCTCCAAACTAATTTACAACCAAGATGTGAAGTGATGCATGGAACATCATTTCATATGTAAACTCTCTTGTTAAGTGTAAACTTCACCAGCATTATCGTATCTCATACCCATATCCGTGCATATCTTTGTAACAGACAGCGTTGATTTATCTTTTCTCATTTTCCACAATTGCTATATTAGCCAAACTTTTCATCAGAATTTCATTACTTCACAATCTTTCTACAGATGCGCAAACAAACTTTTTAAAAACATGATACAAAACCAGCAACACCTAACAACAAAGTCCTGCATCTGCGAAGAAATAAAGTTATTTAAATGAAGTTGACATTCACCAACTTTGTGCAACGCGGACACGCACAATGCACAGCCAACTAAAGGAAGTGCCATGTCAATCGACTCAACACGACAATTATGGCTGTGCATTTCTGGATGCACACCGATTATCCCGCTACTCTCTTAGCGAACAAACCCACAAATGTCAAAGTCATTCACTCATAAGCCATATTATTTATCCACATCAACAAAAAATAAAGCAACTCGCCCCCACCCACGCTGGATGTAATCATACGATTAAAAACACAAAGAAGTCAACGTAAGAGCGCACTACTCAAAAAAAGTCATAGTTGTATTGGAGTTGAATACCATAGTGTATTAATTAAAACCGCTGTTTCAAATAAGCGCAGTTTAGAGAAATTTACCTCTCTTTTCTCTTTAGACTGGCAGGTCGGTGACGGCAGCCATGACAGTTCCATCCGGGTTCCGCTGCCTTCAATGCGCGTGAGGCAGGAACTCAGAGCGGATGAATATGGATTACCTGAAACACTCATTAGGTCGTCTTTACAAACATATATTTCTTTTTAAACCTCAAAGCAAATTCTCTAAATGGAATACAAATTTCCTTTGGTTAATTGATGAATAAAACGTGTTGTTTTAATTAAAATCCACGTAGTTTTCGGTCTGTTTCAGACGCAGTTTTGTCCATCTATAAAAGTGGCCGTGCATACTGCTGTTTTGTAGACTCAAGGGACGCCATGACTCACTCTAAATCATGGAGCGCCATCTTGACCTACAATATCATTACTCTGATAGATAGTTAAATAGTGTTTACTAGGTTACAAATACGGGCGCACTGAAATGCGCAAATAGATCGTAAGAATCATAATGTGCTTCTGCGATGATAATAATGATGATGATGCTTTTCCTGGGTAGTTATCTAACATTTATGTAACAAGTGATCCTAGGCTATATCAGGGTAACCATAATTTCAAATATAAATAAAATAATATAGACATATTACTGCAATGAATGTTAATTAAATTAAATTGATAAGGCTTTTACACTGTTTACACTAAACATGAATTTTCAAGCTGTTTTTTATTGCAAGTTGTTTCTGGCAAACATTGTTCTCATATTGCAACTTCAGGCTTTACACTTTACATCTGAGGAATTAGATACATTTACATTTATTTACTAAATAAATGACATATTATGATTGTTAATGCAGTTTTATTTAGAAGGCTTTTACATTTTGTTCTACAATATGACTACCACTATGATGTGAAATTACAAATCAGACATGGTCCTTTTCAGAAAAATATTGCAAATTGAGTCTCCAAAAAGAAGAAGAACTGTAGGTCTATGTAATTTATGCTGTTTGTCATAAGAAGCCATGTAGGTAGGATACGATTTAGAGTAAATTATGATCAGGGTCAGAAATTCATTGGGCCGAAAGGCCACCAAAAGGGACAAAAATTACCTAAATATTTGAAATGTTAGTCTGACATATTTCATATTCGATAATATTCTGCTCTAGTCATATTTGAAATGCATTAAATTAAATGTCTACTTAAAATATTTTAAATTCAGTAAAGGGATCATAAACTGTTTGAAAGCTGTATGTATAATAACAGTGTTTAATTTACTAAAAGAGAACATTAACATGTATGTAATGCTGAAATAATATGGTAATGTACCTGCAAATATTGTCATTTTAAAGTAGTAGCCTAAGTAGTAACACATGTAGTAATATTTCTATAAACAGCCTTACAAATTGTCTTGACATGTTTGCAAATTGATCAAGTGTAAAACAAAAGATTATGGATGAATGAAGTGTAAATTAAGGTGTGGCATATGAAGGTGTGACTTGCCCATTAGAGATCATAGAGCCCACTTCAAAATTCAGATTTGTGGAATTACTTTATGTAATTGTTTGTCATTGTGGGCCATAAGATCCAGAATGAGAAATGATGATGACCAGGTCAGAAATTTACCAGGCCTTGGGACAATATTTAATAGCACTTCGATGGAAATAGAAGAAAAGAAGAGCTTTGTCCTGAAATCAAGGTTTTGAAACACTTTGAAATGAACACTATAGGAGCTATAAGTTTTGTTATTGTTTTCATTTTTCAGTAAGAACATCTCAGTGCTTTTTAAAGTGATTTCTATAGCCCAAGTAGCTTGGGATGTATAGTGTAATTAATCACACTTTTATTATTGTCAGAAACAAATCATAGGCATCTATAACTGGGGTCTTTTCATATCAATAAAGGCATATTCACAGCTGTTAAAGGGTATGAATTAGCTCTATAGGAGCCATTGTATAGATTGATTGGGACATATCAATCAAAGAGGCGTAAACACATTCATCAAACCTATTCACACCTATGGTCATAATCTTTTCAAATCTGATTATCACAAAATGTTGAAATTTGAGAGCAGATTAAAATCTATTTCTTGTATGATACAAAAATCCACTATTTATGTTTATTTGTTAATCGAAAATAAATACAGTATATATGTAACTTCTTTATGATTGAGAGAATGTTTCAACACAGAACAATGTTTTAGTTCTACTATAATTTTTTTAGACAAGATTTACGCATTTCAATTAATAGTAAAATACCATCAAATTGAAATAAATAATCCTTACATATTATTATTTAAGAATTTTAAATGAGTGAAAAAAACTATTGCTTAATAAAACATTTTGTATAAATCATAAACTTAAATTTAAACATTTTCTTTCTTTAATTTATGAATATGAATCAAATATAATAAATGGTCATAATATTTAATTTATAAATTAATGTAACAATTCCTTAAGCATAGCTCTTTTAGAATATTACATTTTCAAAATGTTTTAGTAAAAACATCACTGTGTTTATACATTAAACTTCAAGAGTACTTACAAACAGTTAATGATCATATACTGCATTTTGAATGTAAAATCTTATAAACTTATAAATCTTATATATAATCGTATATGCTAATGCTTATAAAAAAATAAGAAACACATAGGAGCATTTACTTGTATATTATTTTAATAATAGAACATGTTACACAAATAATAAAATGGATACATAAAGTAAAATGTCTGCTATTTCAAAAATCTTAATACATTTTAATGGAACAAGGGAATGGACCATTTAATTTATGTGATTCGTATTCATAAACTTAAACATATTTTCATTTTTTATTTGTATTTATGAATACGACTCACAGAAACTGAAACGGTCCATTCCCTTGTTCCATTAAAATGTATAAAAACAATGTTTTATTAAGCTCTATTTTTATTTATTTTTTTATCATTTACAATTCTTAATCCATAAAGCGAATAATCTAAGGATTATTTCATTCAATTTGAGGGAATTTTACTATACAACTGATATTCGTAAATCTTAAAAAGAAGGCTCAACATTTTTTTTAAGTGTACTTACATGTTTTTTGTTGTTTAAATGTAAATTTGCATATACATATTTTTAACATTTTGAAGTAAAATGTAAATGCAAGCTGGATGTTACATTATTTATTTACAAAAAAGAATATTTAAATGTATGTAAAATCATAAAAAAATATGGTAATGTACCTGCATATATAATTATTTTAAGTAGTAAAAAAATAGGTAGTAAGCAGTAATATTTCAATACTTCAACAGTCTTACAAAATATCTTGAGATACTTGCGAATTATTTGTGATGAACAACAAAAGATGATGGATGAATGAAGTGTGAATGAAGTGTAAATTAAGGTGTAGCATTTAGGAAGGTGTGACTTGCCCATTAGAGATCATAGAGCAGACTTAACCTTTTAAGTGCATAGGTGTTAGGACGGCCCCCTCTGGACCAAGGTGGGCAGGTATAAATATTGGTTACTCTCAGTTCATGGTCAGTAGCACAAGGAGCAGTAAAACAACATCCAGCTTGACCTACTCAGTCCTAACAGAATTACATTCTACAAGTGATAATCAAAAGATCCTTGAAAGACATGTGGATGGACTGCATTGGTAAGTATTCATGTTTATTAATTTATTTTTTAGATTTAAATTTCCTAGAATAATTATTTATTATATTGTACTTTAATAAAAACATATATTTCTTCTCTTACAGCTCAAGATGGAAACTCACAGGCCAGTAAGATTGCAGGCCGCAGGAAACGAACAAGTTTCTCCAAAGAGCACTTGGAACTACTTAAAATGGCTTTCAGAGTGGACCCCTACCCTGGTATTAGTGTCAGGGAAAGTCTATCTCAAGCCACTGGCCTACCCGAGTCACGGATTCAGGTAAAGAACAATACAGATAAAAAACAGTTTAAAAAAAAGTATAAAAATGTTTGTATCATATATCAACATTCTAACATAATTGTTTTGTTTTTTTCCAGGTGTGGTTCCAGAACAAGAGAGCAAGAACCCAAAAGAACAGAGCCACTTGGACCTCACCACAGCTAGACAGTACCTCTCCTCTGCCCAGCCCTTTCCTTCCCCCTCACATGGCTAGTGTTGGGGTCAGTGGCCAACAGAGAGGCAATCAAGAGTCGTCCTTCAAAATTCAGATGTCTCAAACGTCTCCTCAGCACTTTACTTTTCCTCCAAGTGACTACAGCACACCTGCCATTAAGCCTCGACAAAACAGGTTGATGGGAACCAGCTCTTGTTCTCCCTCTGATCTGCAAGCTATGGCAGACAGCTGGAGCTCTGGAGGAAGCACACAGAGCTCTCCTGAGTCTACATGGAGTCACCCAGTACAGAGTTTTGGGAATTCCTTCGATGACGAGAGTAATTTCTTCCTCTACCCACCACCTCCTTATCCTCATGGAAGTACCAGAGTTGGCTGTGTTAGTGGCTTGGAGTCACTTCCAACTTCTCCTGCCTCTACTGATTCTGCATTTTGGGACATGGGACTGGAAAATTGCTCTCCATCTGTGCCAGACACCGACTGTGGAAGCCCATGGAACTGCATCGCTGAGGAGCAGCCAGTGGCCCCACTTCCAGATCTGTCCTCTCAGAATCTGGAGGATGTCCTTGGGGAAATGAAGCCAGCCTGGTGGAACTTCAATGGCCAGATGGATCTAAAGTAATCTAGCAAACATCCATAACCTAAAGGAGACAAACACTGTTTTAACATGGGGTTTAACTTGAGGGATAGGATTCTTTCTTTTTGAACTGTATTATACGGAAAGCATGGTATTGTGCAAGGGCCGGTTACAGAGCAATATCAGATATCCACATTGGACATTTAATTACATTGGTTATTTATTGGACTTTATTTATTAAAATGTTCTACCAAGGAGTAGATTGTAAACAGTAGCCTACGGTTGCACCAACAAGTAACTTATTTATTTTGTATGCTCTTTTTAAGGTATTACAGTGCAGTTGGGATATTTATTTACATTTAATGAAGCTCACACAACCTATACTGTCACTTTTGTAAAATAACTGATATTTATTTGAAATAAAATGTTAAAATGTATGATTTTTTTGTTGAATTCTTTGATTCCGAGGCGTTGGGAATCGAAAGTCAACTTTAAAAGTTTAGAGTTGATTAACATGAGTGGAAGGGCCTTCCGGGCATGTCTGGACATATTACATTGATAACATACAGGGTGACATTCTTCCCTACTATATAGTAGGCAAAAAAACAGAACAAAAGAAGTATGTCCGAATTCAAGGTCGGCTACTCATAAAAGAGTAGGCAAAAAGTATCCGAATGACCTACTTTTCAGGCAAGATTCTGAAGTGTGCATACGATGGACACTTCCCACGAGGCCAAGGGAGCGGATTTTTGAATGGCAGTGAAGCAATATAACAGATGCTTGTAGGTCACATGATAAGACAACATGGCTATTGTAGTACGTCCGGATTGCTTTCGTACTACACACACTCTATAAAACATACTTTTTTTTAGCGGTCGTGAATTAGGCTACTTTTAAATAAGTAGGCTACCTCAAGAGAGTTAAAGTGATTTCAGACACAGCCTCAGTAGTGGAGATTTGGATTCAGTTCAGTGGTTTTTTATTCTCTTCATCAAAAAAAGTCGTTTTATGTGAGTAAAATTTATTCACTGAGTCGATAAGTTTGTCTGTGGGTTACACACAATTACGCCAGTTGGGTGTGAGTCTTTTATTCGATCAGAATATTAATTGAGAAATCAATAATATCTCGACTCCATTTCCCAACACTGTTCGACATTTCCATTTTACATCAAAGACCGCATGCATATTTCACGAGTTTATGGTTTTCTGTTGCTGGACAACTTGTTCTAACATTTTTACAAGTATCATAAAATCAACACCTAGGCATAATAATCAAGGAAAAAGTCTTGTGTATGCGGAACGTGTGACACGGATCGTTCTTTCCAGGGTCCTTTTTGACAACACAGATGTCGAATGTGACCACTTCCGCCTTTCACCGGAAGCGCATAGCGCTACACACGTGTAAACAGTGGAGAGAGAATCACGTTTTGCGCCTGATATGATACCATGATTTAACATCTTGAATTCTGCTATTATATGTACAGCGGATTGAAATAAACAGCAACCGCACAAAGGTGAGCCTTTATTTTCCATGCCTAAAAGTGACTGCTGTGATGATGATTTAAAGAAAAACGTGTTTATTCCTCAATTGTTCCAACGTAAAATGCCTGAAATTAAATGACAAATAACCAGTTTGTCCAAATCGACCAATTCTGTACGTTGTTCATGCATGTTTTATTCTAATTGCTAGTTGTTTGGAGGTTACCAGTGGGGTTTGACTGTAGTGTAGACACACGATTCAATGTGTGTAGCTTATATATATTATTATATATTGTAACAATATATCGTGTCAAAATATATCACAATAGAAATATACAACAATATGTATCGTGGATAGTGACACTATATTGTGTATAGTTCACCCAAAATGAAAATTACTGTGTGAGAAAAAATTCAAGTTTTCAGAGTTTTAGTGTCAGCACTACATTAAACTACTATTTATAATGTTGAATATAATGTATAATAATGCAATGGGTGAATATTTTTGGGTCCTGATAATGCCAAATGTCTTATTTTACCAGTAAAAAGGGGCCTACATTATTTTAAAATATCTAGTCAGTGACATAGTGCAAGCATATTTGTCTAAAATAATTCTATATTTTCAGCTTCAGAATCATGAGTATTTTTTATCCTTGTCACCATTGTCCGGTGCATTGGGTTACCGGCACCAAGTCCAAGCCTATTCATTTACACCCACAATGTAATATCAAATTTGCCATTTTAATCAACAGTACATTTTTTTTTTTTTTTTTTTTGCCATAATGTCAATAATATCATATCATGAGTTCAGTATCTTGATGTGTATCGAATCGTGACATGAGGGTATCGTTACACCCCTGGTAGTTTATTCTGTCTTTAAATCCAGTGTATTATTCACAACCATTGTGTTATAGATATGAGTAGGAAGTAAAGTCTTACTGATTCTGGATGTTCTGTAGGTATGGTTTGACTTTATGACTTGTCAGACTTTAAATTACCAGAGAATATCAATATGCAAAGTAAAAACTGCAGCTGTCACCCGGCAGCTCTTGCCTGGCTTTCCACTGAGGTTAAGCAGGGTTTAGGTAGTCAATACCTGGATGGGAGACATCTATATCATTCTGTGAAGTCAAATAAAGATCATTGCTGATAATCTGTCTTATCTCCTGAAGAGCAAAGATGGAGAAGAAAGAACAGAAGCGGCACCAGCATAAGCACAGTGGGCCCAAAGCACAGAAGAAGAACAGAAAGAAGGAGCATGGCACTGAACCAGAGCAGGATGAGCGCAAGAGGAACCCACGAGCGTTTAGTGTTAAGTCAGCTGTGCGCATGGCAAAAACCTTCCATAGGTCAGTGCTCAGAAAGCTTCATTCAACATTACCCATCTTCCACTGATTTTTCCACTTACTTTATCCTATTAATGAGTGAAACATTTTCATATTATTCCTTTGCCATTCCCTTTGTTCTAATAACTTTCACTTTTTATATTTAAGTACAATTATTTGTCCCTTCTTTGCTTTTAATCTCTTTTAACATTATTTTGTAGGGCTCAGGATATTAAAACAAAGAAACATCACATTCCCCTGGTAGACCGGACCCCTCTGGAACCCCCGCCTATTGTTATAGTGGTGATGGGACCTCCAAAAGTGGGCAAAAGCACCCTTATTCGATGCTTGATCAAAAACTTCACACGGCAGAAGCTTTCTGACATCTGTGGACCCGTGACTATAGTATCTGGTCAGTTTTGTAATGCATAATAAAAAACGTATGCAAAATAGTTTCCATTTACACTTGATATTAACATCCACCTTGGGTGTCATGTCAAAAATCAAATGTCACATTTGCGGTAAGATTAAAACTGATGTAGACTTCAGAGCAAAAGTGCACTGATATTGTCAGACAGAATCAATAAGCTGTGATGTGACTTTTTTTTCTTGTAAATGTTTATAGGGAAGAAACGCCGCCTGACCTTCATTGAGTGCAACAATGACATCAACACCATGATTGATTTGGCAAAGGTTGCTGACTTGGTGAGTGCAAGCCTGCATCATTTCAATATATTTTTAAATAAAATGTATTCATGTTATGGTAAAGCTGAATTTTCAGCAGTCATTACTCCAGTCTTCAGTGTCACATGATCCTTCAGAAATCATTCTAATATGGTGATTTGGTGATGTTAAAAACAGGTGTGATGCTTAATATTTTTGTGGATGCCATGATCACTTTTTTTCAGGATTCTTTGGTGAATAGAAAGTTTAAAAGAACAACATTTAATTTGTAACATAAATGCTTTTTTTGTTACTTTTGACCAATTTAATGCGTCTTCATTGCAATATTAATTTCTTAAAAAAAAAACATTTGAAAGGCAGTTGACTCAGTACTAATCTAGATAACTAGTAGCCTCAAAAGTCTGGATTTATTTTAATATTAGACTGTATTATTACTTAGTTGTCATGTTTTCCAGTAATGCAGCACTGATATTTTGACTTTATTAGGTTCTGATGCTGATTGATGCAAGTTTTGGCTTTGAAATGGAGACCTTTGAGTTCCTAAATATTTGTCAAGTTCATGGCTTCCCCCGGATCATGGGGGTCCTCACACATTTGGACACCTTCAAGGACAACAAGAGACTTCGAAAAACAAAAAAACGCCTCAAACACAGATTCTGGACTGAAGTTTTCCAGGTACGTCAACAACCCATCATATAACTGACATATCTTTTAAAGAGAACTGTCTTGTGTCTGAACATAAAAGTCTTGCAGGGTGCCAAGCTCTTTTACCTGTCTGGAATGGTGTATG